>NC_090927.1:233956997-234623664 GCF_040938575.1 Ambystoma mexicanum | reverse complement strand
GGAGGCTGCCCCTGCACTGCTGGGGGGTGGGGGTGGTGGGAGACATGAGTGGGGGCCTGGTGGAGGCTGCCCCTGCACTGCTGGGGGGAGGGGGTGGTGGGAGACATGAGTGGGGGCCTGGTGGAGGCTGCCCATGGTGGCAGGAGAGGGGTGGGGGTGGTGGGAGACATGGGTGGGGGCCTGGTGGAGGCTGCCCATGGTGGCAGGGGGGTGGGGGTGGTGGGAGACATGGACATGAGTGGGGGCCTGGTGGAGGGTGCCCCTGCACTGCTGGGGGGTGGGGGTGGTGGGAGTCATGAGTGGTGGCCTGGTGGAGGCTGCCCCTGCACTGCTGGGGTGTGGGGGTGGTGGGAGACATGAGTGGGGGCCTGGTGGAGGCTGCCCCTGCACTGCTGGGGGGTGGGGGTGGTGGGAGACATGAGTGGGGGCCTGGTGGAGGCTGCCCCTGGTGGCAGGGGGGTGGGGGTGGTGGGAGACATGGGTGGGGGCCTGGTGGAGGCTGCCCATGGTGGCAGGGGGGTGGGGGTGGTGGGAGATATGAGTGGGGGCCTGGTGGAGGCTGCCCCTGGTGGCAGGGGGGTGGGGTGGTGGGAGACATGGGTGGGGGCCTGGTGGAGGCTGCCCCTGGTGGCTGGGGGGTGGGGGTGGTGGGAGACATGGGTGGGGGCCTGGTGGAGGCTGCCCCTGGTGGCTGGGGGGTGGGGGTGGTGGGAGACATGAGTGGGGGCCTGGTGGAGGCTGCCCATGGTGGCAGGGGGGTGGGGGTGGTGGGAGACATGGGTGGGGGCCTGGTGGAGGCTGCCCATGGTGGCAGGGGGGTGGGGGTGGTGGTAGACATGAGTGGGGGCCTGGTGGAGGGTGCCCCTGCACTGCTGGGGGGTGGGGTGGTGGGAGACATGGGTGGGGGCCTGGTGGAGGCTGCCCCAGCACTGCTGGGGGTGGGGGTGGTGGGAGACATGGGTGGGGGCCTGGTGGAGGCTGCCCATGGTGGCAGGGGGGAGGGGGTGGTGGGAGACATGAGTGGGGACCTGGTGGAGGCTGCCCATGGTGGCAGAGGGGTGGGGGTGGTGGGAGACATGGGTGGGGGCCTGGTGAAGGCTGCCCATGGTGGCAGGGGGGTGGGGGTGGTGGTAGACATGAGTGGGGGCCTGGTGGAGGCTGCCCCTCCACTGCTGGGGGGTGGGGGTTGTGGGAGACATGAGTGGGGGCCTGGTGGAGGGTGCCCCTGCACTGCTGGGGGGTGGGGGTGGTGGGAGTCATGAGTGGGGGCCTGGTGGAGGCTGCCCCTGCACTGCTGGGGAGTGGGGGTGGTGGGAGACATGAGTGGGGGCCTGGTGGAGGCTGCCCCTGCACTGCTGGGGGGTGGGGGTGGTGGGAGACATGAGTGGGGGCCTGGTGGAGGCTGCCCATGGTGGCAGGGGGGTGGGGGGGGTGGGAGACATGGGTGGGGGCCTGGTGGAGGCTGCCCATGGTGGCAGGGGGGTGGGGGTGGTGGGAGACATGAGTGTGGGCCTGGTGGAGGCTGCCCCTGGTGGCAGGGGGGTGGGAGTGGTGGGAGACATGGGTGGGGGCCTGGTGGAGGCTGCCCCTGGTGGCTGGGGGGTGGGGGTGGTGGGAGACATGGGTGGGGGCCTGGTGGAGGCTGCCCCTGGTGGCTGGGGGGGTGGTGGGAGACATGAGTGGGGGCCTGGTGGAGGCTGCCCATGGTGGCAGGGGGTGGGGGTGGTGGTAGACATGAGTGGGGGCCTGGTGGAGGGTGCCCCTGCACTGCTGGGGGGTGGGGTGGTGGGAGACATGGGTGGGGGCCTGGTGGAGGCTGCCCCTGCACTGCTGGGGGGTGGGGGTGGTGGGAGACATGGGTGGGGGCCTGGTGGAGGCTGCCCCTGCACTGCTGGGGGGTGGGGGTGGTGGGAGACATGAGTGGGGGCCTGGTGGAGGCTGCCCCTGGTGGCTGGGGGGTGGGGGTGGTGGTAGACATGAGTGGGGGCCTGGTGGAGGCTGCCCATGGTGGCAGGGGGGTGGGGCTGGTGGGAGACATGGGTGGGGGCCTGGTGGAGGCTGCCCCTGGTGGCAGGGGGATGGGGGTGGTGGTAGACATGAGTGGGGGCCTGGTGGAGGCTGCCCCTGCACTGCTGGGGGGTGGGGTTGGTGGTAGACATGAGTGGGGGCCTGGTGGAGGCTGCCCATGGTGGCAGGGGGGTGGGGGTGGTGGGAGACAAGGGTGGGGGCCTGGTGGAGGCTGCCCCTGGTGGCAGGGGGGTGGGGGTGGTGGTAGACATGAGTGGGGGACTGGTGGAGGCTGCCCCTGCACTGCTGGGGGGTGGGGGTGGTGGGAGACATGAGTGGGGGCCTGGTGGAGGCTGCCCCTGGTGGCTGGGGGTTGGGGGTGGTGGGAGACATGAGTGGGGGCCTGGTGGAGGCTGCCCCTGCACTGCTGGGGGGTGGGGGTGGTGGGAGACATGGGTGGGGGCCTTTTGGAGGCTGCCCATGGTGGCAGTGGGGTGGGGGTGGTGGTAGACATGAGTGGGGGCCTGGTGGAGGGTGCCCCTGCACTGCTGGGGGGTGGGGTGGTGGGAGACATGGGTGGGGGCCTGGTGGAGGCTGCCCCTGCACTGCTGGGGGGTGGGGGTGGTGGGAGACATGGGTGGGGGCCTGGTGGAGGCTGCCCATGGTGGCAGGGGGATGGGGTGGTGGGAGACATGAGTGGGGGCCTGGTGGATGCTGCCCATGGTGGCAGGGGGGTGGGGGTGGTGGGAGACATGGGTGGGGGCCTGGTGGAGGCAGGGGGGTGGGGGTGGTGGTAGACATGAGTGGGGGCCTGGTGGAGGCTGCCCCTGCACTGCTGGGGGGTGGGGGTGGTGGGAGTCATGAGTGGGGGCCTGGTGGAGGCTGCCCCTGCACTGCTGGGGGGTGGGGGTGGTGGGAGACATGAGTGGGGGCCTGGTGGAGGCTGCCCCTGCACTGCTGGGGGGTGGGGGTGGTAGGAGACATGAGTGGGGGCCTGGTGGAGGCTGCCCATGGTGGCAGGGGGGTGGGGGTGGTGGGAGACATGGGTGGGGGCCTGGTGGAGGCTGCCCATGGTGGCAGGGGGGTGGGGGCGGTGGGAGACATGAGTGGGGGCCTGGTGGAGGCTGCCCCTGGTGGCAGGGGGGTGGGGGTGGTGGAAGACATGGGTGGGGGCCTGGTGGAGGCTGCCCCTGGTGGCTGGGGGGTGGGGGTGGTGGGAGACATGGGTGGGGCCTGGTGGAGGCTGCCCCTGGTGGCTGGGGGGTGGAGGTGGTGGGAGACATGAGTGGGGGCCTGGTGGAGGCTGCCCATGGTGGCAGGGGGGTGGGGGTGGTGGGAGACATGGGTGGGGGCCTGGTGGAGGCTGCCCATGGTGGCAGGGGAGTGGGGGTGGTGGTAGACATGAGTGGGGGCCTGGTGGAGGGTGCCCCTGCACTGCTGGGGGGTGGGGTGGTGGGAGACATGGGTGGGGGCCTGGTGGAGGCTGCCCCTGCACTGCTGGGGGGTGGGGGTGGTGGGAGACATGGGTGGGGGCCTGGTGGAGGCAGCCCCTGCACTGCTGGGGGGTGGGGGTGGTGGGAGACATGAGTGGGGGCCTGGTGGAGGCTGCCCCTGGTGGCAGGGGGGTGGGGGTGGTGGTAGACATGAGGGGGGGCCTGGTGGAGACTGCCCCTGCACTGCTGGGGGGTGGGGGTGGTGGGAGACATGAGTGGGGGCCTGGTGGAGGCTGCCCCTGCACTGCTGGGGGGTGGGGGCGGTGGGAGACATGAGCGGGGGCCTGGTGGAGGGTGCCCCTGCACTGCTGGGGGGTGGGGGTGGTGGGAGACATGCATTGTTGATCAGTAGTGCAAGGTGACATGTGGGTTGGCTGGGGGGCATGCCCATGGTGGATGGGCTGCCTGCGGGACATGAGCATGGGTGCAGGGTAGTCCCCCGTGGTGTGGGCTGCCTGCAGGGGCCGTGGAGGTTGTGGAGCGTACACCTGGGAGGACCCACACGGCCAATTCACGTGTAGTACTCCCCAGAACCCATGATATACACATTCCCTGCTGAAATCGCGTGTGCAACTTCCCGCGCACCCCTGAAATACACGTACCCTGCTCGCACTGGGACAATCGCTTGTGGAACTTCCCGCGCACCCCTGAAACACACGTACCCTGCTCGCACTGGGACAATCGCGTGTGGAACTTCCCGCGCACCCCTGAAATACACGTACCCTGCTTGCACTGGGACAATCACGTGTGGAACTTCCCGCGCACCCCTGAAATACACGTACCCTGATGAAATCGCGTGTGGAACTTCCCGCGCACCCATTGAATACACGTACCCTGCTCGCACTGGCCCATTCGCGTGTGGAACTTCCCGCGTACCCCTGACATGCACGTACCCTGCTGAAATCGCGTGTGGAACTTCCCGCGCACCCCTGACATACACGTACCCTGCTGAAATCGCGTGTGGAACTTCCCGCGCACCCCTGAAATACACGTATCCTGCTTGCACGGGGCCAGTCGCGTGTGGAACTTCCCGCGCACCCCTGCAATACACGTTCCCCGCTTGGCGTTTGCTGTTTGCCAGCCCGGTGAACTGGTCCAGGGTTAGCGCAGCCCTTTGCGATGATTTAGCGATTTTGATGGCTTTTCCTTGCGCGAGGGCGTTCTTGGGGGCGTTATTGGCACTGCTGCAGGGTCGCTGCGATTCTCTGCGCCACGACTGGTTTGGAAGCCTAAAATCCATGAATACGCTGTGCGCGGAAATCGGTTTTAGCGCACGTGCCTGGCGCAGACAATCGCACGCGGACACTCTGCGCCAGCCGCTTGCGACACTTTTCTGCGAAATTCTATGAATTACCCTCTGTTTTTGGAATAAGACGACAATTGGACTACTGCGCTGGAATGGTGAAATTCACTATAAACTCACAGGAAGATCCACAATAATTTCTAATGTACTTACTACAAGTACTGGAAAACAAAAACATACTTATAAATGAAATCTTTCAGATTTCATACATCTGGAAACATACATGCACTCTCTGCAACAATGTGACACAAGAAGAAATCCCCAATGAACGCTTCATATATATATCAATACCAAATTGTGAATCCATTCCATTTCAGCAACTTGTACAAAATGCAAACCATGGTAGATTATGCTCTACCTGCAATTCAGATAATCGCTCCACGTTACTAATACAAACACATAATAAATACGTAATACTGATGCTTCTACGTTACAATGCAGATGGTACCAAAAACAACTGCAAGCTGACTGGATTCACACATGGTCAAATATCACTTGGTAAGAAAACCTTCACAACAATAGGTATAATCTACCACGCAGGAGCCACAACCAATTCAGGGAACTACACTGCATATATAAAAAAGAAATGTGGATGGTTTGAATGTAATGATAGTACCATTACTCTAAAGCAGAGATTACCAGCAAATCTTACAAACGCTTATTTGATGTTCTTAAAACCAAAATTTGATAAATAAACTGTATTTAAACCTTTAAGTAAATTTGTGTTAAAAAAATATAAACTGTTAGAATACTCCAAAAGCTATCTAACTGCTCAAAGGTTCTACAACAACTAATCAGATAAATGAATACCACTAAATTAGACCAAAAAATACAGTTAGAATACGCCAATTGGTATCTAACTGTCCCAAAATTATAAATTTGTGTTAAAATAATATAAACTGTTAGAATACTCCAAAAGCTATCTAACAGCTCAAAGATTCCACAACAACTAATCAGATAAATGAATACCACTAAATTAGGCCAAAAAATACACAGTTAGAATACGCCAATTGGTACATAACTGTCCCAAAATTTAACAATATCCAAATAGATAAATCAAAACCACTAAAATATATTAAAAAAATAGACAGTTAGAATACGCCAATTGGTATCTAACTGCTCCAAAATTTTATAATATCAAAACAAATGAAGAATCTGTTACTGCTCCAAATAAAATACAACAAAGCAAAGTATAAAGCATTAGCCAGAAACAAAAAGTGAACATTGAAAACAAACAAACAAATAAACTGTAGCATAACAGAAAAAGGTTTTTTTTTTTAATCCAACATGGATTTTTTTTTCTCCCACAGACCCAATGATTTTAGCAACAAATACAGAAACTAAGCAAATTGCACAGTACTCTGATTTGTACTCTACTAAATATGAGGGTCGAAAAAAAATAAAAGTATATTGCTTATACAATGTAATAAGTCATTACAAAATACTAATACTAACATGCTATTTTCTTTTATCACAGAAAAGAAGAAGAAAAACATGGACTCCCATTACTAGACCAAACAGTAAGTATACAATAATAAGGACAACCATAGCAGCATATCACATCCATAGTATCTAATACCTTTCTTCCTTATACATTTGTTTTTCACCCAAAGTTATAAGCAAATATGAATGTGATATGCTGCGGTGGTTGTTGCCAGGGCATAGAGTCTTGGGTGCATGGCCAAATGGCCAAATGGCCATGCACCCAAGACTCTATGCCCTGGCAACAACCACCGCAGCATATCACATCCATAGAGTCAAACATTTCAACTATGATCTATGGGAAACTTGTAATGTCCGCGAACAATGTGAGTGTTCTTAGAACACTTTGAACTTGCCAGCGAACAACACGGACAAAGTTTTCAGGACACCCCCTACGAACATTTCAGAACAACGCAATAGTTCTTAGAACACTTTCAACTTAACAACGAACAATACGGACAGCGTCCTACGGACACCCCTACGAACATTCCAGGACACCGGGAGTGTTCTCAAAAACGTCTTCAGAACACCCCCATTTTGTTTATTTGCGAACATTTCAGGACACCGCGGGTGTTCTTAGAACACATTCAATTTGACAGAGAACAATACGGACAGCGTCCTCAGGGCACCCCCTACGAACACACCCCGGACACTGCGAGTGTTCTTAGAAGCGTCTTCAGAACACCACCATCTTGTTTATTTGCGAACATTTCAGGACACCGCGAGTGTTCTAAGGACACATTCAACTTGACAGAGAACAATATGGACAGCGTCCTCAGGACACCCCCTACGAACATTCCAGGACACCGGGAGTGTTCTTAGAAGCTTCTTCAGAACACCACCATCTTGTTTATTTGAGAACATTTCAGGACACCGCGAGTGTTCTTAGGACACATTCAACTTGACAGAGAACAATACGGACAGCGTCCTCAGGACACCCCCTACGAACACTCCCCGGACACCGTGAGTGTTCTTAGAAGCGTCTTCAGAACACCACCATCTTGTTTATTTGCGAACATTTCAGGACACCGCGATTGTTCTTAGGACACATTCAAATTGACAGAGAACAATACGGACAGCGTCCTCAGGACACCTCCTATGAACACTCCCCGGACACCGCAAGTGTTCTTAGAAGCGTCTTCAGAACACCCCCATTTTGTTTATTTGCGAACATTTCAGGACACCGCGAGTGTTCTTAGGACACATTCAACTTGACAGAGAACAATACGGACAGCGTCCTCAGGACACCCCCTACGTACACTCCCCGGACACCGCGAGTGTTCTTAAAAGCGTCTTCAGAACACCACCATCTTGTTTATTTGCGAACATTTTAGGACACCGCGAGTGTTCTTAGGACACATTCAACTTGACAGAGAACAATACGGACAGCGTCCTCAGGACACCCCCTACGAACACCCCCCGGACAACGCAAGTGTTCTTAGAAGCCTCTTCAGAACACCCCCATTTTGTTTATTTGCGAACATTTCAGGACACCGCGGGTGTTCTTAGAACACATTCAACTTGACAGAGAACAATACGGACAGCGTCCTCAGGACACCCCCTACGAACATTCCAGGACACCGGGAGTGTTCTTAGAAGTGTCTTCAGATCACCACCATCTTGTTTATTTGCGAACATTTCAGGACACCGCGAGTGTTCTTAGGACACATTCAACTTGACAGAGAACAATACGGACAGCGTCCTCAGGACACCCCCTACGAACACTCCCCGGACACCGCGAGTGTTCTTAGAAGCGTCTTCAGAACACCCCCATTTTGTTTATTTGCAAACATTTCAGGACACCGCGGGTGTTCTTAGAACACATTCAACTTGACAGAGAACAATACGGACAGTGTCCTCAGGACACCCCCTACGAACACTCCCTGGACACCGCGAGTGTTCTTAGAAGTGTCTTCAGACAACCCCAATTTTGTTTATTTACGAACATTTCAGGACACCGCGGGTGTTCTTGGAACACATTCAACTTGACAGAGAACAATGCGGACAGCGTCCTCAGGACACCCCCTACGAACATTTCAGGACACCGGGAGTGTTCTCAAAAACGTCTTCAGAACACCCCCATTGTGTTTATTTGCGAACATTTCAGGACACCGCGGGTGTTCTTAGAACACATTCAACTTGACAGAGAACAATACGGACAGCGTCCTTAGGGCACCCCCTACGAACACTCCCCGGACACTGCGAGTGTTCTTAGAACAGTTTCACTTTGCTTGCAAACAAAACGGACACATATTGAGTCCTTAGAACACCCCCCAGTCAGTTTATTTAGAACATTTCAGAACACCCGTGATGTCCGCAAACAAACCGAACACAAAAAGAACATCTAACACATAAAAAACACAACTTTCATCCTATCTCATACACTCCCACCCTCCCCAAACACTCCTACACACCAACACACTCTACAAAATACACATTTTTAACAAAGTTTCACTGCGCTGTCCGCGGACGTCCGCGAATCCAAGATGGCGGGCGCTACCGAAAAATCTGACGCGCTTCACGCTCCACGCCGTCCAATCAGCGAACACGTTGCATGTCCGCGAACATCACGCAAGACGATTGGCCAATCAGGACACTGTCCGCGGAGCGAACAGGGAAGTGTGTCCGCGAACCGGACACAGATATCACTAATTTTTTTTTACCTACTTTTTGGTCATTTTAAAAAAAACTACTGGACGTATTTTCACCAAATTTGCAAAAGCACGCTTTCGGGACCACGCTCCTGGTCCAAATTTGGTGGAAATCCGTCCAGCGGTTTGGGCTGTAGGCGCGAGCAAAAATTTTTTCCCATTCAGTCTATGGGAAAAAAAAACGTTTTGGGACCCCCCTATAATTTTGCCCCCCCTGGACGAATCCTCACCAAACTATGCAAAGAAATTCAGAGTGACCCAAATACTTTTTTTGCAAAGTTTGGTGAGGATCCGTCCAGGGAGAGCGAAGTTATAAGCCACCCAAAAAGTGTTCTTCCTATGGAAACAGCAACTTAACCATAACTACATGGCCACTATCGTGGCCATGTAATATATATAAATATATATATATATATATTGGGTTGGTAATATATATATATATATATATATAATGGGGGGTTGCGGGGGGTTTCCCCCCGCATCTATGTAACAATTGACCTTCACAATTCGGTCAATTGTGCAAAGGTCAATTGTAATTCGAACAATTGTAGTTCGAACAATTCGTATACATCACATATTTGCTGGGCAATGATCAAGTTCATAAGTGTCATTAGTGCTTGGGTTGGTAGTTCTGCTGGATACATTCCCAGATAGATGAGTTTAGTAAAATAAGTGCTAGAGATCTCCCAGTATCTAGTTCTGCTCACAGATTTCCAGATGAGTGCAATTAGCAAACTTGTGCATTTATCGGACTGATAGCGTAGTGCAAATTGCATGACATTGATCAAGCTCATAAGTGCTATTAGTGCTTGGGTTATGTGTATAGCACAATCAGTTCAGATTATTGGAGCTAGACATCTCTAGGCCTCAGAGCATGCAATATTCCTGGCGCAAACAGGCAATGATTCAATTCCATCATGTACATAGGTGCTAATACGATTCGGGTGTCAAGTCTGGGGCAAAGGCTCCAGATAATGGGGGAAGATATAGTCTGGCCTCAGAGTCTATAAAAAGGGCCCGTATTGAGCAGGTTACAATGCCATTTAATGGTTGTGGCGGTAAGTGGAGTGGTCAGGGCGTTCCCTTATGTGTTTTTAGGTGAAGAGCCAGGTCTTGTGTGGAAAGCTATGTAGACTTTGCTGTGTCTAATGTGGGGAGGCAGTAAGTTCCACATAATTGGCATAAGGGTTGAGCAGGCAGACCTTCTGATGTTGGCTGAATTGGAGGTGGACCACTGATAGGAGGGTGGTGCTTGACCTTAGGGTGTGAGTTGGGTGGTAAGGCATAATCTTTTTGTGTCGGAATTTGGGGCCTGCTTTGTGCATTGCTCTGTGGGTAATACATAGGAATTTGAAGGTGACTCTGCGTCCATTTGGGAGCCAGTGTAGGTTGCGGAGAGCAGGTGAGACGTGGTCCCTTCATCCAATGCGAGAAGCAGTCTGGCAGCCGAGTTGTATACTTTTTGAAGTTTGTTTAGATGGTAAGCCGGTGCACCCAGGAAGAGGGAGTTTGCATAATCAAGTCTGGACATGACAATGGACATATTTGCAGCCAGACTGTTGGAGTAGGTGAGGTAAGGGTAGATGCGCTTCAGCAGTTTAAGGTGGAAATCACAGGATTTGGATGCATTGTTGATGTGGGGAGACATAGTTAGGTCCGGGTCCATTGTTCTGCCAAGGTTTTTGACAATGGTGGTGGTCGGGGGCGGCCGAGTGAGGGTGGCCAGGTAGTCATTGGCGAAATGGAGCAGTTTTGCTGCATACCATGAGCTCTGTTTTCCCTGGGTTCAGAAGGATATGATTAGTCATCATCCAGTGGGCAAAGTCAGTGAGACATGCTGCTAGGTCAGGGCAAGGGTAGGCCATCCATTTAGGCATTCTCATGATGATTTGTGTATCATCCGAATATAGTTATAGCAGGTGAGGTTGTGTGAGCAGATGATCCTGGGGAGGGGGTCATGCAAAGCTTGAAGAGAAGGGGAGAGAGGCATGTGCTTTGGGGTACTACAGTGTTCACTGGGTGTGCAGAGGAGATATAGTGGGGGGATGGGTGGTCTGCTGTCTATTAGTGAGGAATGAGATGATCTAGGAGAGATCTGAATTTCGTATTCCTAGGGAGTGCAGTCTATGAAGGAGGATCATGTTGTTAATGGTGTCAAGCTCTGCCGAGAGATCAAGAAGAACAAGTGCTGCACATTCTTCCGAGTCTGCTGTGACGTTGAGGTCATCCCAGATAGAGATCAGCATAGTTTCTGTTCCTTGGTTCTGACGGAAACCTGATTGTGCGGGGTCTAAGTGATTGATCGATTCCAAGAAAGCATTGAGCTGCGAGTATGCAGAGCAGTCAATGAGGTTTGCCTGGAATTGGGTGCTTGAGATGGGCCCGTAGTTGATTTGTAGGAGAGGGTCGAGGTATGCTTTTTGAAGCTGAGGTTTGACATGCACAGTTTTAATGGATTCTGGGAAGTTTGCAGATGTGAGGGAGTCATTAAGAATGGACCTTGCCAGCTCTCCTGCGTGAGTGGAGGTGAAGACAAAGGTCAAGAGGGGAGCCAGAAGGTTGGCTGTCAGAAAGTAGTTTGAGGAACTCCTCTCTCAACATAAGGTTAAAAGAGCAGTACGAAGGGTTCTTGGGAGGGGGAGTGAGGGTTTGTTCATTAAGAGCGGGGGTTGGGCAGGTGGAAAGGATGGCGAGCTTTGCATTGAGGGTCACTGTCCTGTGTAGGTCTGTTTTGTGGAAATGTTCATAGAGAGAGTTGCATAGTGTTTGGTACAAGGCATTCAGGTTTGCGGTGCAGGAAGGGTTTAAGTATTCTGTGATGATACTGTGGAGCCCTTTGCTGCTGTTACAGCTACTCAAGATCCTTTCATTATAATAGGCTTATTTGGCCTTTTGGATCTCTGATTTGTAGTGTTGGTGAAGTGGGCAAGTACTGATTTGCTTTGCGTGGTTCTGGAGGCTCGCCATTTGCGCTCAATGGAACGGCTATGGGTTTTAAGAGTCTTCAGGTGAGGGGTAAACCATTTGGGAACAGGTCCTATGCGGGATGGAGTGGACTTGGAGGGGGATAGGGAAGGACTGCATCATTTAGCCAGTGGTCGAACAGCTCTATGGGTAAGGGTCTATCTGTGGCCAGGAGCAAGGGGATGGTGTGTAGCAATGCTTCAGCGCAGGTCCGGTAGTACCTTGACCTTGTTCCAGCAGTTGAACTGAGAATTACAAATAGCAGCAGTCTTGGGGGGTGGCGGCAGTGTGAGGAGAGAGAAAGGTGTGGCAGAGTGGCCAGTCCAGATGTTGGGTTTGGAGGTGGACATGGAGATGAGGTTGGAGGAGCGGGAGATGGCATCAAAGGTGTGAACAGCAATGTGTGTGGGTCCTGTGATATGCTGGGTGGGGCTGAGTGGCTCTAGGATATCGACTACGGGTAAGGTCATGGAGTTGTTGGGCACATCAAACCAGATATTGAAGGCCCTCAGTATGGTGAAAGCAATGTGGATAAATAATGTGGCTGCTAGTGAGTCGTAAAGTTTGTTGGTGAAATGTATGTTGTATCCAGGGGGCCTGTAGATGAGTATAAAACTGTTTGAGAAAGTAGGCATGAGAGAGAGTTTGACTCGAAGGTTTTGTTTCTGTGGAGGTGATAGAGATGTGAGGTTTATGGAGGAAGGCTAGTCCCCCTCCTCTAGAGGATCTGTTGTGGGTGATGAGTGCGTAGTCCAGTGGGAAAGCTTTGTGAGCTATTGGTTTGAAGTGGTCCGAAAACCAGGTTTCAGTGATGAAGATGAGATTGTGATTCTCAGAGGTTTGGCGATCGTAGATGCTGTGTTTGTGTTGAAAATTAGGCATTTGACTTTGTGAGCAGTTGTGCCAGTGGTGTTCTTCCGGGTGTCTTGGATTGGTAGGAACGAGATAGCCAGTGTGGCTGGTAGGAAGATGGCGGTGGTGGATTTGGTCATACAATGTACTTGGGTGGACAGAATTGGTCAGGGGCGGGGATGTTGTTGGTGGGTGCATAGAGAGCGGCGGGTGGTTCAGGACCGGGAAGAGAGGTGGATAGTCACAGGTCTTCGGCCAAGTAGTGGCATGGGATAGGCGGTCTGGTCAGATGCAAGTGGCTCAGCGGTTTGAGGTGGGATAATGAGAGGAGCGAGGCCATTCAGGTGTGTCAGGCTTGGTGCTGTTACTGATTGGCGCCCGGGTGATAGAAGAAGGGGCGATGATGCAGGATGCATGAGAAAGAGGAGGTGGAGGCTGCATTCAAGAATGGAAGTGGTAGGCAGGGCTAACAAAGGGGAAGTGGTAGTGGAGCTAGGAAAGGAGAGGTGGATCGAACGATGAAGACCTGGAGAGGCATATTCAGAAGAGGGTGAGAGGCTGCCTCTACCTCTGAGTTTTGTGTGTTTTGGTGCTGAAGGAGTGTGCAAGATTGTGGGGTGTCAGCAGGAAAGGGGGTAGGGAGGATGGTCCAGGAAAGGGCAAGATGTGCCATGCTGAGAGAAGTGAGAGAAGTGAAGGGAGGCTACTGCTGGGTTCGGTGTGATGGGGAGGATGGGAGGTCGTGGCCGTGTTTGATGAGGAGGGTGTGCTCAGGGAAACAAAGCTGTTGCACAGGCCAGCCAGAGCTCCAGGATGGTCGAGGGTGATGTCTCTGGCCGTGGGCGGCTGTCTCCCATGTGACTTGACCATCCTCAAGCACAGCGCCAGTCCCAGGGAGCCCTGACAGGGTGCCCATTCATTCCCAGAGGCAAGTACTGACAACTGCCTGCAAACAAATGAAAAAAGATGCAGGGAAACAAAAAATATATTTAAAAGGATAAGAAATGTGCAGTGCTGTTTAGACAAACAGCTTACCTCAGGGGCAGATGGAAAAGTGCCAGCGAGGTGGTTTGCTCTGGGGGCTAACCCTGGAAGGGGTAACAGGAAGGGCACACAGGCCCAATCACAGCACTGTGTAGGTAAGAGGTGGCGGGGCCGGGAGGAAGTGAGGAAGTCCAGATGGGAGGCAAGAGAGGCAGCAAGGGAATGCAAATCAAATGAAAAAAGATGCAGGGAAACGAAAAATGTATTTAAAATTGCAAGAAATTAGCAATGCTGATTAGACAAATAGCTTACCTCATGGTCAGATGAAAAGTGGGGGTTTGCTGTTTCAAAATTCTAGACACCTACTTTATATAGTTTTAGTAGTATGAACCATGCCAGGACACAACCAATTCCAAAATGTATTGCTATTTTTCTATGAGGTACTTTTTGCACAAATGCCCCATGCCCTTTTGTAGGAACTGCAGGTGAAATTGGTTGATTTTCGAGTGTGACGAAGAGGTTCAACCCCCTCTTTCACCCAGACACTTAGAAATGTAACCCTGAAAATCCATTGTTTTGCTGATTGTCATCTGATGGGAGGAATTATTGTCAGTGACATTTGTTAGCAACCGAGGGAGAATAGATCAGGGGCAACGTGGGCACCTTCCGGAACGAGATGATGCCCTGAATCCTGGGATCGATCCACAGTCAAGCGTTAAAAAGCAAAATAAGTCTGGCATTAAGCACTATATAGATACTCAATAAGTAAAATTAAATAATGACAACAGTTTCACAGCAAAGTCCCCGAGGAGTTGATCTAAGATGTGCTTGCACTCAACCAAAAAAAGTATGGCATATTCAAATGCTTCCACAGTATGTGTGAGCTTGTTCAATCGTTATATGATTTGTGATTGCGGAGCAGTGTCCTGTATTTTGTTACGATGTTGACGCTTTTCCATAGAGTAAAATAGAGTTATGTCTGCTCATGTGCATTTAAAAGCTGTTAGTGGTGTGTGACTGAACAGATTTGTCTTGTAGAAACATAGATGTTTCCAACATGGTTTGGTCTGATTTTTCAGGGTGCAGATGGGTGCATGAGAGCATATCTGTGTGCAGAGGAAGTGTCTAGCTGTTCTTCCAGAGTGACTGTGAGAACAATGCTCTGTGTCTTGAGAAGAGCAGTGACTGTGCCATGTGGAAGAATACTTTCTGTGATCCAAAAATTCCTCGTCACCATTAACAGATGATTAGTAGCTGATGGAAATGCTTTTTGTTGCACGTGTACAAGGCAGGTCCCATCGCGGTTCAAGGGGCAGAGGATGTGGCTTGGTTAGAGGACAATGTGGAGGTGGGTTGGTATCAAGTTCACCTGATCCTGCCCAAGTTGAAGAACGTGTTAAAACAGGTGCCTTCAAATCCAGAAATGAGAAGCTCTGGCATGCAACCCCACAGCCAGTTTGCAGGAGAGGTGCTGGAGACATGGTGCATCAACACCCAGAGACAAAGAGGGGTGACAGGAAAAAGAACTGTCGGTTATATGCGCTACTTTCACCCTCAAAGCAACCAGATGATCCACCAGGATATGACCATCCCACCTTGCTGGGCACAGGACTCTGGAATGCTATGCACAAGTGCCCACGAGGCAGCATATTATTATTATTATTATTATTATTATTATTATTATTATTATTATTATTATTATTATTATTATTGTTTTTATTGAGCACAGACCTAGCTTTGAGGAGCTTGGAGCGATTTACAGAGGTATACAACAATACAGGTACACAACAGAGCGCTTAACGGAGGTATATAACAGTACATATAATAGGTATAACCTACC
Organism: Ambystoma mexicanum; assembly: GCF_040938575.1. NCBI lineage: Eukaryota > Metazoa > Chordata > Amphibia > Caudata > Ambystomatidae > Ambystoma > Ambystoma mexicanum. Next base: position 234,608,088 of record NC_090927.1, on the reverse strand, counting down.
TACAAAGGTATATAGGAATAAACCCCAATCTCAGAAATCTGCGCTCCAATAATCAGAACATGCTTCACCAACCCAAATTCAAAACCGAAAAAGCACAATGGGGTGCTTTTGCCTTTGGGGCACCGGCTATTTGGAACACCCTACCAGGTCAGCTGAGAAACTCTGTAGCCCTGAGTAACTTCAAGAAGGACCTAAAAACCTTCCTCTTCAAGCAGTAGTATACAATCCTCAGTCTATCTACTCGGTTTCCAGTTCTTAAGGTCTCGTCTTTCTGTTTTTGCTTGGTCTGCGCCCTCACACCTACGGGTATATGGCTGCGCAATATAAATGCAATAAAGTAAAGTAAAGTAAAGTAAAGTACAGATGCATAGCACATCGCGTTTCAGAGGTAATAGAACAAATATACTGTAGGGTAGGGTACAGAGAGTCACAGAGGGTGGGTACAGCTGTACAGGGTGGTGGGGAGAAGAGGGGCATACTTATGGGGGAATACAGCTGAAGAGAGGTTGTAGATAGGCCTGGGGTAGTTCTGTGAACAGAGAGAAGTTTAGGGAATAATGTTCATGTGTAAGGGCGCACCTTGGGTGACAAAAATGTTATGCATATAGTATGAGTTAAATTATATACATCACTCATACACTCAGACACTCATTGAATCATCATGGAGGTTGATATTGTCAGTATCAACATTTAGCACCACAACTGTGTTATTATAACTCTTAATCCAAAATTAGCATCCAGACTGTTATACATTCACACAGTTCTCTTAGGAGATCTAAATTGTGAAGAGAGTGTTAAGTATGTGTAGCCTTTATCCATAATAATCCACAGATTCTACAACATGGTGGGCACAGATTAGCACACTTGCAGAATCTGCCAGCTTAGCTTTTATTCTCAGTCAGGCTACTGAGCTGCCCAACCTTATGATGGTATGTCTTAGCTTTCCCAAACAGAATCCAGAAACCCCACGACTGTATTTATCGAGGGGCACTGCAGCGCAACACTTATCTGGTGTCCTCAGCCCCACCAAAGGACGCGAGAACCTCAGACATGGATGCCCAATTTTAGCTGCTGTGCGGCTCTTGCCTGGCATCCTCAGTCCCTGGATTAGACCTTAGGGCCTTTAGAATATTGACCTATTTGCTTGATATCCTCCTCGATTCACCCACCACCCGCGATGCACGAGCAGAGAGCGCTGCAGGAGATTGTGGGTGTAGGATCAATGGAGAGGAGCGACCGCTCATTCCAGATTTTTAATCATAGCTGCTCGATATAAACTGGGCACAGATGGGTGCGGTATCAGGTGGGAATCACTTCCAAAATGGCTGTCCCCCAAGCACATGCAATATGTATTCCCTAAAACAAAAGTAGCCCCCTGTATCCTTTGCTTGTGGAAGAAGCCACACATCCTCCTATTCTGAATTCTGCACGCCCCAGATTCCCATGGCACCCCAGTTTTATGTTTCTGGGCTCCTGATGGAACAGAGGGCCCTGACATTCAAGAGAAACTACTTCCCACAGAACACAATGATAGCCATAATGACACAGAATGAATCGGCATGTCACAAGAGAATGTAATGAGAGCAGACCTAACAAAACACATCAGGTGAAGCACATGTGTATCATCAGGGTGAAGGCCCAAATTGGACGTTTGCTTCTGATTCGGGTGTATCGTGGATATCGTGAGGCCTTGGGTGAGGTTTGGGATTCCACTATAAAGCACACATTCTTCTGACTAACTGTGAACCTTCGACAATTATTTAACCCCCACATGTTAATGAGATTTGATAACAAGCCAACAAGAGGGACCAATAGAGCTGGCGACAAGCTTGCTGCCATTTTGAGATATATGCACTACGTTTGTGGAGCAGCTACCCAAGGGGTACACACTTGGAACAGGCTTCAATATCGAAGAGTAGCGAGTTTCAGGGTCTATGCCCAGTCAAGCACCACATTATAACATGCAAACCTGTGAAATATGGCAAGAAAGATGTGGTGGTATGGCAATGATGGCACATGTTTTGACAATGTTTACCCCAAACCCATTTCCAGGTAGGGATAAATGTGGTTGGGGAACATATTGTCCCAAGTATTTGTGTGGCTCAAGCAGGTAGCTGCTGTTCACACTGTTTCATTTTGACGGTCACTTTACTTTGATATGTATGTTCCCCAGAAAATTAAAATCTGTCATTCTCCTCCCCTCAGTGTACTACCATACGACCAAAAGTGGGGATATAACCATGTCTGCCTTTTGAAGAACGTCACCTAGAAGCGTAAAGTTAACAGAAAGCCTATTTTTTTTTTTTAATATGCTGGAGTTTGCAGTTGCCAGTTATGTTATGTGTGTCTATACACATCCTCAGTGGAAAAGTATTGTGAAAAAACAGAGAAGGCACATGTTTCTCATGGCTCTTGGATTGAAGTGATAGATCCTGAAGAGCAGCAAAGGGTGCGAGCCATGTCACATCTTACTGCCAACATCAGGTATCATGGGCAGGCTCTGGTTTGTGCATGGCAACATTTAACTCTGCCTGATATACCCTATTGATGAAATGGACAGGGGCCCTCATTACATATTTGCCAGTCTGGAATTAATGTTGCTGGTAAAACCGTACCAGCACCGTTTTCCGGACTGGCAAACTAAGAGTTCTGCGGGCGGGTGCTGCACCCAGCCACGGAGATGCACGGAAACACTGTCACCATTACAACATGGTTCCAGTGTTTCCGCAGTCTTACGAGATTGCACGGGAATGGGGATCAACAGAGATGGCTGCGCTAGATTTACTAGACCACTGCGGTTGTAGTGCCCCAGTAAATCCGGCAAGTCCGGCACCGGTAATTCACTACGGGTCTGGTGGCAGGCTGCCGGTTTTACCGGCACAGCTACCGCTGGACTTATAATGAGGGCCAGTGTCACTTCTGTGCTACTGTAGTAGACAAAGAAACGTCAGACTGTGCCCCAGCAGTTGGAGGTTTGCTTATGTGGCGCACTGAATCACTGACATTAAATGCTTACTGGAGCTCTAGATTGACACAAACAGCGGCCTTTTGTTGGCCATATTTTTCTCACCAGAGTCATGTTTGTGAATGGGTAGAAAAAAGATCCCAAAGATGAAAAACCTTAGTGTTCAAGAAATACTTTAATTACCAAAATCCTCTTTTGTCCTACCATCCCAATAAATGAAAGATAACCCTCAGCTATTCATTTACTATGGATGGACAAGTCCCGACAAATAGTCGTACAAGCTGGAACACAACACTAGAGAGGGATCAATTAAAAAATATCAACGTTATCATCCATGACAATGGCACCATTATTTTGCAGGGACTCACACCAGCATATTTTCATTTTTGTCCATGATTTTATCCCGAAACAATAATATAATAGACCTCGGTTGGTGAGATTGGAGACTCTCTTACACAAACAACTTCAATATGGCTATTATCACCAAATATATTTATTTATACACAACTTGACAATGTTTCTTCAAACAGCGTACCTCTTATTCAACATCCACAGATATATTCCATCATTTATACAACTCTTTACTCATACACTCATTAATGGGTATCTTTACACTAAATTGGTTATTTAAGCACCCTACAACATTCACACACTAAACCATTTCCTTACACTTATATCCACTCTAAATGGGTGTTCAAAACGACACATTAAATAGCATTCAGCTTATGTAATAGCATCATAATATTTAATAGCACAATTCCGTCAGAAAATAACATCAAAGATCTCCCCTAGAAGAATCTGAAAGTCTAAGAAAACGGGCATTCAATATTGTAGGTCTCCATTCTTAAGCCAAAGGGTAGATCCCTAGGAAAATACCCAACCCCAGGCATGCGACAGCAAATCTGACGACAATACCTTACCTCAGAACAAGATTATATCCCTCAAACTGAAGTGTTCAATCAGTGTTCTTGGGCATTCTGGTACCGAGAAACAGGATTTGTGCAGTGGTGAAAGAAATAATGAAGAGAAAATTAAAAACAATAACAGCCCAAATGGGAGCCAGGATGATATTGAGATAGATAATGACCCCCCACTTGCCAATGCAACTCTTAATGAAAGGTCAGCAGCCAATAACTTTCATAACAACTCAATTACTCTGCTCACCACCAGGTTGTGTGCCTTCCAGGCAGCTACATAAGAACTCCTGCTCCAGGCAGACAGCATTGAGGGGGCTGCTAGTCAGGTGACCAGATCCTGCACCCAGTTGACCTAAAATTCTGATTGAGTTATACTTGTTTGATGGCTCCTTTTGAGCCATCAGTAGTGCAAGAGAACATGACATTGCATAGTGAACAATTACAACATGTGCCAGACAGTCTAAATCATTAGATGTCTGTATGTGGCTTTTGATAGAGCCAACCTAACAGACAAGTAAGAGGATGCTGTAAAATAGAGGCAGAGTGATGAAGTAGCATGGAGGGGTGGGGGGGTGCAAAATCACGAGGAGGAAGGGGGTCCTGCCAAAGGTTCAGATCAAGAAATGCCATGGAGTAGAGTCTCCATTTCCTTCCTGATGTGAATGAGGGTCAAAGCCCTCCTGACAAACATGTGAATGTGTTTCCAGACACGTTTTGGATTGCAGGATAATTTCTGGTTTTGCTTTAATGTTCCAATATTACCTTGATAAGGCTTTCTGTGGTCTACTGGCTTCCAGAAATAGTGAGTTTATCATTAAGCAGGGGAGTGAGAAACCTGTATTGGAAGGCTTCACGGTGGGTTTGGCATTCAAATGTCTCAATAGCAAAAGGACTATGGAACGATGTGTTGTTCGCATGGTAGACCAGCTTGAAGTATAAAGAGGCACATTAAGGTGTGTACAACCTGAGACTTATTCAAACAACTTCCACAGAAAATCAGTGACACAAGAAGCTTTTTTTGCGGAGACATTATTACATTGTACATGCGTTGGACACCACTGCAACCCACAATTTCGTATTTCTTTTTACAAGGGGAGCAGGGGACATCCCCGCAACCCGTCCCCATACATAATGTCACCATATGTAATGTCACCAATGGCTTTTCCTGGCGACATTATGTAAGGGGACATTATGTATGGGCAAAACAAAGAGGTGGGTTTCCCCTACTTCGCTGGCAGAGGGGAAGCAGCGATCAATATAAATGAAAAACCAGCCAGCGGAATGAATTGAAGATACTCAAACAGGCCGCTAAAAGGCCACCAAAACGGGGGAGGACCTCCAAGGGTCACAACACAGATCAATCCACTAAGAACGAAACAATTGTTAAAAATACTGTATTTATTTAGAATTTGTACTCATTAAAATAAGTATTAAATCATCTGAAGTTCTGTACAAAAAATACGCAAAGTGACAACATTAATGTATCAATCATAAAGTGCATCGTGTAAAGTGACTGAGTGCTAGTTTCACTGTTGGCTGTAAGTGAAAAAGTCAAAGAAATAAATCACAGTAGACCTAGATGCTACTAGATTGATCCCAAAAAGGGGTTTCCCGTGCGAGCGAAGAAAGTCACTCGATAAGGGAAACCACAATCGCCTATTCAGATCTGAAGGCAAAAGGGCCAAAAAATAAATCAACAAAGGGCACATGTAATTCCAAGAATGTGGTCTATGTTATAACGTGCCCTTGTATGAAGTCCTATATAGGTAAGACATCGAGACCTATAAAATTGAGGGTTTCAGAGCACAGATCCCGGATTAGAATGCATAATTTGTCTTCGCCCTTAGTGGGGCATTTTATTGAGTATCAACATAGTTGTAAGAACTTACAATGGTGGTGCCTAGAGCGTGTTTTAGGGCCTGACCAATATGCTACGGCTAATAGACTTGCCTCACGTGAACACTGGTGGATATATAATACTCAAAGCCATATATCCGGATTAAACGCTCAGGAGGAATGGCAATCAGTGTTCAACAGGACTCCCAGATACTAATGTTGATAGGGGATTTTGCGTTGGCTGGGAGATCCTGCAAGGTGCCCACATATACTTAATTAGAAGGCAATCTCGTCCACCTAGATACAATGAATCTTTCATGATGTGAGATAGGTCCTTCTGGTTATGTGACATTACTTGTCAGCCTGTCATATGTATTTGCTACCTCGTTGCGTTTTGAGTCCCTGAGGGTGTATTCCATCAATTGACAGCCTGAATCTCTTGGCTGTTATTCTATAACGTGAACTTATTCCACCACTTATATGGTACAATTCTTGTTGACTTTGCCGCGGCTACGGCATGTTGTTGCTGTTCATTATTATTTTTTACATTTATATTTGATATGTATTTTACATATATGGTATTCCAATTGGGAGGGGCTTCGTTTCCCATTGCACTTTTAGGATATAAATGGTTCCCTTCTCTTTACCTTTTTGCTTTTTTGGATTCATTATCTTTTTTTACATCTTGTTTTATATGTAGCTGAATTTGCCACTTTGGATACTCCTGTTTCACTGCACATAAACCTTTGGAGACATTCTTATGTGTGATTTTATACCCTTACATCTAGGTCTAATTCATAGAGACCCAGTCTATGGCACGGCCTGATTAATACTTCCTGGACTTATCGACAGGATTCCGGGACCAGCCTAATTGGTTGAGACTATGGAAAATATCTTTTCTCACACATTGTTTTTTAGACCTCATGACGCAATTGAGCTATGGTTAACGGGTTGGGCCCTTTGGGATTCACTCACAGATCATCCACTATTTTTCACATTGTTGATGTAACTGTTAAAATTTCTATTTTTTTCTTTTTTCTTTTTTCCTCTGTGTTTACATTTTAGGTGTGTTTTATACATTGTGAAATGTTTAACCTTGTTCTCTAAATATATTGTGTAAATTAAGACACAGATGAATTTCAAAGAATTATGACGCCTACGGGAATGCCACGTCCTGATGAAGATGGATATCGTTGGCTTTTGAGTAAGACGTGTTGTCTCCATCGAAACTACTATCTGTTAATTGTGCCAGGTCTATTGTACTGTATGTCACATTGTTCCTGTCCTGACACAAGAGTAGTTGACGCATAGAATCCCTTGGCTAATTTTAGCGTTTTTTTCAATGTTTATGTGTTCATTATATTGTGCAGTGCTGTAACTAACCATTGTGGTTGGCTGCATGATCCTTTAGTGACTAGATTGCCCTTTGTTGATTTATTTTTTGGCCCTTTTGCCTTCAGATCTGAATAGGCGATTGTGGTTTCCCTTATCAAGTGACTTTCTTCGCTCGCACGGGAAACCCCTTTTTGGGATCAATCTAGTAGCATCTAGGTCTACTGTGATTTATTTCTTTGACTTTTTCACTTACAGCCAACAGTGAAACTAGCACTCAGTCACTTTACACGATGCACTTTATGACTGATACATTAATGTTGTCACTTTGCATATTTTTTGTACAGAACTTCAGATGATTTAATACTTATTTTAACGAGTACAAATTCTAAATAAATACAGTATTTTTAACGATTGTTTCGTTCTTAGTGGATTGATCTGTGTTGTGACCCTTGGGGGTCCTCCCCCGTTTTGGTGGCCTTTTAGCGGCCTGTTTGAGTATCTTCAATTCATTCCGCTGGCTGGTTTTTCATTTATATTGACATTATGGGCCTCATTACGACCCAGGCGGTAAGTTACCGCCTGGGTCGTACCTTTACCACCATGGCGTAAACTACGTTTACGCCATGGTGGTTGGCGAACTTACCGCCCCATTCCGAGGTTGGCGGGGCGGTAAGTCCCCAATCCCCATTTACCCTTCCCCATTCCCATTTTTGCCCCATAGGGCATAATGGGAGTGGGGAAGGCGTTAATTACGCCACCGTAAATTACGGTGGCGTAATTAACAACATGGTCCCTTAGCGCCATGGATTTTAACACCTGCTAAAAGCAGGTGTTGAATCCGCCATGGCGCTAAGGGACCTCGGAATCAGGCGGTAAGGGTCGGCACTGTTTACGCCGCCGTAAACCCCTTACCGCCTGGGTCCTAATGAGGCCCTATGTATGGGAACATTATTACCTGATACCACCACCAATGCCTGCTTTTAAGATAAAGCCTTTGTGATTAACGTTAAAATTTTACACAGCTGACTCTAACTTTATTGCATCAAAGGGTGATTGAAGTACCATTGAGTTTTCTATTAGTTAAACTTTGTTTTATGTTGTCTTGAAGTCAAAGTGCAAATTGTCTCGAGTAATGAACACTAATGTGATATAACTTTTTTATCAAACAATCTGCAAGATCGATCAGAGAATCCACTTCTAAATTACAGACCATGTTGATGTGCAGCTATGCTTCAGATTTATTTTGGAGGAAAATATCCATTTAGCTGTTGTAAGTGACTTCAAACCAGCACTCCAATTAAATCAATGCTTAGTATGGGATGCCCAATGGAAGCCCTTATTTATATATTTCTATGTCAAAGTTCTTTAAATCTGGATGATGAACCCTCATATAACACCCCTCTCTTTGGATCTCCCCGACCTCACTGAGCCAAGAAGTAGGTTTGTTTTACAAATTAAAAGGTTTATTTGAAGAATTGAACAATATATATCACACTTTTATGAATAGAGTAATATCTGAATAGCACACTTATGAATATGACAATGATCAGCAATGGGTAATATTACAATCTCAACAATCTCTTTAATCAGTAAGGAGTAGGAATAGGAAGGATAAAATAGCAGAGAATACTTTAAATGGTTCAAGGAAAGGCAATAATAGGAAAGAATGCAACACAGAAATAAACTTGATATGATTTCAATCAAAAGATAATATGATCTCTTTTTCCCTTGTGACTACTCACTCCCCCCAGTATGCAATATGAAGAGATAGAAATGAGGGCATACAGGTTTCAAGAATACAATCAATAATGCAGTTCAATCCCAGTTCCCCCAGCAAGCTTAGAGAAAACAGGTATGATTTTAAACAGGCAATAATACTTTTGATTGTGATTGCAATGAATGTGAAAATAGGCTAAAATTATTTTAATTCACTAAATGGGATTCAGGATAAATGATAGTTACTTGGGATTGGATCAGGTCAAGACTAGCAATGATTCATGAAGGATTATCAGATCGAAAACGAATCTCAGCAGTTGCAAACAAGAAACAGCTATTTTGGCATGTGTTGAAATGGAGCTAAATGGCAATTCGCAGCAATTTTTCCGCGTGCGTGAAACGTGATTACGGAAAAACTATAATGAATTGGAATGTTGTTTTAGGTTCGTTGAAAAGCTTCGGATCTTATCTTCAAATTTCGGTTCTAGGACGTGCAGTTCAAAAGTTACAGATATTTTTGTGAAGGTAGATTTTTCAGAAATAAAGTCAAGATTTCAAATATGACAGATGCGCTTTAAAGATTCGGAACCAATATGGACTTAAACTAAGGGGTTATAAAGAAGCAAGACGCTCAACGGGCAGCCACCAGAACCGCGGTGCCACCGCTCTGATCTCTGTCCATCAAAACACTTGTCCCTCTTCAGAAAACATCAGCGCAAAGATGATTATTGCTACAATTATCAAGAATTATGTGGAGGAGAGAAGAATTTAGGATAGACAAAAGAGGTGTTATAATGCAGTTCTGGAAAGGTTGAGATGGATGGAATAAGATTACTTTGAACTAAGAGATGACTATGCACAGTTCTAGACTAGATACTCACTCATAGGCTTTAGAATGGAATGGCCTCGTCAAAGATCTGGTCAAGGGTTTGGCTTCACTCGCCACTGGACAGGTCTCAGGCACTCTGGGTTCTGCTCTCAGCACTGCACGGTGGTCTGGGTGGCCTCTTGGACTGGATCTGATGGGTTCTGGATACTGCTCTGCTTTCTGGGTCTGGACCTTGGTTCTAGCACAGGGTTCCTAGCTAGAAGTAAACAGCACAGCCCGGCTGTTGGATGTGAGAGCCCCTGGAAGTTTAGGGGTTAGAATAAGGTTGCTAGATTCTGAAGGCCTGCTGACAAGGGTTCAACCTTTGGATTAGACCTCTCTGCTTCAAAGTTCTAGAGTTTAGTTCTAGAGTCTGGTCTCTGCATCTATCTGGAGTCTGGAGTCTTCCTGCAGAGTGCTTCGCCAAGAATAGTTGAGTAGTGTAAAAGAGTGTGTGCCCTATCTGTCCTAGCGGTCCTTATTTATGTATTTCCAAAGTGGGTGGGGAGGCTGATTCTCTATGCCCAACCCTCTAAGGATTTGATTGGTCAGAGGATTTCCTGTCCCCTGACTGGAGAAAGGATCATCGTGTCACCCGGTGTAATGTTTATGGCTTAGGTGAAAACACTCCCCTATATGTCTGTACAGCATATCTGATTTTTCATAAAACCCATATTTACAATATACACACTTGTTAATGCTACCTAAACTGCATGACAGATTGCATAAGGTCCCTTTATGTCCAACTCTTATCTCCCTAGGAGCTTTGGTTCAGAAATGACCACTTTTTGCGCTTTTGGTGGGTTTCCCAATATTATTTCTGCACCCATTTTTAGACATACATTCATATCCTCTCTGGGCATATTACTGTAATTTCTTATGTTCACAGCAACAACACGGCAGCTACAATATGAATAAATTCCAGGGTTTGGTCTCAGAACATCACATGGCATCCAGCTTAGTCTTAAATCGTGAGGGAATTTTTCATTTTAAGAACCTCAAAGTTTTCCATTTTTGTCAGCTTGGTACAATTTGTTATAAGCATTTTTATAAAACATACATTTGCTTTCAATTCAATTCACATCTCAGTATGGTCCGCCTCCTAGAGCTGGGCTGACTCAGAGGGTCACATGTCTTGTTTCCTGCCAACACTTTGTTGACAGTTACACCCGAATTTAGCATATTCCTTTTCATCCTAAAGAATCCATTGTCTTGACTAAGAGCAACAGGCCAGGGTGCCTCTGCTAGTTCCTGTTCACACCAGCCTGTCAATCTCTTGGCCAAGGGCAGGGGAAGCTTCCTTTGTCCAGGGAAAAGGTGTGATGGTTTCTCAGGGGAAGCAAGCCTTTTGGAGTTTTAACTGCATCAGGTTACTTTCTGATCAATTGTAACATAGTTCCTTGTGAAAACAAATAACATTTATAAACTAAAAATAAGCAAAATATCTTTAAATCAAGTCTTTCTCAACATGAGATCACTGTGTGGCACTCTATATGGCATTGTGATGGAATTCTTTTCTTTTGGCATAGTTTGGGTTCGTTTGCTCAACTTTACACAAATGTTTTTAAAACGCCGGGTTTCTGGTAGAGGTGAGCAACAGTATTACACCCATTTTTGACAGCTGTCTTTCCATCAAGAATCTACAATTTTTTTCTGAGAACATATGGTTTTTGCTGACATTCTATTGATGTGGATTCTTGCAGTAATAATGTGGAACACCCAACAAAGAGGTTGGATCTTTTAGGTGCTTTGGGAGTCATGGTTTCTACAAATTTGACACCAAATAAAAACCGATTTTTGAAACTAGCTCTGTTTCCTTTGCAATGATTTTGCTCTGTGAGCAGCCAAATGGTGGGTTTTGGCAGTGGTCTCCTGTGTTACCACTGACATATGCAAAAGTAGATGGTGGCCTATTTTACAGGTTTTCACTGCGCACTTTCTGGTGATTTCTAGCGAGCCGCATGCTTTCCGGCGGCCATTATGATGTTTCTGCTGCCAGCAATGCACAGTGATGTTGCAGGGCTTGGATGAGTGGGTTGATGCATCCCACACTGTAGAGAGTAATGAAGTGCCATGTATGGAAAATTGCACAATTTTTGCAACTCTCTTTTTCTCTATTGACACGCTTAGACATTGCGCAAGAATGAGCAATCATATTTCTGGCAGGGCTCAAACAGCATACGTACATTTGCACTCGTGTTAACAGATTGTGCATGGACAATCTGCACCTGAACACGTGGATAGCAACCGGAAATGCTTATCGAAATGGTAATAATGACAAAACTCACATGCTCTTTGCTACTTACCAGCAGCCTCAATCCTAATCAGCTCTCATGTCCTCTGTCTACTAATCAGCTCTCTTTTCCTGTCTACTAATCAGCTCTTTTTTCTTCTGTCTACTAATCAGCTCTCGTTTCCTCTGTCTACTAATCAGCTCTCTTTTCCTCTGTCTACCAGCAGCATAGATCAGAGCGAACCTCTTCTGAACAAAATTTTAAAAAGCATGCTCCAAATCCACACACAACTTATCAGCCAATAATTGTGTGAGAACTGATTCTATTAGGTCAGTCCACTCTCTTCCAAAAATAATCTTACGGAGTTCTCTGTTAATGTGAAATAGTCCACAACACAATGTGCCAACCAAGAAGTGCATGGCCTCATACACATGCAGGTCAGCCCCCCACACTTACCCAAACTGGAACAGCTGGCCCCATCGCTAATGAGATGATAACCAAACACTTCAACAATATAATACCAACAGTTCAGACCAAACATTTTTCCTCGTGCCAAATAACTCCTCCTACCCCCTCAAACAAAATCTCAGCCTCAACTCTCTCCAGCCCACACTACTCACACCGAGAATCTGTGCACATTCAGTAGCCTATGCAAACACTGACTAGGCACCACCATCGCTCACTACCCCCAAAAACCAGTGTTCTAGGTTGCAGTTGTGCTGAATCCAATGGATCGCCCTTTAGCTCTTCCTTCTGGAAGACACATGCACTCAAGCTTCATTCGACCAACACCCATTTAAAATCACACTGGCACTCAATATCTGGGCACTTACAATTTGCAAGCAACTACGCCACATGGTTTGCATCTGCCTCCGCTCCATGAAAAAACACCTCCCTCTTTTCTTCCAGGGGTTTTCTCTTGCAGGGCTATTTAAGAAGTGATGTCGTTAAAATGATGTTCTCTATACATGACCATTTAATATTACATTACATTGCATTTAGTTTCACCTGTAGTAGTTAAGTCATTAATCAGACTCGCTTGATGACCTGTGTACGTATTCCTTTGTATGATGTTATGCAGGGATCGTTTGTCAGGATAAGGAAGGTGGCTGAGAATTCTGTAGATCAGCTTGCCTAACGGAAAGCACGTTGGACCATGTCACGTAAAGCTGCGCCTCGTGCACTAGGGGCTGTTTGAAGTGCAGGAGGAGGGGCTTGTCGATAATACAGAAGGGGCCACACAGTCACTTCCGAAATGCTGATTGTGATACTTTACAATGGTGCCTACACATTAGCAAAAAGAACTACAGAGTGTCTCAGAGAGCATTAGGAGGGCTGACCAGTCACCGAAACGAGGGAGACACGATACAACAACTATCATTATGTTGTATGTGTGACCAGGCCCCACAATAGCTAACTTGGCTCAGTAGAATCACAAGTAGCCTCAAGCCTACTCTGGAAGGGTGGCGGCGGGGGGTGCACATATAGAGTAGCTCTTCAAATGCCAGGATGCACTGCCCCTTCATCCATCATGTTGTCTGGCAGCTGTCATGGATGGTGGAGAGCCTGCATTATACGTGCTCAGTAAGAGTCAGGCCTGAAATAATGTTGCAGACGGATGTACAATACCATGGACTGTAGTGCACTAGGAGAGGTGGAGTGGAGTCCACAAGTGCCCACCTCTGTATAAGGTGGCATGCAGAATTAGTAATCCTGTGTTTAGTGAGGCAGTAGTGTGCAGGTTTTTTTCTTTGTTTGTGAAAATGTTTTGCATATAGTCAAGTAGCAATTCTTGACCCATTGTTATAAATCTCGGGAGGATAGCTCAGGGGCAACGTGCTTGCCTTGGAAGCTAAATGGACATGGAGCAACATAGGTTGGGTCCGCGAAAACCTATCATATTATAGATATTGATCTAGTTATTTTTCATGCCTTTGGAAGAAAAAGGCCATTTAAAAGTGTGGTTACTGTTTTTGAGTTAAAAACATATGCACAATGTCTTCTTCATTATGATCAACATGCAGAGCACCAAAATAAGGAAATGAAAAAGAACAATTCATTTGACAGAAAATAATAATAAAACAATACAAGCATTGAAATCTTGGTATCAAATAATGTCCACCTTATACATAGTTTCAAACAGTCTGTATCCTATGCCAACCCTTCATTTTCCTTAAACTGAAGGAAAAGCCGCTTGCTGCAAATGTCATGGCTCATAACATGGTTACATTCTGCCGACATACTTATGAACATTTTCGTAGGAAAAGAAGCAACAGTTTTTTTCATCTTCATATTGAGGTCGATATGCTGAAGCCAAGTTCAAACTGAAGAACATACCAACTTCTATCAGACAAAACAACCAGCGCCAAAAGTCTGCTCTCTCCGCTAGCCAACCAGTATACAAATCATTTATGACCGGTACTTACTCTGGCTTTTCCCCATCCTTTACAATGCGACTGTTCATTATTCAAGTACAAAGAAGAAAGTCATGTGTCTCAAAAGAACTTAATAGGAAACAATGATACCGCTGTTTCCTGTCATAAAATGTGAAGAGCGTCAATGAACTGAGTCATTTGGTAAGAGTCGCGGCTTGTAATCCTTGGTCAGTAACATCCATTCGGGAGTCGAATGCCGGGCAATAAAGTGGAGCCCATTGGCTGGCCGGGTGCCGGATCGGAGGAAATATCTGCTATTCTGGTTCATTGAGTTTACGTAAAGGAACCAAGTCAGACAAGGCCAGATGGAAAAGCAAATAGTGCCATGTATTTGTGAGTGCTAGGTCTACAGTATGTTTTGCACACTAAAGTCGATAAGATATTATTATTCATTCTTTGGCGAAGGGCCAGTGTAGTAAATTTGCAACACTTACAGCACACTCAAAAGTTGACATCCAGGCCTAAATTAGCGCTCAACTGACTTAAAAGGATTTGTTAAAGATGTTTAAAATAGATGGGACTAGATTAAATTGGTCCCTCCCTCTACATAAGCGTTAAACCACCCAATATTGACCATAAACAGAAATGATGATCCTGACGATGGTGTTAGTTGCTGACTCTCGTATTGTGAAAATTAATTATTACACAAATACACCTTCATGTGTATAGAAGACATTTATGTAGAATAGATGGCTCTTCATAAAATACGTACTGGAAAATCATGCTTGCGATTTAAAAAAAAAATGGTGAACAAAAACTCAGTTGTGGGATACAAACGGTTCTTTGTCACATTTCCACATTTTAAATTCCTGGATAAAAAGACTGCATTTTTGGGCTGTTTTTGTGTTGGCTTCAAAATGCAGAAATAGCACGTACTGCCCTCCGCCCCTTCCAAAACACCACCATCTCCCACCGGTTCTCTCCTTAATCAGGGGGTTTAACCCCACCAAACACCCTATTTTCCCATCCACCACCTTCTTCCGAGCACACCACACGCTTACTACCCCACACACACATACATACCTAGAAACACTCACCTGTCACTCCCTCGACGACTCCTCTAGGGTCACAGTGCCTGTCAGCCCCTGCGCGCATTCATGTGCGGCATGGTTGTGACAGTTTGATTTAGAAAGACTGCTCCGTGTAGAAACTGAGCGGTCTTTTGAACCTACAAACATGAGAGTGTTCCCCTTATTTCGATTTTCCACAAATGTGTTGTTTCCTATGAAAAGCATTTGTCAAAGGATGTTAATATAGCCTTATTGATTGAGTGAGGGGTCGTTATCACACGATAAGCTGGGACTGGTTAGTATCCCAAGCGATAATGACACCTCCCAAGGTCTAGAAGGCTTTTAGCACATGGCGGTAATAGCAGTACATGTTTTGGAGATTTAATAGTGAAGTAAAAAATTGTGCTTTAACAGTGAGTAAAGTAAAAAGACGATCAGTAAATTACATGTAGTATTCATAAGTTAAGCATTTTAATTGCAACTTGGTTGAACTGAAAGAGGTTTAACATGAAAATTCATTATGTAAAAGTAAACAGTTTCTCTATAAGAAATTGAAAGCATTTTCCGATGTTTTAACTTCCTCTTTCGTCTGTTAAGTAGGATGTTGCAGCCACAGAAAAAACGCTGGCCAAGTGAGGAAGTGTCTTTTTGAAACAGAATCCTGCCTGAAAATTGTATTGCTGTTTCCCTGTCTGCTTCTGAAGACTGAATGTTCAGAATGCAGTCAATAGCAGTTGTTATTTACTGCACTCTAATGATTCTTTTTTTTTAATCAACTTTATTTAATAATCATACAAAACATAATACAACTGAGTAACAACAGAATGGGAACAAGCAAAAGATTACTCCATATACATCAGTGCAACAAAATGCAAATTACTACTAAAGTAACAGCTATTCAAAACGAAATCCGAAAACATCCCCACCCTCCTATCTCATGGCAAGACGTGACAACACAAAACACAAAAAAAAGGACAAAACATACACCCCTACCAATCCCCAACCTCAATATCCACAAAATAAACCAAAGCCTACACCTCATCCAAATAAATCCCTGAATGACCCCCATCTCTCCTCGTACTCCCGGTTGTCGAACTGCCTGGTTGTCGAACTGCCTGAGTCTTCTCATACCAAGAGAGCGTCCGCATATCCGACACTCTAATGATTCTGACTGGCTGAGAGTAGGTCAATAACGATTTCCATGGGCTAATATGCTAGTAAGTCCCAAAGGAGGCAGAAGGCATGTGTGGTTACTGAACTTGCTGTGTGTTCTCTTTCCCTGTCTGAGAAGGCTTCGTTTGAAACACTGCTGTTTTCCTATTTATTTTTAGACATTCCTTGAGTGGCAGATATGCCAGTTGTGCTGGATAAAGAGCAACCCACTGGAGCGGTGGAGAATGATTGCGAGTTTAGGAAGTCCATGGATTTGCAACATCATTTGTCTCATTTACAGATAATGAACAGTATGTATCACCTGCGTGTTCGCATTCTAGGTGAACCTCCACGATGTCCTCGAGAGCAGTTACCGCATCAAGGTTTAATGATTGAATAATCACTCACTCTTGTAATGAGACATTACAGCCCAAGGGGGAATAGACGTGCTGTAAGCGGATTATTGGCACACACGCGATGTATGTGCCCGACAGGGGTATTGCTAGGTCTGGAAAAGATCCGGGGCTACGCTAATGTCGGGACTGTCGAGACTCGGGCTATGCTAATGTTTGGACTGTTGAGACTCGGCCTAACTAGTCTTTTCGTTGTAGCCCCTAAGCTTCTATTCAGGGCTACAACCAAAAGATCTGCCCCCTCAGCCCCCCTAGCAACACCTCTGGTGCCTGAGATGAAAGTGAGGGTGCAAAATCAGAATGATTGCACTGAATCTGAATTTTGGGAGGGAAGCATTGAGCTTTGTAACAGTGGTTAAAACGCTATGCTGACCTTTGTTTGGTATGACCGGCCAACTTCCAATTGTAGTACAGAGCATGATACAATCATTGGCCGTACATTTTGGGACGTGTGATCCAAAGATCTGATTAAGTGATCATCCGCTAAAATGGGTTGTAATCATTAAAAAGAAATGTCCTTATGGGATCCTGTATATCTGAGAAAGAATTTGGTGAATCTATATAGTAAAATGTTTTAATCTATACATGGAAGTGAGAGTAGGAGAAAGACAACATGGCCAATTTTTGAGTCCCTAGAGTAAAAAAAAAGTCAAATCCAAGAGCATAAGTGGTATTTTTCTGCTCTGGAGATGAGATGACAATTTCAAATCTGCATTGCCACTCGGTCTGTGAAAACCACATGGTTTTACCTCAGCATGACATTTCCATGCTGGTCTTAAAGAAATAGATTCCTATAGATTTTGGCTGTGTTTAGCATGTGCTAAAAGGAGACCGCTTCCATAGGAATACATTGTAAATGCTCCCTGCCATATGTAACTGGCAGGTGTAATTTACACTTTTTACAGAACGAAGTGAAAACAAAGTTGTGAAAGTGATGTAAAGAGAGACATGACTCAAAACCTGTGCGATAAAAAGTAATTCAAAAGGCCAAATAACCACTGCACCATTTTTGCAAGGGAAAACAAGTTTTATTACATGCTAAAAGATCTCAGACAGTCCCGTGGTCTGAACTGTCATGGAGCTCGTCACACCCCAAGAAGTTACAGGTTATAAAGCAGAATCATACATAGGTTATAAAGTTGTCCCACCATCCACATTGGCTATCACCTATATCCCCCTATAGTCCCTTGACCGATTGGCCACACCTTATCCAAACCCCTTATCCTAAGCATTTGGCCCACTATATCATCACCACTGAGTCCTAATACATGTTTGTCTTTAGGTATATTGATACACCAATAAATCTTGACCGCCCCATGATATGCATCCCTCCGACTGGGTTACGTTCAAAGTGAGACTGGCGGGTCAGGTCTGCTTTCATAAGACAATAGACCTCATTATACCAGATGCCATTGCGCACACAAACTGCACCCCTGACCTTGGACTTCATTTACTGGCATCACCTCTGTT
The DNA here is from genome assembly GCF_040938575.1 of Ambystoma mexicanum. Taxonomy (NCBI): domain Eukaryota; kingdom Metazoa; phylum Chordata; class Amphibia; order Caudata; family Ambystomatidae; genus Ambystoma; species Ambystoma mexicanum. The sequence continues at coordinate 234,589,737 of NC_090927.1, read as the reverse complement.
CCTTCCATCCCAAATCACAGGAACTTTCCAGACACGGCTCCGCCCATTATCTCCTTCAAACCCCAGGTGCTCAATAATGATGTGACCAGGGCCCCAGTCTTAGGCTTCAATTTCAGGGATGTATTTGCTTTGGTTACTGATCTACTTGTGGAGTCAAATGGGATGACTGCTCTTTGGGTGCGGGCACTAGTGGTCTAAATCTTTGCCTGGCCTGTTGACTTCACAAAACCGTGTACTGTTTTGAATTTGTCCTAAACAGGGCACACCCCTACCTGCCATCCTGTATCCAACATTCAATTCCCACTGTCTGAGGCTCTGCAGCAGGATAAAATTAGCGTTTATCTGTGCAGCACAGGTGTCTCTTGGGGGATTTGTCTTGGGACTGTGCTAAACAGAGACACAGCTCCACATCAGGGCCTTCATTCTTCTCATCTGGTATTAGGCTGCAACATTCAATATAGCTGCACCCTTGCTGTGTCAGCCTGCTCACCTCGCTTTTACCACAATGCCTTTCAGACTCTGGAGATCATTACGACACAGGCGTTAAGGGTTAACGCCGTCGTTAACCCTTAACGCCTGATTCCAATTTTAACGGCTGCTTTTAGCAGGCGTTAAAATCCATGGCGCTAAACCGCCTTGGTGCTAATTACGGCACCGTAATTTACGGTGCCGTAATTACCGTCTTCCCCACTCCCATTATGCCCTATGGGGCAAAAATGGAAATGGGGAAGGGTAAATGGGAAATGGGGATTTACCGCCCCACTCACCTTGGAATGGGGCGGTAAATCCGCCATCCACCATGGTGTAAACATAGTTTACACCATGGTGGTAAAGTTGATGTACTTACCGCCTGGGTCGTAATGACCTCCTCTATCTTCCACGTACTTCAGGTCCCTTCTCGCACCTCACTCAAAACATAACTTTGTGACTATTTTTAAACAAAGGGTCTATAATCCACTGCCCTATTTATAGCCTCTGCAATCGCAACATTAATACATGTGTTGGTCATTGGTCATTCTGTGTTGCTACATGATGTATCTTTCATTTTTCAAAACTAACTACAAGTGATGTGTGTGCTTTCTGTCACACAAATATCAGACTGCTCCCCTAAATCCTCGCCTTGCCTGTTGGCAGCACAATACCTCATTCCCTAATCTCATGAATTTGTCCTTCAAAGGGCCCTACTTGCCCTTCCCACATGCAACATTCCATTCCCACCGACTGCAAGCTCTGCGGCTGGATACAATTAGTGTGTATCTGTGCAGCACAAGTGTTTCTGACCTCGGCTTCGTTCTTGAGGGATGGAAAGGTGATTAATCTTGGAACTGAGCTAAACAACGCTGCAGCGCCACATCAGGGCCTTCATTATGCACATCTTGTATTAGGCCTTAACATGCAATATGGCTGCACTCTTGCCATGTCGACCCACTGAACGCGCTTTTAACACAATGCCTTTATGACTCCCTATTCCACCGACTTCAGCTCCATTCTCGTACCTCACTTGAAACGTAACTTGTGTGTACTATTTCTAAAAACAGGGCCTATAACCCAATGTCCTATCTATGGCCTCTGCAACTGCAACATTAATGCATATATTGTTCATTCTGTGTTGCTACATTATGTATCTATTGTGCGTCAAAACTAACTACAAGTGATTTGTGCTCCTTATGCTGTGCAAAACTCAAACTGCTCCCATTGTGGCTCATACTAATAGGTATTCTTCAGCATGAACCTGTGTGCCTGGCTGGGACTCTGTACATGCATCCTAACATTACCCCCTTTAGTTAATCTTCAATGAAATAAGCCTTCTGCTTCCCATCTTCTATAGTCATCATCTTTGGACACCCACCCTACACACATGGGGTACTCCCCCCCCACCCTTGGGCATATAACTCTGGAAAGCATTTCATTAAACAGCCAACCCATCTCCTTCTAGGTCAACCCTGGCTCTGGTGAGGTGAGGTCAAGATACCTGGGGTTCCATGATCTTGCTGTACCCTCACCATTCTTGGCTTTAACACACCACCCCGCTAATCAATGAGAGGGGGAGCTCTAACCATTGTGATAGACACCATCATAGTCACACTATTCGGCACAGTCTCTGAACAGCACCTCAAAATCATCTGGCATAAGCAAAACATTACAAGCAGAAAAAGCATGATAGGGACCAGTAACTTTACTGCTATTTACAAACATGACATGTACAGGAGAACATCAAATCAAACTAGTCATCAGCATCTAATCCAGTGTCACTGGTATCTGCACTTTTGCTAGCTTCTTGCTTTACTCATCAATGTCAACTTCGGCACATAATCTCCCCATATTTTGCCACAGTTATTGTTGACGAGTACCACTATGTCCTCCTAGAACCACAGTATGCTCCCCTGCACAGCTCACTAATCCTGTCACCCCTCTATCATTGGAAAACAATACATCTTCATGTTTCAGCAATGGTCTTACTATACAACAGGCATTTCTTTCTCTGTCCATTATAATGGCTTGGGACTTGTGCCCTTTTAAAAGACATTGTACTCTGCACAGGGCCAGGCGTACTAAATATTGGGCTTTAAGAGCAGCATTTCTTGAGGTATATATGACTTGGGTGTACACATCATGTAATGTATCAAAGAGCATACATAGCAGCTCTTGTTTGACCTGGCCCCCCACGATGTTGTCAGACTTGGGTGGTTCACATCTGTCACAGTATCTGAAATCACCCGTTTTGTACTGATCATACTCTATCTCTGTCTCAGTTTCTCACCTGGTCCGTATCATCCTAAAAACAGTGCCATTTCCATATAAGAGCAACCAAAAAACATGCAGAGGGGTAGAAGAAAAAGAAAACACAGAAAAATCAACACATTTCATCAAGTTACAGGGATTTACCACTTGCAGCATTGTAATAAAACAGGATGCCAAGTACACAGTTGCATCACTCAATAGCTTCTTCATCTTCCGTAGAAGGTGGATCGGTACCGACTGCTTTCTGAATATCAGACAAGTGAACCCAGTACTGCAACTCCTTCAGACTAACTGCAAACGGCATGGAATAGACAACGGTAAGGGGCCCTGAAAATGTTGTTTGTGCCAGTGCCTCACAAAACTCCTCACATAGGTACAATTGTGGAGGTTATAGGTTCACTGGATATCACAGCTGTATCATCTCTTCTGGGAGCAATATGTCGAGATAAGATCTGTAATAGTTTTTGTTAGCCCCCTGAAAACCCCCTGAAACTCCTCCCACAAAACCTCTGTTGCCCTGTGAGTGGCTGATGTTTGGCGTGTAGGCGTGAGAAGGGTATGCATTCTTCTCCCCGTCGCTATCTCATGGTGTACTGTTATTGCTTGAATCACTGCTGATCCCTTAGCTTCAATCCCCATGTTCCTTCTTTGGGAGTGTGTTCTTTAACATATGGTAAAATATTGCTAGGTTTTTGTCCCATGGATCCCCTGTCTCAGCTCTCCACATCTCCTGAATTTTGGTTATATATTGTAAAGGGTCATCGTCTGATTTCATAGTTTAAACTGTCAGCAGGCTGTGACTGATATCCTTTGTTTTGACGTATATCCACCTAATTGCTTTACTATCAATTCAACATAAAATGTCACCTACTCTACATTCATCTGTACCTATTGTGCTCTTCACTCTCTCTCTCCCCTGTTCTCTGTCTCCTGTGATGAATCAGCAGTGATTCCCCTGGAAACCTGGGACCCTTCTTGTCAGTATGAAAACCCCAAACCCCTAACCGTCGTGTTGCCCCCCCTTTGGGCAAGCACGCTCCGGTCTTCAGACAAACTTTGACAATCTGACAACCTCCTATTGGGGGTGTGGATCACTATACCCCCTCATTGACTGCATTCATATCAGGCCCCATGTGTACTGTGGTTACTTACTAGATTACGCCAAATAACATACACCTATCTTACTACTGTGGGCAATAACAAATAACACTAAAACACAAAGAAAACACAAATAATCGATTCAATTTATAACACAATGGGATACATTTATTTATATACACACAGCTAAGCATAGTGCATGACAATGCAGGCAGTTCTAATGCTATGTCTAATTTGCACCTTTTATACTTCTGGTGCAAAGCTACCATGCAGTAACTATGTAAGCCTGTGCTGCAAGTGTGTTGTTCTAATGCAATCTAATGCAAGCGCTAGCATCCATCACCTTCATGGGTAAATCCAAACCATCAAATCCACACCATCTTCATACTCTAAACAATCTCTGTCTAGTTTCCCCTTCACCCAAAGCTGTGTGTGTGTGTGTGTGTGTGTGTGTGTGTCTGTCTGTCTGTTCCATCAGTTTAGCCTAGGCCAACCATACTTCCCATTCTGCATGTGCCAGATCAGTCAGTGTCTACCTCTCAAGATCTGGTCTCTCGATCTCCCTTGCTGCACCAAGACACCTCCCCCATCGCATCTAGCACTGCACCATCTCTCCAGCCACTCTCTGTGTCTCTTCCTCGATCTCCTCAGCTCTCTCCAACAACTCTCTCGAACTCCCCGAACTCCTCCCAAAACTCTCTCACTCCTTTCCCTCCAGCCACTCCTGGTTATAGTCTCCAATGACGCACGGAATGTCTATGGAATGTCTCTCTCAGCGTTTAGCAAAATGCCTGCCTGTCTCCTTGCGTGTTTCTTTGCACGGCATGTCCTGTTACTGCGCTATCAGCGTGACATCAAATCTCTCTGCCTTGGCCTTTCGAGTCTGTTGCAAAATACCCCTCTTATTCCATCTATTCACTGTTCATACCCATTCTCTCCACTGTGTTGGCACTTTCTTCATTATAAAAGGCTCTTAGGCCCCGTTCTTAAAGCACCTCTTCTGTGTGAAAAGGCTTCCCTCTCTCCTGTCTACCCACTCCATTGGCCCCAACCCTCGTGTTCTTTCCGCGAAGCACACCAGCCAAGCTGATAAGCTTCCTTCTCTCTATCTGTGTTCCTGCCAAGCAACTGTTTACAAATACCTTCTCAGTGTACCCTGTTAACTCTCTCCGCACTGAGCCAGTGGCGCAGGCAACTTCTGTCTCTCCATCAGAAAATGGATCATAGGTCTCGTGTTTCGTTCTGAATGCTTCCTAGTGTTTACCGTAAATCTCTCATACTATAAAGCAAACTAATTCTAAATGCCTCAACATACATACATACATGTGTGACAGCGTGTCAAACATATCTCTAATGTGTCTCTACAAAGCATACATGTGTGTCATTCTAAATGTCTCTCCCTGGCATTTCAAATATGCCACTGTGTGTGTCATTACAGGCCTAATGTTTCTCTCAGCCTAAGCGCTATTTCTAATGCACGCATGAATACATAGCATATCATGGTGAGTATATATCGTGTCTCTAAAACACTACATGGCACTTCAAATATATGGCAAGTGTCATTCTATTGTAAATGGCAAAAGTGCAAAGTGGCAGCATGTTTCTTTATCATTCTAAATAGCAAGCACTATATGCATACAAAATCATTCTAAAAGCATATTGCAAATGCATCAGTCTAATATGTGATTGAGTAATGGTGTCTACTACAGCAATGTACTATGGATAGCTAAACAGAATGCAATAATGGAATGATTCCATAGCAAAGAGTAATGATTGGATAATGGTGAATGGGCAATGGTAATTCTAACAGTGAGTCTTAATAATGGATGTTATGATTCTCTACAGAGCATAATGATAACAACCAAGGCTCCTCATTTTATCCAATTCCACAATCCCTCCTTTTTATCATTAAATAAATCATAACAAAATATAGCATATCATAGCATAGCAATCGTGGTATGCTAATACCAAGCGATAGTACAGAAAGGAAAAAGCATGTATCATGATGCATAAAAAAACCTTTCTAAATAATGCAAGCATTTCAATCTATCAGTGGCAAGCTAAAATATTCAAATGCAAAACTGCAAATGTGTCAGAAATCAGAATAACATAGCCAAATGTCAAAGGTCAAAAGTCGAGCAAAAAGTCAGAAGTCAAAAGTGTCTACAAGCAAAGGTGTGAACGTGTCTCTACAAGCAGACAACGAAAATGCAATGCGTAGAATCAATACATAAGTACTGTTGTTCCAGGTGTTTCCAGTGCAATGTGTCAAGCACAAAATATGACAATCACTTTCACAGGTGTCAAAGGTCAGTACAAATATCAGTAGCCAAACAGGCCAAACATTTCAGTGATCAATGCATACATATCAGTGTATACATGCAGTGTATTGGTCATATAGGCCATTTCAGTTATATTCCAGTCCAAGGTATTTACAAGTCACATATGAGGTATGTGTGTCCTCACAACCGTGCACATTACAAATTCAGTACAAATCAATTCTAATGCGAAATGTTTCAGCCAAGGAATGTCAACAAAGCAAGTGTCAACAAAGCGAGTGTTCACAAAGCGGATCATGTGTTTACAACGAGAAAATTCAGTGTTCAGCAAAAGGTCAAAAGTTCAGGTAGCAAAGTGTTCTCCACAACAGCAAACGTGTGAAACAGCAAAGTGTTCAAGCCATCAATGTTCAGGCAGCAGAAATGTGTACAAGCCAATTCAGGTTGGCCTGCTTGAATGAGATTTTGCATAGGGCTCCATCAAGGAGCAAGCAAGTGTCAGGTACCATATGAGCCCCATTTGTTCTCCATGGAGTGATCAACATATGCCCTTTCACTTTAAAGTTAGCACAGGGAAAACCGCGTGTCTGGACTTTCAATTTGATGCCAATTGATGCTTACGCTCCTTTCTCCCTTCACTTCATGAACAAAGGCGACAGGTGCACTCATTCAGAGTGTTTGCAAGACATTGCCAATGCAGGTGGTTACTCTCCTCTGGACGCAGTGTGGCCCTTCTCCATAGGCCCATCTCTAGCAGGTTCAAATTCTCTGCTCTTGCCAGGTCATGCTGTTGTCATGCCATTGCCATGCCAGCCAGTCCCATGCTCTTCAAATGAGGGACAGCCAGCGTTAAATGTGAGTGCAAAATGCTTTCAAAGCACCATTCTCCTTCACTCAAGAGAACAAGAGCTTCACTGCATTTCCAAACGTGGATCAGGCAAGAAATTCTTTCAGAGCGTGTATTCCTGCACATTGCTGCTCATTGCTGCATTTTTCTCTTTCTCTGCTCAGGCCAAACTTGTCTGGTGCAAAAGGCATTCCAAATGGATTCTCTTCTCGCTCCAGATTACAAAGCAATTTGAATTTCTTCTTCTGCTCTCCTCTGCTGCTGCTTCACTGCTGAACAATTTTCTCACTGCTCTTCTCTCTCATCACTTGGGAGTGTGTTCTTTAACATATGGTAAAATATTGCTATGTTTTTGTCCCATGGATCCCCTGTCTCAGCTCTCCACATCTCCTGAATTTTGGTTATATATTATATACCTGCCATCTTTGTTAGTGTAGACTCGACAGGTAACGGGCCCAGTTCAAGCACAAACACCCTTCTGGCTAATGCTTGTTTCAAAAAAGATGGTAAGGACCAACTCACAAACGGGTTCTCTGCCCACAAAAGATACATCAAAGCAGGTCAACATTGTCCAAATTGTCTGTCTCTAAGGATTTGAACTAGCGTTCTTGCTCTGATGTCCTTAAAGACTGGGCAAAAGAGCACATCATGCAGAGAATTCTCCACTGACTCGCAACCAAAGGGGAACCCATTGCCCTCCTTGCCCCTTGACCATTGGGACAACATGGATCTTATAGGAAGTCAATTAAATTGTGCTTGAGTTAAAAGGTTTCTCTCAGCTGGATTGTTTGCCTATAGTAAATAGTTTTGCCTGGCATGAATTGAAATGATTGCCATATTTATGTTAGTGCCCTTCTGTATCTCCATGTGTTCTCATTCAGCCCTTAAGATACATAACACTTGGTGCTTGAGCTGGGTCGCCTCAACTTTGATAATTGACATGGGGTTGGTGAAATGATGTTCAGCATTCAGTTTTACCAACCACTTCCTTATCTGTGATAGCCATGGGACTTTCTTAAAACCACCTCTAGCTATCAGATTTTTGATCAATGAGTGTGTTACCCCAGCTTTTGGATTTTCCCATATTCTGACCCAGTGCAGGATTGGTTCAGACTCCATTTCGTCACCCAAAAATGGTATCCCTAACTCAGTGTGGAGACTGTACTTTGGGGACAATTGAGGGAGGCCGAGAATGGCTTTAAGAAAGAGGTTCTCTGAGACATGAATGCTTTGTGTGTTGCCATAGCCCCAAAGTGATGCACCATGTTTTGCAACTGCCTTTGCTTTGCTTGTACACACCATCTTTATCAGGTCCAATGGCTTTGAGCTGGCCATCAACATAAATCTCCTAACCCCCCCCGAGGGATTGATAATCCTGTCCCCTTGCTTCTCGATGTGAGCTGCAGATTTCAAATTTGGGTTAATGTGCATCCCCAGAGAGTCAAACGACATAATTCTCTGGATTATCACACCATTTGTGCAAATTGGTGCCATTTTGGGTCTCTTCCTAGTCAGATGGCACGACATGATGGCCAGCTTGGCAGCATTTACCGTCAGATCCCTTGATGTCACGAAATCTGCGTACCCGGTGACAAGGTCCTGCAGAGCTCTTGGTGTGCGTGCGATCAGGACTGTGTCATCTTTTTCTATGCAGACCAATAAACACATCCAGTATGCCCACTGGGCTGCCCTGTGATCTAAACATGGCCCACAGCTTTTTCCTGTTAACCTTGTTAAAGGCCATGCTTAGGTCCATGAAGGCAAGATATATTGGCTCAGATTTTAATTAAAGTGAGTTAGCTAGAATCAGGTAGAGGTTTAGGATTTGCTTGCTTGTCCCTAATCCTGGGTGAAAGCCCAGTTGTATCTCATACAGAGTGCCTCTTGTGTTGACCCAAGTCTTAATTTTATCGAGCAGCACTCTGCCAAAGATCTTGAAAAGAGAATCAAGGAGTGAAATCGGTCTATACAAGGCTGGAGTTTTTTTTTGGGCCCTTTTTAAAAATGGGGTGGATTATCGCCTTCCCCCATGATTCCAGGAATTGCACTTTTGTGCACATGGCATTTAAACAGGCTGTTAGTGCTGGCACCCACAGTCCTATATCTTCTCTGAACAGGTCAGCCAGAATACTATCCGATCCTAGTGAGTGACGTATTTTCTATTGGGCAATTGCATCTGAACCTTCTTTGGTGTTAAATAGCACTGGGTGCCCTTCCTCTCTACATTGCCTTATTTCCAGAGACTCAGGGACCTCAACAGTTTCAGTGTCTTCCACACAATTACACCTCAGGAAAGTTATAAAGGGTGGGAAATGGCTTGATCTAGTCTGCATCCGCTAAATGATTTCTAACCCATCTCCCACACTTTTGTGTTTGTGACACAAGGAAACTAAGTCCCAAAACCTCTTGGTATCACTGGAGTTGGCAGCCAGCACCAGGCCATCCCATGCTTCCCTGTCCAGTACTTGCTTTCACTCTGCTACTACCTGTTTATGGTTTGCTCTTGCTGATCTAATCACATTTCTATTTGGTTCTTTCCCTTTTAGCAGTGCAAGCAGAGATAATCTTGCCTTCTTGCACTCATTATTAAAGCAGAAAACCATTTTTTTCCAGGCAATTTTGCTGGCCTCCTTCTGGCACCCTGCACAAGAGATGAAAATCATCCAAGATGTTGGATCCTCGCCCGGGTTCCACCATCCCCTTTAGCATATAGACAAGGAACGGTATGGCATTTTTATAGATCCTCTGCAACAGTCGTATGTATTATCCGGGTGCCAACTTATAGTGCATTTGGTGCCCTCCAGTACGTTTGCACCAAGGTGCAGGAAGATGACATTCTCCCCCAATCTGGTGATCACAAGCTCCAATATGCAGGGATGATGATCTCTCAGCTCATCCTCCAGGAAATGAAAATCCTTAATCGTATTCCAAAAACGTATTGGGGGGAAACAATAGTCGATAGTTGTACTTCCATTGCTTCCTTTAAAGGTTGTTTTTCCTGGTCTGTGGCCCTTGGTGGAGCCATTAGTAGTTCTCAGGCCGAAATTGTGCAGCCAGGATGTTAGTCTGAGCCCTTCAACAAACATTCGGGGAATCCATCAATTCTGGTTCTGGTACTCCCCACAGATGGTCCTCTGTATCATCTAATACATCAGGTGGGGAGAAACTGCTACATTTGACGTTAAAGTCCCCCGCCAGCAGGGCCATGTGTGTACCCTGGTCCAAGTCGTCTATATAGTCATCAAACAGTTGCTTAAATTGAGCCAGACATGGCCCCTTGTTAGACTTATGTGGGCTATTGTAGAAGTTAATGAGGATGATTTTCAAATTGATATCCAGGCTGACTTTTACCAACTGCAAGCAAGAGTTCTGGGTATCTAGGTCAACATGATGGCATTCATACAAGAATTTAGCAAAGACTGCCATCCCCCAATATGACCGACTACATATATTTTTTAGTGCTGAGATCTGGAATGATTGAAAACCATCCAGGAGCAGCGTATCTTGTTCACATGTCTCCTGGAGTAAAATAAATTCAGACTGCTGCATCAGTTCCCTTATGTCCTCCCTTGAGAATGTGGACTTGACCCCAGGAATATTCCATGATAACAGGGAAACAGTGTATCATCACTGAGTAACCTCCTGGTTTATAATGGGAGTCTGATCCCACAACCTAAGGCCACTGGTCCCTACCACATGCAGTCCCGTTGTCCCAGCCCCAATACCCCTCTTCCATGTGGGCCCATACTTCCCTAGAGCTGCTTTAGTGGTGGAGTCTGTGTCACAAAAGCATAGCCTTTCTTGCCTGCCTGTGTGGATACTTGATAGTCCACACTAGTGGCCTGCCTGAGCCTCTGCTCTAACTCTGGCCTTGTTACGTCACAAATTAGACGATTGGAATACACAGGTATTCTTTTTTGCTTGAGTCACCCCAGACTCACAATTGGGTGTAGTGACTCCTCCAAAGTACCACCATCTGTATAATAGGAATACCCTGAGTCATGCAAGTGGCATATTTCTGCCTTTCTATCCTCAAAAACCTTGATGCCCTTTGTTCTGAGTACCTCTCTGCAATTTAATATACTAATACGAACATGTGGGTTCCCAAAACAAAAGCAGACATTGCATCCCTTGCAAAACATACAATTCGATAACATACAAATGCATCAACATAGATTTAATAAATGGCACTCACACCTAGGGCCTCTGATAGGTTCCTTTTGCTCTTTTGTACACATTCTTGTTACCATGCGTGAGACCCTTAAAACAGCATATTAAGTTAATTTTCCTCAGTCCGCCAAAGGGTCCACACTGTCCTCTTTAGTGACTTAGTGTGGTGACAGATAAGTTCCAGCTGTGCCCGGTGGGTTTGGGTTGCAGTCCCTACTTGAACTAACCTTGCACCATTCGTTACAGTTACTTCTTGTTGACAAGTTGTTCCCATAATGGCCCCTTCCAATGTGCTTGGTTGCTGTAGGACATTAGTATTTACTTTTTATTTTGGGAATTTGTTCTCTACAGTTACTCCTATCGTAAGACCTTCATCCCATCTGGGTTAACATGCTCCCTCCTTTGGCTCCAGTGTAGGTACTGCTGCAACCTTAACTTTGGGATGCCTGTGGGATCCTTGGCCAGATTTGTGATTGAGCCCCGCCAAGGCCCTCTAAGTGGTAGTGTTGTCCCCAGCCAACAGATATGTCCAGAAGCTGTCTGTATACATCTTTCAGCTCCAGATAGGCATTCAAGTGTCTTCTTATATGCCGTGAGAAGTATATCACATTCTCCTTGTGTGTACTCAAATTTGGCACTTCATACTGTTCATGGAGATCCATGGGCATACAATTCTGGGAGGCAGAGTGATGAGACAGACCAGGCGAGCGTTGTGCCTAGTCTGCTGCTATGCTCCCTTTTGGGCACCGAGTTATACCATCTATGTACTCCACACAGGATGAATGGCCAAATGTCTGCCCTGACAATGGGCATCTTGCTCTGTCCTCTGAGTGCGCCCATTCAGGGTAATTACAGGAGAGATCCCTAATTATCATGGGGATAGGTGGAAGCTCTTTGAGGCTAGCCGGCATCGACATTGGGCACACCTCCAGGTCAACCATGTTGATATCAATATTGATGTCATTGATGTCATTGTCAATCTCAGACTTGGATGCATTCATGCTTCTCGTTGGATTTGGCACTCCGCCCTCTCTGACGTATGCCCAATTGTCTTGTGCAGACAGTTCTTCACGTAATAACTGTCAGTTGGACATTTCAGTGCTGCCAGCTCTGACTTATCTGAGTAGCCACCTGCAGGTAACACCACCACTGCTGCATGCACATTGTCTTGCTAGCCTGTTTCAGGTCCAGGGCCACCTTTGCGCCCTTTGCATTGTATCAAGTCAGGTGCCAGGGTAGGAATCATATTTAGTTGTGTATTAGGAGTTAAAGCTACTCCTAGCAATTCCCTATTTGTTACTTCACTACTTGATGGTATTGTTAGGCATTGGAGTGAATTCAACACCTTGGCCAGACCTAGCTCCTCTCCTGGGACTAGACTGCCACTTTCAAGGGTCTGTGTCACCGGGTTGGACCTTGCTTCCCTGACATGTGTGGCATTGGTACCATCAGTAGCACCACATTGGCAGGGGGTAGAGGGGAAAGGTTATGGGTCACCTCCAACACCCTTACTCCTGGCCACCCAGTCAATCATGGCTTGCCTAGGCTGTTTCCCGGGTTGTGTGGCTGGGGCCTTCCCTTTTCTTTATATGATCTTCCATGCCCAAAGTTTTACCACCATAATGCCACACTTCTGTCAGCTACCAGCTGCATTCAGCTGAAAATGAGGCACAAGCTAAAGAGTACAAGAGTACATGGTACAGAGTAGAAGGAGAGCCCCCACACCACCATCAGTCACCTCCGACAAGTAGGGTTTAAAAGATGAAAAAGGATAAAAGATGGAAGGCGTGGATGAGGACAGCAGCTTTCCTTTTCCTTTTCCATTTTCCAGCTACAACTGGAGATGTTGAAGGGGGATGAGTAAACCCTACTTTTGTTCAGGGTGCTGCTTGCACTCACTGAATGTCACTAGAGAGAGCTACTAATACTCACCATACTACCCTTCTAGTGCAACACACAATGCGCAACACGCCGCCAGAGCCACCAGAGCCAGTTACCACTCTTGGTTTTTGCGGGCTCTTCCAACGGTCCTCGACACTTCCCACTGCCCCTCGGTTCCTTGCCATATGACGGTCCCTCTCTCTGCAGGTACCAGAGAATCTGCCAGAGAAACTCTGTTCCTGCGCCCATGTCTGTGTCCCTCACAAGTGGGCTAGAGGAAAGGATCAGAGCACTTTGAGCATGCCAAGCCACACTGCCGTCCAAATCAAAGATCAACAAAGGCAACCGCTTCCCACGTTTTCCATCCAAGGTCCTTATTATTTGTTCCTTCTTCAGGCCAAGGTTTGTACCTCCCTCTTCTCATATCAGCGACCCACTTATGATGGTACTTAACTATCTTTTCCCGGTACCGCAGAAGTGCTGTACACATATATTTGATTGTAGTAGTAGTATTCATAGTTATGTCTGGCTATGGACTTGTTATACCTTTTCGTTTCACTAAATGTCAGTCCAGTGGTGTATTCTACCTCCCAAGACCACCACACTTCCCATTCCCCATTCCCTTTCCATTCATCCCACACATACCACACCTCTCTTCATGCATTTCAAAAACCACAACTCCACACTATAACAATTCCATGAACACCTTAAACCTCAATTCATTAAAACACAACTACATACACAATGGTTTAGACCCTTCCTGAGCTTTCACAATCCATGCACTCACAATGAACAACTCACTTCACAGGCACTCTCTCTTCGTTGTTTCCTCCCGCAAAGGTGCACTTACATCTATGCATTCTTGCTAGTGCCTCCAATACAGAGTCCCCGTCGATTCACCTGGACAACTGGGCAGAGCACCCACTCCAAGGAGCAGTCAGGCCTTCTGGCAACATGGTGCCTGTGAACCTCTGCAAGGGATGCAAGCGGAACTGGGCACTGCAGATAGAGAATCTGGGATCACATTGGGTCACCAATGTTGTAAAGAGATGTGACCCAAAACCTGTATGGTAAAAAAGAATCCAAAATGGCAAATTATCACTGCACCATTTTACAAAGGCAAACAAGGTTTATTCCATGCAAAAGGTCTCAGTCAGTCCCATAGAACCAAATTAACACAGAGCTCATCACGCCCCAAAACTCTAAAGGTTATATTGCAGAAAACTGCATATTAGTATACATAGGTTACATGGTTATCCCACCACCTTCATTGACTACCACCTATATCAAATACTAATATCCCTCTATAGTCTGTTGCCAGATTGGCCACACCTTATTTAAAGCCCTTCCCCTAAGCACATCGTACACTACATCATCACCATTGAGTCTTAATGCATGATTGACTACAAGTATATTGATACACTAATACATCTTGATCGTCACGTGATGTGCACCCCTCTGACCAAGGCATATTTAAAATGAGTCTGGGGAGGCCAAGGCTGCTTTGATAAGACAATAGGACTTTTCATTCAACCAGAGGGCGTGGCGCACACAAGCTGCAACCATGACGTTGGACTAAAAGTACTGGCATCACCTGTGCTCCTCCCATCCCAAATTATGGAATGTTCCAGACACAGCTCTGCCCCGTATCTCCTTCAAACCCCAGGTGCCCAGTAATGACATGACCAGGGATCCACTCTTAGGCTTCAATTTTAGGGATTTATTTTCTTTGGTTACGCATCAGCTTTTAGTTCAAATTGGATGATTGCTCTTTGGGTGAGGGCAGTAGTGCTCTAAATCTTCGCCTGGCCTGTTGACATCACAAAACTGACTACTGTGTTCTCATGAATTTGTTCTAAACAGGGCACATCCCTACCTGCCATCCCTGTATCCAACATTCAATTCCCACCACCTGCAAGCTCTGCAGCTGGATCCAATTAGCGTTTATCTGTGCAGCACAGGTGCCTCTGACCTCAGATTTTCTCGTGGAGGATTTGTCTTGGGACTGAGCTAAACAGAGACACAGCTCCACATAAGGGCCTTCATTCTTCTCATCAGGTATTAGGCTGTAACATTCAATATAGCTGCACCCTTGCTGTGTCAACTTGCTGACCTCGCTTTTACCACAATGCCTTTTGGACTCTATCTTCCACGTACCCAGTACCCATGTCCATGCTCAAACTCCATCTCCCTCTTGACGGTACTCCAATGAAAGAGTTTTGGGCTATAGGTGGTGCTGAAGTACCACAGAATTGCCAACGAATAAAAGATGGAAGTTACCACCAGATTGATAATGTGGCCCTTAGCATATTTTATTTTATTTTAAATGTCTGTATGAGAAACCATTTTCAATAACATCACTAAAAAAAGGGGAACACATCTCTCTACAGGGCAAAATAAGTTAGCAATATGTGTGATTTGTTTGTTGTTTGTTGTAATATGCTATAGGGCAATAGTGGTGGTCCTCAAGAACACATGACTCGTGAGGTGGGTTGGATTACATTGTATTTTCTTATATAAATCGCTGTTGGGATGAGGGGTGTGTCTACTACATAACAATGTTACACTTACTGAGCTTGATCCACTTAACCAGTTTCAGGATATAACAAAGAATAAAGTGTTGTGGGCTTCTTTAGCATTGAGATGTTGGTCCTCCCCATGTTTTGTATTGGTTAACACAATTGTGTGGCTATAACGCACTGCTACTCCGTATCTTGCATTTCACAGTCTCATACCTTTAGCAATTGGTTCTTTGTCCAACACATAGGCTCAGGGAGATAGTGCCCCGACTATTCTTTACCCACCTTCACAACAGAAAAATATTGTCTGGCAAAAAGCTTCCTGATCTGGATATATAGTGCTTCATTCCACTATTAGATTTAGGTTACCCTTTATTCTCTCGCTAATCGTGATGTATTATGTCGCTGCCTCGTCTGATTTTCATTGCTTTTCCATCATTTATAAAAGAGATAAAATGCCCTCCCCACTACATGGGCTGCTTTGGAACTGTTTACTGTACGGTGTGTAATGCCCTTGTCACTCTGGAGGTGTATGGTGCTCTTCCGACCCAGAAGTGCTTTGTTAATCTCGGTTGCAAGAGTTACAGTGCCCTTCTTTCAGGAGGCGTATGGTTCTCTTCACATCAGAGATAGGCTTCAGTTCTGGGAGGTAGAGAGGGTCAAGGTCCTGAGGACCCTTCTCACGTTCTGCCACAGCTGCAAGGTTGGCTGTACTAGGGGCTTCATTTTTTCCCACACTCCTTATCTGATTATTTTTTTCTTTATCGGGTTGCTCTCAAGTTTCTGGTTACCTGGTTCGGTAATTCTGGCCAGTACCAGCACTCTTGCTTCTGCCATTCCCTCGACATTGTGGTTGGGCTCTTGATTTTCATGTCCCAACCTCCTGGCCTATTTTTAATTCTAGACGATGATTGGCTACTTGGTTTAGCTCTCTGTTTGGTATCTTTGCATTGCTTTTTGTAGGCCTGAAGGGTTTATCATCCTGTTATCCTGCGCTGCCTTGAGCTTATAAAATATCTGGTGGACATTTTGAACTCAAGGCTGACGCCTCACATTCATCATGGCTCAGAGCTATCGTCCTCTCACCTTTGACCTTTGTCCCGTGCAGTCACCTGTGCTTTGCAGCAGCATCCAGGTGTTTGTACCTCTCTCTTTCTGTGGTCTTTTTGTGGATACGCTCCTGTGCTGGGTGTAAATAATGTGTGGTTCATGGGACATAGCCCGTACTGTGGTGTCACCTCTTGTTGTAGCTTCCTTCTCATGCTTAGCCCCACTGTATTGCAAGTAGATGTGATGCTGTTGTGCAGGTTCATGAGGCATTACAGTGCAGGTGGATATGTTGATATTCACCTCCCTACACATAAGGCTGCCATTCTTGGGTTGGTTCTGCTGCCTGTGGTTGTCTGTGTTTCCAAGAGTTAGCAATAGCTGCATGCCCAATGCAGTGTGGTATTTCTCCTGTCAAATGCCCGTAAGGATGGCATTTTTCTTTTTCCTTCTCTTACCTGCATATACATATTCATATAGCATTCTGACAGTAAAGGGATGACAGGGTCTTCAGAGATTGATATAACATTGCTTAGGTCTGGCTACTGACCCCGTGGTGGAGGGGGTCTCGGTAGCATGCCCCATATTCTGCCTCCAGGTAGCTTACATGCCTGTCTTTAACTGTTCAACCCAGGTCAACTGGGCTGCAGACATCCCTCCTTGTCTTCTGATGTGTCTGGTTGTATATCTTTGTGGCACAAAGAACAATTGTTCTTCTGGGATGGGGAGATAATGGAGAACATGGGCCATAGAAGGTCAAATGATGTTTCACAGCTATGTCCTGTGACCACATTCTGGCTCTGACCTGAGGAGGCGGAGAAGTAAAAGAGTGGCCATGAAGGGAAAGAGAGGGTCAAATGGTGTTCACATCTAATAATGGCACCACATTACAGATCCTCCCTTGGGGTGGGGTAGGAGGAGTTGGAAAGAATAGAAGGAGTGTGTGACAGAGGGCCAGGAGATATTCAAAGCTAAGAAAACGCATTGCATTCCAGATCTCTTTGGAGCAAACATTTAAAATAATTATGGTTGCGAACAAAGTGTAAAGAGGTCAACATGGCTAAACAACAGAAAACATGTGGGAAGCAAATAGCAGTTTGCAATCATTAAGTGCATAGGGAGTGCAGAGACAAACGCTATTGGCATTAGGTTAGTAGTTAACCCATACTTGAATGGGCTAGGAGACAGCTTTTGGTCACATCAGTGAAGGGACCAGTGTGTGGATGATGGGAGTCCCTTGGAGAAGGTCGGTTTTCGAACTGTTGCAAAAGGCAGAGGTATGCGGCTATTTAAACAATGATTTAGCAGACACTGACAAATGTTGCTGCATCAGACTGTCATGGCTGCCATCTTGGAACTTGGCAAAGTGGAGGGTATGGCGAGCCAGTGATCAGGCGAACAGATGGTGTCATTTGCCATGTCCCTTTTTTGGACACCCTGGCTGAATGTACTCTAGCTTAATTCATCTAGGTCCCTGATAGTCAGTCCCATGGTTGCACTTTGTCCAATTTAGGTCATGATGGCATGACAATCCATTGCCAGACGCCCTGAAACCACTGCTTGTGAAGGGTGGGCCAATTGTATGGCTACGCAGCATTTTGTGTGATCCTCGTTGGGGAATAAGAACACAATCATACAGGTTTACCAACTTTAGCCATAAACCAATTTCAAAGTCTTCATAAACCCAACCAGAAATCACTGTTGGAAAATGGATATGCTTTTTTGTATCAGCTCAGCTAGACGGAGTGTTGACACATTTTCACAAACCTAATGTTAAAGGTCCACCACATGGAAAAGAGAGGGGTTTCCTTGCAGCATACAATTTAGAAATATCTCAGTGTCAATAACAAAAGTGGGTTAAGTATACACAGAAGCAGAAAAAAAATGTATCTTTAATGGACAGCCCCAAAACTGCCCCTATTTTACCCAAGAGAGACGGGCAGCCACGGCTAGAGCTCAGAACTGTTACCACTGTGTCCTTGAACGAACCTGGGGGTTAATGCTTTTAGCATTCCCGAGGAATCATCCGGGGTGCAAATACATTTTTGTTAAAGGGAAATTGGCTTCACGCACGTGTATTTTTCCCCATTCAAGAAATTACGAAGCAAAATGGCAACTGAGGTAAATAATAAATGTAGTGAGTTCTTTCACTATTTCCATGAAGGCCATCTCAAGTGAAAATGACAGAAGTTGGCTAGGAAGTCAAGAGGGTGCGTTCAGGTACATGGCAGGGAGTAAAGAAAAGCAGGTGTTGGTAGGCATGGGAGTTGCACTGTGGTGATGGCCTAGTGAAAGATGGAGGACCTGTCAGAAAGTTTCAGGTTTCCCGGAAAGAGGCGTGAGGACACTGGCAGATTCTACTTAGGACCCCTACCACTGCGCGCATGGCAACTCTCGCAACAGTGTATTATGGTATGGAGGAGATTCACAAGTGCAGCGTTCACTTCAGGGGCAGCATCTGTCCCCAAGCAGAAACATGTTGATCCTTTTTTTACATTCCAGCAATCAATAATTTATTGATTCACCCAAAGAAAAATGGCTTGGATTTGCAAGCCAAGATGTGAACCAGGTCATTGGGAGAAGAAAGCACTCCCGATGCTGTGATGCAAATTCTCCATAGGTCAAAAGGAAAATCACATCACCACCACCAACATGGCTCTCCATTCAAGGCAGGAATAGCCATTTATCTGTGCTAAGTTTAGCCATCCTAAGAGGGCGCAGCAAATCAAAAAACAATCTATTAGCTCCATGGCTGCCTCCCATACGGTGCCTGTGTCCGGTCTCGTTCAATGGGGACTTACCGGTGTAGTCCGGCCCTGGCGGGACCGGTAAATCCCCATTGAACAGACCATTCCCCATTCGGATTTGAGCCCCAATAGGGCTCAATGGTAATAGGGAGGGCGCTAATAACGGGCTCAGACCACACGTTCCTTACGGTCCCCGCCAAGGGACCTTGGAATAGGGGGGTAAGGGATTACCGGCACCGGTCTCCTTACAGGTGCCCTGTAACCCTTACCGCCCACCTTGTAATGACCCCCTAGGTCTGCCTTTCTTTCTCTAACATGTGTCCCTGCTCTTAAGCACCTGTAACCCATCTCTCCATATGTGTCCAAGTGGTTCTATGTCCTTTCATCATCAGGCATTTCAAAGACTGCAATTTAAACGTGTATGAAATAATGTAACAGGCCCGCCCCTCAGCCCCACGTCCTGCACCTATTGCTAACTATACCCACCCCCCAGCCACTTATCTGCCCTTTCCCACCCCCCAAAAAAAAAACGATGAACCTAAAATTGCAGGCTTTGAAATGCCTGGCGATGAAAGGACGTCGTACCTGTCCAAGTATTCCCTCAATATTCATCTGTGATCGAGAGTGACGTCTGTACATATTGGTATTGTTGCTGTGGTGTTACTTGGGTCCCAGTCTACAGGCTTGGCCATCGCCACCAGGGCGGTGGGCAGTGTGCATTCACTGCAACCCCCGCCCCCAAATCGGATGAAAGGGAGAGGCATGCTAGACAAAGTGCAAAATTAAAGATGTTGCACAATTAAACGGGAGATGGGCTACACCGGAGTTCCCTTAATATGATACCCCTTATGTTAACGAATACACTAGCAATACACACTAGACACTGTGTATAGCTTATTTGAAGTTCTAGTGGGATGTATATATTTCTTTGAACAAAAGCATAACTGTGCATGACACTGAATATGATATGATAAGATATTGCATGTATAAGGAGCCTGTACACAAGTGTTTCTAGGTGTCACATGACACGGGAGGGAAGACAAGACAAAGGATCTTACTACATCATGCAAGTGTGACAATGAGAGGTGGTGGTGGGAGGGAGTGGGGTAAGTGAAAGAGAGAGGCAGGGGAAATGCGGTCAGGGCCAGTAAGTTGCTTGGTAAGTGCAACCAGGGCAGCAAGGCTCTGGGTAATTGCAAATTGGCTGGGGGTTGTAGAGGTTCCAGATTACCTCCCCTAAGTGTGCAGTAGGCCAGGCAGCAGTGCAAGGCGGACTGGCCTTAGAGGAGCCTGGAACCCAGTGAGACTCTGAGGGTACCAAGCAACTAGTCAGCACCTCACAGAGGAAGCTTAACAGGGGAGTGAGAGAGAGAAGGCAGGGGAGAAAAGGAGGGTCTTGAGCTGCTTGTGGAACTTCAAGTTGTCCGGCTCAAGTCTGAAAGGGTCAGGAGTCCATTCCAGAAGGAGACACCTGCAGAGGATACAGATCTACCCCCCACACTGTCCAGAGAAGTGTCTGACCCTTAGAGAGTTGGAGGGAGCGGAAGGGCTCGAGAAGGAATGTTCGTAGGCAGAGAGAGTTGGCTGTTGTGTGGGCCCCAGCCTGTCTAGTATGCTACACTCTATGGGAAGCCTCCATCATAGATCCTGCTCAGCCTACCGCCCCACTCTGGAGTGCTCAAAGGAAAGAACCCTGAGATGGGCATTCAGAGCAGTCCCTGTTCAAGAAAGCTTTCTTCTGCCACCCAAGTACCTGCAAATCTAGTACATAGCTTCTTGGGTGAACCCTCTACTGGATGCCATTTAGGAGGTCACTCGCTCATTATCCATTTCCACTGCCAGGCTACACTGATACACCTCTCTGTGCTCTTCATCTTGCATCTGCCCACTTTAGTTCGAACTCTCTGAACCTTCCGGTCAGGAAAACTACAATGTCATGTCCTGTGCAACTTGATAAACCCCAATACATCAAAAATATCATCCACACATCCGTATCACTATGTATGCATGTTGCTGCAATCAGCCACTATTCTATGACGTGTCCGGGCTCATACTTACTCCATAGTTCACATTACCTCTTGTCTTTCCACTTCTATCTTATCCTCGGGTGCTGCCACATGCCTCCAGGACTATACAGTGCTGCATGCTCCACAGGGATGCCATTCTCACCACCGTAGCTCAAGCTGGCATCCAGAAGTCTTCTTTACCCTTCAGGGATGAGCACCGTATTGCGGGTGGAGTCAGCCGAACACTCGATGTGAGCCTGACCGACTCTAAAGGAGGCTGGGCTTGAACCACTCCTAAAAATGATGCTGAAATGTGCACAGTCTCCGAGAGCTCTGTTGTCTTCTTATTCACCTGGGCCACACCATGGAGCAGAGCCAGACTTTGGCAGCTGCAGCCAAACGCTACTGGCCCTGGAGCAGGATTTCTTATGCCACAGACCATCAACCTCTCCCTGGCCCAGGACAAGTCAGGGAGATGTTCATCCAGGCCCCACCGCTTGCATTGCACGAGGCATCTGTATCATCTGGGAGTACCTTGACTGGCTCCAAAGTAGTTTGGCATAACCTGCAGGCCACTTCTTGTTCTGCCCAGGCAATCTTTGTATTCGAGGCATAGGTCGCCTGTTCCCTTAGCCCTCACCTCCCCTCCCATGCCCTGACCTACACTGGTAGGAAGAGGGCAGCTCTAACTCTTCTAGGTCCAACCCATATGGCTCCAGTGGGGATGGCTATGCTCTGCAAGCTGCCTCATTACCCAGACCAAAATGGACATGCTGCCAGGTTCTGCCTCCTCATCTGGGCCACATCTCCCACAAAGTCCTGGGTGACCCCTCAGTACTGGGCCTCTGCTGACATATGTTGTCGGAATGGAAATAATATTATGCCTCCTATCGCAGCAATTGTATGTGTATTGGCCTACGCCAAGTTGTCTAAAATATCATGCGAATAAACTCTGCGGCAAGGTCTTGACCTTAGAGAAAGTAATGTAAGTCGCCATCTTGGATTAAGCCACCATTTTAGGTTCTATTGTAATGTGGAAGTCACCCTGAACATCAAAATGAACGCCGAATGACATTCTAAGTAAGATTCTGGCCGTTGGGACCTCCGTAACACACGAATAATTAATATGCCTGCAGGCCACTTGTCGGGGTCGCGAACTGAGACCTTGTCCTATTGCTGACCTATGTGTAAATGCACAACTATATCAGCGAAACTGATCAAAATGCATAAATTATAGGATTGACCTGGCAAGGAACCCCAGGCCTGATCCCAAGAATGGTTAACCCGCGAGAGGTTTGGCCAATGGCTGGACAAATCATATAAGTATTCCAATGTACGGTCTCTCTTACTAATGCATCGAACCTTTGTTGAAGTTCGTTACGTTACTCTGAGAGCCAAATAGCTATCCGTTTGTCAATTGACTTGGTAACTGTTGCAGCTTTTAAATAAAGCACTTGTATGTTCTTTGTAACCTGTGTTGGTGTGTTTCTTTTGGGCTTCCCGGCCTCATATTATTTTTATGTTTTCACAGTTGGCGCCCGAATAGGGACCCTCAAGATTGATGCCGGATCATTGAAGGTTGACGCAGACTATCGAACCGGGATTGGACAGTGTGATACTGCGGGCCCGACCGAACGACATGCGATACCTCGGCAGCGCTGCACGATCCGATCCTTGGACGATAGTTGTGTGGTCTGACACGGAATCTTGACGAGGGTCCATTTTTGAGGCGGGCAGATTTGTCGAAACCACCAAACACAAGGTAAAATTCGTTAGGTAAGTTCTTTAGTAAACCTTAGGTTTGGTCAGGTGCAGTCGTGACCCGGCTCTTAATTTAACCCTGACAATTTGAATTTGGCGTATTGTATCTGCAGACACAATTATTGACCAGGTAACACCAATTTTTTGTGAAATGCCTGGGAAATTGTCTAGCTGCTTAAGGGCTCTGTTCCGCAGCGGTCGACAATCTTTGGAATTTAGCCGCCCGGCACCACAGGAGGGGTCGTTGGCATGTACTATGTACTGTAAGTATGGCATTGGAAGTATAGTATTTAATGATATTTGGCACAGACAAACCAGACATGCCTCCGAATTTCAGTGGCCAATCAATGGTAGTTTTGAGATCCCTCGTATTGAATACCTAGAATCGGTCTTGCTAAAAAAGAAGGCCAGACCTGCAGCCTTTGATGTTTTGCAGAATTGGAAAAAAGAAGCATTGCAGCAGCTTAAAAGTAGGGATAAACATGCACGCCGTCATAAAACAAATGCCGAAAAAGCGTTGTTATATGATAAGGAAAAACATTCAGTGTCAGTTAAAAATATGGATAGGGCTTTTTCACTCGGAATCCAGAAAATGTATCCCTCTAAAGAATTCCATGTTTCTGAAGAATTTATTGAAAAATTGTTAAACGAACGCAGGCCTGGTGCTTCCACGCCACCCCCGTATGATCCTCTCCTGGGTGCTCTGCCCATTCCTGCTGTTGTCCCTGCTGTTATTCCTGTTCCCCCTGTACAAGCTATTGTTCCTATTCCTCTAGCTGTTGTTCCTCCACCTATCGCACCACCCCTTCCGCCCGCGCCGATAGTTGCACCCTTATTGAATTTGCCCACACCTCCGCTCCCGAGTGGTTCCGTATTGACTGAAGTTGATCAAGGTGCAGGGTCAAAGATTGTCACTCGTAATACTGTTTCTGCAGACAAGAAACGGGAATTGTTTGCATGGGCTAAGCACTGTATGGAGAAAGGTGATCAAGTTAATGTTTTTTCAACATTATCTAATTTGAACAGTTTTCCCGAGGAAAATGTTTTTGTCGAAGGTTTGGGGACTCATTTATGTGTGATGTGGGGTAGATTACAAAATTCGGATCTCCCACAAGGGGTGAGGGATCTAAATGCTTTAGCACTTTCGAGGGATACAGAGAAGAAAGTACATGGTCATGTTGAAAGATTGTTTGAGTATAGGAGGGACTTCGAAAAGTCACAAGATGAGGATGATGAAGACGACAGTATGTATGTACAGAAATGGTTCCTTCCGTGTCATAGATCGGCACCTGAGGAAGTACGAATTTGTACCAAAGATGCGATTCGATGGATCTTGGATTCATCGATTCCGCCAGATGAAGCATATGACACGTATAGTCAGTATACAGTAGAAATGCAAAGGAAGGTGATTCAGGTAATGGTACAGTACCTGCAGGAAGAATGTATAAGGAAAAAGGTTAATTGCCCTATAGAGTTATTGGGGATTTGTAAAAGGGCTTTTTCGCCCGACACTTCTTCGTCTGCCTTAGCGTTTGACCTGGCTCTGTTGCTTAGTAAGCGGTCGGAGTTACCTATATCTCAGTTGCCTATGAGAGAGGTTCCTCCGACATTTGTCCCAAAGGTTGAGATTCCCGCTAACGCTGGGACTGGTGCACCCGCTGTGGATATCCCTGCGCATTATGTATCGCAATTTGTTCACGTCCCGTTTTCACGACAGGAAGTGAACACAATTAAACAATCAGTTCCCGATATCAGGAAAAACCCGACAGGGTTTTACAAAGAGATAGAGTCCGTTTTGCAGTCCTCTGTGTTCACCTTAAGTGCTATTGACTTGCTATTCCCTGTACTCCTACCCGTAGATGTATGGAAGCAGGTTCGGACAGTAGACGATGTGCCAGGGTTGGGAGATACGTGGGCTAATATGATTAGGGTTGATGGGGAAAGACCAGCTGGTGAGAAACCACCTCAGGCAATACTCACTTTGCCTGATAGAATTGTCGCAAAATTAAAAACTATAATTCCAGAGAAAATAATTATTTGGGACAAGCTTACGGCCTGTGTTCAAGGAAAAACTGAAGGCGCCACCAAATTCTTTAATAGATTCGAACAGGTATTTTCCGACTTCAGTGGACAGGACTTGGGTACAGAGTCTGGGAAAAGGTTGTTTGTGGACAAATTTGTACGTGAATTGTTGCCCGACACGCAGTGAAAGATCATGTCCTCTGAGAGCGCTTGGCAGGCAAAATCTCAATCTGAAGTTTTGCACATGGCTCAGTATTATGAGAACCGTGTTAATAATGAAAAGGAGAAAATAGAGAAGAGGAAAGGAGATCTGAAAACTAAAGTATTATTACAACAAATTGTTAGAAACCCCAGAGGAGGCACGACACAGACCAGAGGTCAGTATGTCCCAAAAGGTAACGCTCCTTTGGGTTCTGTGAATATTAATCAATGTGCCTATTGCCGCCAGGAAGGTCATTGGCGAGCACAGTGCCCCGTCCTTCGACAAAGGTCAAACAATGCATTTGGGAGTATGGGTAGACGACCTACAGGTCGCCCTGGAGCAGGGGGCCCTGATAGAGGTCAGTTTTTACAAGATCCTCAGCAACCTTTTTCACGGGAAAATCAGACTTCGAGTGTGGACTCGAGGAACATATTTGATCACCCTTCTGCTGCCTACCTTTCTGAAGAGCTTCCTTCCGACGATACTCTATTTCATTAGGACTGCCCGAAGCACGGTTTGGAACCTTCACCTATTCCCGTTAATCAGAAAGGCCCCTACGTTGAATTGTTAGTGGGGAATAGGAAACACCAGTTTTTGATAGACACTGGAGCACAGAAGTGCTCCATTGATCATTGCCGGGTTCCAAACATTCCACTGTCAGGGCAAACAAATGTTTCTGTAGGGTTTTCTGGTATACCAATTGTCTTTCTTCGCCGGTGTCTGTTTCTTTGGGTCCCTTTACGGACCATTGCCCTTTCCTTCTGACTTCGAACTGTGGAGAGAATTTGCTGGGGTTAAATTTGTTAAATAAATTGAATTACCACGCATTCCGCAGTATAAAATATCAGTTGAGGGCGATTGTGCTTTGAAGTGCATTGTCTCCGATTTTGTGCATCGTGGGGTGATCGAGGAGATTGCAGGTAGTTTATGTAACAGCCCGATTTTGCCTGTATACAAGAAAGCCGACAATGCAATCCCATACCGGTTCATAAATGATCTTTGTGCTATTAACAGAGTTGTCGCCCCACAATTTCCAATTGTGCCTGATGTAACAACGATACTGACAATGATCCCTGCTACGGCTACGCACTTCAGCGTTGTGGATTTAAAAAATGCTTTCTTTAGCATTCCTATACACAAAGAGAGTAGATATTTGTTTGCGTTCACCTTGGGGGGACGTTCATTTACATTTACTCGGGCACCTCAAGGGTATACTGAAAGTCCAAGCATTTATAGGGTTTATAGTCAAAAAGTCGAAAACATAATGTCGAATAGCAAAAATGTCGAAAAAAAAATGTTGAATGTAAAAAAGTCGAAAAAACATACATATAATAGGAAAAGTCATAATTTCGAAAAAAACGTCGAAAAAAAAATTGAAAACCCAAAACACTCTTTTTTTTTTTTTTTACCCAGATAGTAACATTTATTATGGGGGGGGCCCCCCCCCAACCCCCCCATCCCAAACCCCTACCCCAACCCCCCCCCTCCTCCCCATAACCCCCACCCCCCATAGATATACCTTTAATTGTTTTAAAAAAATCTTTAATATAATATTAAATAATTAATTAATTATTTAAAAAACCATCCCAAACCCCTATCCCCAACCCCCCCATCCTCCCCATCACCCCCACCCCCATGGAAATACCTTTAATTATTTTTTAAAAAAAGTTTAATAAAATATTTATTATTAACACATAAAATCGAAAAAAGTCAAAAAAAAGTCGACATTTTTGTTTTTCGACATTTTTGTTTTTCGACTAAATATTTTCGACATTTTTACTTTCGAATATATTGTATTCGAAATTATGACTGGATACCATTTATAGTAGAGCTTTGAAAGAGCAGCTCGACACCCTTGAATTGCCACCTACTTGTACACTGCTTCAGTATGTCGATGATTTGCTTTTGGCTGCAGATTCTGAAAGTGCTTGTAAAGAAGGCACTGTACTGTTGCTTGTTCATCTAGCTACAAATGGTCATAAAGCTTCGCTCAAAAAATTTCAGTATTGTTGTCAGGAGGGCGCCTATTTAGGCTACCTCCTGTCAAAGGAGGGGAGAAGATTGACACCTGAAAGAATAAAACACATTTCTGGCATGTCTGTTCCAAATACAGAGAAGGAAGTCAGAGCCTTAATAGGTATGGCTTCTTACTGTAGGTTGTGGATCCCGAACTTTTCACTAGTGATAAAACCGATGATGGCTTTGACGAAGAAGGGCATTTCTCTGCCACTGCCATGGAAATCGGAACATCAACGATCATTTGAGCTTCTCAAAACCGCGTTATGCTCTGCACCGGTTCTGGGTACTCCAAATGATGACAAGGCCTTTGTGTTGTTTGTGCATGAATGTGATGGATGTGCTTTGGCTGTGTTTACACAGGAACACGGAGGGAAGAATAGGCCGTGCGGCTACTACTCCTCCGCCCTTGATCCTGTCGCATGCGCTTTGCCAAGATGTTTGCGAGCTGTCGCTGCTGCTGCCGCGTCTGTAAAACAGACTGAGGGAATGGTCCTAAGCCATGATTTGATTTTGATGGTACCTCACTCTGTAGATATCGTATTGAACAAAACCCAAACGCAACACCTCACCTCTGCACGGCTAACAAGGTATGAACTAATTCTGTTTGCCCCTCACATTCAAATTAAGAGGTGTTGTGTTCTTAATCCGGCTGAACTCCTACCGTTCCCGCAAAATACTGTTTGCGGTGACGAAGAATTACATGACTGCCTGTATACCACTGAACAGGAAATGAAGGGCAGGATAGATCTTATAGATACTCCTTTGGACAATGCAGAAGGGGAGCTGTTTTGTGATGGCTCCTGCTTCAAACTTCCAGATGGTACATCTACAGCTGCTTACGCAGTTACTACGTTGAGTACAGTTGTTGAAACTAAGAGAATTTCGTATAACTCTGCGCAGGCTGCAGAGATTATAGCGTTGACCCGAGCTTGTGAACTCTCCGAAGGGCGTATAGTAAACATATATACTGATAGAAAGTATGCCTTTGGGGTGGCTCACAACTTCGGGAGGCTCTGGTCGTAAAGAGGGTTCCTGACCTCACATGGGACCAAGATCCAGCATGGTCCCCTGATAGTGCAATTGCTCTTGGCACTTTCGCTCCCTAGGCAGCTAGCGATCATGAAATGTGCAGCACATCGTAAGGTCGTAGGAAAAGGGAACGCTTTCGCTGACCAGATAGCCAGGCAAACGGCCACAGACCTTAGCACGGACATGTATGCTCTAAGGGAAACAAAAGATGCCTATGTAATGGATGAGGGTATCGGGTCTGTGCGAGATATCCAGACTGATGCCACAATAGAAGAATCTAAAAAGTGGGCCGAAGGAATGAGGAAATTGGATGATGATGGGTGTTGGGTGGATGCATCTGAAGGAAAATGGTTGCTTTCTGATTCATATATACTGGCAATGGTTACGATGGCACACGGTCCTACGCATGTGTGTGCTCAGCAGATCACGAAAATGTTAGAACAAGTTTGGGTGAATGACAAAATTCTGAAAACTGCACAACAATATGTTCAGAATTGTATGATTTGCTTACAGCACAATGTGGGGAAGGGGACAGTAACTCCAAGGGGAAGATTTGGGCCCCCTTCTGTTCCCTTCGAGGTCATCCACTTTGATTTTATTGAGATGGAACGGTGTAACAATCTAAAATATGTTCTTGTGATTAATTGTGCTTTTAGTAAATGGGTCGAGGCTTTCCCCGTTAATGATGCTACTGCCATGACCACTGCAAAGACTATGGTAAAAGAATTCTTTCCATGATTTGGGCTCCCAAGGGTAATTTGGTCGGACAATGGTCCCCATTTTGTTGCAGCAGTAATTTTGCAGATATGCACAGCGTTACATATTGAGAAACAATTTCACTCAGCTAGACATCCTCAAAGTGCTGGGTTGGTAGAGAGACATAATGGTATCTTAAAGAATAAGCTTGCAAAAACATGTGCCTTATACCAAACTGAAATGGCCAGATGCCTTACCTATTGTATTATTAGCCATGCGTACCACACCTCAAACTAAGACTGGGCTTTCTCCATTTGAGGTAGTGACGGGGAGACCTGCTAACATTTAGGGTCTCCCAAAGCCTAAAGCCCTGAGGGAGGTGGAAAATGTATTGCTTGTAGACTACTGCAACCAGTTGACTAAAAACCTGTATTTCATTTATCATCAGGTTTACTCGGCTTTACCTGTACGGTTCATGGGCCCAGGACACGATATTCAGCCTGGAAGTTGGGTCCTAGTGAAGGCCTACGAAAGGTCTTCCTGTCTCGCTCCTCGCTGGAGGGGACCCTACCAGGTGCTGTTGGTCACCCGGACAGCAGTGCGGGTGGCTGGGAAAAAACACCGGATCCACGCGACACATGTCAAGAAACTTCCTCACCCAACGCCACACGTTACAGAAGAAGCAGAACCCCTCGCTGATGCTACAATCTCTGATCTTGGAGTAGCAAACAGCGCTGTGAGTGCGTCGGAGAATTTCTCTGAGCCCGTGGAGCTTGGGGAACAGTCCATTTCGTCTCCGCACTCTTTTGAAAAGTCACTTCCGGAAAACACTGTTTCAAGTTACGTCGCTTTCCTCAGGGAGTGACGACGCCTTGTTTTCGGATCAAACAGTTTTGGGTACCGCCAGGTACGACCTTCGACGAAGAAAATAGAACTACGACACGGGTCTTTCCGTGCATTGTGAGAAGAAGAAGTGATTGAAAGTTTTCTCTTGTAAAAGAAAGTTCCTTTCGAACAAAAGGGAAAAAAGGGGATTCTGCTGGCTAGGGTTGGGAAGGACTAAGAAGTCGCGCGACCGTAGAGTCGCCAGCAACGAACATTGGGGTCATCGATTGAGAAACTGCAATGCCTGCCACCTCCACCGCTGCTCCCCGCACTGGACTTGTAAATAGGGGGGTGACCAACTCGGACAACGAAAAATGTGCCTGGGCCCCGAAAACGTATTGCTATGTCTTGTTAATAATAATTGGTATTTGTGTGATTACTGTTGTAGGATTTTGGTACTTCGAAGTAATTTACCCTTTAAAACCTCTACTGCCAATTGAGATTGTACCTACTGCTTTGACTCCCTCTGTACACCTTCACAATCTGTCACCTAGAGACTCCCAGCATAGACGAAAGTATCATAATAACACTTTAATGATAGTAATGAATGCAACGCATGCCATTTTTAATAAGAGTAATTGTTGGATATGCACTCATTTACCGCAACATGGGAACAAGGGGCTAGGATGGTATATTCAC
This sequence comes from Ambystoma mexicanum, assembly GCF_040938575.1. NCBI lineage: Eukaryota > Metazoa > Chordata > Amphibia > Caudata > Ambystomatidae > Ambystoma > Ambystoma mexicanum. The sequence continues at coordinate 234,559,148 of NC_090927.1, read as the reverse complement.
CCTTTACCTTTAACGACTGCTTGCTATGCCTCTCTTAGAGCTGTAAGCGATATTCAATCAACACTACAGCTAAGTCAATGCCTAGTCTGGGATTCTGAGGAAAACCCTTATTGATGTATCTGTATATTCGGTTCAGCACTCTGGATGACAACCCTTGTATAACACCCCCCTCTTAGAATCCCCCTGACCCCACTGAGCCAAGAAGTAGGTTTGTTTTGCAAATTAAAAGGTTTATTTGAGAATTTAAACAATATATATATATCACACTTTATAATAAATTAATATCTGATAGTACACTTAGACATATGATGTTGATCAACAATGGGTAATCTGGCACTAGCACACTTCTTTACAATCAATGAGGAGTTAGTATAGGATGGATAAAGTAGCAAAAATACTTTTATGATTTCAAGGGAAAAGCAATGAGGAATAAAATGCAGTACAGAAATACTTGATATGATTTTAGCAAAAGATAAGATAATCACTTTTTCTCTGGCAATTCACCCCCCTCCCCTACGCAATGTAAGAAATGGAAGGAGATGGAAAGAGGAGCACACAGTTCTCAGGAATGCAATCAAATACAATACAAAATTCAGTTCCCCCCCAGCAAGCTTAGAGGAAACAGGTAGGAGTTTGAAACACAGGCCCAAAATGCTTTTTAAATGTGATGGCAATGGATGGGAAAATGTGCCAACTGATTTTAATTCCCTCTAGAGATTCAGGGTGAGTGGGAGATGCATGTTGGTATTAGTTCAGGCTCACTTTAGCAATGCTCTATGAGTTATTACCAAGTTGCAACGGATTTTAACAAAAGAGAGAATGGAGCTGCTATTTTGACAAGTGGAGAAATTGAGCCAAAATCGCAAATCGCTGTAAATTTCGCGAGTGCGTGTCTCGCGATTATGGGAAAAGTATAAGGAGTAGGAAGTCAGTTCTAGGCTTGTTGGAACTGGTAACTGGAGGGATAGCCCGACTAAGGAAGAACAAAGGGCTAAATATACTAGATCAACAGTGGGGGGCTGTTCTGTCGTATAATATTTTTAGGGCCTATTATTTGACTTAAGTAGGCCTGGGTTATTTTTATTATGTCAGGAAAGACCTCTTCACAAAGGAGACTGAGAGTAATACCTTACTTCATTACAAAAGCCATCACCCAAAAAACCTAAGGGATAACCTCCCATATGGCCAATTTTTAAGATTAAGGCGTAATTGCACTGAAATGAACTCATTTCAAGAACATGCAAAAAAACTCAAAAACAAACTTCAAGACAGAGGATACCCCAAATAACTTGTCAGCCGGTCGACTAAAAGAGCCAAATATACTCCCAGGGAAAGTTTACTAACACCCAAAACAAGAAATCCGGACCAAGAGGATACCATCACTTTTGTCTCCACCTTCGGCCCTGACACAACCAAACTTAAAGGACTTCTGAAGAAATTTTGGCCCCTGGTTCAATTAAGCCTGCCAGAAGAGAAAACACCTAGAATGGCGTTAAAACGATCCATAAACTTGAAAGACATACTAACACATGCAAGATTGGAGAAGAAAACACAAAGATTAACACTTTGGAACATGCGGGAAATAAGAGGACACCACCCCTGTGGCACATGCACAGTCTGTCACTTTACCAGAAAAATGTCTTCTTTTAAGATTGGCGAAAAAGACTGGGAACTTAGGCAGTTCACTAACTGCAAAACGGCCAATGTAATTTACATCATTGAATGTCCTTGTGGGTTACGCTATGTTGGAAAAACAACCAGACAGATCCACAAAAGGATAGGAGAACATAGATGACGTATCCAATGCAAATCTGCCGCTGCCCCAATGGTACAACATTACATTGAAAACCATCACGGTCCTGACGATATCCTATGGTGGATAGCAGATGCAGTACCAAATACGAGTAACACCACCAACTCACTTAACCATAAAGAAGCATGGTGGATTTTTAAATTGAAAAGCACAACCACTGGGCTTAACGAGACCCCTCGCACTTCAGCAGATAATAAACCTTTATCAAAGTTGTTCTCTCCTGCCAGGTTATTATTCCCCCATTTAGGGTTCTCATGCCCCCTTGAGATCCCACAATTCAGGGCCACACTCAATTCACCGATACCATTTTAACAATAGTTGCGCCCCATACAGTCCCTGTTAGCACTCTACCTCCTTCATGGGGATCCCATCCACAATATAGGGCCCCCTGGCACTTGCCTACATCTGTATACAGCCACAGCTTAATTTTCTCTATATATATTGCGCCCAATTGCAACTAGCTATTCACATCAGACCGACACTCAGCTCACAAAGGTCTGCCGCTTATTACAAAAATAATCGTAATATATTACAATTGTCATATAGCAATGCTATGAGCATGACTCCAGAATAGTGTCTCGCTGAATTACTCACACACAGCAACACTACAGACAAGCGGGCCCACGCATGCGCACCCGCGAAGAACAACAATCCTAACACTACTCTCGGCGCGCATGCGCAGTCAGGGCAGCCATGTACATCTCGGCACCATTACTTCCCAGCCTCAACAGAGTGCTCCAGTCGCAGCCTCGAAACGCGATTACACTCGCTAGCATGCAGTGAGCCTACATCTTCATTTTCAAGGTAAATACTCCTCCTGTACTTGCCTGTTCATACAATTTTTATTTCCACTACTCTTTCTAACGAGGCGCATGCATCTCGTTCTCCTTCCAGGTTCATGTTAGGCAATCATGGTAACTAATACCCATCCAGCCTACATTACGTGCTGTTCCATGTGCTCATGAGCAGCCATCTCACTGGAACCCTGCACGTTTTTTCCTGTGCCTCACCGCTCAGCTACAACGCACAAAGGTGAGCACCTGTTACTTTTTTGCCTAGTCTTAGCTCATTCCTGTGCTGTTTTTTAACCATCACTAACAGCATCCTTACCCAGAACACTATGTTCCCTAATTCCTGCAGTCACCTACAGCCGGAAAACAGAAAACTAAATTATTTGGCATCACAGCAGGCCACAGCAATTCCAGACCAAGGGAGTCCTGCAGCCCCCAAGGTCAGTCCCGTGTACCTCTTGTCCCTTATTTTTTAGTGGTGTACCACAATTATGGATTTATTATGTCTTGTTTTAACCAATATGTTTTTACACCTCTCAACCCAGTCACTAATAGAGACCCCCTGCTTCTCCTTTTAGGGAGACCTACCCCAGGCCCAAGAAGAAGGCATCCAGCCGAAACGTCTCATCGACCAGCACCTCTAATTTCCTTCTGGTCCCTACTTCTTTTTAGATCAATATCTAGACGTCGACCACTTGTTAGGTCACCCTCCAGCCTGGCTACACCTACCCAAGAGCTTTCTCATTAAGTGCTTGTGTCTTGGTTGTCATGTATAGATTACATGCTAATCACTTGTCACTAAGGTGGTGGTTTCACAGTGTTTCTTCTTAAACACTATTTTGTCATGTTTTGAAAATTTACCTTGTCATAAACAGATGCTTAAGGAAAAGTCAAGATTAATAATTAATCTCCTTATAAACTCTGTACTTCTGAAATGAACCCTCTGTGCATTTTCTGATTGTGTTCTTTCAACAAATGTTTTTCCCTTCTCTTCTTTTATTTTAAAAAAATTATTGATGCAGTATTACCAATTGCATCCAGCAGCAAAATAAATTATAAAAGCTGTAAAATTGCTATCTATGTGTGTCTGAAACTCCCTTTGGTACATTCTCACATTTATAGTGTTTGTGTATCTTTCCTGACATAATAAAAATAACCAAGGCCTACTTAAGTCAAATAATAGGCCCTAAAAATGTTATACGACAGAACAGCCCCCCACTGTTTATCTAGGATTGTTGGAAAGCTTAGATTCTAAGCTTTCAGAGGAAAATCTCGTTCCTAGCCCAAACGGTTCCAGAGATACGGACGATTAAATAAAGGTAGTTTTTCCGATTTAAAGTAAACTCAAAATGACAGGTGACAGCTTGCAGCTGCAGAATTGACAGGTGACAGTTGTGCAGCTTTAAAAATGACAGATGACACGATTTCTAGGAGGCAGTTCTACTTAGGTTAAAATAGTTTGGATTAGATTATTTTAACTAAGAGATTGGTTCTGCACAGTTCTGCTAGGTACTCACAATATAAATTTGAACTAGGCCTCGTCACGGATCTGGTCAACACGTCCGGCTGCGGTTCTGTCTGCTCGGCGGGTCAATCAGGCACCGGTTCTGCTCACAGCGATCTGGGTCAGCTCTGCTCTGCTGGTCTAGCCTCTCTGGATTCAGCGGCCTCTGGTTCTGGATACTGCTCTGCTTTCCGGTCCGGATCAAGTGGATTCTGGATGTAACACTGCTTTCTGGGTACTGGCAAGAGTTCTTGGCAAAAGAATTCAGACAGTTCGCCCGGCTGTGGAATAGTTTGCAAATGATTTTGAGGCCTGCTGACAAATACTTTTGCTTACAGTGGGCCTTCTTGGTTCAAAGTTCTGTAGTCTCTGTTTAGCTTGGAAGTCTAAGTGTTGGATCTCTGGATGTGAAGTCGTCGGTCAGCATGCTCTGCAGCAAATGGAATTGAATCTCTCTACCTGTCCCAGCAGTCTCTTTTTATGTGTTTTGGAAAGTGGGTGTGTGTGTTGGTCATAACTAAACCTGCCCCTCTCACTTATCATTGGCCAATTCCTCCTCTCTCCCTTGATTGGGGGAACTGAGTTGTGAGTCAAAGTGATGAGGTAGATTTTATGGCCAGAGGGCCCTCCCCTGTCATCTTTACACACAAATCTATATTTGATCCAAATACATATTTTCCCAAAAACACTGTTGTTTTTACATCACCTACACACATCATATATCACATGAGGTAGGCACTGTTCCGACTCTGGCGTTTCTAGGAGCTTGGGTAAAGAAATGGCAACTTATTTTCGATTTTAGTGGGTTATGCAACATTGGTTTTTCATTAAAAATTATACACATATACACGGCCTGTCCATACATACTCCAGTAAATTCCCATGTCTCTAGCTTAAACACAGAGTCTGTACTATCAATAAATAGCGGGGTTTTGCCACAGAACATCACACAAATTGGAGTTTGGGCTTGAATTGTGGGCAAAGTTTTCATTTTAAGGATCCCCAAATTTCACATTTCTGTCTTCTGGTTACCAAGAGTTATCAGTGTTTCTGTAAAATATATATTTGCTTTCAATTCAAAGTACTGCAGTCTTTGAGTCCACCCCCAAAGTTTGGGGATGACAGTGATCACATGTCTCTCCTGGCTGGCAGATCTTTGTTGACAGGAAACAGTCAAAATCACCATATCCTATTCAAGGGAAAAGGTATTTTGTGTGGGCTCCAGCAAGCTGAGGTCAACAGACCAGGGCGCCACTTTGCATTTGGCTAGCATGACCATGTGATATCCTGGGCTTTCTGAGGTGAGGAGGTTTCCCAGCCTTTTGGCCTGTTAATCAAATCAGATTGTCTCTGGGAACAGCAGGTGGTTAGATTTTCAATTAACTAACAAGCTTTGAAGTCCCAATTGTCACAGAAGGCTGATTAGCTTCTGAAGTAGCAGTTGTCCTCTCAGAGTTTAGACCGATAGCGCCGCCTTGAGTCCAAAGCGGGTACTCCATGCATTTTTTTTGGATCAGTCTTGAATTAATGCATTTCAAACAAGAGATTTTACATGGAGGAATATTTTCCAAGTTCAGCGCATGGCACTGGTGTGGTTCTGCAGTAAAATAATTTTGTGCCCATAATTTAGCCATATTTGACCTGAAGAAAATGAATTCCCAATAGTTATGGTTTGCTTTTGGCAATCAGCATTGCCCCTTTTGCAATGATTTCAGGCTACTGTGTGTAGCCCAATGGTGGTTTTAGGCCGTGCCCTTCTGTGCCCACAACATAGGCAAAAATGGGTGGCAGCCTATTCTTCATGCATTTCCCTGCGCATTTTCTGGGAAGTTCTGGCCATCATGATGTTTTCAATGCCAGTAAGGCACAGTTTTTGTGGTAGGGCTCAGATGCATGGGTAAAAACATCCCACAAGCCCCCCCTTCTTGCGATGGCCATTCTGATCCTTCACAGATGGAACTTGCAAGATCTGGGATGTTTTCCTCATCTTCTTCCGGTAGATGGCACAGTTCAGCATCTTTTCCCCCATCCGGTTAGATCGATCGTTTCTCCTCGCCGGTCCTGATGGGAATATTGGGCGGTACCCCTGGCCCCTCGGATATTTGCTCCCGGTCCTTAGATCGTTCTCCTTGGCCAGTCTCCAGGTTTTCTTTCTCCTAGGACGACAAAGGAAAAGCGGCAATACCTATTCGTAGACATTTTTCCATCACTACTAATGGTGTGGCAGACATATACATTTTATACTTTAACATACCTAACATTTTACTTTTGAGATACAAGTTATCATTCAAAGACAGTGGCTTACAAGAGTATAATATTTTAGATACTATATGTGAGATATTTTAGGGTTGGAACTGAATTAATCTGGAGCGGTCCCCTCTGGTATTGCAGAGGACTCCTCCAGTTGCTGCAAAGTGTGCCTGGGATGGCAACACTTTAGCTGGTTAATATGGACCCACTTGTCTTCCCCTTCCACCAAACCGCTTTTGGGGATGCGGATCTTGTAGGCAACAGGGGAGATCTTATCTATAATTTCAAACGGTCCCTTCCATGTAGGCAAAACTTTTCGCCGTTTGGCCTGGTTCCTTTGGAAATTGTATAGATATACCCGATCACCCACCTTATATTCCTTTCGGGTAGTTTTTAAATCATAGTGGGTCTTCATGCTCTCGGCTGATCTTTCTAGATTCCGCTGAGCATAGGCAAACGCATGCTGAAGGTGTTTCCTTAAATTCTCCAAATACTCATGAGTTGTGGAGGCATTTATCAGTGTCTGCTCTTGAGTCCTGTAGAGCAAATGCTGGGGAAGCACCATCTTGCGTCCAGTCATCAAATCAAATGGTGACATTTTAGTTGCAGATGAAGCGGTAGATCTGATGGCCATTAGGACCAGAGGTAATCGGATATCCCACCTAGGCCCAGAATCTGCCACAAACTTTTTTAATATGCTCACAATGGTTCGGTTATATCTCTCCACTGCTCCAGAAGAAGCTGGCCTGTAAGCAATGTGTAGCTTCCTTTTAACCCCCAGTATCTCCCACATCTTTGTCATTACTTCACTGGTGAAGTGGCTACCTCTGTCTGTCTCAATCCTTTGAGGTAGACCAAAACGGGAAAAGATGTGGTTAATCATCAGGGCAGCTGCTGTTTCTGCCTTGCAATTTGGGGCCGGGAGACATTCCACCCACTTGGTAAACAAGCATGCAATTTGGGGCCGGGAGACATTCCACCCACTTGGTAAACAAGCATGTAACGGTCAACATGTACTTGTTTCCTCTAGACGAGCTAATCACAGGGCCTACAAAGTCGATTTGCAAATCTGACCATGGCAGTGTCATCCCCCTCTTTTGGAGAGGCGCACTGTGTGTGAGGGATGATGGCTGAAATTGTGCACACACAAGACACCCCTTCAAGTATTGGTCGAGGTCCTGCCCCATGTGTAGCCAGTATGCAACCTCTCTTAAGATTTCCAGTGTTGTGTGAAACCCCCTATGACTGGCGGTGGCCACATCATGGGCGTGACTTAACAAAAGGCTTCGGAATGAGGTAGGAACCACCCACTGATCGTGGCCAGCTTTGGATTTCCTTACCAGCAAACCGTCTTGGATTCGGAACATTTTTGGACATTTCATCAACACTCTTAGGTCCTCTTTCCCAATGTAATCGGTATCCGTCAGGGGAAAGTTCTCAGGGTCCTCAAGGTGTTGGTAAAACTTACCAATAATTGGATCTCCCTTCTGAGCTGTAATTAAATCAGCATCAGGGGTCTCCTTACTCCATTGTGCAGTTGAAAGATCATTGTGAGCATTTGTCTGGGACCTAGTGATAGCAGTGACCTGGATTTCCCCCAATAGGGACTCTATTTCTAGTAGATCCCCTTGGATGGCCCCGGTTTTGGCCAGCTGATCAGCTAAGTCATTTCCAGTTTTGTCTGGTCCCTCTACTTTGGAATGACCCTTGATCTTTTTCCAGTAGATGGTCATCCCATTCGATGTGACCAGATCATCAATGTTTTGGATTAATTTCCCATGTTTCAAGGGTTTGTTATTAGCACATAACATGCCTCTGGTTTTCCAATTAACCAGGTGCTCCACGAACCCGTTCCGTACATAATCGGAATCTGTGATAATGACCAGTTCATGGAGTTGATGTTGGACAGCAGTGAGGATGGCCTGATGCACAGCCATCAATTCTGCCACCTGACTACTTCGGGGACCAATTTTGTATCCATCGGAGGGTTCTGGTGACTCATTCACCCATGCATTCCCTACGCCGGCCACCAGTTCTTTCTCCCCATTGTCGTCAACATGGTACGAGCATCCATCCACATAGACAGTGGGCATTCCCTCACACTTGTCTTCTTCAAAGACTTTGTGTGGGGAATTAAGGTATGCCTCCATGTTGTCCTTGATTTTTAGACTTTCGTCCTCGAGACAGTTTTCTCTGGCACAATCATGCAAGTCATCCAGACCTTGCGCGAGGGGACTCTTCTTGTTTTGGCCATATCTGACCTCTACAGGAAAGCCTTGCATTGACAGAATCCAGGAAGTAATTCGGGAATTACTCACATTTCCGGCCCGGATTCTGTCACTTTGGAGATATTGCAGAGGCTGGTGTGGAGTCTCCACTATGATGTGTTCCCCCTGGATAAACGGGCGGTAATTCTTCAATGCCCACACCGTTGCCAGGAGTGCCTTCTCACAATCGTTGAATTTTTCCTCCACAGAGGATAAAGTTTTGCTCGCATAGGAGATTACTTTATTGACCTTGTCATGCTTTTGGTATAATACTGCCGTCAAGCACGTATTAGAGAACCCCGTCTCCAGGAATAACTCCTTGTTTCTGACAGGGTAAGCTAGGCAAGGCGCTTGTGAGAGGCTTCTTTTGAGTTGTCTTACCGCCTCGGATTGTTCTGACCCCATTCCCACTTGAACCCCCTTCAAGAGATGAATCAGGGGCCTAGTGATCTCTGCGTAGCCTTCCATGAACTTTCTGCAGTAATTAGTCAGTCCAAGGAGGCTCCTTAGTTCCCACAGAGTTGTGGGGTCTTTCAGTTTTTGGAGTGCTTCCACTTTTTTTTCTTGGGGACAGAGACCCTGAGGAGTAATCTCATGCCCCAAGAAATTAACACGGATTCTACACCACTGTGCTTTCTGAAAGGAAAGTTTTGCTCCGGCGGCCCTCAACTGTGTCAGAACATAACGGATCTCCACAATGTGTTCCTCCACAGATGAACTTTTGATGAGGACATCATCTACATAAGCCAGGTTACCCCTCGCACCCAGGTCGGGCATGGCCTTGTGTAGAAAAATGTTGAATTCATTGCCAGAGTTGAGGTATCCGAAGGGAGTACGGGTCCAGGTGTACTGCTGGCCCCCAAAGGTAAAACCCAGTTTGTATTGGTCCTCCCTACTGACAGGCACTGTCCAGTATCCATTGGTCAGGTCTATTGCAGTGAATACTTGTGACCCTTGAATCTGGGCCAGCCCTTGGTCAATGTAGGGCAGAGGCCATCAGGAAGTATGGACACATTTGTTGAGCTCCCTAAGGTCGGCGCAGAGTCTCCACTGGCCGTTTGGCTTCAATATTCCCAGCACCAGATTATTGAAAGTGCTTTGGACTGGACGGATTATTCCCCGGGACTCAAGGTTCTTAATTATTTCAGTAAGGAACTCCAAGGATGCGAGAGGCAAGCGATATTGCTTCACAAACACTGGAGTCATTCCAGGGTCCGTGGGAATTGTTGTGGTGTGGATGTCGGTGCGACCACAGTCATATGAGTCTACCGCAAAGAGATCTTGGAAATCCAAGAAAACTTGTTTCAACTTTTGCTTCTGTTCCAGAGTCACACAGGCATCAGCTAGGTTGACTCTCTCTTCCACCATCTGCCTGAAGCCTGGAAAGACTTCTGGTTTTGCTATCTCAGCGGCCTCCTCCAGCTGGGTGGAGAAGTCCCTGGTCAGAGTGCTGATTTGGACTGGAGGCTTCAGGTGGGAAAGGCAGCCCTCATGGACCTGGAAAATCACCTCATCCCTCCTGAAGTCACAAGTCACATCTTCCTTACCATAAGGGCAAGAAGTGTACACCAGGAAGTTCCCCCCCATGCCAGGTGAAAATCCTGTCTGGTGTTGTATTGTCATCACTGTCACTGTCAAAACAGTCCTTGGGGATTGGTCCTAACAGTTCATTTCCTAGATCAATGGAAAAATGTCGGTCATCAACCGCCATTCCAATAATGGTGCCTGCGGCTAGAGTAATACTCTTTAAGTAGCTGTTATCCACCTCTATTGGAATGGTGTCATGTTCTATGTTGACTAATGGTGTTGGGTTTACCCCTAACCCTTGCTGTTGGAGAGAAGCATTTAGATGAATATAAGCGGCAGGGTTTTTCAATTTTTGTCCTCTTTTAACTTTCACTTCCAGGGAGAATTGTCGGGTCCTTTCTGGGATGGTGATCTCCCCTTTAATCTGAATTTCAACTGCATAAGGTAGCAATTGAGCTGACCTAAATGCTTTTTCTGAATCATCAAAGCCCATGGGATTATCCGCTAATCGGGACCAAGCTTTGAAGTTTATTAGGTCCAAACTAATGGCAAAGTGATTGAGAATATCACTGCCTACATAAAAGGCTGCAGTGACGTCTCGCACGACCCAACAATTATGGACTATGCTCTTGTTGCCAATGGAGATTTTGAGCATACACCTGCTTGGCAGGAGATGTTTGGAATTGGGTGCTTCCAGGTCCATTTCCCATTTGTCTATCAGTTTGAATGTGGGAAGGGCTGGATCTTTTGGGAGTTGGCGGAACATGGCTTCGCTGATGAAGCTCTTACCGTTGTTCACACACACTCGAGCGAGAACAGAGTCCTTCCCATCATTTAACTGAACAGGGATGAACAACTGATCTCCAATTTGCTGAATATCAGCCAGGCTCTGAGCTGATTTCACATCTTTCTGGGCTATAGGAGTGGGAGTTTCTGATTGTGGATTAGTAAAGAATTTCAGGGTGTTTCCTTCCAGTGTGGAATGCCACCTTAAACTGGAAGGAAGGTTGATTTTCAGAAATAGAGAGGACCCCCCATCACCAGTCTGTTGTCCTACTGCTATTACTGTCACGTCTGGAATTTGGTTGTTCTGGAAGTGAAATTCTACTTGGTCAGATTTTTGTTCAACCATGTGGCAGGTGCTGTTTAAACTAACATAGTTGACACTCTGTTTTAATTTCATTGGTCGGCTAGTCTGGGTCCAGAGGACCTTGTTTACATAATCTATTAGGGGTGACAACCTTCTCAGGAGGTCATTCCCTAGTAAACAAGGGGTGCCCTCTGGAGTCACTACTATGACCGGGTGTTTCACCTTGTGTCGCCCAATTTTAATGTCCAAGTCTGCAGTCCCCTCAACGGGAATTTCCTTCCCGTCAAAATTCTGCAGTTGTCCAGGAAGAGAGGTGAGAGGAATACGGTAATTCTCCCCCCTTCCGGCATTTAGTTCCTCAAAGGCCCTTTTGGACAGAAGGGTAGCTTGGGATCCAGTGTCCACCAGTGCCAAAATTGTACCCTGCCCCTGTACTTGTACCGGGGCATAGTATCTTCCTTCCTTCTCCTCAAGGGGGCACAGATAATGCACATTTTTGGACAACTGGTGGGCTAACTTTCTGGTTTTGGACATTGCTAGAGAAGAGATTTGGGCAGAATTCTGTGGAGAGTCTTGGGAATCTGAAAGAAAAAGTTGGCAACTGGAGATCAGAGCCATTGTGGGTTCCCCTGGTTCCGGTTCTGGGCCGCCCCCCCCCTTTTGGAGGCAGTCACCAGGATGGGTTTGAACCAGGGGATTTTGGTATTGTGGGTTCTGGGATGAGATGATGGGCGGCGGTAGCTCAGTCTCCATATCTCCCCAGTCTGGATTGGAATCCCTTGGGACCCATTTTTCTTTGGGAGGAGTTCCCCCATCTCGGAAGGAGAAGATCCTTTTCCCAGGATCCTCTGGGGATCCCTCTCCTTCAAATTGGAAGATCTGTATTTCTTCCACAAAACGGGTCTGTTTGGGTCCTTTGTTTCTCCTACCCCCTCCCTCTGCTCCTTGGGAGGCAGCTTTCAGGGGCAGGAGATTTTGTTTCCGGTTCCTGGTTTTCCAGGGGCTGTTTACAAGTTGGGAAGGAAGATTCCTCCAAGGCTTTACACCCCACTTCCCCTTGTGTCTCCTCCCTGGGAACCGGTGGGTTGTCGGGGTGCTGCCCCCGTCATTGCTCTGGAGCACCAGGCCCAGAGTTTGGTGCATTCTGTGCCGGATTGCCCATCTGAGGGTTCTGCTGAGCCCATAGCACGCGACCCAGCTCCTGTGACATGTCCTGAACCTGGCGCTCTAACTGGGAAACCTGCTCAGGCTGATACGGGGCCCTGTTTTCTCCCCTGGGCTGATCCCGGGAAGGGTAGCTATCCCTTCTCTGGATATATTCCGGATTGGGAAGATTTTGGTACCCCTCTACCCTTGGCCTCCCCTCTCCCGGATTAGGTTGTCTGGGCTCAGGGAATTGGGGAAAGAAGGATGGATGATTTTGGGGTTGGAACTTGGGTGGATACCTGGGGAAAAAGTTCTTCCCAAGATTTGGAGAATTTCTGCCCTCCGGTGGGAAGTTAGGAGGGAAGTTCCCTGGATTAGGTGCTTGGCTGGAACCCCCCCCTTGGGCTGGAGGAGTCCACACATAACCCAGGATGGGTCAATTTCCCTTGTAACGGGGACTTACATAATCAGGAGAGCGAGGGACCCCATTTGTGGGGCTGTCTCCTTGGCTCCCTGTCTGTGACTGGCCCGAGGACCTTCTGGGCCTAGCATTATTAGGTGCAGGTAGGTTTTTAGGCCCCCCATCTCCAAATCCAAAACGGGGGCAACCTTTACCTCTGCCACCTTGGCAGCAGCAGGGGTGCTGTTGGTTTTGGGGTTTTTGGGCTGGTTTTTGTTTTCCACCGGTTTCTGCACCTCGTAGATGCGGGTGGCTTGTTCAATGACCCATTCTAAAGATCTTTTCGCATGAAAATCTCTCACGAGCTGGGTCATTATGTATTTGGGCAAAGCATGGAAAAAAGTATTAACAAATTCTCTGATGTCTGTGCGCACCCTTCTGGTGGACTGCGCAAAGGCAAGTTTCAGTTCTTGCACGAATTCTTGTGGGGCCTGATCCTCCCCACATTGCAAATTGTAGGCTGCCTTGCGAGCCTCTTGAGGATTTCTGTGAACAGAAAAATATTTCAAGATGGCTGCCTTATAGGTGGACCATCTTAAATGATTTTGGTCCTCCAGCCCCGCAAAGAAACTGGAGTATTCTAGTGAGAAGGTCCACTTTACATATTGGATACAGCTTTGGCTGTCCTTCAAATGAAAAGTCTCCATCATTTGCTCATAGAGCTCCAAGTGTTCCCAAACAGAGTACTTGGCGTTCTTATGATAAGGCGTGATGACACTCCTGATTGCCTTAATCTGTTTCAATGGGTCCTTAAGCAAGGCCCTTTTTGCCTTATTGGCCTTTTTGGTTCGAGTAACCCTGGTCCATTCATCCTCTGACTCAGAGGCACTGCTCCCAGAGGTTCCTGTCTGCTCTTCCAGGTTTTCCCGGATTCTGCGAGCCTGGGAGTGGCTGGCAGAATGTGGGGACCTGGTCTCCTGTGTCCTGCGCCGTTCAGAGGAGTCTTCAGATTCCTCCTTGCCGCCAGGATTTGATGGGTACCCCCCCCCCCCACTGACCTAACTGGGCAGAAGTTTTCAGGATGCCCTTAATGGGCCTATTCTCCTGGGGTTCCCCACTAAATTGCACTGTGCTTGGGTGCCCATACCCGGATGCCCGCCCATCCATTCCTGGTTGGTACTGACCTATGAGCCCCATACTTTTGACTGGATGGTAATCTGCCATCCCCGTGGCCCTGGGCTCATGTGCGCCATGGGACATGGGGTGGTAGAGTCCAAGGACTGGGAGAGATGAAGGCCTCTGGTACTAGGGCTCCTGAGGTTATGCTCAGGAGTTTCTCTTTCCCAGCGAACCTCATCTCTATCCGCCCCTGATTCCTGTTGCAATGCAAGAGCCTGCGCTTTCAGTTCCTCAGTTAAGGCCTTACTAGACTCTATCAGTCTCTCCTGCATGGCTACCTGTTGCTGGAGCCTATCATTGTGCTGACAGAGAGCCTCATTTTCTCTCTGTGCCTCCTGATTGGTCCTGGAGTACTGGGCCAGTCTCTGCTGCAGGAGGGTTACCTCCTCAGTATCATCCCTACTGGCCTGCTCCTTTCTTGCCAGAGCCTCCTCCACCCTCCTGGTGTGCTCTAACAAGTTCTGGTGTTCTTTTTGGAGGTCACCCAGTCCCTGGAGGGCCAGGTGATTTTCTTCCATTTTCCTTTTTAAGTGGCAGACTTCCTGGCCTAAGGTATCCCTTTCCTGACTAAGAGCCTGCATCTGTGCCGCCAGGTCATTCCTTTGCCTTTGGAGGGCACCAGCTTTCTGGCGCTCCTGGTCAAACTCTGCCTGGGTATCCAGGTCTTTCAAAATCAGTTTATTGCTCTCTGCCTTCTCCCTATCTAGGTGGCTTTGCAGGGTGACTACCTGCTCGGCACATGCCCTATTGAAATCTAATTGTTGCTGCAGCTTTTTCTGGCTCTGCAGTAGGGAGTCCAAACCTTCTTGGTACTCCTTCTGCAAGGCCAGAAATCTGGTATCCTGGTTCGCCTTTTCCTGTTGCAGCACATCCATATTCTCCTTTATTTTAGTGATGTACTGTCTGCTGTCCTCTTCTGACTCCTGGCTCCTGAGCAGCCTCTGCTCAGAAGAGTCCAGATCAGATTGGGCCTTCTCTAACACCATCCGTTGCCTATTTGCCAGATCTTGGCCTTCAGCACATTTGTCCTGCATGGCTCCCATATATAGATACAAATATGCCGCTATCCTGGCAATCTTATTATGTTCATCTTTGGCTTTAGGGGCCATATATAGTTCACTCAGCGCCACATGTAGGGGACCCTGATCTCCCCATATATATGACCCTGTTTCAGTGACCTGTTGCGCGATTGCCTGCAACCAGACCGTTTGGTCCTGATAAGTCCACTCACCTCTCACAAATAGCGTATGTAAGAAGTGCTCTCTGGCTATTTTCATATCTACCAAGGTCGTCATTCTGGGATTTGAGTTCCTTCCTGACTTACAGAAGTTTGTATTTTATTTTGCAAAACAGACCGTTTCCTTAGAGCGTTCCTTTGAGGGATGCTTTCACAGTGTAAAACAGCGTGGTGATCTAACCGGATATGTGTATCTGGTCAGTTGGCACACTGTATTAATCTGCACAAGTGGTAAATCTAACCCAAAATATCCAAGACGAGCCCCCACTTCTGTACACGATATTCAATCAACACTACAGCTAAGTCAATGCCTAGTCTGGGATGCTGAGGAAAACCCTTATTGATGTATCTTTATATTCGGTTCAGTACTCTGGATGACAACCCTTGTATAACACCCCCCTCTTAGAATCCCCCTCACCCCACTGAGCCAAGAAGTGGGTTTGTTTTGCAAATTGAAAGGTTTATTTGAGAATTTAAACAATATATATATATCACACTTTATAATAAATTAATATCTGATAGTACACTTAGACATATGATGTTGATCAACAATGGGTAATCTGGCACTAGCACACTTCTTTACAATCAATGAGGAGTTAGTATAGGATGGATAAAGTAGCAAAAATACTTTTATGATTACAAGGGAAAAGCAATGAGGTATAAAATGCAGTACATAAATACTTGATATGATTTTAGTAAAAGATAAGATAATCACTTTTTCTCTGGCAATGCACCCCCCTCCCCTTTGCAATGTAAGAAGTGGAAGGAGATGGAAAGAGGAGCACACAGTTCTCAGGAATGCAATCAAATACAATACGAAATTCAGCTTAGAGGAAACAGGTAGGAGTTTGAAACACAGGCCCAAATGCTTTTTAAATGTGATGGCAGTGGATGGGAAAATGTGCCAACTGATTTTAATTCCACCTAGAGATTCGGGGTGAGTGGGAGATGCATGTTGGTATTAGTTCAGGCTCACTTTAGCAATGCTCTATGAGTTATTACCAAGTTGCAACGGATTTTAACAAAAGAGAGAATGGAGCTGCTATTTTGACAAGTGGAGAAATTGAGCCAAAATCGCAAATCGCTCTTAATTTCGCCAGTGCATGTCTCGCGGTTACGGGGAAAGTATAAGGAGTAGGAAGTCGGTTCTAGGCTTGTTGGAAAGCTTAGATTCTAAGCTTTCAGTTTTAAGCTAAATCTCGTTCCTAGTTCCAGAGATACGGACGATTAAATAAAGGTAGTTTTTTGGATTTAAAGTAAACTCAAAATGACAGGTGACAGCTTGCAGCTGCAGAATTGACAGGTGACAGTTTGCAGCTTTAAAAATGACAGATGACACGATTTCTAGGAGGCAGTTCTACTTAGGTTAAAATAGTTTGGATTAGATTATTTTAATTAAGAGATTGGTTCTGCACAGGTCTGCTAGCTACTCACAATATAAATTTGAACTAGGCCTCGTCACGGATCTGGTCAACACGTCCGGCTGCAGTTCTGTCTGCTCGGAGGGTCAATCAGGCACCGGTTCTGCTCACAGCGATCTGGGTCAGCTCTGCTCTGCTGGTCTAGCCTCTCTGGATTCAGCGGCCTCTGGTTCTGGATACTGCTCTGCTTTCCGGTCCGGATCAAGTGGATTCTGGATGTAACACTGCTTTCTGGGTACTGGCAAGAGTTCTTGGAAAAAGAATTCAGACAGCTCGCCTGGCTGTGGAATAGTTTGCAAATGATTTTGAGGCCTGCTGACAAATACTTTTGCTTGCAGTGGGCCTTCTTGGATCAAAGTTCTGTAGTCTCTGCTCAGCTTGGAAGTCTAAGTGTTGGATCTCTGGATGTGAAGTCGTCGGTCAGCATGCTCTGCAGCAAATGGAATTGAATCTCTCTACCTGTCCCAGCAGTCTCTTTTTATGTGTTTTGGAAAGTAGGTGTGTGCGTTGGTCATAACTAAACCTGCCCCTCTCACTTATCATTGGCAAATTCCTCCTCTCTCCCTTGATTGGGGGAACTGAGTTGTGAGTCAGAGTGATGAGGTAGATTTTATGGCCGGAGGGCCCTCCCCTGTCATCTTTACACACAAATCTATATTTGATCCAAATACATATTTTCCCAAATACACTGTTGTTTTTACATCACCTACACACATCATATATCACATGAGGTAGGCACTGTTCCGACTCTGGCGTTTCTAGGAGCTTGGGTAAAGAAATGGCAACTTATTTTCGATTTTAGTGGGTTATGCAACATTGTTTTTTTATTAAAAATGATACACATTTACACGGCCTGTCCATACATACTCCAGTAAATTCCCATGTCTCTAGCTTAAACACAGAGTCTGTAGTATCAATAAATAGCGGGGTTTTGCCCCAGAACATCACACAAATTGGAGTTTGGGCTTGAATTGTGGGCAGCAAAGTTTTCATTTTAAGGATCCCCAAATTTCACATTTCTGTCATCTGGTTACCAAGAGTTATCAGTGTTTCTGTAAAATATATATTTGCTTTCAATTCAAAGTACTGCAGTGTTTGAGTCCGCCCCCAAAGTTTGGGGATGACAGTGATCACATGTCTCTCCTGGCTGGCAGATCTTTGTTGACAGGAAACAGTCAAAATCACCATATCCTATTCAAGGGAAAAGATCTTTTGTGTGGGCTCCAGGAAGCTGAGGTCAACAGGGGGCCACTTTGCATTTGGTTAGCATGACCATGTGATATCCGGGGCTTTCTGAGGTGAGGTGGTTTCCCAGCCTTTTGGCCTGTTAATCAAATCAGATTGTCTCTGGGAACAGCAGGTGGTTAGATTATCAATTAACTAACAATCTTTGAAGGCCCAATTGTCACAGAAGGCTGATTAGCTTCTGAAGTAGCAGTTCTCCTGTCAGAGTTTAGACCGCTAGTGACGCCTTGAGTCCAAAGCGGGTACTGCATGCATTATTTTTGGATCAGTCTTGAATTAATGCATTTCAAACAAGAGATTTTACATGGAAGTATATTATCCAAGTTCAGCACATGGCACTGGTGTGGTTCTGCAATAAAATAATTTTGTGCCCATAATTTAGCCATATTTGACCTGAAGAAAATGAATTCCCAATAGTTATGGGTTGCTTTTGGCAATCAACATTGCCCCTTTTGCAATGGTTTCAGGCTACTGTGTGTAGCCCAATGGTGGTTTTAGGCAGTGCCCTTCTGTGCCCACAACATAGGCAAAAATGAGTGGCAGCCTATTCTTCATGCATTTCCCTGTGCATTTTCTGGGAAGTTCTGGCCATCATGATGTTTTCAATGCCAGTAAAGCACAGTTTTTGTGGTAGGGCTCGGATGCATGGGTAAAAACATCCCACAGAGCACTATTCTTTGGCCGTTGGAATGATAGTATCTCAGGGAACTTTGATGGAACTAATTTAAATGATTTTGAGAAACGTGAATTAACTCCCCTGGGATGCTCGCTTTTTGCAAATAGAAGTAAACCTAATGTTGCTTCTATTAGGCCGTCTGATAAACTATCTCTTCCCTTTCAAACTCTAATTTCCCTTAAAATGGCTCCGATAAGCAATAAGGACGCCGTGCCTCCTTCCTACTCTTTAAATCATAGCCCTGATTCAGTCCCCTTTTGTGTACAAAGAAATGGCACTCGGCCAATGGGAGATTTTGAAGGTTGTATGAACATTGTAAATTTGACTGGAGAGAACAGGGCTCTGTATGTAGGGGGGCCTGCTTATTTTGTTTGTGGTAGTTCAGCATTTCCCTGGTTGCCCAAGGATTGGCAGGGAACCTGTTATTTAGGAATCCTGTTACCTGGGGTATTTGTAGCTAGTACATCGGAGGTTTCTAAGGCTCGTCCATGGCGGGACGAGAACAGAGATACCCCTGGGCAAGTATTGGGAGATATAGCGAAATCAGTTGTGCCCTTTTGGGGACAGATAGCAAACTCTGAAAACATTAGGGGACTAGCAAGGGTACTGGAGAGAACCATCAACCAGACCACGGACATACTCTACAATATGACACTAGAACAAAAAGCAATAAGATTGGTAGCACTCCAAAATCGGGTGGCATTAGATGTCATTCTGGCAGAATGTGGTGGAGTATGCAAATGAGTGGGGTCCGCTTGTTGTGTTTTCATACCAGATTCCTCGCCGACAATTTTTAAAGCAATACAGAACTTGCATATCCTTAGTTCTGAAGTGCATGTTCCTGTAGGAGATTGGAATATTAGCGTCTGGTTTTGGGATTCTCTGCGATCTTGGGGTTGGAAGGTGCTTTCTGTCATTCTGGTTACTTTAGGGATCCTGCTATTCCTTTGTTGCTGTTTCCAATGTCTACCTAGTATATGTGTATTGCTAGGGGGATGTTGTGCTCAAGCAGTGAACACAGTAGGGCACAGAATGTATGCCCCAGATACAGCATCTAAAGAGTTTGTGTTACTGGAGGTTCTGATGAACGACCTAATGGCTATAGACATTACAGATAATGATTCAGGATGTATGGACAACAATGCATGGAGTTATTTGCAAAAGTATTAGAAATGATACTAGCACTTGACATAGGCCAAAAGGAGGGTCTGTCGGAATTGAAATAATATTATGCCTCCTATCGCAGCAATTGTATGTGTATTGGCCCACGCCAAGTTGTCTAAAATATCATGCGAATAAAGTAATGTAAGTCGCCATCTTGGATTAAGCCACCATTTTAGGTTCTATTGTAATGTGGAAGTCACCCTGAACATCAAAGTGGAGGCCGAATGACATTCTGAGTAAGATTCTGGCCGTTGTGACCTCCGCACACACGAATAATTAATATGCCTGCAGGCCACTTGTCGGGGTCGCAAACTGAGACCTTGTCCTATTGCTGACCTATGTGTAAATGCACAACTATATCAGCGAAACTGATCAAAATGCATAAATTATAGGATTGACCTGGCTAGGAACCCCAGGCCCGATCCCAAGAATGGTTAACCCGCGAGAGGGTTGGCCAAGGGCTGGACAAATCATATAAAAGACCCAAGTATTCCAATGTACGGTCTCTCTTACTAATGCATCGAACCTTCGTTCGTTACGTTACTCTGAGAGCCGAATAGCTATCCGTTTGTCAATTGACTTGGTAACTGTTGCAGCTTTTAAATAAAGCACTTGTATGTTCTTTGTAACCTGTGTTGGTGTGTTTCTTTTGGGCTTTCCGGCCTCATATTATTTTTATGTTTTCACAATGTGGCCCAGTCAATTGATGCTCCAAACCTCTGAGCAGACACTTAACGTTGTTCCCCATGCCCCCAGAGATCCACAGCCCTTTTCTTCTGCTTCTTCCTCCTTCAACCGTTTCTTCTAACAGTTTTTTTACTAGTGTTCTGGCTATCCTTGCTCAGGAACATCCATAGTCCCTGGTCAAGGGAAACCTGTCCATTGTTTTCCCACCTTTTATGGAGCCCGCTGCTAAGTGCTAAACACAATATATTTACATTTTAAATAAACTGTGTTTAAAACGCTTCCATGCATTGGGTATTTATGCATTTTGTTTCCGTACAGGCACACAGCAATGTGGCATGCATCAATTCTATCTTCTAGCTCCTTAAGACCTTCCTCTTTGCATCTGCCTTTGGCACTCTACTCCCCTGCTGATCTGCCTTCTCTTCCCAGCACTGCCTCACCTGCCAACGGGGCCCCAATGGCTCAGTTACCTGCCCTTCCGTATATCCTCCGGCACTGCCTCCCGGTCACCCCTGCACCGGGGCCTGTTATCTGTACCCTCACAGGTCCCCCACTCCTCTCCTGCACTTATCAGATGCTACCCTATCTGACTTGCCCTGCACTGCACCCTTCACTGGCTGCACTAATCACTGCTCTTATCACCTTATTTATTCACTTATTTATCCACTAACTTATTATTTATCCTAAGCCTTGCACTTCTTTGCCCCCCTCCCTTTTCTGTTGCACTTTACCCCTTTCCCTTTCCCATGCACTTGCACGTTCTCAATGTCACTGGGCCTAGTAAGATCATTTGTTTTTGTTTTCTCCCCTGGTCCCCCTCCCTTTGCCTGGTCGCGTTCTGAAACACCTGTGTATGGGCGCGATATAAATAAAATATCATATCATATCATTCATGGGGATTGTTGAATAAAGTACAGTTGCATCCAACACAGACAGAATTGCATCACGTGGTACACAGTCCAGCTCTTGAATCATTCTGAGGAAGTGGGTTGTGTACAAATCTTTCTGTGTCCACCACCAGAGGTTTTAGCATCGATTCAATATATCTAGAAAAATGTATTCTTTAATTTATTTATTCCAGAGATGATCATGTGGCATTGATTTCTTGGCATGTGCACCTTTGGGGGAAGAGAAACGCATCCCAGGAGCTGGACTCCTTGGCATACGATGTTGGGGTTGTTCCTCAATATTGACTGGCATGGTTATGGTCCTTTAGATAAGTCACAGTTTCCAGACCTGCATTACATTAATAATTTTCCTTCACCGAATGTATATTAAACTAACACTTCTGTTTTCCTTTGCTTTGAGAATGAACTCACAAGCCGGTGTACTTTTTGCAATCATTTCACTCTGCACCATCTGAAGAAACAGTCTATGGGTACTTTGAAAGTTAATGTTTTGTTCCACCTCACCAAGCGTTTCTTATAGTAAACAATACCATTTTTCCATTTGTATTGTGATTGCATGTTTTGCTACTGTATGAAGATCCAGTACTGTCGGTTGTGTGATTGCCATTGCATTAAATTAAAGGTTTTTCCATTACCAGTTGTTTATTGATTTTCTATTGGCACCAGAAGGGCTTAATGCTGTATGCAGGGGCAGTACTGTCTGTCGTTTGCTTCCGCGGCAACCCATTAGCATTTTCGAAGGTGTGCTGGACAATCAGGAGGCTTGGAATGCGTGCTGTTTTGTATGGTACAAGCCTGAATTCCAGCTAGCCTGGGTAGCCAGCTGCCCCTTCACTTCTGCACTTCGACTTCTCCCTCACCTCTTAGCACCCGTGTAGTTCCCTAAAAGAAACGCACCGTTGTTGAGCAGCCCAGCCCGCACAGTGCTGGCCCTGAAGTCCATTTTCAATGTAGTTGACGTCAACAGCCATGTAGGAACTACACATGCGCTAATGGTGATATGCCACTCGGTGGTGGGCCGACACTGTCAGTAATTTGTATTTGTATTTGTATTTATTATATTTATAGAGCGCTTTACCCCAAAGCGCTTTACATTACAACTGGATACATGGAATAAGTGGAAGCTTAAATACAAAACATGAGACAAACCATAAAAACAATATAT
Source organism: Ambystoma mexicanum (assembly GCF_040938575.1). Taxonomy (NCBI): domain Eukaryota; kingdom Metazoa; phylum Chordata; class Amphibia; order Caudata; family Ambystomatidae; genus Ambystoma; species Ambystoma mexicanum. Next base: position 234,536,679 of record NC_090927.1, on the reverse strand, counting down.
AGAACAAATTGCCTAGGATAATAAAAGAGAAATTGAACAGAGGAAGGGTTAAGAAGACAGGAAATGATATAGAACAAATTGCCTAGGATAATAAAAGAGAAATTGAACAGAGGAAGGGTTAAGAAGACAGGAAATGAAGAAGATGAGGTATCAAGGAGGAGCGGAAGGAGGGCTATGAGGAAATGGAGCGGATAGAGAGAGGGAGAGAGTTCTAGTATAGGGGGGTAAGGAGCTGAAATGATAGGAAGCCGGAAGGGGCACATGGAGGAGGGGGGACAGTAAGAAGGAAGAGATCAGTAGATCGGAGAGGGCGAGAGGGAGAGTAGAATGAGAGGAGAGGGGAAATGTAGAGAGGGGCGAGATCATGAAGAGATTTAAAGACGAGACAAAGGAAGTTAAATTTAAGTTGAGAGTGGAAAGGAAGCCAGCCAAGATGAGAGAGCGAAGAAGAAATGGAGTCATGAGGAGAGAGAAGGCAAAATGTAATGGCACTGCCGCCCTTAAGAGACCCTCACTTCATCTGGTCCCTTAACTTTTGTGGCTAGCCATTACCGACAGGGTCGGCATGCCAATTCTGGTCATGTTGCCTCATTATAGCCCTGATCACTACAGTGGGCTCATACCTCTCTACTGACATCACGGATTTAATATTTTGTGGGGGTAAAGTGCTGTCTAATGTGTCCTTCACATTTGTGAGGATTCATGTCTTTAACATGTTTTATGTTTCTTTTTTATCACTGCCTGCAAAGGGCCCCATCTCATATGATCCTTTGCCACTGGATGAAACTATAGCGTGGGAGATAATGTGGGTGCCAGACTAACTTGCCTATGAACTTGTTGATGGAGGGGATGCAAGAAGTTTAACTTAATGATTATGCTGATCTTCATCAAAACCACAAATAGCATTCATTTGAAGAAGGACTTTTTGTAAGGGTCTCTAACAATTCCAGAGACATCCAGAGCTATACTTTCTTTACTTACATTTATTTGTGTTTTTGTACAGTGAAGAACAATGCTCTTTTGATCACAAAAGAGCGTACAATGGATATGATATCGGATTTGACGTGAAGCAGTGAGCTTCTTACAATATGGTGACTTTGAGTGACATTCTGAATAGGTTGTTGGGGGCTGTGGAGGGGAGTAAATGGGACAGTCACTGAGGACAATACATACATGGGTATCCATGTACTCTTTGTTCCATGATGCAGATCAGTTACACAGAACTGTGGTCCCAAATGTGGCATTTGCAATTCTTAAAGAACAATGTGACACTGTTCTTGAGAATGGTGCAAAAGCAGAGCATGTACATTTGCTATAAGGAACTTGTAATATAGCAACAAGGAACAACCCTAGCCTGAAGTGCCCACAACCATGCCAATTGAATTTCATGACATGCTCCCCAGAAGATGAGCTGCATGACTTTATCAGTTATCTTGGGGCTTTGTACCACCAACTCCTTCAGCAATTGTTCCAGTACCTCCAGTATTCTCATTGTCAGTCTGCCCACCTGACCTGACTTTTGACCCTTCAAGAAAACCATTATGGGAAGCGCTATATCACCTTTCTCATTGAAAGTGTTCCCTGTACGGCATAACCCACAAAACTGTCAAATGTACATCAGCACACCAGTGATCCTCATTCCTGCTTTCACATATGGAAAACTCCTGGAAAGGCTGGCCATCTCCCAGCTTAATCTTCATACTGAATCTGTTGGTTGGTTGGTTGTCTCCATGACCATCAGTCTTGCTTCAGAGCAGCCAGAAGCACGGAAATAGCTCTCCTACCTTGATTCTAATCTCTCCTCTCTCATCTTACTTGATCTCCCTTCTGCCTTTGATAGGGTCAACCATGCCATCCTGCTCAAACGGCTCCATGATAACCTGGGTATCACTGATAAGGCCCTGGTCTGGCTGACCAATTTCCTCGCTGATCGACCCTAACAGGTCCAACTAGGGTCCTTCCTCTCTCCTCTCTCTCTCTCTCCCTCTCTCTCTCTCTCTCTCTCTCTCTGTCTCTCTCTCTCTCTCTACCTTTGGTGTTCCCCGGGAGTCTAACCTCTCTCCCTGGTTGTTCAACCAATACCTGGCACTTCTTGCTCACTGCAGTGCCACTCTCTGCACCAACTTTCAGTGCTATACGGATGACACTCCGCTTGTTTTCAGGCTCCCTTCAGCCACCTCTTCTCCTTCTCTCATCTCTGACTGTCTGTGTGCTATGCAGGAGTAGTGTGCTGCCAATGATCTCTGCCTTAATGCCAGTAAGACAGAGATGCTCCTCAATGGCACACTTGCTCCCTCTTTCCTGTCACTCTCTGGCCGGCCTCCCTTGGCTCTCTTCCTGCTCCCTCCTTTGAGGCTAAGAACCTCTGGGTCATCTTCGACTCCACAATCTATTTTTCTCCTCACATCTCTGACGTCTCTAGGAAGTCACACTACCATCTGCACCTCCTCAGAGGTATTCTTCCTTTCCTCTCCTTCTCCCAGTGGTTCACTGTCTCCACAGCTCTGGTTCTCTCTAGGCTGGACTACTGCAACAGCCTCTTTCTAAACCCATCCAGAACAGGACTGTGACACTTGTGCTTGGCCTCAAGCCCAGGGATTGTATCCCTCCAGCACTGGAATCTCTGCACTGGCTCCCTGTGGTTGGCAGGATTAAGTTCAAGACCCTCTGCATTGTCCACAATGCCTTCTGGGGCCTGGGGCCTCAATACCTCCAACTCTCTCTTCGTAAATATCTTCCTACTCAAGCTCTTTGCTTCTTCGCCTCCAACTCCCTCAGGGTCAGTCGCTTTTCCAAGCAATTAGTTAGTAGTAGATCTCTTTCTTCGGCTGGGGCCTCCCTCTGAAACAGCCTCCCTGCCGCTCTGAAACTTGAGGAGAACCATCTCTGGTTCCGGAAGCACCTAAAGACTTTCCTCTTTGCTTCTGCCTTCTCTCTTCCTATCCCCTGCTTGATTCCTGACTGAAACTGAAATTGCACTGGTCACCTGGCTACCCACTGATCTCGGGCCAGTTCCCCTCCCTGCCAGTTGCACACCTGCACTGCCCCCCCGGCAAACACTGCACTTGGGTCTGTATCTGTAACCCTACAACACCACTGCCTGCATTTTGGACATCTGCTGTCTGTACTTACCCTTGCACTTGCCACCAACTGACCGCACTTTTTTTATTGTTTGATCCCATGTACTGCACTGCCCCCTCCCTTTTCCCCTCGCACTTTCCCCACCCCTCTCCGCTGCACTTGGGCAATCTCAAAGTCACCTGGCCTAGTAAGATCGCTGTCTCTGTCTTTTCATTGATCCCCCTCCCTTGCCTCGTCATGCCTTGAAACACTTGCGTATAAGCACATTATATTTCTTTGTTAACCTTCCAAGCTACTAAACTCCTCATCTCCTCCGTCCTCTTCTCCAGAATGTTCTACTGCTCTACTCTTCTCTTTGGACTCCCCTCCTCTCATCTCTCCCCCCATAAATCTGTCCACCACTCTGCCATTCGCTCCCTCTGCCTCCTCTCACCTCATGACTCCATTTCCTCTTCTCTTAACTCACTAGGCTGGCTCCCATTCCACTCCCAGCTGAAATGTAACTTCATCTGCCTAGTCTTCAAAACCCTCTGTGGTCTTGCCCATCTATACCTCTCCTCCGTTCTCACTTTCTATATTCCTTCTCGTTCTCTCCGTTCTGCGGATCTCTTCCTTCTCTCTACTCCAGCTCCCCCCTGTGCCCCTTTCCATTTCCGATCCTTCCAACTTCTCGCTCCTTTCCAATGGAACCGCCTTCTCCTTCCCATCTGCTCCATCACCTCCTATCCCTTATTTCGCACTTCTCTAAAATCCTATCTCTTCCACTCTCCCCCCTTGCACCAATTGTTTCCTCTCTCTCACAACCTAACCCACCTCCACCCTCTCCTCCTACCTTCTGTCCCTCTAGTAGTACTTAGCCTCATCACAAATGTAAATTGTTCATTGTACTGTTTTCTGGTTTAGATTCATTGTCAAGTATTGCTTGCTGTATTCACTTGTTCCTCTTGTAAAGTGCTTTGGATTAAAGCGCTATATACATTAAAATAAATACAAAAATACAAAAATACAAATATATGCCATATATTATCATAACCCCTTGCCCAAGGTGCACCACCTGGAAGCACAGATCCCCCATCCCACACCATTTTCCAGGAAGAAGTGCCTGCCTTCCTGATTACCCATTTTGATCCACTAAGCTGGAGGATAAACAGGAAATCATTATCTGTGTATGATGATACACATAATGTTCAAAAACCTGGCCTCTCCTGAACAGTATCAATATTGAAGTCAACTTTGATAGGCTGGACAACAATGTATTACTTCCTCTTTTTTATTTTATTTTTTATTGCATGGTTTAATTTCATTACAATGTTTGCAAGTTATTTTCATCAAATCCTATTAAAAGAAGAATAAGAGGCAAAGCGACTCCAACTTCAAAAGATTAAAATAGGGCAAAGAAGGAACACAAAGAACAGGTCCTGAAAAGAAGCAAGGTAGTGTCTTTTGTTTAAGGACTCCGTCCAAGTGTCTAACTTTCTGACTTCAAGTCGCGTAGTCTAGAAGATTTTCTCCTTTCTAATTCCCTCATGTTTTTGAAAGTCTACTTTTTGTAAGAACTGTGCCACTGCTATCACGTCACAAGTTTTTTTTATCCTTCTATTAGGCGGTTCCACCAAATCTCTTCATCGTAAATTTGTTGATTTTGAAACAAGTGGCCCATATGTATGTTTCTTTCTTTTGTCAGTCTCTTGCAAAATAAAAGCAAGTGTCTGACTGTATCAATTTGATTTGGTTTATTACAGAAATGACAGCTATTTGTGGGCGAAATTCCTCTGATCACCCTGATTTCGTTAGTCCGGGGAAGATTTAGGCGAGTCCTTATGAACATTTCTCATAAGGTTTTGTTGGGAAATGTTCCCATGTATGCCCTGGTGTCATGAATTCACTTCATGGTCACTGGTAAATGGGCTGTCAGTTTGTATCCGGATGCCTTAGCTAGTGTTTGTGTCCAGGCCCATTCTTCCAGTTTTCTTTTTCACCTTAGTTGGGTTGTGCTTTAGTTCTTCTTCCGTGGAGTTTATCTCTTCCAATTTAGCCTGGTTTTTCTTTGCCCAGTCAATTAGAGTATTTTTTTTTCCTGAAGTTCCATGTTGATGATGTCAAAAATGTTAGTGCAGTCTGGCAAAATTACTTTCCTATATAACATCACACTGCTTCTGTCCACCGTAGCTTGAAGTGTAAGTATACATAATTCTCAACGTATTGGAGCCATTGGAGTCGACATTGGAAGACCCAGAACTCAATGCCAAAAGTCACTTTTTAATTTTAACCAGGTATCATCTGGGATCTTTGGCATTGCTTTGGATCCGCAGGTCAGAGAAGGAACAACCTTTGCTTTATAAAATTGTGTGATCAGTGTCATAGAGAACCGACAGAACTTTCTGTCGATTGCCATGGCTTGTGCCATTAGTTTCTTGGATTTCTCTAAAAGACCAGCTTGCATGTTTGTCTCTCTAAGGCTGTTGCTCAATATAAACCCCACGTATTTACATTCTCTCAAATGTTGGATCTTGACACCCTCCAGATACCACTGTTGTTTTTTGTTTTTTCTGGTTGGTTTTTTCGAACGTCATGACTTTTGTTTTGTTTGTGTTGATTTCTAAGTTATTTGTTTCAATGTATTTAGCCAGGTTGTCATGCTGGTGCTGGAGACCTATAGCGGTTTGATCTAATAAAATCAGATTGTCCGCATAGAAGAGACGAGAAACTTTAACCCCTCCAATTGTCGGAGGAAAAGATCTGACATCCAATTCTGAGTGCTGGAAATCCCATAGATATGAATTGAAAAGGGTGGGCATGAGATGACATCCCTGTTTCAAACCACTCGCTGTTGAAATTGTTTTGGACAAAGTACCAACTTGGTTTAGCCGGCCTCTCATCAATGTATTTTTATGCAACTGTTTATTGGATCTAGAATATCCCTGGGGCATTTTTGACTGAAAGTTTCTCCCAGAGGAGTTTGCGGTTGACCTGGTCAAACACCTGGACCAGGCCAACAAAATCCACTAAAATCCTGGGACTACCATCTTTTTTCCTGCCCTTCAATGCACTTAGAAGAAGGATGTTTGCCAATGTTCCTGCATTCTTCATGAAACCCGATTGAAAGGGGTCAACACACCAGATACTTTAACCCATTCTTGAAAACGATCCAGAATCAATGAGTCAAAGATCTTTCCGATGACATCCAATAATGCTATTGGTCGGTAGTTTCCTGCATTGTATCTGGGGCCATTTTTATAAATTGGCACCACTGTTGACATTGTCCATGATGACGGTATGGATCTTGTTTTAATGCTATTTTTAATGACCTTGTGCATAAAAGTAGACCATTCTGTTGGAAACTCTTTCAGATGTGCGTTGGTGAGGCCGTCAGTGCCAGGGGCTCTTGAGGTGTTCAGTATTGAGATTTTCTGCATGATTGATTCCTCATCATAAGGAACATTCCAGATTGTGTCAGAAACTGCTAGTTGTTGCTGTATGGATGTAGAAGGTTTCTGAAAAAGAGCTGAGAAATGGTTGATCCAGGTTTCTTCTCCAACGTTATTTTGCAGCGAGTTGTTCATTTCTTTCGCTGTTGTCTTTATCAATGACCAAAATTCTCTTGATTTTCTCCCACATATCACTCTTACCATATCCTCCGCATCTGTCTAATACAATTTTACTCAGTAGGATCTCAACTAGCTTTTGTATGTTTTCATTGCTGTTTCAGTCTTTTCTATATCTTCAACATTTTTGTTTTTTGCTGCTAGTCGTTTTGCTGCTCTTAATTTTCTCCTTTCCACCACCACCTTTTTGTCATATACATGACAGTTTGTTTTTTGTGAAACGCTGTTCCATGTTTTACCTTTTGTTCGGTAAATGGTTAGCAGAGGTTCATACTCGATGATTGGTTCGTACCGAACTTGGTTTTCAAAGGTGGCCGAGGTATATATAGATGTTACATTTTTAACAGCATTTGCTGTTAGTTTTAAACATGTTCCACCTCTGCAGTTTTCTATTGCTGCTCTCATGTTTGTTCTTATTTCACACATCGTTTTCCATTTAGTCATTAGCAAGTTGTGATCACTATGTTCGGTCTGTACTGTTGTGAAAGCTTTGATGAGCAGAACAAATTCTCTAGAGAATAAAATGCAGTATATTACAGCTGTTTTTCCATCTCTCTCCCAAGTTGGTACTGGTTCCACGTCTCTCTCTAACATCAAGTGAAGACTGTATAAATCTCGGAAAATCATAAGTGAAGACCACATGATACCTCGCTGTAGGGTTGCAGGGGTAGTTCTACATGTGTCCTTGATTTTTGAGGTTTTAGGGTAAGTCATGTATAAATCTTCACATAAGATTATGTATTTGGGTTGGAGTTCTGTATACATTTTTTCCAGGATGTTTTCTGTCTGTTCCATACATTTTTCATTACTCATGGCTAGTGGGATTCAGTATGTATTAACTATGATCATGTCTTCCCCACCATCATCATCATCCAATTTAGAACTAGTAACTGGAAGAATAAACTTGAAACCAGGGTTTGTACAAAATGGAGTTCACTACTTGATCGAATCAGAGTCAATAAGCCAGATGTTGGTCGGCCATGAAGACCTTTAGAAGCTGGCAAATTGAAGGTCTCATAACCACCCATATATGGTTTATCAGTTAGCAATGTCTCTTGAAGACATAAAATGTCAAAATCCCCTATATTTTTGTTGCTGCATGAGAGTAGATGACTAAAGCCTCTCGTGTTCCATGAGCCCAGCGTTATTAGGCATTGGTCCTGGGGACAATCTCCCTTCACCACTTTTATCCCCTGATCATATTTGGCATCAATGGGTGGCTATCTTCGAGGTGGAGTGACTAGAACTTCAGGAATCCATGCCCATTATGAGCAATCTTGATTTTGCAAACCTTTATGTGGACAGATGTTTTCGTCCAAGTCAGAGATTTGAGTTTCCTCTGGTTTAAAAGTTGCTGTTATTCTTGGCAGCAGACCATTTGGCTCACTTCCTATGTTCAAAGGGTCTTTAAAGATATTGGTTTCTCTATTCTTCGGTTTATGCAGGTTGTCCTCAAGAGGCGTAAGAATTTTCCTGATCTCTCTGTTTGCCGCATATGCTCTTGATTCTTTGAGTTTGATATCTGTATATTTCTGCATGCGTCCATTGGTATTTTTATGTTCTAATCTTTTTTCATATCCTTGGTCACCTTTCCATGTTATTACATTTGGGTCCAAGGATGTAGAATCTTTGTCTACAGAAGATCTCACCTTTGGTTTAGGGTGCTTTAGTGCTTCCTCCTCGCTAGCATATTCCGATAAATCAAAGCCTGGCATTAAGAAGCTCTCTGTCGCTAATGATAGCATTGTCTGGATCACGAGAGATGGAACGTGGAAGTATACACTATCCAGTCTCCCCCTAGATCCGAACTCTACGATTTATGTTGTATGTGCTTTTCTGCCATAGATTTGGAATACATTGGAAGAGGGTCATTACATTTTTCCTCTTAAGGACTGTGCCCTCTTGTTTCCCTCCAATTTGCTCTAGTTTGAAGTTCCTGGTGATCTTAATTTTTTCACTGTAAGGAAGTCGACGCCCCAATTGCAACTCATCCCTTTCGTTCGTCCACTGAACTCTGTCCAATGATCTCTGTCATTCATTTTGAAGGGATACTTTCTCTCTTATTTTTTGTTTTGGTCTTAGTGTTCTTCTGAATGGGTCTTCGCTTCTCTTACTTAGTGGAGTTAAGTCAAGTCGTGGGCTATTGTGCTTTTTCCTTGAACCTGCAATGGTTTTGCCCAGTGTGCTTTACTAGTTGTTTTGCCTGTTGATGTTTGAGTGCTTTGTCTCAAAGTACAAAGTCTTTCATCTTTGGCTAGTTTTTCACATCTGTCCGCCAACGTCAGAAAGGCCAGTGAATTCCTGTTGTTCACCAGTTGATTAGTAAGTGCTTTCTGGGTATTTGTTGTCATTCGATTTTCTCCTGAAGGTAATCAAATCAATTCTGACTCAGAGTCCTCCACTGAATTTTCTGATAAATACATCAAATCTATACTCTCCTCTGATTCTTCTATGGTTATCGGGTGTAAATTCCTATTTTCTAAATCCTGGTCATCAAGGACAGTAACTTGTGCTTTCGATTATACTTCTAGAAGCGTTTTTCTTGGTGCTGGAATAGGAGTCCATCTTAGTTCTTTAGTTTTGTCTTTGTTTTCAGCGGGCAGGAAGCCCAGTTGTTGAGTGTTTGGAATCATGACGCTTCTTGTGACTGATGGTTTAGTACACCTTTTTTGCGAGAATAACGGGTAAGTGTCATTGTCCCTTGAAGTGGAGATTTCATCGTGTTTTGATTGATGAACAGGAAGATATGGTATCTCCTTATACTTGTTTAATTCTAAGATTATGCATCCGTTTTTAGGATTTCTCAGTCGGTGTACTGCGTTTGCCACGTTTCTTCCAGCTGTTTTGTTTGAAGAATTTTCCAATTCCACAGCTGCCAAAGTATCCTTGGTGTGTTTGAAGCCTGAATTGATTTCTTTACAAAGGTTATCATCGTCATCTAGATGTACAGTGTTAGTCGTGCTTGATCGCAAGTCTTTGTTAGACTCAAAAGTTGTCTGAGTACAGATTGTCAAGAATGCAGGTTTTCTCAATTCTTCTGTTCTGCCCAAGGTATCAAAATGTGTTGCTGTTGATACATCTCTTTCCTTACCTGTTTTTTGCACAGCTCCCTTTGTTGTATCAAAATCTGTGATGTATCCTTCCAGGTAAATCAATTTTTCATTCATCATGGCTGTCAACGTGGCAGGGTCTTTCAAGGTGTCATCCACCCAGTCCATTGCATAATTTAGTGAACGGTGCCAGTGCATTTGTCACCGCAGACATAATGGCAAAGAGATCCAGCTTTTTTGTGAGAGTCTCTTTGTCAATTAGTGAGGATGCTGTTGTAGGTCTTCTTTTCAAAGCTGGTGCCAAAGCCTGTTGTTCGTTTTGAGGGGACTGGACTCCAGTCATGTTAGAATTAAATGGTTGCTCCATAACACTCACTTTGCTCCCTTGTTGTGTAGGAGATTTGTTAGTCGGTATGACCAGTGTCATATCCTTTGGTGTGATAGGTTTTGGCTCAGGACACACTTGGGTAGTACCATAATGTGTTCCATGTTGTGTGGCTTCATGCATATTCACAAGTGTTGATGCTGTAGAGTTAATAAGATCCTTTTGAACATTTTGACTGGCAATATGAACGGGGGAGTCATCCTTCCACCCGCCTAGGCTTGGTTGACGATTGTTAATCTTTTTAGGGTTTGAATCCTCTATGGTGTCCCTTGTTTCTTGAAAACAAGCAGTTGGATTGGGTTCTTGCATATGTAACTGGTTGCAAAACGTGTTGGTTGATGGAGGAGTAACACCTGTAGTTTTGTCCTGAAGGTGACTCAAGCAGTCTGTGGGCCTCATTACACGGTAGGCGGTAACCATGGCGCTATTAGCGCCATGGTTGCCGCCGGTATTTTACTGTGTCTGCCTTGGTGGATGGCGGAATTACCGCCCTAATCCAAGGTGAGAGGGGACGGTAATTCCCCATTCACCAAGACTCTTCCCCATTCCCATTTTTGCCCCCATAGGGCATAATGGGAATGGGGAAGGTGCTAATTACGGTACTGCAAATTGCGGTACCGTAATTATCTCTGAGGTCCCTTTGCGGCACCCTACTTTAACGACTGGTAAAACCAGCCGTTAAAGTCGGGTCCCGCAAAGGGAACTCATAGTAAGGCGGTAGGGGTTTACCGGTACCGGTGCCTACCGTGTAATGAGGCCCTGTATACTTTTCTGGTGCTAAGCAAATGCCAGACCAGGTAAAACCCTCACTAGTCGATTGTTTGTGACTTGTTTGTTCCTGGGCACCTTCCAGTATTTCTGCATCAGAAAGTTCACCCAGGGTCAACCGAGACAAACTGACATTTTTCTGGTAAAAGTATGGTAGAGAACCCGCTAGAATGGGGCCGCTGGTCTTTGTGCAGTTATTTTCCTGAATGGCCTCATTTTTTCCATCGTTTTGGCTTCATTAGAAGTTTGTTTCGATGATACTATTTTGGGGTTGATTTTTTGGTGTACCTTAAGTTTTGGTGTCTCTTAAGTTCTCCTTGTTTTGATAATAACTTTACTTTATTTGTATTTCTTCCCTGAAATCGTTTTATTGCATAGTTTATTTGTCATTCTCTTTGAGGTTCGTTCTCTACGTCTGTAGAGTTCATTGGGCTACCCAAGTCATTCATAGAGTCAATTAAAGTCATTCATAGAGTCAATTAAATCCTCGACGTCTGAACTGCAATTCAGTCTTGATACCTGCAAAGCTCCTTTTGCTCCCTCTTTGCGTAGTGAGTCGGGAGTGTTCACGGTGTTAACCAAGCTTTGCAGGATTTCTCGAGTTGGTATTGCGTGCATTTCGATTTCCATCGTTAGTAAAGTTTGCGTTGTTTGATTGGTTAATTCTTCCATATGAACGACGTTCAGTTCTTTTGTTTTTGAAGCGTCAGCTGGTTTGTATGTTCCACCATTAGCCACGTTCGGGGTGGACATGGCAGGTGTAAACTGTTTTGTTTTATCTGACTCCTCACAAGTTTCAATGTTTTGTGTTGGAATGGGTTCAGCAAGTGCGATTTCGCACAGAGAACGACCTGTTTCTTTAGTGTCGTTCATTTTGCTGGTCAGTGTTTCCTTTTATGCTATGGCATCAGCAGGGTGCTTACAGCTCGAAGAGGGGGGCGGGGCCTGGTTCACTCCGAGTAAGCCACTCCCCTGAAATACATCTGCAGCACAGGGTTGTGTGGGCACAGCCTCACCCAAGTCCTTCTCAGCAACAAACGCCCCCGAACATTACGGTAAGTTGATAATGATTTTGGTTTTTAGTGAGTGTGCAGTATAAAGTCGGGGGGTGTGCTTTGGGGGTTGAAGGTGTGTCAATAGGGGGAGGCAGGGACAGTTGTAAAGTTTCCAATGAATTTAAATCTTTCCTACCTCCTTTGTATGCTTGTCAAGAGGCCTTTGTAAAGACTTTTTTATTAGAGAGGTAGATTTTAGAGGGCTTCTATGCTCCAGCCCATTGACTTCTCCATGTGGGCTCTGGCTGCATAGGTGGCATCCTTCGACCTCTAAGTTTCTCTTTAGAGCCATAGCTGCCACGGACTGCTGCAGACTGCGACTACTCCACAGCCAACTCTGTGTCCGCTCAGTGGCGCAAAGGGGTTTTTGAAGAACCTCCTCCCCATTGGTGTAGAGATGGTAGAGTGCCAGCAGAACCAGAGTTTATGTCACTGCTGCAGACTGCGACAACTCAGCAGCCAACTCGTCGGCCACTCCGTGGCGCAAAGGGGTTTTTGAAGAACCTCCTCCCCTTTGGTATAGAGATGGTAGATAGACTGCCAATAGAACCAGAGTTTCTGTGACTGCTGCAGACTGCAGACCGCCTCTTAATCTGATTCCCCTGAAGCTGTCCTTTTTGCTTTCACACTTCATGGGAGATCTCACAAACGCATTAAGGATAAGATCATTATTGTGAACGATCCTCTGATGTACCCAGGAAGCTTTGCATCGCAAATCACTTGCTTTTTCCCCTTCAGCCTTTAATCAGGCAAGTGTCTCTCATATCCACTTCGGGCCAACACGCAAATGCTCTCCCAAACACACCATGATGACCCACCCAAACTAATGTCCTTAGGTGCCCTTTTATCTATATAATTATTATTAAATGGAGTGTTGTTTATATCAATATTTGCAAACAAAGAAGAGAAAAATAAAATCAGTGCATTTTACACATCTACGGCGTGTGGTGGGGCAGATCTGTTGGAAACATAAAAGATCTATATCAATGGAAATGATTAACACTATTAAGCACATTATATTGCCACTGTACACTGTCACACGGTTTGCAAATGAAAACTGAGGTTCATGAGACTAGGACTCCCATCGCCCCTCCCCAATAAATATTGAGTAAGGCTGATAACAGTACCAGTCCAAAACACTTTGTCAAGTAGCAGCAGAGACTAAAGGAATCACCTCTCTGAATGTGTGTGTGGAAGGTGGGAAGTAAAAGGAGGGCATTTCAATTGACTTTACTAAACATTTCTGAACACATTGCTTCTATAAACTGGCATAGACTATGAAATCCTAAGCTAGGGAAGCAGAGTTTGAGAATGTAAAATGCTGCTTGTGAGATATTTTGGACTCCGACTTCCATCAACCTCACATTGATTATCCTTTGTAGGGCTGATGGGCATTCTAGTCAAACAAGTTTGTTGAGCAGGAGCACACATATAGGCTAGTTAGAGTAAACTATAGACATCACAAAGGGATACCTGTTTGACCTCCAAACCCCTTCAGGTAAACAATGGGGGTCATTACGAGTGTGGCGGTAAGGGGTTAACGGCACCGGTAAGGATGCCGGTGCCGTTAACCCCTTACCACCGCATTCCGAGGTCCCTTAGCGGGTCCCACTAAGGCCAGCTGGTAAAACTAGCCGTCCTTAGTGGGAGCCGCTAAGGGACCAGGGAGCTAATAACGGGCCCGTAATTTACGGGCGCGTTATTAGCTCCCTCCCCATTCCCCTATGGGGGTTCGAATGGGGAATGCTAGTAGCACCATGGCTGCCTCCAAACTCGTAATGACCCCCAATATAATTTAAATCAGAAACATGGGTTAGGAGCAGTGAAGTTGGATGGGTATACTACAAACATAACATTCCACAACAGATTTCGATCTTACAAAAAATATATTATTTTTATTTCTCTTTTCATCAATATACACTTGTACAAAATAAAATACAACCATAGAAACTATATACGTTCAATCCTTTTGGACCAAACCTTTCATAACCACCTTTCCAATGCTTTCATACCATCTCATATTCACATATTTTCCCACAATTTTATAGCACATATCACCAGTATACCTTACACTGCAAATATATTTCACTTTTTTACAAATTATTTTGGCCCTATCTTAACAATTAGGTGCCTATCCTCGAGCCACCTTTATAGACTGGTGGCCCCTTGTCTATATATGTTTCAGTCCTCTACTGGCACAATTTTTGCCCCTCATTTTCGGGACCTTCTTCACGGCGAAATGTACTATGCAGAATAGTGATGAAACTCTTTCTGTTTTTGCCAATCTGTAGCTGACGGGTGTTTTTCACAGGTTGTATAGTTCTCAGTCACCTAAAAACATTAAAACAGACAAACAAACACACTGGTTACCATCCAACATCTATTTCCTATTCACTGCATAAATGTATGTGATACAAACATGAGTCGATCTGTTGTGTAATCACACACTCACTCTGGCTAGTATTTGCAGGCTTGTATGTACCGGGCAAAGTTGACCCTCAGGTTCTCACAGACCCAATCATGGTCTTAGAACCACATGTAACCTCCAAAGTAGGAAATCGAAACTACCTATAAAACATAGGTCCAGAGTGAACTCTTTGTTTTACACCAGGCTCATACTAGCCAGGTGACACACACATAATATGTGCAAAATATAAAGTGTAAAGGCAACTTACTTCCTTCAATTGTCAGGAATAGGGACCACCTCTGTCCTGTGCTGTGGGTCAGGGTGGCCATCCATTAACCTGTAATATGATGGCCTCATTAGAATAATTTCTCATAGTCATAGATGGTCTAAATTGAAGCGTGTCCGATGGAATTTAGGATACTTTATTTTCCTGGCCATGTCTGAAAAAAAAGGGGGAGTAGAAAAATACTTGTGTTAACGCTTGCTGCTCTCCCCTATTGGGTGCTAAATGTATACACCCTCTCTATGTATAGAACCCATTGTGTATCATAAGGTTCTTCAAAAAACGGATACCCGTCACCACAATGGTGGGGGGCTAGGGGGGAGAGAGGAAAACCTCTCATGCCTGTCCAATATAAACTTTGTTTACTAGATACCAAGTCCTGAGTGTAAATCAAAGTACCACAACATACCACATCATCAGTGCAGTTCACCAGGTGCTCCGTGCAATAAAGAGTACCACACAGTGCCACATCCCAGAGCAGTGCAACATCCGTGTCTAACAGTAAATAAATGTGCAGTCCTCGCATGCCGTAAAGATAGGCACAACGTTTAAAGCCTCACAACATGGGAGTGACAAAAGGCACGCCACGGTCTCAGCCGCATTATTAAAGTCACTAAGCACTCGGCTGAACCCAACGTGGGTCCAGAGGGCTGCATAATGCTGCTAGCATAGGGAAAAAAAAGTCTATCATTCCTTACCTAGCAGAAGGATCTCTTCACTTCTTTTGTGTCTGAATGCTACACCGCGTAGTCAATGCAGTCCAATGCTGTCTGTAAAGCGTGTCAAATTCAATAGACACAAAAGACAGACTTCTCTAGTACGGTCTTTCATGAGAGTTATAGAAATAGGACTTGTCTAGTATGGTTTTCATTGTGAGTTATAGAAATAGGGCTAGGCTATGGGTAAATGGAAACAAGTACCAAACTACGCATATATCCAATTTGCAAGTGCCACTCACCAACGAAACAGAGTGGGCGGCATAGGCAACACAGATGGACTACTTGTAACTAGTGAAAATGCATGTAACACCAGACACCAACATCGGAGACCAGTATTCAAGGGCAACTTCACTAATTTCCTAGGGTGGACTGTGGACAGTGAATTGGCTCATGTCCTCGTGACAGCTCACACAAAAAAAGGAGCAATATTCATAAAATGGTATAGCAGGCTGCTAGTCACTAGATACTCAACTAAAAATTAGGTTCATATGCAGCTATGATGTATGCAAAAATTATCTCATCTGCAGCCATAGTAATGTATTAATAGGTTAGCCCTTTCGTAAATACAATCTCAAATACTCATGCTCACAGTAGCCTGTTACATTCCACTGCCACATTCATTCCCTGATTGACTGAATTGAATGAATGGACCCATCTTTTTTCCAGTTTGTGTAGTAAGCCGCCCAGGTCTCCCCCTCAGGTGGGAATTTTTACAGCCTGTAGTACAAACCATCTCAGATCATTTTTGCTATGTTTTGCTCTCACGAAATGGTCTACCAGAGGTTTGTCCTTCACCTGATTCCTTACACATGACCTGTGTTCGGAAATCCTCATGCGCATCTGGCGCATGGTCTTGCCCACGTAAATCAAATCACATGGGCATATTATTACATACACTGCATTTTTAGTGAGACAATTGGTATGGCCCCTTGGGGTCCATTTGATTCTCCCATACTCAAAAAAATGCTGTGTTTCTGTAAAAGGGCATTCTGCGCAATGTCCACACTTATGATGGCCTACCACAGGGGGAAGTCCCATTGATTCAGCACAGTCGGTTCATCGAGCACAGTCTCCAAATAAGTATGCACCAACATTTGTCGTAGATTGCAGTTTCTTTTGAAGGCAAAAAGAGACATTTTTTCAAGACTGCCAGGTTGTTTGACTAAGTGCCAGTTGCGTATAATGCTTTTTTGCGTATAATGCTTTTTTATGGCATTGCTAATATGTGAGAAAGTTGACACGCAGAATAATTGTTCTTTCTTGGTTTTTTCCTTTTTCATCAGGCACACATCCCTGTGTGTATTGAGTGCCCGTTTCATGTATTGTTTTACCAATCGTTTCGGGTAACCCCGATCTGTCAGTCTTTCCTTCAAATTTTTTGCATGCTCCACATAAGTTTCTTTCTCAGAACAATTTCTCTAAATCCAGAGAAATTGTCCATATGGTAAGTTCTGTTTGAGGCCTTCAGGGTGGAAACTGTGAAAATGCAACAGAGAATGTTTATCGTTTTTCTGTATAGACTTGTTACTATTTTGTCCCCTGATTTGGAAATCAGTAGATCTAGGAAACAGATTTTGGTGCTGTTAAATTCCTTCATGAACCTGATGTTTGAATCGCACATATTGACCCAATCAAGGAACTGTAACAATGAGGCGGTATCTCCCCTCAAATTTAGAAACATGTTGTCTATATATCATTTCCACAATAGAAGACTGGCTGTAAATGTTTGCTGTTTCAGTAAGCTATTGTTTCCCAAGATGTATAGCTCCTCAAAGTTGGCCATGTATAAGTTTGCTCTGTCCAGTGCGAATGTAGCACCCATACTGACGCCCTTCAGTGGTTAATACATTTGTCTTTTGAATAGGAAAAAATTCTTGCACATAGCTATGCGAATACACTCAATAATGAACCCTGTTGGTGGCACATGGGGTTTGGGTCTCTGATCAAGGTACGTACATAATACCGACATGCACTCTAATTGGGGGATGGATGTATGAAGTGATTCCACACCCATGGTCACTAAGATATCCCCCTCACAGATGGCCAATATTTTTAGCATGTTTAGCATATCAGTAGTGTCCTTTGTAGCTCAGCATTTTGAGGACAAAAGGTTTCAGAAAAAACTCACTATAGATGGAAAGTGGTTCCAGGAGAGAATCTATTGCCGATACTATCGGCCTCCCTGGTGGATTTAGTGGGTTTTTATGTATTTTGGTTAAGGTGTAAAAAAACCCTGTTTTAGGATAAGTCTTGACCAAAAACAGGCCTTCTTCCTTGCTGAGCCAGTTTTCTTCCAACGCATGTCGCATGAGGCTATCAGTTTCTTCACATAGTCTTGGTGTTGTATCTCAGTCCTGTTTCTTGTATGCATTGGTGTCTCCCAATAATCTTAGGCATTTATTTTCATATTTCACTGTGTCCTTTATCACGATTCCACCGCCGTTATCAGCCAGTTTTATCGTGATATACGTGTTTTCACAGAGATCTTTCAAGCTATTTCGTTCTATTTTATTAAAGTTATCCATATGGAAGTTCTTATCTTTCAGGGCCTCTTGTACCTGTTTTGTCACAATTTTTTCAAATACCAGTATTTCTGGTGAACAGGTGTGTGGTGGAGGGTAAAACCGGGATTTGTTCTTTAAACCGGTAATATTAGGCATCTCCTCCTCGTTTCGTGTAGGTTCAGTGCCTGTTTTATGCATAGATAAATATACCTCAACGAAATGCTTGAGTCTAACGTTCCTGAAAAAACGCTGGAGCTCCATTTCATACTGAAAAGGATTTGCTTTTGTTACTGGAACAAAAGGCAGGCCATGCGATAGAACCTTGCGTTCAATATCAGACAGTGGATATTGTGAAAGTTTAAAAATAGGAATGTTATCTGCCTTCACTGGTTCGAATACCACGGTGTGTGAGGATGCCGGGCCTGAATTGTTGTCGCTGGTATCTCGGACGGCCCTGCTGTCCCCCGCTGTGAAAAAATTGTTGTTGTTGTGGTTGGGCCCTGTCCTCTTTTTTTCGTCTGTGGTGTGGTCAGTTGGTCTGGGTCACTAGATGAACCTGATGAGCCGGATGAATTTGAGAACGTTACGTGCCTATTTGGTCTACGATTTTGAGGACCAGCCGTGGTCTCTGTGCAGAAACCCTCCCTCAGATATGGGTAGGTTCATTCCTCCTTATAATTACTCAGATATTTTTGTAATTTACTGACTTTACGGTCCAAATTGATATCTCGAAAGTTTTTTTCCAATTGTTCTTTCACGTCTTCAATTGTTGTACTTTTCGCAAATTCCCTTTCAAGGGTTTCAATCTGTTCACTCTGGACCTTTGCCTCTTCTTCAGCAGTTTCTATAATCAGAATGATCCATTCCCTGGAACATTTGTTCCCAACAACACTAAAGTTTTTTTGAAACTTCACATTGTCCATAAAAAGTCTGGGTATATTTTTAACTTGTAACCCCTCTGGAATGATGCCTCCCTTCACATATTCAAGCATAAAACTGCCATGTAATTGGGTTCTTATCAATTTCTTCTTCTTCTGGATAATTTATTTTTCTCTGTGGTACTGTGTGGTACTCTGTATTGTACGGGGGACCTGCTGAACTGCACTGCCTGGTATGTTGTGTTACTTTGTTTTACAGTCAGGACTTGGTATCAAGTAAATAAAGTTTATATTGGACAGGCATGAGAGGTTTTCCTCTCCCCCCGCTGCCCGTAATGGCATATGCAGATGATTGTGTGATCCTTGATCATAAATTCAGTGGGCTACTAAGATCGGCAGAGAGGCTATTGCAATACGACAAAATAAATAAAATGGTAATTAATCGTGATAAGACCCAACATATCTCTTATATGTTTGTTTGTTTGTTTGTTTGTTTATTTATTTATTGTGCGCGCCAGACTCTGAGGTAACAGGGAACAGGTGAAAAGAGGGCTTACAGCTTAGTTACAGAAGTTACAAGTTACAAAGCAAAGGTAAAACCGGCTTTCTTAGGTGCAACATAATGAGGGTAAGGCAGTAAAGCACATGTACAGCGGTATGTAGACACCATGTCATCTTTTAGCTGACCAGTGCTTTAAGTGGGCCGGGGCCTGCCGGGGCCGGGCCCCGGCAGTCTCCAGAAAGTGGGGCTGAGCCGGGGCCCAGCCGGGGCCCCCCGTCCCACACAACATTGCGGGATGCATTATCCCGCCGCGGCCGCAGCCGCGACGGGAGATGCGCCCGTCATTATGTTGGCCAAGCTGACAGAAGTGCCAGCCAGCCACAGCGACGCTGAGGCTGGCGGCACTTCTGTCAGTTAGTGTAACTCCCTCTGATGACCCCTCATCAGGGTCATCAGAGGAAGTTACTGTCCCTTTGTTTTCCCTCCCCAGGTCACTGACCCCCGCGGGCTCCGTGATCTAATATGCAGATTAAATCATGGAGCCCGCGGGTTCGCAGAGGGTGAAAGACACCTCGGGCTCAGTGATAGCAGATAGATCACAGAGCCCGAGGTGCCTTTCTCCGTCGGCAAAGCTTTATAAAAGATGCCTTGAACTGTGTACGTTTCAAGCCATCTTTTATAAAGGTAGAAATATTTCTATGTTTATAAAAGACGGCTTGAAACGTGCACAATTCAAGGCATCTTTTATAAAGCTTTGTCGACGGACAAAGCCACCTTGCGGTTTGTTTTGTCCGTCATGCCTTGAATTGTTTACGTGTCAAGCCATCTTTTAGAAACATAGAAACATGTTACAAATATCTATGTTTATAAAAGGTGGCTTGAAACGTACACAAACCATAGTAAGGTAAGCACACAAGTGTGCATAACTTACTATGGTTTGTGCACTTTTCAAACCACCTTTTATAAACATAGAAATATGTAACATTGCTATGTTTATAAAATATGGCTTGAAAAGTACACACACCATAGTAGTACGCATACAAACATATAAATGCTCACATACATTTATATATTTGTTTGCGCACCTTACTATGATTTGTGCACTTTTAGGCCACACCCACAATGAAAGCCACGCCCCCAAACGAGGGCCCCCCCTCAATTTCTTACCCCACTTAAAGCACTGTAGCTGACGTTTACATATTGACAAATCTATATCAGGTACATTACATGCAGGCATACTAGGTTGGTAGGTGAGGAGAATGTGGGTTACATATCATTCTCAGTGAGCCATTTTATTGTGTTCTTTCTGAATTTGTTGAACGTTTGGTCAGATCTAAGTGCGTGAGGTAGGGAGTTCCACAATTGAGCTGCCCTTACTGGGAAGCTGGACCCTCCAATAATGGTCAGTTTAAATCTGGGCACTAGAAAGCAGTTGGGGCTGACTATTCTTGTTGGTCTAATGGAGCTTTTTTCTGATAAAATGTTCTATTAGATAACGAGGGGCTTTGTTGTTTAAGCATTTGTGTATAAGGGAGGGCGATTTGAGGTTGATTTTTTTCCTGGGTGGAGAGCCATTTGTGTTTCCGTCTTATTTCAGAAATGTGTGCTCTTCTAGGAATACTTAGGGCAGCCATAAGCGCATTATTTTGGAGCACTTGTATTCTGTTGATGGTTAGTTTTGATAGGTTGAGGGCTCTGGATAGGATTAAGCAACTGTCAACTGATAGGAATTGTTTCCCGGCTCGTATTAATTTACATGTGTAGGCCTTAGATGAGGCCAGTTAGTTTACCTGTTTGGTAAGGGATAAGGTGAGTCGAGGTAAACACCTAGGGTTTTTACTTCTCTGGTGACCTTGATAGTGTTCCCATCAATAATAAATGCAGAGTAATTTGGGTTGGGTTTTGAGATGCGAGTTGCGTTGCCCAGGATGATGAGCTCTGTTTTGTCATCGTCCAAACATAGGCCATGGTTGGACATCCATGGTTGTCCATCCATGCCTGAACGATGCTATAGACTCTATTCACCAGCTCTGTTCACAGATTGTGCGTCCACAAATGTATGTAAGGACAATTGAAATACAATACACTCACTCCTATAAATATCTGGGTGTAGAATTTGACAATAGGGGGAATTATGACTCCTGCATACAACTACGTAAAGTGAAAGCTGCCCAATTAACGGCCTTGATTTGCCAATTCACACACAATGAAAGTGGATATTCCCTATGGGGGCGGGAGGCACGCCAATTGTACATTCAGTGCTTGTTCCCAATGATAATCTATGGATTTGAGGCATTGACCAATATGGATCTCAGATGGCACCATATCATAGAGGGCACATTCTGGACGAAGCTCTTGGGTCTCCCTCAATGCATCCCTATGGCCATTCTTAGGTTGGGACAGGCCATTCTTAGGTATGGCCATTCTTAGGTTTCAAAACCATTGCCTGAAATCAATGGTTTTGAAAAAGAGGGCAGAATTATACATAAAAATCCGGAATAATCTGAATAATCCGTTATTGGCCTGTATAGAGGAAGACTCATTTGGCAAAAAGCAACCTAAATTAACAGCTGACATGGATCTGTTGTTTGAAGAAATATGCTGGACTCCTCATTGGGGAGGAGAACATGAATATCTGAAATACCATCTAGGCAAGCTTATGAATTTATGGGATTGGCACAACAATTATGTACCTCTTGAGAACTTAAAAAGTTATAGGTTTGTTTCATACCTATTGTACACATTTAAAAAGGCGCAAAAGCATTTAAATCTATGCCCTTCAGCTAATTTAAGACAGTTTATACTGCTATTACAAATTAATCATTTACCAGTTTTGGCAGTGATGGGCCCAGAGCGATTACTGCCCAAATCTGAAAGGTTTTGCCGAATATACAAGAATTCTTTGGAACCTGAAACGGCTAAACATATGTTAACGCAATGTCCTTTAATGGGTCCCGTCTACATCAAACACTGTGGTGAATTTGTACATAATATAGACTACATTAAAGCCATTGAATTCTGGCACCAGTGCCTAAACACTATCAATGCTAGACTCCACTTATCCCTATATAGAGTATGGTCCTCTGTTGATAATATTATGAACATTGAAGTAATGACTCGGCAGTTGTGATCACTGTAGAGGAACATGACCGAGGTTGCGGGTGGTGTTGGATGCAGCGATACCTGGAGAAATGTGGTGATATCGATAACAATTATGACTGTGATCGAAGGAAAAATAATTGCCTAACCATTCATCCATGTTATCTTCTCATCAAATTCATCTACTTATTTAAGTATTATTGATTCATCTTGAGTGGAATCAACTCGATCTGAAACAAAACTTAAACTGATCATGCAACAAGAGAAAATGGATACTGCTTTGTATTCATGATTTTTTTTTATATATGAATTTGTGTTTTTTTAGACTCTATATAATATTCTGATTGTATGAATGTATTGAATTATGTGTAAAGTTTTTGTATAGAAAACTATATCACATTAAAGAAATTAAATTAAATAAAGATACTTTGAATGTTCTAATTTGTTCTTTGTATATTAGGATACTCTGAATGTTATAATTTGTTCTTTCTAAATTGTGATTCCCTGAACGTTATAATTTTTCTCCGGCTGAGCAAGATTCTGAGACTTGTTGATATGTATTTTGCCACACTTGTATGTATTGTGTCATTTTTCCTTAGGTATTTATGGAAATGATGAATAATAAATTGTAGATTGCCTTTTTTATAAGCCTCTATATAAACATTTAGGGCATGATTCATGGAATATTTTTCACAGTGCAGAGTACCTTTCACTGAGCAAAGTGACTTTGCACTGCCAAAACACACCCTGATGCATCGGACAGTGCAAAGAGTCTTTTTATCATGCAAAGTCACTTTGCACGGCAAAAAGACACTTTGCACTGTTCCATGAATCAGGGTGTGTGTTGGCAGTGCAAAGTCACTTTGCACCAGTAAAAAGTACTTTGCACCGTGCAAAATATTCCATGAATAAGGAAGGACAGTACAAGGAAGTAGGTGTGGACGGAGTTCAAAGCTAGTTCTGTTAGTGAATTTAATGAGCTTGTTGAGAGAGCCAAAAGCATAGTTGGGGATACCAGAGAGGATGCTGGCACAGTAGTCCAGTTTAGAGAAGACAAGAGTGGTTAAGAGATGCTTGGCAGTGTTTAAAGGAAGGAGGTGCTTGATGTACCTAATATTTAGGAAGTTTTTTGTGAGCTGCTGTTCCAGTTTTGAAGATGAAAGTAGGGAAGGCTTAAGAGGGGTCAGAGATGACACTGAGGTTTGTAGTTGTAGAATAGTATGGGAGACTGGCAGGTTGGAACTGGATAGGCCGAGAAAGAGATGAGAGGGAACTTTTGGCAGGGAAGAAGAGCATCTCTGTTTAGGTAGAGTTTAATATCCAAGAGTGCAAATACATCTTATATTTAATGGCAGAGAGACAATTGGAAATTTCGATAGCGAGATCACAGGAGAGTTCAGGAAAAGAGAAGAAGATTTAGGTATTGTCTGCAAAGAGTCAGTAGGTGATACCAAAGGAGGAGATTAATGCCCCAAGAGCAGAGATGTAGAGTGTAAAGAAGACCATTACATAAGCTTCAACCCGACAGTGTATATGGTTTTGTACTGCTGTACTTATCAATCGGTAACAAGAGCAATACAATAAGTAGAAAAGTGCATTTTCAAAAAGTCATTGCCCGTCTCCTTTCTGAAGATGAGTCTCCAAAAAGTCATTGCCCGTCTCCTTTCTGAAGATGAGTCTCCAAATCACTTTGCAACCAATGTCATAACCATCAAGCCCTGTAGAAGCATGTAGAAGCTTCTATGCAGCCAGGCATGTCATAATATATCACCATGCACTTGCCTCAGCCAAAGCCTTGCACATTGGCAGAACAGTGTATGTCTTGTGCCACACCGTGGAGAGTTGATAGGCCGTTTGTTTCTCTTTATGCATATTAAGGAAAGAATTATGAACCAGAAGAACCTTGCCAGGATAACAGATTGTGGCAAATGTTACATCGTGTGTCAGACGATATTTTAAATGTCAATGAAAGTACTATATTAATGTAAAGGTATCCATATTTTATATGGATATACTGGCATTTCGGTGCAACCGGTCTACCTATTTCTTACTTTGGCAGGGGATAGTTTACTGGGCATTAAAACACAATTAGTGTTGCATGTCTAGACTGGCCTACATTGTGCAGTCAATTTGGACCTGTTTTCCTATTGTGGCTTGACATTCTTAAAGGCAAAGCCAACATGATTATGTTCTTACATGGGGTTACTGCGATATATTGGCTGAGCCCGCATGGAAATGTTTTCTTACATTTTCATTACTGGCATTATATGCAAAACAAATGTGAATATGTTTTTTTAATAGGATATATTTTTATACTTTTTATACAATATACTTGCATATATTTTTGTAGCCTGCATAGAAATGAATGGGCGCATCGAGGATGAACATGTTTTAATACTGGCATACATTGTGGTCAAAACCACCATGAAACTCCTTTGGCAAATACTGCTTCCTCTGCTGGTGACTTGCTTCAATTGCATTTTTTTAGATTGCACTTCCCCCTACAAAACCAATTGAAACCTCTCTGGTTTTTAAACCCAATTTTTCACATAAGGTGTGCTGTATAATGTATCCTTTTAGCCCAAAAATATTCTTGGGGAATCCTCCCTGCCATACCCTAATTGGTTGATTTGGGCTCTCTTGTTACTCTTGGTCGCTCGAGCACATTTGTGGGAAATGTGTATGCCCCTCCAATTAAAGAATTCACCAGCCGCCAATGTTGGCCACTGGTGCAAGATCCAGCTTGCGTCCCTTAGAATTTTTCTTTAAATGTTCTTCTTAGAAAGACTAGATGAGAACATGCCCATGTGATGCATGAACATTGTGGAGGCAGCACTTGTTTAACTACTTGGTATTCCTCTGGCCAGCATGCCGTGTGATTGTTTTAGCTTATCTTAGCCATCACACAAGTGTACACGCCATATGCACTGTAGTCTAGTGCATGCGACTAGGCCACATGTCCGCTGTGCAGGTGGCAGGCCTACACGCAACCCCAGTTTAGGCTTCATTAGTGAGTTGCAGTGTGAGTACCAAGGAACAGCAGGGTCAACAGAGAGCAAGGTCCACATCTCGAGGTTCTTTATGTGCGCACTGTGGACAACAGTCCTAGACTTCTGTGGAGAGGTGTTAAACAGGGACGCATCTTGGCATCTACTCTGTTTAACTTATATTTAGCAGATCTACCAGTGACGCTTGATAAAACAGTGACGTGTCCGGTAAACTTTGGAGCTTTGAAAACCAACTGGCTCGGCTACGCAGAGGACTTGCTCTTACCTGACTACACCCCCAAGGGTTTGTAATCCAAATTAGACACTCTGGCAAGTATGCGAGAGAGAACGGATCACGCATTAATATGGACAAAACTGAAATAGAGGAACTCATGGGTAGAACAAAAATTTAAAAATATAATCGAATGAGCTGGAAACTAAATAAGAAAATAGTGGAAATGGTAGACTTATAAATATCAGGGCGTCTATATTGATAACAAACTTTGATGGAAGGGAGGAAAACAAGATAAAGTGTATGAGAATAAGCATGCATTGAGTTACTTCATTGGAAAGCAAGATGCTTGTTCCATCAGGACCATTCTACCTCTGTACACAGCCATGATTTTGCCATACATTTTGTATGGGGTTGAAATGTGGGGGATCAATCTCAAAAGTGAATTGGATAAGCTAGAAGCAAACAATGTGCACGTCCTATTCAGACTGCCCACATCCCTACCAGTTGAATTCATGTTACTAGAATTTAACATGAAGTGAATATCAGCTACTGTAGAGTACAAGCCTGTCATGAGTTGTGAAAAGTTGATGAAACTGGAGAATGGCGCCATAATGATGGATGCGAGCAAGAATATAAGTGGTCCACAGAGATGTGGTGTCCTTGAACACCTGTGTGAAAAATATAACATGTGGATGAATGGGGATGTGCAAACAAGGACGAAACCGGCTCCAGTAACCTTAAGAAAATGGCTAGAGAGACAAGATATGCAGCCAATGTAAGTCAAGTCATGTTAATAGTGGTTTATTTATTCAATATTGGCTAATGCGAGAAGTGGTTCCGAAGTATTTTGGGGCATATCCCAACACTGCCACAATAAGACAGTACCAAATCTTCAAGTTCAATGTTTCGAAATTCTAGAGATCAAAGGCGCTAAATGTGGTATAGCACGGCCAGAGAGATGGTGTACATTATGTGGCGGGACCGAAATTGAATCAGCAGAAAATATTAAGTGCCATTGGAATAGTTCAAGAATATCAGAACGCAGCATATGGATTCGTTCATCAACTTGATAAGTGGTGAAGAAATAACTGTTATGTGGATTACGTAGTTGGAGGGCAATGACCTGAATCTCATTTTTCAAATGATTAAATAAAATGTTATAAAGTGTGTATGAATGTTTTAAGAACATTATCTGAATGGATATTTTAAATGATCTATCATATCCTCATTGAAAGAGTGTGGCGTGCCCATTTTTAAGATATTGATAGTATTGTGTATCTATGGATGACATATTCAAAGCCACTGACTGTGTGTCTGTTATTATTAAATAAATAAATACATGCTGTTAAGACAATACTTTTGCCAAACATGTGCCTCGAACTAAAACAAATATACGCGGATCAAAGCTTTTTGTATCTAGTGAACATCTTTTTAATTGAAAATAATGTCCTATCAAGCTTTTGCCAAGAGTTAATGTCTGTCTCAAGTGGTTTGTTCTGGTTTCCAGTGCTGTCAATCTGGCCACTTCCCGGCACACAAAAGACCAATTCCGTGCTTTCTTTATTCAGTACTTAAGGAGCTTTGTTGCAATGAATTACTTTTAATCCTGGTGCGTTCTCATGGGGACGGTATTATTGCCTTGTAAAACCACAAGGCAGAGCTCATAGAGTTTAATTAACTGTCTTTGATTCACTCCACCACCGTGGACACTTGGAAGCGAGCTAAGGCACACACAGAAGGTTGCCGGGATTTCTGCTCAAGAAGAGGCGGCAACGTCTTGCTTTCACAATGGGTGCACATCTAGAGTCAGCAGCAAATGAAACGGCAAAAGGACACAGAATCATTTCAACCTGCGCGTCGATGCCTTTTAATCAGAAAGCAGACCAGCAATAACAAGCAGACAGTTGTCATATGGTACTTCCTACGTCAGCACACACATTGGGAAACTTCCATATTTAGCATGCAAGGGTCTATGTTCCACGAGTCCTCCCAATTGATTGGATAATCCAATGTGTACGTTTTGAAACACCCACTGCAATTGCCTCGTTTAAAGAAAATGCATGCAATTGTCCTGATGCATCATGCTATTTGTTGATGAATTTCTCAAGGTATTCAATCCTTCATTTCCGTGCTTCATTCATCAAAAGGAAAATTCCAAAGTTGAAACGTTGCATATTACCTTAACCTACTCGGCTATTGATATGATACGTTATTTATAATGCGCTTAATACTTAGAGGTTTAAGCATGGACCCAGGGATCGAACCTGTGATGCGAAGCGTCGCCTTGCTTCCAAAGCGAGCACGTTGCCCCTGAGCTATCCTCCCGTGACAAATGTTACGCTAAGTACTGTACTGGGCATGTCACCAGCACCTACGTGGCTTCATGTATCCTATGTACAGTACAGGATCCCTTTTATCTGACTGAATATACATAACACACATCGTTGCTCAAGCCCTGCTTTTTTACAACGTGTTTTAAGCTTTGTGGGTAAATTGTGTGCTTCATTTGGAAAGCGTACACACTTTGCATACACTCCATCAAGCATAGCTGTTCTAATGTGAGCCTTCAAAGATGTGCTCGCACGTGTCCAAGGTGTGGCATCGGAATGTGCACATCATAGCTGCATGCATGCAGATGCTGCCCTTGCTACACATTCTGCCAATCTGGGCTCGTGGAGGGGGGGGGGGTCGTCTTCTGGCACGTGTGAGCACCTCCTTTACTTTATAACGAGAATCACTGGCACATACACCCACATTACAACCTTGGCGGAGGACCATGGTGCTATTAGCACCATGGTCCATGCCGCTAAGGTTACGATTCCGCCATGGTGGATGGCGGAATTACCGCCCCATTCCAAGGTGAGTGGGGCAATAATTCCCCATTCACCATTTGCCCTTCCCCATTTTTGCCCCCATAGGGCATAATGGGAATGGGGAAGGCGCTAATTACGGCACCGTAAATTACAGTGCCGTAATTAGCTCCAAAGTCCCTTTGCGGGTTGGATTTTTAACGCCTGCTAAACACCAACCCGCAAAGGGACACTTGTAATCAGGCGTTAAGGGTTAACGGAGCCGACGGCGCCGTTAAACTCTTATCGCCTGCGTTGTAATGAGGGCCATAGAATACACAATACCCAATCTTTGCCCATGGCTGTTCAAAGTAGGGCAATTCCTAACCACCCTGTACCTTTAGTGGGATTTTGGCAGAAGCAGCAAAATACAGTAAGACA
The DNA here is from genome assembly GCF_040938575.1 of Ambystoma mexicanum. Lineage (NCBI taxonomy): Eukaryota > Metazoa > Chordata > Amphibia > Caudata > Ambystomatidae > Ambystoma > Ambystoma mexicanum. The sequence continues at coordinate 234,507,891 of NC_090927.1, read as the reverse complement.
GTGTCAAAGCCAATCATTTTAGCTTTTGCGGTTGCTCATAGAATGTTGCATTGCAGACTTATCGGCCTCATAAAAAACAGGCACAACTAAAAAAAAACATTCAATTTGAAGGGTATGTAATCGCATGTCTTTTATTAAGTGAGCAAGGGGTGCAAGTAGACTGAAACTTTGGGGTTAGGTAAGAGCTAATTCTTCAAATGGCTTGGGGTGTGGTGCCGCTTCGGAGATTTTTGCACACTTACTTATGTGGGGCACTTTCCAGTTCTCTACCAAGGAATGTTTGCAGGAACTTGTGTCAAATTAACAGAAAATGCTGCACTTTAAAGTGCATCGGGCCAGAGCTGTCGCCCAAAGACATAATAGGATTTAGGGACCAAATACACATTTGTATCAGGACGTTCTAGCATAGGATTGTGCTGGTTGTGTTGTGGTTGCCTTTTTCAGTTGCTAGTTCATGGTGCATGTCCAGCTGCATTGCACCATAACTTGAGCAACCCTATGGTTGCAATTTGTGAGGTGTCAGTTGGCGCTCAGAAGGAGATCCCAGGAAAGTGACTACATATTATTGGCCCTGATTGTGTGCCCTGGGAAAGGGTAACCTCCGCTAATATAGCTTGCCTTAACATCACACATCGATATGACCTTCATTTACTGATCGTCATTTTTCCAATGTTTTTTAATTAAATTCTTTCCCCACCCAAAAACCCATAGAAAAACATAGGGGGGTCTGGGGAAGTGTATATAAGGTGTGGAGGGCAGGGAATAGTGTTAAATTAATAGGGGAGGGGGAGTTCTGAGGAACCACGAAAACAAAAAAAATATTCATTGAGTTATTTCCCCCCAGAAATTTCTGCAAAATAAATCCAAAAAATTACTGTCAGTAAATGAACATAGAACTCACATAACATAGCAAAACAAGACATACAAGTTGAAGATTTTTTTGTGTGTATGTTCATAAACAAATAAATGCAACCACTTTGATTTTTGCAAATGTAAACACACATCTGCAGTTCATACCTCATCTACCTAAATCATCCTACCCCGAACCTCCCAGCCCCAACGAACCATACATCTTCATACTCAACAGAAAAGAAACAGCACAGGTTAACACAATCAAACCCACACCACACTCAGACATGTGTTTGCACTAAATGCCCATAAATAGGCTCACCACCGGTACGCCTTCAAAACTCTCTGCTCCCTCCATTACAACCAATCTGCCAGTCACCATAGAAAACCACACAAACAATTTACATCACTACTCCGGAGCACACATTAACTACCGCGCCAGACAACTGGCAACATGTTTAAAATGGACACACCCCTAGAGCCCTACCTTGTCATATCTGCACACTTTAACAGTGAAGCAAAGCAAACTTGCCCTACCCCTGCCACATCTCCTGCTAAAGAAGTTTCTGAAGCTCCAAGTGAACATGAACATGGCAGAGGCGGTGCTACACAAGAACAGATAGCATAACAGGGCAAGCAATAAGGTTCACTAATTCTCCTACTGGGCCGAGCTCTGCCTGCTCCAAGGGACACCGGGAATGGTAAACAGCAGGAGAGGAAAGTAGTGTGGGTTCTGATGCAGTCAGCCCACTACCCTTGAATCTATGATGCCCTGGCTGGTTGGTGAGAATATAGCTCATCCTGGGTAATTACATGCAATGGGACTGAGACTAGGCTGGGGCAACTTGCAATTCTAGCCAACAGATGTGGGTGGCCAGCATTAGCCAAGTATGAGGGAACACCATGATGTGCCCAAAAGCATAACATTTGCCCCATCATAAAAGAGGCATTTTTTGAATAGTGTAAAATGAATCACTTTTAGGATCTCCCGTGTTTTTCAGATGAAACACACAATGTAATAAATGATTTGCCAAGTTCCACAATTTGGTCTAGCTGTAAAACTGCATTTTTAATGCAGGTGACCACAGACCATGTAATCTAGTTGGTACATATAGTTGGGAGCGTTGGGAGCGTTCGGATGGAGTTGTGAATGTTAGCATGCCCACACCAGGACGGATCTCTAAACTCTAGCCTGCGCCGCACATAGATAAAAGTGTGAATGTTGCCATGACCGCACCTGGAGGGAGTCCTAAACCCTGGACTGCGCTGCGTCTAGATGGGAATGTGAAGGCCAACAATTGCCACACTCACACAGAACTGTGAATGTTAGCATGGTAAAGGTCAGGTTTCCCACTAACCAATATAAGCTCAAACTCTGCATACATATCTCACTCAATAAACTCACACAACCATCTCTCGCACAACAAGCCGCACGCACTTCACAACACTGCAACAACACATAAGCCGGAACAACATCACACGCGGACTGACTCCGATCCGACACCCGCACCAAAGCTCAGCACCTGGTTTATACTGAGTTGAAGCTGCCAACAGCACTCCTCTCACTATCCTACTCCCTTCTTCACCTTACTAACCCATCCCACCTTTATCATTTACAGATCCGCCTGAGCGCCTGGGGACCAATTCCGTTGGTGACGGTGCGCGGTACAAATACCTTTAACATTTAACATTTAATATATACCTCGGTTTTAACTTTCAAAAACGACAATAACACCGCCTTATATTATTTACTTGCAGCAACTTGGCCATTTATACATTATTTCAGATTGTTGGGTGTCTTGACCCACATTTGAACTATTATGCTGCAACATTTGGTGCTGTGGGCTTAGAAAATCCAAGATGGCTGAAAGAATCCAGGAAAACCGCGCAGTTTTGCGCACACCAAAATGGTCGCTTGACCTACCACCCACCAGCGCGGGCGTGATGGGCCAGAAGCGCCATGAGTGAAACGTGGTGCCAAAGGAAAAGCAGCAGTGCCTGTTAGCTCAAAAAGTGCTTTGAAATCACCTTTGTCTCTCTGAAATGCAAACTAAAAATGCCTATTTTAAACATTGCAAGATATTCAAAAATCTCACTGAACACCAGCAGACATTTGGCAGAATGTAGTCTTGCGTGCATACAAAATCTGGAAAGAAGAACAGCCTAAAGCAATGTTTATAACAAAACTGGCTGAGCTGTGGATGTCAGCAGCTTAACTGAAATTGGATTTAAAACCACTAAAATCGAAATGTTTAAAATAAATGAGTGACCTACTTTTGAGTGTCACATAGGTTGCAACTGTTTAAAGGTCATAGCTTTGAACTTAGAATCAGCATTCTAGCTGCATGTGTAAAAATTGTAAGTTTGATTTGAATGAAGAAAACTGGAACAAAAGTGACATTTGGCTGAAGCCTGGCTTGAAGAGATTGAATTCTGCCTGGCAACTACCCCCGACAGGAGTTGAAACTTGCCCCGCAACTGCATTCGAGGCCGGGCTGCCTTCTGCTGTTCCCACCAAAAGGAGATTACACCTCTCTGATTGAATCAGGGGAGGAGCACCTGGGAGCAGGGAAACAGAACAGTGAGCTTTCCTTGGCTCAGGCAAATGTTAAATTAGGGGGGGTCGTAAATGGCTTCCTCTTGGAAGAAACTGGGAGGAGCAGTGCCTCTGTGAGCAACCTGAGTTGGAGGAAGTGGATAAACCAGAAATTCCACCATGTGCTTTGGGAAACCACACCCCTCTGGGCCAGAGCATAATTTTAAAAAGATGGATAATTCATAGTACGGACTTGTAAAAATGATATAATTAATATCATTATTCTGGTGATTTTTCTGTGTACATCTTAAGAGGTGTTCGGACTCTGTGGTATGTTCTGGGGGATAGTAGCGGAAAATAAGGTATTACTCTGAATGTCTGTATGTTAAAAATCTGACACTTTATCATCTGATGCCCATATTCCTTGTGCATGTTTGTGTAAATTCTGGAAAAGTTTAGAGGTTGTGTTCTTGATGAAAAGGGCAGAATTCTGTCATAAGTGGACACAACATCTTACAAAGACAGGGATCGGATGGCTTGGTGCTACAGAGAATATGTTAACTGGACATATAATATTAGAAAAATGGTACATAGATAAATATGTATTTGGATCAAAAATAGATTTGTGTGCAAATTGACAAGGGTAGTGTTCTTTCTGTATGCCATAAAATTGATGCCTGATTACGCTCCCTTCCTTCCCCCAATCAAGGGAGAGAGGAGAGCTTGGCCAATGATAAGTTGTGAGGGGCAGGCGAAGTTATGCCCACGCACACACCCATTTTCAAAACACATAAAAAGAGACTGCTTTGGACAGGCAAGGACTCACTTTCCATTTTCTTGCGAAGCACTCTGCCAGACCAGACAATATCCAGAGGACCATCTCCAGAACTTAGAATCCAGACTTCAGAACTTTTTCAGCAGGTCTCAAAATCTTTTGCCAATTATTCAACAGCCCGGCGAGCTGTTTGATTCTGGCTAGAACCTTGGGCCAGACCATATCCAGACCCAGAAAGCAGAGCTGTATCCAGAACAGGTAGCAGACCCAGAAAGCAGTGCTGTATCCAGAGAGACCAGACCCAGACCAGATCGCTGTGAGCAGAACCAGTACCAGAAACTGCCCAGAGTCCAGTCCAAACCTGACCAGATCTTGACGGCCTATTTCAAATTTATAGTGTGAGTACTCAGCTAGAACTGTGCCAGAACCAATCACCTAGTCTAAAATAATCTGATTCAAAACATTTGAACCTGTCCAGAACTGCATCATAGGAATTGTGTGTTCATTCTGTCATTTCAAAGCTGTAAAAGTGTAATTTTGTCATTATGAAGTTTACTTTCATTTCGAGAAACTATCTCCAGAAAATCATCCGTATCTCTGAGACCGCGTGTGCTAGGAACGAGATTTAACTTTAATTTTAAAGCTACGATTCTAAGCTTCCCAACAAGCCTAAAACCTTTCTATTCATTATAGTTTTTCCATAATCGTGCTCGACGCACTCGAAAAAAAGTGCCGCAAATTGACATTTTGCTTCATTTCAACCACGTGTAAAAATATCTGTCTTTTGCTTCCGTTATTGAATTCCATTTTCAACCTGATAACCATCCCTGAATCATTGATAGTGCTTATTCAAAAGTAGCTATCACCTACCCTGAACCTCCTATAGGGAATTAAAAGCATTTTTAGCATATTTTTACTTCAGTGCCACCACATTTAAAAGGATTTGCCTGCTTTAAAATCATACCTGTTTTCCTCTAAGCTCGCTGGGGGCGACTGGAACTTTGTATTGCATTTTGTTTAGATTCCTGAAAATTGTGTGCTCACCTTCCATCTCCTTCTATTGCATAGCATGGGAGTGAATTGCCACAAGGGGAAAAGTGAACATATTATCTCTTGTGAAACCCTATCAGTTTATTTCTGTACTGCACTTTATTCATCATTGTTTTTTCTTAAAACCATAAAAGCATTCTCAGTTACCTTTTCCTTCCTATACCAACTCCTAAGTAATTAAATAAGCGTACAATTGTAATATTATCCATTGTTGATCACTGTCATATTCTTAAGTGTGATATCAAATATTAATTTATTCATAAAAGTGTGATATAGATATATATTGTTTACTTACTCAATAAACCTTTTAAATTGCAAAACAAACCTACTTCTTGGCTCATTGAGGTCAGGGGGATTCAAAGAGAGGGGCGTTATATAAGGGTTTATCATCCAGAGTATAACTTGTCATAAAAATATATAAATAAGGGCTTCCGTTGGGTGTGCCAGACGAGGCACTGACTTAGTGGGATTGCTGAATTGAAGTCACTTAACAAGATACATGTGAAGGTAAACTAGCATCATTGTTGCTTTATTTCCCACATCCTGATTGGAAAACTAGTAGCCTCAGAATGCAAAAGTAATGTGAGCCGGACACTTCTCACCTGCTGTACAGAACGATAATTCTACATTTAAAAACAATCCATAGAATGCATTGTGTGATAAGGCCCCCTTCCAATTGCATTTTGGCAAAACATTGCAGCTTGTTTTTTTATGATACTAAAAGTATAAGTGCAAACACATGCTGTTTGTGTCAAGGGCCCGCTTGAGCACCTCTCAAGTCTATCATGCAACAATTCACCATCTACCTACAACTAGTACCGTGCCTCCTAGGTTCCTGATATTGCCATCAGAACAAAACTCTGTTGCAATCCGAGCTGTTCTCTTCTGAGTTCTACACTCATGCTTACCAGTAACTTATCACATTTGAAAAAAAACATGCAGTACCGTCCACTCCACCCACACTCATCCCAATTGCTTTTCCCCGCTGATTTTGGTCATTCAATCCTATAGTTTCTCTTTCCTATCATCTCCTCCCTGAATCTCCCCTTCCATTCCACCGACTTTGGTCAGGCGTCACCCAGAGAGGGGCACACTATGCCACCTTTCAGACAAGGCCAGTTACCGTAAGACCTCTATGGTGGTGATGGATGCAGTATAAATATTGGATATAATGATATAGCACATAAAATACATTTTTAAAATAAGGAGTTAAATTCTGTGACTCACTTTAATTGTATTCGCTTGGAAGAAGCACAGATTTCCTAGGTAACTAGAGATACATATGGGCTTTCCGGTGGACATGCCCCATCACATTTCAATAGCAGAAAAGATAAACAGTGTCATGCCTGCTCCGCACATTATGGGGAAACTGGCAATACATTGTCTCATTCCTGGCAATCAGCAGCACCACACAGAAATACATTGAACAAGTAATTGCCAGACCATTCCTAAGGTGTAGACTTCACAGTGCACAGATTAATATCCACATGGACTGGAGTCATCCAGCCCTTTAAGATGAGGTAGCAATACCCTTGAGATAGGTGGGGATGCAGAAGTTATTCAAACATCAATAATCAAAACGACTCAGGTAGTTGGCAAAACGATAACTGTCTTAATATGAATTATCTAAAAAAGGGAGTACACCGGGCATCAATGGACATCTCAGCGTAAGGTCTCTCAATGCATCTTTAAAAAAAGCATTCTTTTATAACAAATAAATGTCATAGGTGACATCAAGCTATGTATTACTAACGTCATCCTACGTGGCAAACTACAAAAACCTAGTGGCAAGTGTGATAAGGTCTAAGGGAATATCTAAGTATACGATCCATACTCATCTAAGGCAGTGAAAGAAAGTGATTTGTTTCTTAATATCAGGTGGAGCAACTAAGTCCTCACCTAAAACAGGTCACTATGAACATCATTAAATACACAACGTCCCATTGGCTACACAAACTATACGACCTTTAATCACGCGTCCCCCTACCATTGGTTGGCACTCTAACCTTTGTCAGTACTTTTCCACCTATGTTTACAGCACACAGACTGGGCGTCCAGGTGCTGGTGAGCTAGTCTTCAACCATAGCATTGATCTGCTGTTAATTAGGGCTTTTAACTTGTCCTTGGGAGTGTTATTTACTCTGGAGAATTCAGGGGAGTGAAGGCACGCTCTGCCCTCGTGCATAGGTGTGACCATAATGTTCACCCAACTTAATCCCTCCACGTGACTGAAGCCACACAATCGAGCCTCTCGTGTATTTCAAATATTATTTTCTAAAAGATCTTTCCTTGTTTTGTTCATGCCTCCTGAACAGGAGCTTCGTTCTTTCACACAATTTGTTTCCAATGTCTGCTCACCCCAGCCTGATACGGCATTGGCTTCTTGGCTCATCTTGCCTCGCCTTTCTGAGATTCAATTTCTAATTCACTTGTTTTCTTACTGTGACACACAGGAACAGAGGCCTTCCTTCTTTAGCCCAGTTCTGCTATAATACACAGTGGAAACATTCCTTCTTTACTCGCTTATATATAAGTATATGTTGACGCATGCCGCATTCTATTCACTATGAAGATAGCCTCAAGAATACTTTCGCTGCTTGCGTTTCTTTGCATCTGTACACGTGTAAAACAGCTTGATATCTTCATCATTTCTGTAGCATAAGTTTCTTCATCTTGATCCCAAGATGCCACTTATCTCCGATACTTTGTGATGCATTATAGAATATTTACATTCTCTAGTCTCTGCATCTCTTCTATGTACGTCAACTTGGCTCTGTGTGACGTCACCATTTGTCTTGGCCATTCATTTGCTCTGCTTCTTCTGGGATTTCATTCAAATGGCCATCATACTGTCTCGTATCCGGGTATGGTTTTCTCAATGGGAACCTTGCTTCCAGGATTCTCCTTGTTATCAGTATTTTCACTGGTACTGCACGTATCTCATACTCTGGTTCCCAATATATAGGCATGATGGGCGAGGTGATTGAGGTGGGGCTACTGAGCTCCTTCTCTACACACATGCTTACCTCTGAAAGGGCAAGTGAGAGAAGCCCAGTAATTTGGTTGTGCTACTGCCCAATGATGTTGCTAGCCTGAATTGAGCTGTCAGATTATGTTGGCTGATTCAATATTTCTACCATTTTACATCAGCAGTTGAGGCACAAAGCCAGAAGCTTTTACGTTCTGCTACAACATAATTCCCAGAAGAACCATTAACAATCCATATACTACAGAAACAATAAGTAAGACCATCCACTGGCGTATTAGAGGCCTCTGCAGCTCCCTTGGTTTGGGGGCCCCTTCAATACCGGGTCTCGGTGGGCCAGTCCTCACTCATCAGGGTGAAGGCTGGGCCATGGCTTGCAGCGTAAGAAGGAGGCACTCAATAGGGGTTGGAGCTGACCGTGACATGTGGCACGAGTCACATGCCACGTTCATCTTCAACCCCAGGGTCATATTCAGGCTTGGTCCAAAGTCCATAGATCATGTTGGGCAAGTGCTGATAAGATTTGACTGACTCTCTATGAATCTAAAAATTGCCTTTAAAGTTCTCTGCATTTTGCTTTTTACCTGCTGTAACAAAATCCTCCATACCGAAACCAAAACTATAAGAGATTCCTCTCACCAAGAAGCCACCGATCTGCAAGCGTACACAGTCAAAAAAATAAGAGGCATGCCGGAAGAGCTCGAACAACCAGACAAACCACCCTCCTTGGGAATGCCCATATGGTCATAATTACGCCTCCCGTCCCACTCATCGAACCGGCTGGGCCTTCTTGTCCTCTGGGCACTTTTCACCATCATCCTAAAGCCTCTTTTACAGTTATTTATATAGCGGGTTCACCAAAGTGCCTTACAGAGAACATATTTACATACAATCATCACCCAACCAAAGTTGTTACTCATTTATCTATCTCGAGAGGATGAAAATCTGAGTTGGCCTTGCTGTGTTTGGATCCTGTGACCTGCAGATCACACTTAGATAGCATCCACTGAGCTATCTTTCCAGCATTTCTTATAGCAAATTGCAATGTGCAAGAAAATCACAAAATATACAGCCTACCGCCATTCCTTCAAAATTAATTGCCAGCAAAATTCTAGGCTGCACCTCATTCCATCTTTTTGTGCTGGTTTTTCCACTTTGGTGTCCGCGTGGATGTGTCCGTGTTACTAAACCGGTCATCTGGGTGGGATGTTCTCACTCACTTTCAATAGGCATATTTATGTACGCCTGATGATGGTCTGGTGTGTCCATAATGCATCATACCTGATTGTCCCAGTGCATAGAAGTGAAGAAGACCAGTATAATGAGAGGCCCACGTCCTTTTTAGGTCTCTGTATTTCCCGTTGCTACCTTTGCCGCACTGCCCCTTTTCCAAGCCACCAACTCATGGGCACCCACTATCTCACATACCCTCTCAGGGGCATCCGTAATCTCAGAACCCCTCTCACAGGCATCCATACTCTCACACCCCCTCTCAAAGGCACCCTCAAACACACACAATTTCAAAGGCACCAACAAGCTCACACCCCTTTTACAGGCACCCATGATCTTACACAACCGCTCATAGGCACCTTTAAACATTCACCCATTTACTGGCACCCCTCATCTCATGCACCCTTCCACAGTCACCCACTCTCACTCTTGCAATCACCTTCTGTCTCTCTCACACCTGTGAGGAACTCATGATGGCAACAAGTAAGACAGACACAATTGATCATAGTTTAAGGTTGTTTATTAAACAATGAAGGCTGTAGGCAGGTTGGAGAAATCCCTGATCTAAACCTTTATCTAGGATGGAAGCAAGCATCTGCCATCAAATGAAAAATAAGGCAGTCCTAGTGGTGTTGTGTCAAAATAAAAAGGGTTTATACTAAGAAACCTTTTGTCAAACCTCACAACTAATACGAAAAGGGGTGTGGGATAGTTCTCAAGAAAAAAATAAGTATTCTCAAATAATATGTCGTGATGCAGTAGCCTGGGTCTCCCTTCCCCCCATTTTGGACACAGGGTAAGATGGGAGCTTGGAGCACAGTACAGTGCAGAGCTTTTCCAGCATGAGGTGACAGTTCTAATGGCAGCTCTCAGGACATACTTTCAAGCTTTTAGCTGACAGGGTTATCAATGGCCAAGTCTTATTTCACTTGAAAGTCTCTTGCCTTTGAGAACCGGATGTGTTCAAATAACAAAACAAAAGTTCCTTTAACAAATGAAAAGTTTGTTTCCAACGTTCGGTGGGTGATGAGTTCACCGCTGGGTCGCCCTCTTCTGGCTGCTGACCCTTCTCAATTGTTTATCAAAGTTTCACGTAGCATGATAGGTTAACCCATAGGTCCCCCTCTTCTGGGTGCTGACCCTTCTTGTATCGTATTCCACAAGTCTTAATGTCTTTCTAAACAGTTCCAAACACACTGTTTCTTGGGACTTTAGACTTGGCAACTCTTGGGATTCGTTTCCCCAGTTTCTTCTCACTGAGGGATTCACTTCCCTTACTTTCACTTAGTTTGTAGATCAAAGTCTTTCGATTGCACAGGGATTTAGCTTGATCCTCTGTATGCCCATGTTGACCTATGTTGCTTGCCCTCTTATGGCCTTCTGGTATATGTAGTTTCGCTCAGATGGGAATCGACCAGACTCTCTTGAGTAAGCACCCACATGGTGCCGGTGTTCCCTCAACAGCTAGTCTCCCCTTAACTCTCTTTGCATTTCTTTCATAGATCATTAAACTTGGTTCAAAACTTGCTACTTTGCGATTCTCCCTTAACATAACCTGGTTCTTATCAGTTCCCCTTCGACTCACCGGCTGTGATGAACCGCTTGGCTTTTCTTCTTCATCGAGTCAAGGCTGGTATTACTGTCGCTCCTGCTTACCTTGGTCCTACTTACCGTTGTAGGCTTGCCCAGTGTACCTTTGACATCTGCTACAAGACACTGGTGCTATTGTTTGTGGCCTTAGGCTCTCTTCCACAAAGGTTCTGTGGGTCTCGGACAAAACTGACAACGTCACTTCTCTCCTCACCACCCTCTTGATTCCTGCTGCCTTTCTCCTTTGCTCAAACTGCTGTGCCCGTGTACCTGTGCCGTTGTGCTCTCTGCCGTGCTCGCCTTGCTCATATTGTGCTCTCTGGCTCCACCTTTTATCATTGTGGGGAAGGGAAAGGGCCATCAGGTGTGTGTGATTGTGATCAATTGACTGACTTTGCTTGACCCTTGTATTGGGGCATGTCAGGTAAATGGCTCTGATGTTAGTCCACTGTCCTTTGTGTTGTGCGGAAAAGGGCAGGGGGCAATGGTTTGGAATGTCCTACTAAAGAGGATGGGGAAAAGGTGTAAAAGGGAGGCGGATACCACACGTCGGTGTCCCACTACCTGAGGATCCCCATCCAGATGATCCTCCCTCACTGGTCCACCCCAGGAACTGGATTGAATAGCGATGGCCGTGTCCTGGCCACCTGGATGACAGATCCCCGGGGACGTGCTACGGAGACACCTTCAGGTTTCTCACATACCCGCTTACACCCTGACTCTGACCACACTGTTTGGCAACCCGTTTTTCTGCCTTGCACCCCTAACCCTGCTGTGCACACCCAACCAAGTAAGTGACATGGCAAAGGGGGTGGGCGCTGGTGGTTAGAGCAGTCATTTTCCTTGAGGAAGCTGTGAGGGTTTCTGAAAGCTGAAAGTCCTTAGACATGTACAGCAGTAAGGTATTGTGAGGGTCTTGGGATGCTGAGAGAATGTCCTTGCTTGCAATTTCCCAGTGCTGTGAATCTAGGAACCATCATATATATTAACGCTAACAATTGCAGTTAACCACGCCAACTGAGGTATTGGACAGGAATCTGGGAGTCATGGGGGTCCATGGATAAGCCTGCTTAGAAACAGTATCTCTTTGGTGAGGGGTAGAAGGGAAAACTGAAACATAAGTGCAAATGTGCTATACCAAACAAATATTGGCAGCAGAGGAGTTTTTAAAGGTGCTATTTCCAGGAAGTTCTTCCAGATTCCTGGGTCCAGTTTATGAGTAAAAGAAAGGAGCCGAGGGTGGCTTGGAGTGGCAACAGAAGCTGAGACAGGTGTGAAACTTTACAGTACCAAACAAAATAAGGAAAGGATGAACTTTGATATTTACAGTTGACTCCTATGATTACAACTATTTATTCAACAACAATACCTACAAACCACAAGATGGTCCCATATTTTAAGACAATTCCAGTTGCCCCTTACATCCATGCAATCACCCACAGAGATTATCAGGAAGTTGGAATCCCATGGCATCATTTGTTCATTCTACATTACCTTTAACAACCAGGTACTGGGGATCCTAAAACCCAATGGACAATGGAGACATTGTGCTGATCTGAGGGAGTTGAGTAGACGTCTCCACTTGTGACGTTGTCCTCTTCCCCATATTTACCAAGAACTGGCACATATGCAAGGATCAAACGTGTACTAAGCCCTTGACCTGATAAAGGGTTACTGGACAGTACCTGTGTAGGGAAGATTGGTATAAACGTACCCTTACCTTCAGAGGGCAACAATATACTTGGACCCATAGACCCTTTAGATAAATCAATTCATGAAATGATTTTAACATTCTCCTTCACAAGGTCATGCCTGATATGAGTGAAAGAGGAAGCATGGCCTAAGTGGGTGATCTGTTGCACAAAAGCTAAACTGAGTGAGACCTTCTGGCAGAAATGTGATATGTTCTTGCCCAGTTGCAACATTTTCTTTCCAGAAAGCACAATAGTGCATAATTAGAGTGAACTTTCTAGGGCATATAATTAATGCTGACAGTCTTAGTTCCCATAAAAAGAGCTAGAGGCACTACTAAAATTAAAGAAACCTACAACTCTGTCTGAGTTCCAAAACCTTCTTGCACTAACTAATTATAGTCAAAAATTGATTGGGGATTATGAAGAGATCACTTGACCTGTGTTCGACTTATTGAAGGTCAGGCTGAAGTGAGTGGGGGTGAAGCACAATTTGAAGGAACCTGTCACAAACTCCTTGTTCTGCTTACACCATCAAGAATAATGAGTTGTTCTCAGAGACTGGTTTCAGACACCTGTTTGATGGCAGCATTATAGCAAAAACATGACAAAGCCAATAAAGTAATTTCCTACATGAGCAACACATTATCATCAGTAGAAGAAAAACACAATGAATGTGAGAAAGCACTTCTAGCTACGGTGTGGGTGTTGAAAAACTACCACCCATTGTACTGAGGTGGAGCACACCATAATAAAGACCTTCCACCAACCATTGCAATATCTCCAAAGTTATAAAATATGAGCTGTGAGTGTCTCTAATTCAAGAATGACTTCTTAGACTCTGGAAACACAGGGATGGTCAGTTATGGCCAAAGTAAGAAGGGCAAGATTTGCCAGACTTACATGCACTGAATAACATTGTCTAGAGGGTGGAAAATTCTATTCACCATTGATAATATGAAGGCCTACATTGCATCCTGGCACTAGGTATAGGAGGAAATCACCTGTCTGGGGATACCCACCGCTTATGTGGCTGGGTGTTCCTACCATATTACCGAAGACGGGGAGAAATAATTGTTTGCTGGCTTTTGAGTCATGTGGGTGCACAGTCATCCCAAAGCCTATGCTGGTTACAAAACAGGTCCCCAAAGTACTCTGGTGGCAGAGTTTATGTGAATTTGTCAAGCTGTGCTCACTGCTATAAACCAACAACTCAGAGAACTGCTGATTAACACTGACTCTGATTATGCAAGAAATGGGTTTGTTCAATGCCTGATTCATTGTAAAAACAGAAGCATGCTTTGTGCAAATAATACACTATTAAAACATGGTAAATTGATCCAGACTATCGATTATCTGATGCTATCTAATGACATGATTATCTGTGAAATGTTCATCTATTGGAATACAATCAAATGTCATTCCAAGACAATGTCAATGTTCCAGATAGAATTGGAAATGATTTGGCTGACCAAATGGCCAAAACATGCACTTCACAGGGCTCTACATAGATATGAAACACCTCCTGGGAGGAATCCAGGTCACAGCTGTGGCCAGATCACAAACTCACACTGATAGAGATCTTTCAGCTTCTCGGTGGAGCTGCAGATTTGATCACTGCTCAAAAAGAGGATACCTGCCTTGGGAATTTGTATCAATATTCAGAAATCCAATCTGTTTCCCTCTGACCAAATCAGATTTTCAAGGATGGGAATACCTCGGCATTCAGATAAAATGTCAGTAAATGTTCCATTTTCAAGGTCGACTGTTGGTGAGGAAACCCTAAATGGGTATGATCAGTGGGTGGCACCTACTTCATTCCAAAGTCTGATGGTAAACCATGCCCATGATGTGGCTACTGATGGTCATATGGGATTTCAAAGACTCTAGACATACTGCGAGAAGTCGCTTACTAGTCACACATAAGACAGGATCTCAATACAAATTTAAAGGTTGTCTCATGTGTGCTCATTTCCAATCAAGTTCTCTCACACACATAGCTCTTCTACAGAAGAGAGGAATTACCTTACCATGGTCTGATGTGCAAGTAGACATCATTGGACTAATCACTAATTCTTCCAAATGAAACAAATGCTTGTTGACCGTGACATACCTCTTCACCACATGTATTGAGTGCGTTCCTGCACCAAATTAGAAGACAGAGAAAGCCTCCACTTTGATGCTCAAACACATCTTTTTCTTTTTTTAGTCCTCCTCAAAGCATGCAGTCCAAAAGAGGTAGACATTTTATAAGTGAGGTGATGACTAAATTGTGGAAAATCTTATTTTAGGATTGAGAAGAAAATTCCACATTGCCTACCACACTGCATTAATCGGGGTGTGGAGAGACACAACAAACCAATTGTAAGTCTCTTGAAGATGTTTGCGGTTGATTCTGGACCAAGTTGGGCATCTGATTGATGCTTGAACTGGTGGTACTCAGATTTACACCTTCTTCTTCCACCAAGATGTCTCCATTTGAATTAATGACTGGATGTAAAATGGTATGATATGATATGGCATTTTTAACATGCCTATACAAAAGTGTTTCAAGGCGTGACGAGTCAAGGGAGGGGGAAGAGAGGGAAGACAGAAAGCGACCCTTCTAGGACAGGTGACATTTGATCACACAAGTGCAGGGGAAAAGTGCAGGGGGAAGGGGAGGAGGCATTGCAGTATATCGGAAACAGTAAAATAAATAAGGAAAATAAAATAAATAATACATAAAGGTGCAGCCAGCTGATGGCAAGTGCATGGGTAAGTGAAGACATCAGGTGTCAAGTGCTAAAAGGGGCTATAGGGATACAGAAACAGTCCCCAAGTGCAAGGGTTGCCAGGGGGGCAGTACAGGTGAGCAACTGGCAGGGAGGGACTTGGGCCCGAGATCAGAGGGTAGGCAGGCAACCAGTGCAGTTTCAGATTCAGCCAGGATATCAGCATTTTTAACATGCCTATACAAAAGTGTTTCAAGGCGTGGCGTGAGAGGAGGAGAGAAAGCAGAAGCAAAGAGGAAGGTCTTGAGGTGCTTCCGGAACCGGAGATGGTTTTCCTCAAGTTTCAGGTGGGCAGGGAGGCTGTTCCAGAGGGAGGCCCCAGCAGAAGAAAGAGATCTGCCACCAACTCGCCGCTTGGAGAAGCGGCTAACCCTGAGGGAGTTGGAGGTGGATGAGCGAAGAGCTCGAGAAGGAAGATATTTAGGAAGAGAGAGTTGAAGGAATAGAGGCCCCTGGCCCCAGAACGCCTTGTGGACAATGCAGAGGGTTTTGAACTTTATCTTCGCCGCCACTGGGAGCCAGTGCAGAAATTCCAGTGCTGGAAAGATACAATCCCTGGGCTTGAGGCCAAGGACAAGTTTCACAGTCCTGTTTTGGATGAGTTGCAGAGGACGGAGGGTAAAGGCAGGCAGATTTAGAAAGAGACTGTTGCAGTAGTCCAGCCCAGAGAGA
The DNA here is from genome assembly GCF_040938575.1 of Ambystoma mexicanum. Classification (NCBI taxonomy): domain Eukaryota; kingdom Metazoa; phylum Chordata; class Amphibia; order Caudata; family Ambystomatidae; genus Ambystoma; species Ambystoma mexicanum. The sequence goes on along the minus strand of NC_090927.1, from coordinate 234,491,738 downwards.
ACCAGAGCTTTGGAGGCAGTGATCTTCTGGGGGAAGGAGAGGAAAGGAAGAATACCTCTGAGGAGGTGCTGCAGGTAGTGTGACTTCTTAGAGATGTCAGAGATGTGAGGAGAGAAGAAAAGTGTGGATAGGAAGATGACCCTGAGGTTTTTAGCTCATAGGTGGGAGCAGTAAGTGGGCCAACAGAGGCCTGCCAGAGAGTGACAGGAAAGGAGGGAGCAGCAACATTTGTTTTACTGAACTCAGGAGCTGACACTGATAAAGCCGCCAAATCTAACATGTGGTCAAGTGGTGAAGGGCTAGCCCCTTTAACCACACAACCTGGGCTTGAGTCCCAATCTGGGATTCAAACTCGAGTTGAGTGGTTGAAGAACTGAACATTTCACCACTGGAGCACATGAGTCCCTATGAAAGAGCAAGGCAAATGTGCCTGGTTAAATAACAGGATGGGTTTGCCTTGTTTGGTAGTCCTATGAATGCTATCCCAATACAATAAATAAACACCTTTCAGCAAAATCATTTTGCTGAAAACGGTTTGTTTGCTTTATTGCTCTCTGTCCTATGAATGTGTGTTTGAAATCTCTGCTCTCAAGCAGTAACAAGCTCATGCTACCTGTAAGGGGATCCTGCTTGATTACTGCTGCAAGAGCATTGAATTAAAGAAATAGATTACACTGTTTCTGCATACAAAACGGATGCCTCCAAGTCCTTTAATAGTAGGACTTTCGGCAGATTTGCTACTCGTATTACATTTGAAAGTTTTTTTAAGGTCAATGTATATTTTTTATTATGGGCAATATTATTAAACATTAACATTTTTTAGATAAATTCTGCTTTAAGGGGAAATAATGCTGAGGGGGGCGTTATTCTAAAGGAGAATACATTAAATTCAATAGCTTTTTATTAGTGAAAGTACTGAGGGGGGGGAGTATATAGATTGTGTATGTGCTTCTGGAACTAGAGCTTTTATGTAATATGCCCTATGGTGTGTATACAGTGGGAGGCCCTGCCTCCTTCTCTGTATAATGATCAAGCACAGAAGAGGTATTCTGGGACTCAAAAAGATATCTCACTGAGTACATACCTAGAAGCATAAGGTAAGGAAAGCCATTTCCTGGCTATATCACGAAGCAGAGTTATGTTACTGGCAGCGATTCATTCAAGACCAGTGGAAAAGGCAAATTAACTGGTACACATTTTCCATCTATAAGTTATCATTAAAAATGAGGTATGTACACTTTAACACAGTGATGCAAATGAAATACCATTGAAGGGAATCTAGCGAACATATATATTAAACACACATTTTACGTTTTGCAAACAGTTTATTTTTTGGAGTGTTAAGTAGCCTGTCTTTTAAATTGAGTTTCTGAAATTCTGTTTGTGATGCTCACATGTCTGTTGGGTGGAGGGGAGGTATTTATGCTTATTCCAAATGACTAGAGATATTTAGAAAGGCAGGGGTGTTCTGATTTAATTTCTTGTCTAACAAATGAAAGCTTTATCATGGCCCCATGCATTTTTCAGTCCATGGTTCATGTTTGCTCAGGGTAAAAAGATACATTTATGGTAATATCTGTGGTACAAAATACTCTTGTCCTGTAAATGTAGCATTGGAAATGAGGTGACTGGTGCATTTATCATTCTTCATGGGAGTCACCAGGGACATTGGAATTTTGAAGATGCATAATTTGTTTATATTTAAATTGATATTTACAAATAGACTGTTTGTTCAACCCACTGTGGTTCTTGTCCAGAAAGGGGGAGGGAGGCTGTAGGGAATCAAAATAGTTAAACTGGGGGTTTGGGGTTAATAAAAAGAACTTTATTCAATAAATAAACATTTTGCATACCTTTGATTTGGTGTGGGTGGAAAATTCCCCCGAGCTAGTAGTGTCCCTATTAAAACATCATGCATTCCTTATAAAGGCAAATTGTCCCCGAAGATTTACAAAGACAAGCCTGCTGTAACGGGTCCAATCCCTGTTGCTGAAACAAGTGACCATTGACTTATTACATCATACCCAGAATGCCTTTTCCTGTAGGAAACAGAGGGGAAAAGAAGGATGAGGCGCCAAAAATAAAAGCAAGTTGTTGGAATTCCTTGTCAGGTCTACATTTTCCTCTGTACCTACACTAACTCCACCTCTTTCCTATTGCAACTGACCACAAAGGCCCTCGGTTGTACAAGGCTGACCTTTATTATGTGAAAGGGCCATTGAAGCAGGCTTTCCAGGATGTCTCCTGATGAGAGTTTATGTTGCCTGAGGGGAGGTGCATCCTTTCATCCTGGTGAAACAAACAAAGATTGATTGCAATCTGATTTACAAATGGGATGATATTTTCCAAAGTAGGAATGTCTATGTTTTCCTTTCCACCCGTTTGATGCATTCCTAGGGTATGTGCAGTGGATACATCTATCCTTTATGGCTCTTCTGTGTATTCTGTAAAACAGGGACAAGAACTTGATTAACAGCTTCTGTTCTTATGTCATATCTGTCACTTTCCAGGCCAATGATTGTGAAATGTGCTACAAGGGTGCAGGAACTCTATATTACATTAGCCTTCGGAGTGCATGCCCTAAAATGGTGATTGAAGTGAGTCTTCAGGGGCCCCATTTACAGTGGTGCACAGCCCCTGAAAAATATGCTTGTGACCTTTTTGATATTGAGACCTGCTAATTTGTCAGACTCACCTAATTGAAAAAGTGCATTGCCTGTGTCTTCCTTAATATGCACGACTTTGTGAACTGGCACTGCAACTACTTCGAGTTGCATAGTATATTTATTGAATTATCTTATTTTGTTCAATGCTGGGGTTAAGTAAATGGGAGTGACAATCTTATCTCAAACCACAAAAACTCGTTATAATCATTGTATAAATTATTTGATTTTTTTTTAAATGGCATGCTGCATATTCAATTTATTTTTCTAGCCAAGCAGTTTCTACATTGATTATATGTATCAACAACTGGAATATCTATTGAATCAGGTAAAGTAAGATACCAAATACTAAAATGCATTAAGGTATGCCATGTATAATGGGCAATAAAATGCCCCTACTCTATGTGCAAAGAATATTGCAATTGACCTCGGCATTTCATGACTTTGTAAAGGAACTGAGCTTCGCCCTCGTCCCCATAATAGCTTAATGGACTCCTTTGTGACTTGTGAGTCTATGTCAATTGGTCATTTATCCCATGCATATAACATAGTGTATGCAAACATCTGGCCATTCAAAACTATCCAGAGGTCTTTTTTTAGTATACTTAAATACTTGCATTAAATTTAAAGGAAACATGGAGAGAGACCAGGAAACAGTAGTATGACATGAAATACATTGTTATATAATTGTTGATGTTTTGTTTGATTGGTATAACCTTTCACACAAGTTAAAGACTGGACATCATTGTTTCATGTGTATGTCAAACAATGCATAAAAGATTCATGTTTAGGAAAATAATCTTGTCATTACAACGTTCCATAAACATCTCAGTACATTTGCAGGACTACGTGTAACAGAGATAGATTGGAACACAAAAGGACCAAAACATATTTTTAGCAATAAAACGTACTCTATGTACATAATTCCCCACAAATTCCTCATATTCTAAGGAGAGACTGGAGTATTGTGTTCGTAGATGGTCTGTGCTTTCCAATAAACTACAGCACCTACAATTCCTCTTGTTTCTGGATATGCCTTGTCTAACTCCTATCACTAGGAGTGATGGCAAGAGATTTAAATGCAATAACATGAGGCATTTTCCTAATTCTAGACGAGGGTGATTAATGATTTATTTCTGAGCGTGTGTTATAGGAAAAACTTGAGGCACTTATTTCAATAATATATATGTTTTCATAGATGGGAAGTATGTTTTGTCCAATCCAACTCCAACCCTTACTCTTCTGTTGTGCATTTAATTGCTTGAGATGCAAACTCTAATCAATAACCCATACCCATTCTTTCATGAAAATGATCACAGGCCTTTAAGTAAAGCATTAGAGTTTTACTTGAACAGTATCTCCAAACACGTTAAGTATAGAGTATTGGTAGCCTGCACTATCTGTATAAAAGCCTGGAAATAATGTTCTTATTACAGACCAATTGTGACATCACAACTGACGTAGTAACTAAATAACATTACAACTCGCTCTTTAATCAGTTATTTCGCTCCAGTTGTGACACCACAATTACTGCTACCTGAGCCAGCAGAGAGTAGATTTCCAGCTGCCACTGTGGCACTTAATTAAATCATTGACAAGCTATTCAAATTCCTTAATAATAATTTGCTGTGACATTTTGCAGCCATTAATTGACAAGGAACTGTTTATGGTAGAATGCGTAATGTGTTCACTGCTATAGTTAATTAAATGTGATCAAGAATCTACGTTATTGCTTATTCTGAAGCACAAAATGGAAGCATTTTATCGATGCATTTTATTAAACTAAACCTTTTGTGTACAACGCATTAGGATCTGTAATCCAACCAGATTCAACATTGATTACAAGGCTCAGCAAACAGAAGATGTCCTACAAGTTGACACAAGAAGCCCGACATTGAAGGGGATGACAGTGGGCCTCATTACGACCCAGGCGGTAAGTTACCGCCTGGGCCGTGACTTTACCACCATGGCGTAAACTACGTTTACGCCATGGTGGTTGGCGGACTTACCGCCCCATTCCGAGGTTGGCGGGGGCGGTAAGTCCCCAATCCCCATTTACCCTTCCCCATTCCCATTTTTGCCCCATAGGGCATAATGGGAGTGGGGAAGGCGTTAATTACGCCACCGTAAATTACGGTGGCGTAATTAACTCCATGGTCCCTTAGCGCCATGGATTTTAACACCTGCTAAAAGCAGGTGTTAAAAGCGCCATGGCGCTAAGGGACCTCGTAATTGGCGGTAAGGGGTCGGCGCAGCTAACGCTGGCGTAAACCCCTTACCGCCAGGGTCGTAATGAGGCCCAGTGTATGGCCTTGTTCCTCTAATTGGTCACATAACTCCTCAGTGACTTGCAATATGCGTATACCGTACAGTAGGGATTACTTTATCCCGTATATACTCGGCTTCATATCGTTTTAAAAAAAGAGTGTTTCTTCAATGAAATCAAGCTCAATCCCAAATGTACAGCCTGCATAGTTGCACAGGTAGCCAAACCCAAGATTGGTCGACATAGTCGCCACTTCCAGCTCACTGATATTTTTAGATAAAGAATTTGAGGTGCTTGCTTGAGAAGGGATAGATGTGATCCCATAATCTCCTGAAAATAGACATGTGGTCTTCAACGCACCAGCCACAGTACTCTTTTCAAAACACAGGACAACTAAATTGATCTCAGCGGAATTTAACATTTGACTGTCATTTCTCTGGCCATCACCAGGGACAGATGTGCTTGAGGTGGTTTTGCCCCTCACACGTCACGGCTGCCTTCTCAGTTATCCATTTCTCTTGGCAGAAATCCCTTCTGTCAGCTTGCATTCACTCTGATAGGTCATGCTTTCACCTGCGAGCCCGCGCGCTGCCTTTCCGACAGGATCTGTCACGCTGCGGCCGTCAGCGCGTTCAGTCAAACAGCAGCGTTGGTCAGTGGAGAGTTTGTTATGACTTTTACGGTTACTGAATTACCAACCTCTGTGCATGTCGTGGGCGCACAGATATCCAGAGAAAAACTGTCTACTTTCATGACGGGATGGAGCTATTTGTGGCTGTTCTCAGCGGAGATATAAAGATTACTTTTCTCGCGTGGCCTGTGCCAAATACACCAGGAGACAAAGCGGCGATTGATTTTTATAATGGAATGTGAAATGTTTGAAAGTGGTCGGTCAGGTTTTCCACTTTGCACCTTTTTTCAGCAAAAACATTTGAGCTGCATAAAACCAAAATGAACGTTTCAACACCACCCCCTTCGTAAACTCCTCTTACATGAAATTCAGATCAGGAAAAAATATGTGCCTATATTTTATGAAAAGTACTTTATTATTATTATTATTATTATTATTATTATTATTATTATTATTATTATTATTATTATTATTATTATTATCATTATTGATGTATTGAGCACAGACCTAGCTTCGGGAAGCAATGGTGCTCTTTAAAATCATAGGGGGTAGAACATGGTGAGGAAAGCAGAGAAACAAGGGAGTGTTGAGCAAACAAGTGGGGGGGCAATTTGGCGCTAAGAGATCTACAGGCAACTAGTGCAAGAAACAGTGTGGAGAAAATCACCCAGTCTTAGGTAGGGTGGGGAGTGAATGGTGTGTGGATCTAGGTGTTAGGGAGAAGCCTTCCTGAACTGTCAAAGTGAGAAGCCTGATGAGTAGGAGGTTCCAGGGTCTATGGGGGATTTGTTGGATATGGTGTGCAATGTGTGCTATCGTGTGACTGTGCTGCAAGATCTCATCAGATTTTGAACAAGGGCCCCATGCCCTGCAGTCTTTTTTCACTTTTCATACAGTGTGGAGGAAGAGGATTACTTCAAATACCCTCACCAGTGGGAAGCGCACGGTGTGCGCTGTGTGTTATCATGTGGCTGTGCTGAAACAGCTCATTGCATTTTGAACGAAGACCCCGAAGCCTGCTGTCTTTTCTCTTTACATACAGTGTGGAGGAGGAGGAGGGCTTCAAAAACCCACACTGGCGCGGTGTGTGCAGTGTGTTATTGTGTTGCTATAGGGAAAGATCGTTGCCGTCATGAGCCAGAGTCAGTGAGTATAACAAAGCACTCTTCTGACTGCTAGTTGGGAAAGAAAAATTGGTCAGTAATGGAGTTTACCTCAGCAGCAGCAGTGACACTGCTGAGCACTTACCACTTGGCTCCCAGTAATTTGGGAAAGCATAGAACAGTTGCCGGTGCTTCCGTGAACCCATTCCTGTGGAGTCCTATTGAACTCAATGGGAATGGGGAACAACATTTACCGGCACCCTGCTTGCCGGCTCGACGGGACTTGTAATGTTCCGGCTTGTATCTGCAAGCTAGGTGCCGGTAAAATGTAACGAGTCCGGGTTACCACCGGTCTCGTAATGAGGCCCACTATCAAAAACAAAAACAAAATGCTAAGGTTTGGAAGGGCCAATCTATGGCTAGTTCAGTGAAGGGGGAAACGAGGAGTGCACTATCTACCAAATACAAAAACTGGCTTAGAGGCCGAAGGCATAATATGTTTAATAGCAGTTGGAAATGTATGTATGCAATTGTTAGGTCCAATGATAATAGGAAATCCTGGTCTTATTACAGGCAATATCTGGCCAACATTAGTGCACATGTGATTAGTGTGGTCCAGGAACAGACCTGGATGGAACATCCATCCTTTTTATATTAGGATGAGGGATCGGCAGAAGTTAACTTGGAGCTTGAAGAGCTTTCTGCAGAACTTTTTTTTGTTCGCTTCTGGCCCGGACACTTTTGCAAACTTGGTGTTCAAAGCAAATCCAGAATTCTGACCCACCCAACTTAACCAGCTATTTTCAAAAATGTTGATTTGTAGAAAAATACCAGACAGCTGGAGGGAGTCCATACTAATCCCAGTTTACAAGAGTGGTGACAGAAAGGATCCATGCACATATAGATTACTCGCTATGTTGGACACCAGCTCTAAGCTATCTGTGGCTCTACTGTTAAAGACACTGTTCCAGTGGGTGTAAAAATATCATCTCCATAGTAGGTTCCATATAGGGTTTAGAAGGGGCCACAGCACAGTTAATAATCTGTGTGATCCACACTTCCTGATGGGGGACATTTCTAAAGATCCAGAGGGGAAGTTGTACTTATGTTTAGTTGATTTCTCAAAGGCTTTCGACTCAGTCTCTCGGCCGCTATTATGGTGTAAACTTAGAGCTTCGGAGTGGACCCGGTCATGTTGTATTTTATTCAATTACTATACAATGACACACAAGTCTCAGTGTGGCTTAATCAAGAGGGGCTCCTTTCTTAGAAGATAAACAGCAATAGAGGATTAAAGCAGGGGTGTGTTTTAGTACCACTATTATTCAATCCCTACATCCCAGATCTGGATAGTGCTTGTCCCTCAGTCCGTAATTTTCTCCACGAATAGGAAGCAAACTTGTACCGTGGCTGCTTTACGCAGATGACACAGTTCTCATTGACCAACTGCTGAATGAATTGCAATGCTCGATCTCTGCTTTGGCATCCTATTCTTTGGGCAACCAACTCGCTATCACTAAAATTAAAACTAAAATATTGATAAGTAGCAGACGCAATTTGAAAAAAACAGTGTGTATGGGAAATGGAACAGCTACCCCTGGAAGTGGGGGAAAAATAAGTTAATTTAGGATTCCCTTTAAAATTGTCACCTTTGAAACAGTTTTTTGAAGAGCACATTACAATAAAAATCTGGAAAGAAATGGCCGACAATAAAAATATTAATTTTGCATAAAGGTGATAATAACATGGAGGGCTTTCTATCCATACATAATACCAGCATTGTACCCGGCTTGTTGTAAGGCCTAGACATCCTTCCAGAGACCTACGGGGATTGGTTTGAACATATAGAAGGGAGAATTCTTGGCTCTATCCTAGGGGTCCCAATGACGGCTCTTGTGGAAGCCACAAGATGTGAATTGGGGGTCTACTCAATCCAAATTCGCTGGTTATTACACCATTGTAAACTCTATAGCCAATGTATTGGTTGCACGCCTGGGGACCACACTGAATTGGGTCTTCTGGCTGAAAGGATCGATTCTTCAGGTACCAAAGTTTTTTTTTTTTAAGTTTGAGGGACACTTTCATGTTGCATATGGCCAACATTGTTCTTTCATTTGAGCAAACGCTGGAAGCCCGGGTGTTACAAGCTGTACATGTAAAGGCTTATGACAATGTATTCTCTGATTTTGACTTGGTTAGCTTCAATCAGTTTTGGGGCTCAATATACTCTGCGGAATCCCTGTTTGTTACAGCAGCAGCTTTTTATGTATGGCGAAAACGTCTCTTATTTTCTGTAAGGTTTTGATTATGCTTTTAATATATATATTTTTCTCCTTTTAAATCATGTGTGTTTTCTTTGATAATCAGGTGATATGAATTTCATGTTAGATGATGCTAAAATGTATCAATGTTGAATATGTAAGTTTGTTCTTTTTATTGTGTATATTTATATGTGCCTAAGGTTATGACTAGCCACGTGCACACAATATATATATATATATATATATTTTATTAAAGATATGTTTAACTGCTTCAATGGTGTCAGTATTGTTACAGGGTACTTTACATATGAGAAATAGGAGGGGTGTTCCTCCTAAGCTATTGACTTCGTCCATAAAGGTTTACGAGATGTGGCAGGCATGACAAGTAACTGAACGTGCATCGTCTGAACACAAATGTTTTGATATTTCATCATAGTTTTCATGATAAAATAATATTGAATAGTATTCTTTTTTGCATTGGGTTTTCCACAGATACTGAAAAACCTCCCTTTTGAATGGATATATTGAAATTATATGCTTCCATTGTCTAGAATTTCACTGGACATGTATCGCTAACCTCCATCTTGTGCATGCCACACAAATTCCGACAGGTCAAAATCGAGATATCACTTTTCAGATTCAAAACAATATATCTATAATTTAGATCAATGAAGTAGGCCTGCAGTTACACTAATTGGCATGCTTGTTTTTGCGGCATGTGCATAAAACACGCAGTCTCACCAACAACAACATGGGCAAATGTAATGATAGCTTCCTATAAAATGTCACGAAGCAGAGATTTGGTGATGAATCAGCTCATCGAATTAGAAATCTGTATAGATAATCTCATGCTGCTAACTGTTATATGTATTGAATAAATTACAAAAATCTGCCTTTCGAACCTGCAACATAGTGTCGAAATGAGACATATTTAATTTAGTATGTCATGGTCAGACCAAGTTTGATATATTTATTTTATGCATCTTATATGAACTGTTAAACATTTTGCCATGTTGTCGTCTTTAAGGTCATAACTGAAGTGGTCAAAATGCAATTTCAAAGGGGTGGGGTCATAGTTCTGAAGGTGTGAGGCCTAAGTAACTAAAAATGACTAATCAGAGAAAAGGGTTGGACACTAGATGGCCGGTCCAGGTGAAGAGCCGATAATTAGGCACCTGATAACTTATATCATTTGGGGAGTGGGTAAAGATTTAGAAGGAGACACACAATGGGAAAAGGAGGGTGCTGTCTAAAATCATCTGAGCACGGAGTGATGGAAACATTTGTTGGAGAACCTAGATTGCTTGGGAGGTGGATTAGTCCAAGAGGAAGACTAAAATCTGGAGGGAACTTAGAGAGGCAAATAAAGGGATGGATTCTGGAAGTATTCATGACTGAACCTGGAGAAGCAACCTAACCAAGTCCCTATGTGGCCCATAAGATGATTCAGGAGCCCTGAGGTGGTGTCTTTTGCTGAGCACAAAAGCCAGTGATATTAAATGTAAGTAACCTGTCCAACCAGACCAAGTCGTGGGGGATTTGTTTTATTTAATATCTTCCCATTATTGTTTGGGTGGGCAGACAAAGTAGATCTCTAGCATTTACTTGCAAAGAGAAAATTTAATTAATTCCCCTACAGCTAACCAACATGGGTTGATGTTGTTGAAATTCAAAATCAACATTGCTTCCAGTGTGGATACAAATATAGATTGTTAAGGTAATTGGGTACTCCTATTTCTTTTTTCCAACCCCAAAATTCCCAAAAGGAGGGGTGCATAAAAATGAAATTCTCAACTGTTCACCATTCGCCAAACCCTACCTTAAAGCAGAGTGGTTTCAAAAAGCCCTCGCAGGACAAGGCTGTGATGTTGTGAGATGCAGGATCACAAGGGACAATGCCCATCGATACGTAATACGTTGTGCCTACATCCAAGCATCCAAACCTTTAAGAACCTAGCATCGGACCCTTTGCGGCCAAGCCCTCGCAGTACAAGGCTGTGGTGTAGTGCGATGCAGGTGAGCAGGAGATGCTGCCTGTCGATATGTGATACTTTGTACCTACATACACACATCCAAAATTTTAAGAACCAAGGATCAGACACCCTGCGGCAAAGCCCTCACAGGACATGGCTGTGTGTTGTGTGAAACAGGTGTTAGGCGACAAAGAGCTAGAAGCGCAGAGTGTGAGCACTCAGCGCAGTTGATCAGCGACCGAAAAAAAAGTAATAACCGTGCAGGAAGTGGGAGCAACCACTACTGGTCTCTATTAAACTTCCTGGCCTTTTTGCATGTACTTTGTGTATACTTCTGTCTAACCGCCTGACTTAACGTACTCTGTCTTGCGCAACCCTACGCTTCTCCCCTTGGCGGTTAGCTGTACTTTGTGTTTTTGTGACCTTTCTCTTGGCCCCCATTCAATTGCGGTCACTGTTGATCTGTGTACTGTGTCCCATTAGGCTATCTCCAACTCTCTAGGTCCCCTTCATCTGTGGTTACTGTTGTGATGTGAACTGTGTCCCATTGGGCTCTCTTCCACTCTCTAGGGCCCCTCTCTACTGTGGTTAGTGTTGTACTATGAGCTGTGTCCCTTCTGGCTCTCTCCCACTCTCTAGGTCCCCACATAGGGGTGTACCGTTCCTACTGCTGTGTGTCTCCTGTCTGCTCCTCCTGTGTGCTCCCTTATGTGTGACCCCCTCCCTCTGCATACTTTGTGCTGTGCAGTGCTGGGATGTGCATATCTCCACTATCTCTCCCACTCCTTCCTCCTATGTTCCTCCTTGCACCCCTATGGTGCTCTCAGTTTCTCTTATCTTCTCTAACTGCAACACTGTATCCTACCCTATCCCTCTCAATAAGTCTGGAAGGAAGATGTTCAAGGGGGACATCCTGGTCTCCAACCCATCCTCCCGATCGCTGATACCTACATCAGTTCTTCCTCCAGACAGACTCTCACCAGCATCCTCTTTGTCGTTCTCTCACCAGACCTACGGACCCCTCATATGGTCTTCCTCTCCCATTAAAGGTGGCACTCAATCGGAGCCCTCTTGGCCTCTTGCACTCCTCCAAAATTATCATTAATGTCTAATCATTATTCATGTCTAATTGAATGTCACTGTCCTGGTTCAGGGCCCTCAACCCAATCTCCTCCTTTTTGATAGGCGTCTCCAATGTGTTATCAAATTCCTTCCTTCTCCTGCTACTCCTCCTGGCAGCTCTTTCGCTCAACTTCCACCAAATTCTTCTGCCACCTCTATGGCACCCTCCTCCTCCTCTCTTGCCACTATGCCATCTCCTGTCTCCACCTCTGCCCACTCTTGGGCCCCTGCACCTCCACCGCTGGGTATACCTCAACCATGTACCTCACCCCAGAAGTCTTTCAAGTGTGGCAATGTGCTCTATGTTGCTACACTTAACTCTCACTCTGCTCTCAAATACTCCTCTGATATCTGTTGCCTGCTCGAAGACCTTGACCTGGATGTCCTCGGTCTCACCAAGACATGGTTCACAGCCAGCTGTCATGGGTTTTGACACTCTCCCCGCTAGTGGCTACAAGATCCTCTCCAAACCCAGAACCAACTGACCCAGAGGTGGCGTAGCCCTGACCTTTCCGGATTGGGTCCCTGCTTCTGTCATTCCTACGCAGGCCTACTCCTCCTTTGAATGAATGGTCTTGAGGATCTCCATCTCTCCTGGCCTCTTTCTGATTATGGCCACCATCTACAGGCCATCTGGCCAGGTTGTCCTCTTCCCCTAAGAGTGGGCTGACGTCTCCTCTTTTCTCCATACCTCTACCTCTCAACTTCACCTCCTCGAAGACCTCAACATACACCTGAATGCTCCTAATCCCTCTACTTTGCTGTTCCGCAACCTCTGCAACACTCTCTCTCTTTTCATTCTACCCTCTGGTTCGACACACTCTGCTAGTCACACCCTCCATGTCCTCATCTCTTTATACATTCCCCTCTTTGCCCCTCTCACTGCTCCTCTCTCTTGGACTGACCACTTTCTGCTCTCCTCTCACATGAAAATCTCTGTCCTTCAAGCTAAACCTACCCCATCACTGCCACCTACCTTCTAGGTCATTCGCCCATGAAGCGTATGTCAGTGGATGCTTTTGCCAATACATTTTCTGATCCTCCTATATCTGCAGCTGACTCACACTCTGACACTACCCTCTCTAACATCCATCTTTCTATCTGCAACACTCTGGACGTCCTTGCCCCTGACATGAGAATACATCTGAAGCCAACTCTTGGTATGCTTTCAACCTCATTGCTTTGAAACACAAGTGCAGGGTGCTGAGAGGAAGTGGAGGGCTTTGAGCGCATCCTCTGACAAACTGGCCTGGCGCCTGCTCCAAAGTCAATACAGACTCTCTTTCCTTTCCAAGAAGAGAGTCCACATCCAAACGGTTAGTCCCAAATCTGAGTTACTACAAGTAAATGAAGAACACACCTGTCATGAAACAAATATATAACAGTATTTTATTCTCTTTAAGTGGACCCAAGTTCAGCTATGTCTGTGCAAAGTCATAGAGAAATTGACCAATTCACATGGGGACAGGCAGCCTTGGTTGCTGAAATAATACATAGTTTATGACCCATATAATGTGGGCATTTTCCATGGTGACATATAGTACCTCGCTCTGCGTCACCCTGTACAATTTACTGTTCTCAGAGCAAGGAAATTCATCATGCTCTCATCAAAAGGAGACATTCCTTGTGCTTCATTATCAATGTTTGTCTTAGACAAAAAGGGTACTTCCAATTTCAGCTCAGTAGTTTAATTAGCTTTCCCTCTTTAGAATATCATGGTACATCATGTTTTCTAAACATGAGTTGTGCGATTAGCTTCGGAAAGCAGAAGACAGGAAGGAACATAAACTACCCTTTACCTTTGTCTGTCTGTGTCTGCCTGTTCAAGGTTTGTAACTGGTAAATGCCATTAGCTGAGCATTCCTCACAGATACACGTTTGCCAGCCTTTCAGGCTGCGATCATTTTCTGCATGCAGAATGAAAACCCAGTAAGTGAGCAAAGAAACCTGAATGGAATCTGAATGGCACACTTTAATGTGTGTGTCTAGGTTAACACAGAATACCAAAACATAGGTGCATTTTCACAAAACCTGTGTCTCTGTGGCCTCTAAAAAACACGGGCAAACACTTTAAAATCTGCAAGGAGTTGGCCAATACTTCTGCAGTCTCCACGTCTCCTGTACCCTCCCAGGCCCTTTCTATGGATCTGGCTTCTCACTTGACCACTACAACCCAGGACATCCTGTCCTCTCCTCTTCCTCTCCCTCTACCTCTCCTGGCCCCCTGCAGGCCGCCTCTCCCGCTCCTCCTCCTTTCTCCTACTTCTAGCCGGCAACACCTGATGATGTTTCTAGAGAAGTCTGATCTATGAAAATGTCATCCAAACAGGTACTTCCCTGCTCCTCCAGAACCATCAAGGACCGCCTTACCACCCTTGCTCCAGTCTGGGTCGATTTCTGTGATCACTATTTGCCACTGGATCCTTCCCCTGTCTCCTCAAGCACTCCCGTGTGCAGCCCCTCCTTAAAACGACTCTGCCCAATCCAACATGTCCGGCAAACTATCGCCCAATCTCTATCACTCGTTTCCTTGGCAAACCCTTGGAAATGCTGGCCATCTCCCAGCTTATTCTCCACACTGAATCTGTTGGTTATCTCAGTGACCAACAGTCTGGCTTCAGAGCAGCCGGAGGTGTGGAAACTACCCTCCTGTACACCAGTGAAGATCTGCTCACTAATCTCAACTCTAGCCTTCCTTCTGTACTCTTCCTCCTTCACCTTTCCTCTGTCTTCATGCCATCCTGATAAAATGACTGGGCATCACGGATAAGGCCCGGGAATGGTTGACCTCCTTCCTTCTGGACCGACCCTCTGAGGGCCAACATGGGTCCTTTCTCTCCACCACCTCTCTCTCCACATGTAGCGTTCCCCTGGGCTCTAACCTCTCACGCTGTTTCTTCAATTTATACTTGGCCCCTTTGGCCCACCTGATCTCTATCTTCTGCTCCAACTTTCAGTGTTATGCTGATGACACTCAACTATTTTTCAGGTCTCCCTCAGCCTCCTCTTTTCTGTCGCTAATTCCTGACTGCCTATCCATGATTCAGGATTGGTGTGCCTCCAATGATCACTGCCTTCATGCCAGTAAGACTGAGATACTTCTCATTGGGACTCCTGCTCCTGCTTTCCCTCTCTCACTCTGGCCGTCCTCCTTGGGCCCTCTTCCTTTGCCTTCCTGTGATTTTAAAAACCTTGGTGTCATCTTTGACTCCACTCTCTCCATCTGTCCTCACATCACTGACTTTGCCAAGAAGGTGACTACCAGCTGCACCTCCACAGAGATATTCTTCCTTTTCCCCGTTTCCCCCAGCAGAGCCCCAGTTCTCTTTAGGCTGGACTACTGCAACAGCCTCTTTGTCGATCTGCCTTCCTCTACTCTCCACCTTTTGCATCTAATCCAGAACAGTACTGCAAGACTCGTCCTTGGTCTCAAGCCCAGGGACCGTATCTCTCTCCATCCAGCCCTGAAATCTGTCCACTGTCTCCCAGTGGCTGCAAGGATCACTTCAAGACACTCTGCACTGTTGACAAGGCTTTCTGAGGCCTCGGCTCGCACTACATCCAACTCTCTCTTCCAAAATACCTTCCTTCTCAAGTCTGTTGCTCCTATACCTCAAGCTCTCCAAGGGTCAGACATTTCTCCATGCAGAGAGTGGGGTGCAGATCTCTCTCCTCTTCAGGTGTCTCCCTCTGGAATGGCTTCCCTTTCCCTCACAAACTTGAGCCAAACCACAAAAAGTTCCAGACGAAGCTCAAGACATTCCTTTTCTCCTATGCTTTCTCTTTCTCGCTCCCCCTGCTGTCCTACCTGTCTCCTGCGTCGACTGGTTGCTTTTCTACTCGTATAGTCTACTGGATACCAGGTTCCTCTATGATCAGTCTCCCCTTCAATGTCTCAGCGCTTACCACACACTTAGTGGCTGTAATTGTTGCCCCCGGTCTCCTGCATCTTTGCACTTACCCAGAGCTGTGTTGCCCTGGTTGCACTTACTCAGAGAAATGCTGCCCTTATTGCACTTCTCCCCTTTGCTCTCCATGGCACTTCCCGCTCCTCACTCCCCCCTACACTTTTCATTGTCGCACTTACATGATCTGAATGACACATGACCTAGTAAGATCGTTTGTCTTGTATTCCCTCAGTCTTCCTTCCCTTGTCTTGTTGCGCCAAGAAACAATTGTGTACAGGTGCGCTATAAATGACATATCATATCATATCATATCAATAAATGGAATATCTGACTTTGTGCAGAGGCAGAAAGTGTCTTGCCACCTTAGAGTGAAGTCCTTGCTTAAAAGCATACTCTCTACAGAGAGTGAGAAAGTTACTCTTGGTAGAAGAGAGATTCTTCTTTGCAAAGTGGTGGGGGAAGAAGGGTTCCATCTGTATAAATGTGTTTTGTTTTAGAAGTTTGTTTTGCTCCAAAGCTATTAGTATTGTCAAGTGCTCAGGTAGATTAATATAAAGAGCGCTGTGGATGACAAATTTATTTTTTTCAATAGGAAAGTGTTTCATGTTATTTAAATTAAACTTAATGTAAAGTGTATTGGCATGGTGCTGCACCGTTCTGTACATTAAGAGTATTTTGTGCAGTGACCCGAGTAGCTGAAGTATTCTATAAACCTGTGTTTCTATGTAACAGGGTGGAAATAACCAAGGAAGGAAAACTGTACATGTTGTGGGGTTAAAGAATATGTTATCTGTGTAATTAGAGAGAAAGTGCTTTTTTGGGAAAGAAACATATTTGGGTCACATTGTGATGTGGCGTGACCTGTGATTTGGTGCATATTAATTCATTCATAAATGTATATTCTTTCTACACACTGGCCTTATTCTTGGCTTATCTATGGCATGGGATGAGGGATCCATGTGGTATGATATGGTTCATAAACAGGAACACATGGAATGATATCAGCAGGTATATCGGGGGTGACAAACTCCCTCTATTAATTGTTGCCACATAAATATAACCCACACTGCGACAGCCACTTCACAGGTTTTTGGCCTGAGAGTAGAAACCCATAGGCACACCCATTCACAGAAAGCCAGGCCTCGGGCTAGGGTGCTGCATTTCAAAAGGCCGTTGTTTCTATTGCGAAGGAAAGGAAAGAATTTAGCGAGGGAGAGACCTGTACCGTATGGGGAGAATTCTGCCATTGTGTTCTCTCTGCCTCCCTTTCTTTTTCATGAACCCTCTTCTTCCTCTGGAGCTAAGCATTTTTGGTGTGGATCATAAGGACAATGTTCATACATTTCAAGAGCAGATATTGGAACCCCGAGGCAGGCTAGATTTAGTCCAATCACCTGGGGACTTCTGCTTAAAAATTAAGGGGTCTGACTCCAGTTCTTTGAAGCATCTTTGGAATCATCTTGAAGCATCTTTGATCATCACTTGAGAAGATTTCATAAAACAATCCTCAAAGACCATTGGGGGTAATGTACTGTTGGAATAGGACCTGTGTCTCTGCCAGCCACTGTGCTACCCCAGGGCTTCACCGTGTTGGCGGATGCCTGCAGTTTTTTGCCAGTCTCCCCTGTGTTTGGGAGCCTGAGAACAAGGGTCCATCTTGTCCCTGAGTACCTGGATTGGGACTCACAGCAACCGGACAGTCAATACAGACAAGATTCTAGTGTTTTGCCACTGAATTGCTTGGAGTGTGTTTCAAGAACTGTTTGCACATTTGAACCAGCAGAATGCTCAATTGCTGCCTTTTGCTCTCTCTTGATCTTCCCATATCACCAAGAAGTCTCGTTCAGTGCTCTTGAACCCACAAGAACAGCATAGAAGGTACTATTGACTGCTAACTGCCCGGTTGGTCAATTGCTGGGCCCTAGAGACTGGTTAGGTCACTTTGAACCCTTTTTGCTCACAAGTACATATCATTTGTCAAGAACATTGTTGCTTTTGCTTACCTTTTCACCCCTGATTCATTTTCCAGAGTGCTGCTTATACTATCTTTGCTTATTCTGTGTTCTTTCCTTTGTGTAGTGGTTTTCTAGTTAGTTATTATTGTACATGGTGTGTTTAAAGTGTTATATTTTTAAAGTACCTTGATAGGGCATTCCTTTATTTTGGACTGTAATACATACCTCTATAGAGTATAGCCTTCCCCCAGCCCACGTTACCACAAAAGGTGCAGGGGGTATATCTCTTTATTGTGCCTGTTTTAAGTTTAAGATTGTGTTGACTCTTGGTAGCTCCCTGTCCATGTTTGGTAACGTGGATGGAACAGCAGGCTTATCTCCTCTAAAGGTTGTGGATCGTTGGTTAGTTGCAACTACAATTGATGTAGACCTATATAGCCAAGAAATAACACATATGTTTAGTTCATAAAGGGTAAAGTAAACATAACACTTATGTTTGTTGTACCCTTGATACACAGTTACTGTGCCCCACGGGTAAAGCAAACCTAAGTGTTACTAACTGGTTAGACTTGGCTACATTGAATATAAGCCTGTGACAAAATGTATGTTTCCTTTACCCTTGATGCCCAGTAACAGTGCATCAAGGGTAAAGTAAACATACAAGTTATTGGTCCAGATTATAAGTGACCCAGTCCGGAAATAAATGTGCCAGTAACAAGTTACTGGCACCTTTTCAATACCGGGTCACTGTGAGTCTGCTGGTAGGGGCACTGACCTTTCAGTAAGCCTGACCTACCAGGAGGTCAGGCCCCTGCCGGCAGGCTTTTCACTGAATCACCAGTACCATTACTAATTGCGCCGGTGGTTCAGTTTTCCCATTCCCATGGAGTCCACTGAGACTTCATGGGAATGTGAAATAACCGTACCGCCACCTGTGATATCCCGGTAGCAATCTTGTAATGAGGCCCATTGTCTGGCTAGACTGGCCTACATTGCACGTCGGCCACTCTAGCCTAGTAATAACCCTTTTCTTTTTGCTTTACCCTTAATACACACTACCATGCATCAAGGGTAAAACAAATGATAAGGAAGGGTTACCACTTGCCTAGACTGGCCTACATTCAACATGAACATGCTGACGGACAGGACTCCTCTTTTATCAGGCATCATGTCTAGGCTGCTAGCGCAGAATAATGAGAGGCAGCAGTGCTAGTCTTCTGACACTCCACCCGCTCCCATTATTCTGAGATACATTTGTTGCAGGGCGCAAAGGGCACTCATCTAATTAATCAGCAACATTAGACAGATGGATTTGGGATGTATTTGGGAAAAGGTAGCAAGTGGGATCTTATAAGCCACTAGTGCCCATTAAGTTGAGCCTCTGGGACAGGAAAACTGCAAATACATGTTGTTCCTGCCGTGGGTGTTCAGCAGCAGGAAACATTAATTCTGTCAAGTCAGAGTAAAGACAGTCAAGTTGTTCCAGTGGCAAGACTGCATCTCGGGAGCTTCGAGAAGGGGCTCTCTGTGGATCAAGTCAGCATTCTAGATGGGTTCAGTCAATGGCCCCCAACAGCGTGAGTCAGCAATTGAGCAGGATCGAGATGATGCTTCCACTGTGTAGAGTCAGCATTCAATACAATAGCTTCCAGTGAGTCAAGCCAGCTTTTGAATGGGGTCAAAAAAATACTTGCATTGGGTCACGACGGGGCTTCCGATATGGGGAGTTGGGTGCTTCCACAGAGTTAAGCCAATGGTTGAGTCGCAGTGGCAATGCACTTCACTGGGTCATGTGGGTGTTGAATCAGCTTAAAGAAACAGGTAAGCGGTTCGAAGTTCTTTGAATTTCAAAAGCAGCACCACTGGTCCTGTTGTGGCTTGAAATTATTAGTCTTGAGGTGGTAAACAGAGTTATGAGCAGCTTCTGGGATTATGGGTTGATCTGAGGCTTGGTCTGGGTTCTCCAGTTACAAGTTGATTTGTTTTTTATGCACTTCCACTTAAGGGATATTGTTTGGATCTCTGCATGTAAAATCAGACAAAAGGACTCAGATGTCGTTTTGGAAATGGACAAAGTAAGACTACTTTTAATGGCTGGTTTCAACCATCATAAACAGATAGCACTCTAACTACCCACCAGCCAAACATTAATTGTCCCCTCCTCCAGGTCACCTTCCATTATATCCACTCCTCGGCTTGTCCCCTTATGATAAACATCACTTCTGTTTGGATCATCCTGCCCCCTAGGTAAGGCAATGGGACACATTATGTAGAGTTGTATTCCTTCTTTGATTTCCGTTTATTCTCTCGGTACTTCATGCTTCTCAGTTTCCAGCCCAGTCGCTCCATTCTGATGATATCCGGTGCCATCTTCCACAGGTGAGGGGTGTGGGACCGATGCCCCCTGATGCACATTGGACTGAGAACAAGGGCCCATTGTCAAAAACGACCTTAAGCTAGTACAATCCAAGATGGAAGTAGAGGTGGCCTTAACGAAGTGCACCCGAGTGCTCCCAAAAGCACTGCCTTGGCAGTCCTTTAGTGGATGTTCGTTTTATTAGAAGCTCTCAGTGCAAGTATTACCAACAGCCAATAAGTTGGGGATAAACCTATGCAATGTCCATTTATAAAAAAAGAAAAATGACAAACTCTGTGGTGCACACATAATTATGATGCTGCAGGTATAGAATATTGTTCCTGAATGCCTCCCATATCATGGTTTATTCACCCATTGTATTCAAAATTCATCCAATAGCCTGTATGGCAACATTTTGCAATATAAATCAGATTCCCCCTCCCTCAGGGCCATTAGCGTTAACAGAATCTAGATGGGGTTCTTCAACTGTAGCGAGCAGGCTACTGATACCAGTGCAGAGGCAGCAGAGAGGTCTTGCTCCACCGAGTGTCATTCAAATGTTGCACTTGATGTAAGCAGGGCGAAGAGCTTTCCTCTTCCTTTGAGACTTTTCTCTTCAAATCTATGGCCGAGGACTTTTGAATAAATGGTATGCCAAAAGAGTACCAGGTCAAATCATCTTGTCTAAAGTCCAAAGATGAATCAACTAAGGTGGCTGTGCTCTCCCTTATGAAGGCAAAATCCCACGGCTGATTGGTATCCTTCTATTATTCTATAATAGCTTCAATCAGAGCTGCGGGGACATAGTCAATTTCTCTGTGATGTCATACCCAGAGTGTTTTGTCTGCAGGAAGTGGTGAGGGGCAGGAAAGTTGAGATGCTGCATCAAGCAGCAAGATCGTGGAAGCCCTCAGTGGACTGTACCTCTGTCCCAGGATACTCTAATTCTACCACTCCCTTTGCCTACCTCCAAATATCACCCATAATCAGCACTCTAGTGAGTACTCCATATTGTGTCCTGGCAGGAATGTCTTTGAAAGCCTGTAACTACCCACCCTGAGGGGGATTTGGTGTACTGCGGAGGGTGTGACACCCATTTTCAAGAGCATCAAAGGGGAGCTTCCATGGTTACATCCAGGTGGTGTTTGGGTGGGAATCAAGCTAGGGCAGACAAGGTCAATTCACACAACCCTGCCATTAGTTATCAGGTTGGTAATCAAATTGCTTATGGCTGTATATGTGCAATCTTAAGAGAAGCCATTTCGAGTCATCACGGCATATGTTTAAAGTGAGGAGTGCCATTTAAAACACATGGGCACATTTTCATTTTGGTCGGAATTCAGTGGGAATTCTGCTGAATTGCCACCAAAATCAGTTTTCGTTACCGCCACTTGGACCCGTGGGTTTGCCCCGGGATTACAAGTGGTGGTATGGCAATGTGAGTCCCATTTATACAGTTCATAGGACACCATGGGGATTTTTGGCATATTTATCGCTGGCAGAAGTATTGTGCTGTACATTTGCTGATTTCTTTTTTAGGTAAAGTGGAAGAATAATTTCCAGCATCAAGCTGGTGGTGGATCTGCCACTTTTCCTCCAGAAATCAGCAGATTTACAACATGGTAATTCCACTAGTGGTAAATCCACCAAACCTATAGTTTGGCAGTGCTAGACAAATTGTGGTATTTCTGTTAGTGTCATAAAACTTAGTGGTAATGGAATTACTGACACCTTTCTCCCACACTGCTGAAATTGTAATGGGATATGACTTTGGGAAATGGATGCTTTGCACCGTTGGCCTACAACAGGCTGCACTAAGGGGAGCTGATGTCACCATTGAACCTGCAGGAGATACCCCAGCAAAGTCACATGGCTGCGCTATGATTGTGGCATAGAGCAATAGGGTGGTGAGGTATGGTTGGCATAATTTGTTTGAATAAAAACAAAAAAGCTCAGGCAATAAAACCCTCACAGATGGCCATTCTGTCACACACCCCTAGCCAAAAAGGATGAGCACCAACCTTGTAAGTGTTTTGCTCATTCTCAATGCAACAATATCTATGGAGGTCAACTGCATTGGTGTGCAGTGATCGCGATGTATTGTGGATATCTATACTCAACCCGTGTAGGGCTGTGTCCCTGTACAGCAGGTTGAGATTCTCTGCCTCCATGGTTATTACCATGTGAGAGGCCTGTGATACATTTTTATGGTAAAGTGAGACCCACAAAAAGTTTGGTTGAAGCTTGCCTACCAACCAAACTACAGCCAAAGCCTACTTGTTTTGGTGGCCCATGTTGCACTCTCACTGTGTCAGGTGCCTGCTAAAGTAAGCACACATCTGAATCCCCCATCTGTATTTAGCTTTTCTAATACTGCTCCAATCCGACATTCGCAGGTGGCTGTCTGAATGAAACATTCTTGTCTATAAAATGGGATCTCTAGAACTGGGACCCTCCACACACCATCATGTAGGTTCTGTAAAGCTATTTGGTAGGCAAGAATTGAAGAAACCTTCTTTGGATCTTTTTGGATAGTAAGTCATTCAGCGGGAGGGTAATGGTCACATACCCCTTGATGAAGGATCTCTAGTAACCAATCAGGCACAGCATGGCTCTCGCCTGAGTCTGACTAGTTAGGATGGCACATGCCCACAACACTTGCACCTTTGTCTAAATATGTTGTTTCTTACCTCCACTCACTTGTTGTCCATTGCAAGTCAAACCCTTTGTTATCTGGCACTATGAAGTCTTGGCAGTCAAGCTTGACTTCTACATGGCTTTCAGGACCTGTTTTGGGTGGGTTAAATGGTCTTCCCAGTAGGCAAGGCTGAAGTGTTCTAACCAAGACAGGATAAAGTTCATCATCCTCTGAAAGGTGGCCCTAGCATTTTGTAACTTAAATGCCATGACAATAAATTGGTGATTCCCTTTGGATGTTGAATATACTGACCTCACATGAGATCAGTGTGTTTGGCAGTGCCTAATGTATCAGTAATCTCATCTGCCTGCGGTATGGGGTGTTATCTGTTTTGGTCACAGAATTGAGCCCTCTATTCCAAAACAAAAGCAAACTTCAGGGGTCCCACTGCTGGATTGTTTTCGACACAACTGTCTGGATGAGAACACCCAGAACTCAACTGCAGTCTATATTAATAAAGTTAAAAAATAATCATGTCAATTAGCATAAAATCAAGAAACATAAAATATCTTCAAGTCACATTTGTATCCACTGTGTTTAGTAAGAATTTTATTTTGTAAAAACGGTCCCGTGTTTGTTAAATGGTGGATCCAAATACTTAATGAGTGTTCTTTTGATTTGATCCTAATGACGATCGAGGAGTTGTCACATTATGTATATTAGATTGTGAAACTAGATCTATTAAAAGAAATTTGACACAATTGATGACTGGTGCTGAAATTCGTACAATTTTAGAGTACATTAATGTTAGACTAGACAAGTATCGTAAAGAACTAAAGGCAAAATAAATTGTGGAAATTTCATCGAGATAATCTTGACTACAAATATGACATTATATTCATAGCAGAAAGCTTATCAAAATCAGACCAACAAGCCCTAATCGAGGATCCTCTTCATCTGAGGTTTCCAGTGATGAGACTAGCACGACGTGGGCAATAATTCCCACACAAGGAGGCACTGGATCCCCTAGCCCAATCGCGAGCAGCAGTAGTGGAGTGGTTACGACTGCAGAAACACCTGAGAATAGACCTACTGACTTGTCTGCTGCTCCAGATAGTTTATCTGAAGCTTTTTTAGATGAACAACAAAGACAAGACGGGGGAGGAATAAAGCTACCTTCCAGGAAACAGCCCACACGGAAGACGTGATCATTTATTTGTCTGACGAACTATCAAAAACAGACGCAGACGTTGGGACTTTAATTTGTTGGCACACATAACACTATGTTTTTGCAAGAACATATAGATTTCCACAGATGTGTAAGAAAAATGAAATTAAAACTGTTTTTCATGGACATTGATGTACAGCCCTCACAGATGGAAGAAGACAATGAACTCTTGGTGTTTGTACCTAAGAGTAATTTCTGTCCAACCAGAGCTAATAAAGCCATTGAGGTTTTTGAAAAATCAGTATTGAAGGATCTTAAAGCAGTGCCTAATCACACTAGAAAACACCATTAGTTGACGGTTAACTAGTTTAAAATATTGAAAGAATTGGCCAATGACAATCGGCTTACGTGTAAGCCTGCTGACAAAGATGGTTCAATGGTTGTGATGAACACACAGGATTACACTAGAGCGTGCCATCACCAATTAGATGATGCTGAAACCTCTCTAAAATTGGATGCAGATCCGACACAACGGATACAGGAAGCACTTGATGCAGAAGAATCTGATGGGCGAATTACATACAAAACCAAGAATGTTTTGAAGAAGTTACATCCATTGACACCTACAGTCAACACACTCCCGGAGGTGCATACATCTATGTCTAATCTACTGGGCCACCCCGTCTGTGGCCGCAAAAGAGTCCACTCTGGAGCCTCTTGCTCAGTATATAGATCGAATTATACGCCTCTCATTACGCAGGCAATGACTTACTTCAAGGATACGAATGACCTTTTCCGTAAATTTCATTCTTTAACATTTGATTTTACAACCATGGTTTCATTCACATGTGATGAAGTCAGTGTATATGCCTTTGTATGCCTCCATTCGCCATGAGGAGGGAATTACCACCATGGAATGGGTTCTTATTCAATATTATTTATTTATTTATTTTGCTATTTTATAATATGACCATATAGATGTTGATAAAACAATTTTACTGGCTTTATTGAAATTTATTGACAAATAATTTGATTGATTGATAGGTTATTTATAATGTGCCTATAGACAAGTTTTTCAAGGAGCAATTTTTTTTTTTTTTCGAAGATGTTTACTTATAAACTGCAGGGGCCTCGATGGGAGCCAGCACAAGCTAACCTTATAATGTATACTCGTTGTATTGATGATATATTTGGGATATGGGTAGGTGCATTTACACAACTAGCCTCTTTCTTGGATGATCAGAATTTATAACCTGATCCATTCAAATGTACATGTTATTTGAATTAGACAGAAATTATTGCATTGATGCGCGTGCGCGCGCGCACACACACATCTGTCATCGAGGGTAAGCTGTGCAACCGACTGACAAAAACAGACTTCTACATGCACAGATTTTTCATCCCAAAAGTACACTCAAGGGATTACACTACAGCCAACTATTACGTTTAAAAATAGTATTTCTGATCCAATAGACTACACATGACAGTGCAAAGAGATGTGATCAAATAAATCGTAACATTAAAACACATTGCAATGTCCTATAGCAGGATAGAGCTACCTCTAGACTGTTTATCACATACCCCACGTGTGTCTGTAGAAATGCCAAAACGGTGAGAGAAATGCAAGTACACACGGACTTTAGGAAGAAAGTGGTACTGGTTACTAAGGTTGGGACCTTCCCATGTTACAAATATCAGCACAGAAATAATCTAATTAGGAGACTGTTCAGTTCCGACTCTGGCCACAAATTACTCTGATAACGCCACATGGACAGTTCACTCTTTACTAAGTTTAAGGATAATTAGATACAGTTCTTGGAGTCAATTAAGTATGGTGACATAGGACACCCACCGGCATCCTCTCTCAGGGCTTACATCTTTACAGCTGACAACCCTGGAACACTCTCATAGGTAAACATTGTCTGCTCTGCATTCCATCTCAACATTCTAGTCACTTGCACCAGATGCAGCCAGAGCTCAACACAACAGAGACCTGCCATTAGAAATACATACAGTGGGGTGGGGGGTCAAGCTCATGAGCTATGCCCGCTATGACTCTGTGGATGTGACACATGCCTTGCGCTACCCTTTGTAGCTTCTATTATGTTGGGCTAACTACTAGGAAAGTTAAACAGAGGTGGACAGAAGATAAATCACAGATGCGGACCAAGAACCAGAAGTCAACAGTAGCTATCCATTTTCAAGAAAGAAAAAAAAACACAGTGACATAACTGAGACTAGTGGTCATTGAACATGTTACAGCTTGGAAATGCAGAGTCAACCTTCTGGAACATCTTCACCAGCGAGCAGTTTTTTTGAGAGATGTGTTATCATCATTGAGGCACAGGGGTATGAATGTTGAGTTTGACCTCAATTGTTATGTGTAGAGATAGGTGTTGGTGTATGTGCTGGCACTGGTTATTGAGATAACAAGCTTTTACTATCTTTGTGCCATGTTAAGAGCCAGTTTTCCATCAGGGATGCCTTGCAGCTAGTTTAAAGGTCATATAAGCTTTTTCAAACAAGTTAGCATCCTAGGGATATTTCTAGTAAGCTTTTGCTAGTGCGTTTGGAATAACATGTATGTGGCCACCATTTTACTTTTCTTCACTCAAACTACTATTTACCCTCCTGGAATGGATACATCAAAAAGTTAAGCGTTTGCCGCAGGCATGAAAATAACCTGCACTTTACACGTTCGCATGCCAACAGGTCTATGACTTTGTCGTCATTCTTTCTGAGGTTGAAGCGTAGAATAACACTACAGTGTTATTATTTCGCAGATTAGTATTGCGCTTAGAAGCAGGAGTCATCTGTCACGAAGCGCTATTTTAAAACATGATATTGTTATTCGTACCATTCCTTTGCCCCCAGTATTCCCTGTTTAATAATGAATGGCTGTGACTGTAGGTAGTACCAGGATTTATAGTGCCAGAAGCATGGATCAAGATAGAAGTGAGGGCCCACAAGGGCGTCTCGCGGTCCAGGACTTTTTTGTTGTGCCACAAAAGGATTTGAATCCTGCTGTGCAATTGGGTGTTCGTTTCAAGGGGTCCATTAAAAAAAATAAATAAATAAATAGGGTGAAAGCAAATAATAAAACACTGTAAGATGGGAAATGGATGCTCGATGGACCTAGAGAGAAATACATGTTTCTATGTTTACGGAAGACCTTGGGCCAGATCGATAAATGGTGGCAGGTGCAGAAATGATCCGTGGTGATAAGAAGACACGTGGAGCAGTGTGCGAGGCTCGGAGAGCAGTGTGCGAGGCTTCTGGAGCAGCAACTGACAACCTGGCAAGCCAGATATTATAGGCCAGAGGGCCTCTAACCTCAATGGCTGTCAGAATGTCAACATTCATCTAGGGATGCAAATGTAGGAATAACAACCAAGGTTCAAAGTGGGGGGGGGCTTATCATCTGCAGAGCCGGCCTTAGGGGAGGGCACCATTAGCCCTTCACCACGTCAGCTCGGGGGTGTCTTTCAAGGGCTCTCCCGAGCTGGCACAGTGACAGAAGTCGCGGCAGGTGCACCTTTGTTATTAAATGCGCCCGCGGTGGCAGAGTTTGCCTACAGGTAAACAAATTAAAGAAAAGTGGCAGATCCGGCCGCCGCTCCACCACCTCCCGCTCCCTGTTGACCATGGGTGTGTGGCGAGGGGGGTGCCAATTTGCCCAGGCCGCTGCTGCCCCTAAGGCCGGCCCTGTTCACCTGGTAATGGCACAGGGCCTACGTTACAGGCCTTGTGATGCAAGAGCATTAGCGCAGGCTCTAGTGCCATCCCAAGGAAGTAAAAACCAACACTGAAGGGTTCAAATTATTACTACCCAACATGTTCAACAGGGAGTCAATAGCTTTATTTATTTTCTTGTTTATGGTTGGAATAATTGTATGTGATCCACTTATGGGAAATACAAATTCATATATAAAACGTACATAACCAAACAACTTTACATAAATCGGAACGTGAGTTTAGCTACACATTCTCGTAAATGCTTTCAACAGTTTGGCTTATGTGTAAGTATGAGAAAAGCATTTGCCAGGACCTGTTGTAATGGTATTAACTGGCCATTGATGGTAACAACTGCAAAATACTGTGAGTACGAGGGCATATAATAGCAGTGCCTCGAAAGGCCCTAATACTTGAACACCATTGCATGTGTTTAACAGGACTTCATTGAAGGACACGTATATCGCTTATAAATCAACTGGCTAAAGGCAGACCTGGTTAAGACATTTTTATCACACCAGTATTACATTTAAAGCTCTAATTAAGTCATAAACTCTCATAATACTGCTTTGAACAAACACTGTTAGGCACTTCAAGCACACAGTTTGATGGTAAGTTTTGATAAAGCTAGCTCAGTGATATCCCAGCAGGATGTTTTTTGGGCGGGAGGAGCAGGAAGTGGTGGGAATGGCCATATGGATTAGCATGGCCATGGGCACACAATGGGTGGAAATTAGGTGGCCACCTAATGGCAAAAACAAAAAAAGAAATAAGCGTTAAAATGACTAGAGAGGAAAAGAGAAAGGGGAACTACTCCTAGGGCATTCTTTCTTTCAATGGATCCAACAAAGACGGGAAGAAGGTTCAAGGGGAGATGTGGAGAGTGGGTTAGCAGGTGGTGACAAAGAGACAAGAGGCGGATTACCAATGATAGCGTGGTCAGGGGAGTGAATTTATGCATTTCCAGGGGAGACAATGCCTGGATTATATGGAGGTGGAACCAGAAGGGTATTAGATTGGTTTTCCTAGCAGATGCCCACCACAGAGAACCTGTTTCCAGGCATGTCAGGGGCAAAGGCAGTGTTAGGCTGGAAGGGAAGACTGTGGTGTCTTGTTATCAGGGGTCTAAGACATCAATGACGACTCCCTGGTTGGCTGAGAGGGCCATGAGTGTTATCTTCTGTGTGCTTATATTGTTTATTCTCTGTGTTCCCTCTAGTAGAGCTCTTGAGTGACCCAAGTATGACATCTTCAGTCAGTACTGTTTTTTTTTTGCCACCCAGGACCTTAAGTGGGCTTCCCCGGCAGGCTGCAAAAATTGTGTATGAGATGGGGCACTACCATGGGGATGTATGTGATTATTACGAATACAATCATTTCGAAGACGAACATGTCATATTCTAAATGCTCATGTTCGAAAAAAGCAGCCACAGCTAAATGGCCTTTGTAGAGGGTCCTTTTCATTTTCTTTTTTTTATTTTGTTTTCCGAAAACTGTGTTTTGGATGCGGGGGACACCCACGCCAGCCACGATTCCATTATAGTGAACAAGGGTTCTGGGGACATCCCCGCAATCCACCCTTCCCTTGTTCGCTATAATGAAAACTGAATGGCTGAAATGTTCAGCATTTTCAGCTCTATGTAATTTTGGCGCAGCCGAAATATGATCATTTCAACCATTCGTTTTTTTAAACAATATTTTTGTTAATACCCTGCCAGGGCACCTGAAGTCTCCTGCTAACTCCAGCCAACCAGGCTAGTGGTAGGCCAGGCTTTTTTTGTAAAGTCAGAAGCTCTTGCGTGCAATCGAGAACTAAAAAGACTTGACTAGACATTGTGTCGCAGACCTCTCTGCATCTCTAATGAAAGGGGTGTCTGGAGGGGGATCTGCGACACAATCAAAAGGGGGTGCTTTTTTTTGTAAAGCCTGAAGCTGTCGCGTGAAAGTGAGAACTTAAGGCTTTACAGCAACAAAAAAGCCTAGCTTTTCATTGAGTCTCCAACCCACACACCCCACCCTCCGCCAGACACCCCTTTCATTAGAGATGCAGGGGATCAACACCCTCAATGAGAGGGTGATGATCCCCACAACTCCAGTTAAAGGGGTGTCTGGAAGAGGGGTCAGTGCACAATTTAAAGACAAGGAAACACTTAACTGACCTGAATGGTGCCTGTCAAGCCACGGCCCCTGCCCATTTGTAAAATAGAGTCTGGGCTCTTACGGGGCGTGGCCTAACAGGCAACATTCAGGTCAGGTAAATGTTGCCTCCTAATAGCAGCACTGATCCCCTGCCAGGCTACACCCCCCAAGAGCCCCTCCTCGAGTGTGCAGTCCACTTAAAGCACTTTTGCCACCTGTGCCTTGCATGCTGGGATATATAGATCCATACTTACATTAGGAAAAACAAAACTGCAAGATCCAGAATGCAAAGCTTTGCAAAGCCGGCCCACGGCCTGCTTTGCATCGAATCCTTCTATTTTGCACAGAACATATACATATACCCCACTCCAGATGTATAGTGCCACTTCTTCCTTGCAGATTTACTTATGCTGACTTCTTTCTCCCTGCACGGCCCGCTCGAGTCCCAGCACGTAATTGATTCGCCGGATGCCTGTGGTTTTCGGCGCGGTAATAGCGGCGGTGTTGATTAATCGGACAAGAAACCCACAGCCCTGCTTGGAGCTAAAACCATGCATCTTCCCGCTGCGACGTTTCCCGTTTTATTTTCCTTTCCGAGCGGGGGAAAAAGAAATCAAAATTTAGATTCCGCTGCCTCTAATTACAAATCACCACCTGTGGTAAAATTATTGAAAAACAGATGAGCACTCCATTCAAGCAATAGCCTTAAAACAAGCAGGCAGTTGCGCGTGCCAGAGTGATGTATAGACACAAAGGAGGGCAGATGAGCGATTAATGAGCTCTGTCCCCGCGCGCTGCCAGGGGAGCACTTCGGCTGAGGTGATTGAAAGCTGGCAAGAGTGGCATCCGTCTTCATCCTTGGTTAAGGGCGACGAAGGAGAGATGCAATTGGGCCGACAAAGCTCCAAGGTATGTGGCTGAGTCATTTGGAGGTGTCAAAACGATCAAGCCATAATTAATTAGCTTAAGTGCCGATATTTAATTCTTCAACTTTAATGAAGAATTCAGCAGCTGAAAACAAGTGGCGGCAATCTGTTGGCCAGAAGAGCGGCCTCCTCTCCGAAGTTTCGCTCAGCTTTTGTAATCAAGCCCGCGGTTCTCGATCTTTCTGTCAAACCCCTTCCTGTTTTTTTTTTTTTTTTCTGCATTCCTTTTAAAGGCGTGAAAGCGCCCACGCTATACATTAGTATCTGGGATTCGGCTGTAGAACGAGTAATACACGTCATATGTTCACCTGGGATAACATTAGCTTTTTTTTTTTTATTTAAATATATTACAGACAATTACGACTACTTATGCTACAGATGCAATGCTCATAGTCATATGACTATCCATTATATATATGTATATATATATACAGAGAGAGAAACAGAGAGAGAGAGATACCTTATGTATTATATATTTTATTTATATGATATAAAACCGGAAACCTCCTGAAATTCGCCAGTTATAGTAAGCTAAGCAACATTGGGGAAGAAGCAACCTGACACAGCAATCATGGCCGTGCATGAACTGAAGTACTTAGGTTACCAACACTTTCTGGTAATGCTGCTGGTTTTTTTGCTTACTTTATTTTCCCAGAATATGCTCATATGTGTATGCATTGTGGTCTCTTTATGTTTTCTGTGTAGTAGTACAATTATGAAGTAAGGAAGGCATTGTTAGGTACTTATTACATGTGTCATAGTGCACACATCTGTGAAATGAAAGGATTAATCATTTTACTATCCAACATAGTAAGGTTTTGAATATTGCAGCTCTATGGCACATGCTGCAGAGAATGACTACATTTGTATAGGAGTTTGTTCATGTGCTGGAATGAAGCCAGTAACACAACGGTGTTTGTAGCAAAGCATCACCCAATGAACTATTTGGCACATGATACTTCTTCCAATGATTTGTTGACATTTTTCTGCCAACATTATAATGACAATCCCTTGTAGAGGCTGTGCATAAAAACTAAATGCACAGGTGATGTCATCAGTGATGTCATGAATTACATTTGTAATGTCATCTTTGATGTCATGGGTATTAGTCTTAGCAGTGCACAGTGGTGGCGCGAGTTATGGTTGCTTATCTTACCATAAATGGCGAATTTCAGTGCTTTTTCGGTTTTACTTGTAACCATAACTCCCCTTTAACAATGTTTTTTCACTGAATTTGCTAGGTTTTTAGTAGCGCAACTTAACCATTAGATCCCTTTAACAATGTTTTTTGTTCGTGAATTTCATGGGTTTTTAGTAGAGTACAGTAAAGGGAACATTGCTTTAGCATAGTGTTGGCAGTAAAGGTAATATGTATGTAGTATCACACCTTCACCATAACGTCCCCTTAAGAACGTTTTGTCAGTGATAGCTTGTCTGCCGTCCTCATGAACTTGCAAAAAGCCCAAATTCCCCAGTGTATGTATCCATTTGTGCTACCCCTTCGCTTGCCTAATAGTGTCAGTGTATCTGACAAATGAAAGGTGTGCATGTTAATTGTTGGTCAAACTGTGCGTGGTAGCCGCGATAGTTGCAGGTAAGCAACGTTGAGGTTTCTATGCAGACTGCACCTGGCCGGCGTATGTGGAATGACAATGCAGGTATCCGTAGAACTGCAGTACTGGCCGCATGGCCGCAAATGCGGAAGAACTTTTAATTGCTTGTGGGAGCGCACACCTATCCTTTGTACAACTATGTCCATGCCTAGGGCATCCTCTGTGTGCTGGTAAGAAGACCCTGTCGCAAGCCCTATGGATTAAAATGGTAGGCTACTGCGTTTCAAGTACTCCACATGACTATGTGGGTTGCTCTGCAAACATACCAATTTGTCCCTGCACCAGGCCTGCCTATATGAGGCCCACTTGAAAACAAGTAACAGCAACCTCATGTGTATGCTGGGCATGCTAAATGTCACAACAGTTAGATTGATGTGCTGCTTGCCTTTCCATGACCTGTTCAACAGACACACTGTGTCTGCACTGACCACTGTGCCGGAAAGTGTGAAGGGTTCACCTGCGGGTCCCACAGTTGGAGATAACGTTCAACAGCAGGTGTGACAGTTTGTAGTGAGTCTGCAAAATGGCAAACCTGTTACAGCTTGGTCAGCAACATAGTAGTGCATGTTTGTAACAAAAGTACATAAACAGCACATTCTTCGGAGAGCAAACAATATTATTGTTGGTTAAAACAGTAGTGTAGCAGCATGGGTCACGTTTAAGAATTAGCTTCCTCCTGCACATATTGAAGCTGCATTTCTCCTTGTTGTAAGCATTCTTCTATTTAATAAATCAGTCATGCCCGTGCATCCTAGTCCTACGGCTAATGGCGTACCATGAAGTGTCCATACTGCATGTGACGAGAACAGCAATGCAAGCATAAGGGACCAGTGGGCAGGCTACTACCCTGCCAAAAATGCAGTAGGGTAATTTCATGTACAGCATTCTCCACATAGGCTGCGGCCCACAACAGGGACACTCCAGTATGGCACAGGAGCTTTACACCACCCTTGTAGAGCATATGCTGTGCGAAGGACCCTTACCTGATAAAACGGCATTGTACTGTGCATGTACTGCTATGTCGTACTCTAGAGAGGGAAGTTACTTTGAAGTGCTTGGGGATACTCCATCCGGGAGCATGTCAATGAGTGGCGTCTATTGAAGAGAGGGCCACCCAACATTTTCCTTCCTCTGCAAGTCCCCTATGGTATGCCTGTAGGTGCTGGCCCTTCCATACCGGCCCTTACCTTTCGTTCCTTCGGTGGCGTGTGTTACAAGACCAAAAGAAATAGAAATGCACTGGAAAAGGAAAAAAGGTAAGTAAACAAAGCTCCTTTCAGAGTTCAACAATGGAAGTGGCAATGAGTGGAGGCAGGGCGCCGCACATTGTATACATTCCACAGATTGTGCGCTAAATAAAGGAGCTGGGTACTGTGGAAAACACTGCAGTGGAATCTGGTAAAATTCCTCGCTGTTCAAAGAGATTGTTGTGCATGTGACAGTGCGTTTCCAAGACCTGAAGTGCGCAACACCTACTACAAACATTCTTCCTATACTTCCAAAAAGGGCAGCAATGCAATTTATGTAGAGTGTACAAGATCGTAAATGCAGTAATGTTAAGAGGAACGCTATTTGTGTGGAAAAATCTTCGTGCTGTGAAACGTCAGATTCCCATTTGTAAAGTACGACATTGACTCACGTTGTAAAAAGGCACAAATAGATGCATGACCTGGCAAAGTGCCTCCTTCAGCGCAAATGGCACTGAAAATTATGTTACATGTTCTGCAAGCTTCCCTCCACAATGAAGAACAATAATATGGTGGTGATTGCGCTTCACCAAAGTGTCACACAGACAAACCAAAATCAATCACTTCATTGTAGATACTCCATACGAGTACAAATCCACATGATACAATCCGCAATGACCTGCCACTACACATTGTCTTCCATTCACTGTCAATCAATGTATCTACAACTCTCCCACAAAGCATACGCTGTGGCTCGTGCAACACACAGCCACAAGTGCACCCTCTGCATTTCGCTCGACAAATACAACATGTACCACAGTCTGCCATTCACACCCAGAAACCTTATTGACCAATCCTGTGTCCTCCACAGGCCCAATGCTATGGCCACCATCTGAAAAAGTCGCGTATGTCACACGTACAACCCGGCAACTGCTGCAATGTCCACAGACTTTTTGAGCTGTGCGCACGCGAGTGTGGTGGAATACATTTCAACCAGGGTAGGGTACCTCGTCAGTAGTGGGGGCCCTGAAAAGAGGCTTTTTTTGTTATTTTATTTAAGGGTGCTTCCTTTGAAACACAATTTTTTGCGATTTTTTAAAAGTATTTTTCTGTTTTGTACTTGAGCTCACATGCTTACAGTAAGGTCTTCAGTGCAGCCTGTATATTGGAAAACAAAATATGATTGCCACTGGTTGACAAAGTTTTTCCATTAGCATTGAAAATGTGTACATATCGAGAACCAATGTTGTCGTTATCACAGGAGAACATCCCAGCAGCATTCAAGAAGTTGCACATGCTTCAGTTGATTAGAACCCTCCGACCTCTGGCTGGTGAAAACAATCATTGGAATAGTCCCATGATATTTGTGGTGGGATACATGAGAAAAGCACCTTGGCAGTGTGAAAAATGTGCTTCACTGCTTTCTTCAACTTCTTGAGTTGATGGTACAGACGGGGGCAAGGCAGGGAACCCAAATGGAACGCTCCATAATGCACGACCACAGCATACACAGTTGCAAAAGTGCCAACTCGTCGACATTCTCCAATGAGACTGCCGAAAAGGCGCACATTGCCACAGCACCACAAAGCGTCCACTGCTTCCAAGTCGAAATCACAATGAAAGTCTTTTTCAACAGCATACTGCAACAAATCTCCCACAAACTCATCACCGACTACCAACACAATGGGCCTCATTACAACCTTGGTGCTAAGTGCACCAACTTTACCACCATGGTGTAAACTCTGTTTACACCATGGTGGATGGCGGATTTACCGCCCCATTCCAAGGTGAGTGGGGCGGTAAATCCCCATTTCCCATTTTCCCTTCCCCATTCCCATTTTTGCCCCATAGGGCATAATGGGAGTGGGGAAGGCGCTAATTACGCCGCCGTAAATTACGGCGGCGTAATTAGCACCATGGCAGGTTAGCGCCATGGATTTTAACGCCTGCTAAAAGCAGGCGTTAAAATCAGAATCAGGCGTTAAGGGTTAACGGTGGTGTTAACCCTTAACGCCTGAGTTGTAATGAGGCCCAATGCATCTGTCCATCTCTGCCTGCCACCTTCACTGCATAAGAGTAATGGAACAAAATGTTGCCGCCCTTTCCTGTGATGCACACCCTGAGCACCTGATTGGACAAATCCCACAATCCCATTCCCATTGGACAGCTTGATGAGAAGAGCACAATGCGGCACGTGCACTTTCCCAAAAACTGCAATGGCAGCACCCCAGCAACGCAAAAGCAGTCCTTCTTAACTTTCCACTACTGTTGCTCCACCACTACCTCATTGGCTACTATTCAATAGTGACACACGCATCCACCAATAGCCGCCAGCATGCAACCGTGTCACTCCTGTACAACACTTCACTTGTGCCGTTACACATTCACACTGCAAGTGTCATGCCTTTCCAAAGCACGTCCCCTACAAAGTTCAGTAAAAGTATGCACGATTTCTCCATCCGCATACATCCACATGCCCACCCACAATGTGGCATGTGTAATCCTGACAGTACCGTGGAATCGAGTGGTGGGGGTTTGGTGGGGTGGGGAAGCAGTTTCAAGCAGGGTAGGGGATTGGATCTTCCAGCGTGGCTGTGAAAATGTTTTCTTTGTTTTTTTCTTTTTGTTACGTGCGTGGGAGCAATTTTTATTTTTTTCACTTTATAACCTTTTCTGTTTGCCTCTCCTCACATATTTACCAAATTCTGTTCAATGCTTCTTGCACAGTGTAAAAGAAAACGGCATTGACAATGGCGCTCAAATAAATGCAGTTTCTACAAAACCACTGGATATTTTGTGACCTTATGATCTGATAGTGGGTGGCGAACATCCCAGCAGTCTGGATAAATTCACCCATCTTCAGTTTACAACACACCTTCCGACCTGTGGCTGTGGACAAGTTACACTGGCATGGTTCCATACTCCTCGTGGTGTTATGCATGAGTAGACAACCTTGGCAGTAGGAACAATCTGCATCACTGTGTTCAGCAACCTCTTCAGGTAACAAATTAAACGTCCACATGACATGGAACCCAAATGCAGACTTCCATAGTGCACCACCACAAAATCAACGTTTGTGACGGAGGCCACATATCTGCAAAGGCCAACCATTCTGCCAAAACTGCACTCCTACTGACAGCCCCAGAGAGCTTCCACTCCTTCCAACCTGAAATTAACAGCAATGCCACTTTGCACACAACACCTGTGCAAATGGCGCACAAAGGTATCATCGACGATAAGCACTGTGAGTCTCTCCATCTCTACCAACCTCATGACACAGTAGTTGCCAACAAAGATACTTCCCCATCCTATCAACCACACCCTAAACACCTGATTGCCTAATTCCCACAGTTCCATTTCCATGCCCACCATGCTCATAATGGCAAAATGTGGGACGTGCGCTTTCCCATCTACAGCGAGGGCCACGCCCCAGTACATGAGACACAACAAATTTTCCCTTTCCACTGGCATTTTTACACCACTCCCTCATTCGGTGCTGTGAAAGTTTCACACACGCATGCACCAACAACATACAAAAGCTCTGCATTGCACACTAGCATTTCTGTACACCATTCCATATTTGCCCTTCAAAACTCTCAATACACGTCTCGTTTGCTTCCAAAGCACCTCCACGAGAACCGTCTGCTAAACCATCCACTATTTCAGGATCCATAAAGATCGTGAGTGGCACCCAGCACACCTTTGGCCATGCACACATCAGTCTAGGCCTTGCCCACACCCAGCACAGCACTATGAATCCATGCATGCAACCATGTGCGCAGCTAACATTGTCCACAAAAGTAACATACGCAGCAGCACTTCCACCCAACTCCCCCACACCATAACACAGCCATCCACCAAAACATATCACTGTTAGCAGAGTCCACAAACATAGCACAGCTTACGCCACCCGTAACCCCTGCCATTCACAAACTGCCAACCTACCCACACTATCTTCCATACATAGAGCGTACTACAACAAATCTGCACATATCACACTAATCAAGCACATATAAGCTGCACTTCACCATACCCGCTTCCATACTCATTATGCAAACACTTCACCATGTGACCACACTGCACAACTTCTCACTGCACCATCTCCAGCCATATAACAAATACTGTTGCATATTACTATCACCTCAACCATGGAACGAACAATACACACTTTTTTACTTACTTCTGATGCTGTTGCAAGTGAACAATGTGCTCCACAACCATTCTCTAAAGATCACCACCCTTTAACTGATGCAGAGTCAAAAAGGCATTACTGCCATGGGTGTGCTCAAGCCCTAGGATCTTGAGTGCATGGCCTACGGCCCAAGGCCTTTGGCCATGCACCCAATAGTCTAGGCCTTGAACACACCCACTGCAACGTAATGCCACCATGCAAGTCAGCATGTCACCAACTACCAACTACCACAATCCACATACACACCACTGCCACCAGCATTCCTACCCAACCTGCGCACAACAATGGAGCCATGCAGCGAAAAATGCAACAGTTAGCATAATCTACAAACAAAGCACTGTATCCGCAACCTTATTCACTATCCTTCACCTATTATGGTCTTACCCACTTCCATTCACAAACCATTGTGTCTCTCCCAACCTAACCACATAATGTTCACAACATTGGCCCTACTCCAAACAATGTGTACAGACCAGACTATGGAAGCACCACGCTCTACCTGATGTAGAGTCAAACATGCATTGATGCAGTGAGTGTGCTGAATCCCTACACTCTTGAGTGCATGGCCTACGGCCTAGAGCCATGCACCTAGTCCTTCAACACACCCACCGCAACGTAATGCAAGCATGCATGCCACCATGTGCCCTACTACCGCAATCCACCCACATAACACAGCCACCCGCGCTCCCACCCAACCTATGTCATGTGAAATTCACTCCCTTTCTCAAAATCACCTGCCACCACTGCCATACGTACCCACATTCCGTGACCAAAAAGATATAGGAGTTGTAACATTTTAAAAAGAAATTTGCATAACAATGACATCATGGGAAAATACAAAACATACACGGCCTGATTACGAGGAGGGCGGTAAGGGGTTAATGGCGCCGGTAAAGGTGCTGGTGCCGTTAACCCTGTACTGCCCTACTACGAGGTCCCCTAGCGGGACCCGCTCTGGACGTCTGGTTTTACCAGACGTCCTATGCGGGTCCCGTGAGGGGACAAGCATGCTAACAACGGGCCCGTTATTAACAGGCCCGTTGTTAGCATCATCCCCATTCCCATTTGAGCCCTATGGGCTCAAATGGGAATGGGGATTCATTTTTTCTGGGTCCATGGAATGGGCAATTACGGGGTCCGCCAAGGTTAGCATGACCCGGTAATTGCCCATTCCATGGACCCATTAAAAATTCATTACTGGCGGCAGCTGTGCCCTTAATAAGGGCACGGCTAACGCCAGGGTCCTAATGAGGCCCACAGTGTTGGCACCATTGAAGCATTCCAAAATGTACAACCCATCAAACAGCACAACATGAAATGATGGTCAAATGTTACACATGTACATTTCTGCATGGTAAGTTAACACCAAATTAAATTACCTAACTTCACAGAAGGTAATCACACAGAGCTGGTAGGCAACCTTTGCCACTCCTCTGTAGCAGCAGCATGGCCAATACATATGTATTGCTGCAGTGCAACTTCAGCACTGAATGACATGTAGACTGATACCCCCCTCAGTCTGATAGGCAGATGCTGTGGGATGGTGGTACACTCTGCCACTTGCCTTCACTGGTGGTTCACCTAAAGGGGTCACATAGCTGTCAGGTCAGTGGATTGGTGTGGGCCCAATCAATGTAATCACCTATCAGGCCACTGTATAGACAGACTACTTAATGTGCTCAATGCTTTGTCCTGCTACCTACCGTAGAGTCACATAAATCACCTGCCACTGTAAAAAGCAGTACTATCTGTCACCCAAATCTGTAGGCATTAGCACTGCTTAAAAAGCAGTAGCCTACTGCCTAAATCTATTGGTTTGGCAACTCTCCATGGAAAGATGTTGCCACAAACAGTTCGCTGCACAAGCTATTGGCCCTTTACGACAGCTGCCTCCATTCACCACACAAGGCAGTACCTGCCAATTGGCACTATACGCACGAATACTGCAGGCAGACTTCTGTCTTCTTTCACCTCATTACACATGTCACATAACCCACTTCTCACTCCCCACCCTTTCCATTCCTTCTGAGCACCAACACATGGTGTACGGAGTATTTTCCAGTCCCTTTCGTGGCTGCACTGTCCTCCGATACACCATGGCGGCGGTTCCCGAAAACTTTGACGCACAGCAGACTTCCCTCCAGCCAACCACCAGCCGTGTCCAATGTTCACCTATATCACGGCGTACCACAGGCCAATGACACTTCAATCTGCACAGTGAACAGGGAAATGGGTCCGCGCAGCGGACCCAGATAGCACTCATTTTTTGGGACATACATTTCAGTCCTTTGCAACAAAACTACTGGTCGGATTTCCACCAAACACAAAAAAGCATGCTTTCTGACCCAAGCCCCTGCTCCTGCTGGAAATTTGTTGCAAATCCGTCCAGCCGTTCGGCCTCTAGCCAAGCGCAAAGTTTTTCCCCATTCAGTCTATGCAACAAAAACATTTTTTTGAGACAAAAGTGCTCTTCCTACGAGTTTAGTAACTTAATCAGAACTACACGGCCGCTACCGTGGGCCATGTAATAACTTATATATAACCACCAAGTAAAATGTGTGTTCATTATATCACATATACCTTTCCAAAGTATTGTTATACGGTAAACAAGACTGAAATCATTGCCCAATAAACAGATTCAAAATGTGCTCCTTACTGCCTCCATCTTCATGAAATGTACCATTAGCCAACCAGTGAGGAGTGCGATTAAGGATCAAGTGTTTTCCCTCCATCAGCAGGTGCCTTATGGTTTTCCACTTTATTGGTGCCACACAGTCTACATGTTCTGTCATTTTTTGTAGCCCTTTCCTACCTGCTATTACCACCATTGAATCTGCAAGGTTACATTTTATTTTCATGTAATCCTCCATTATGTTTTGGTTCGGAAAAGGTAATACATACAATTAGCATTTTAGAAGGTCAGAGAAGCTAATTGCTGCTTAGTGCCAGGCTAACCTACAACTTTGACTATACAAACCACTCTTTAGCATATTCTCTCCTAAAAGGTGTTGTCATTGCCAGATGCTGGTGTATTTCTCTATGCATCTAATGGTTAGGCTGGGCTCCTGAATCCCACTGTTAGTTCAGGGAAGAGCATCATATCTCAAAAGTGCATGACACATCTCTTGCAAAATGTCACCCTATATGAATGGGTTACATTTTAAAGAGTTGTAGTGATATATTGGGAGACTGCCCTTAACATGGGGAGTTTCCTCCATTTAAGGTGACATAACACATCTGTTATGTTAACTTTGTTCTGTCTATGACTCATATAGAGCTACATAGATCCATCTCCCTGTGCCATCAATGAGCCTAGAACCAGGCTGGGGTATAGAAAGAATATATATTTGTTAAATAATAGGTTGCTTGAATATTTGCACTAAATGATTACTCATGCTACTTTCTTTCTGACAGAACACAAAGATTCAATATGAAACTTGCTTTTTCTTTGAATTTTACTGTTGTCTCATGTACGTGGAACACAGGCCAAATAAACAGGTCAAACCTATTGTCTGATGAACCCCTTTGTGTCCAAATTAACCAATACCTTGGAGCATTACCAGATCATGAGGATTAACATTCCTTGATAAAGTTTAGATTTACATCAAATGCAACTATTTCAGTGTTCAAGAGCAAATTCACATATGCAGTACTTTATTGTTCATTCGTAATGCGCCTATACACAAGTGTTTTGAAGTGCAGCAGGCGGGTTATGGGGTAACCGAATAAGAGAAAGTAGCAATCCTAATAGGCTTTCAGATTGTGTAAGTGCGCTAGCGAGAAGTGCTAGGGGGACGGGAGGTGGGGAGTTTTAATTTCCCTTCACACTTGATAATGATTGCAGTTTTGAAATCAATCACAACAGACTTTTGATGCTACTTTGGATTGATAGAACCCTTCTTCCTTCTTCACCCCTTAATCTTGCTTCTATCAGCATCACTTCTCACTTTCAGCAAAGAGTGTGCATTTTATTAATGAGGAATTAAGTTTGGTTTCACTTTGTAAAAGCACTTCACTTACCCAGCACCAAACCCAGACCCTCCATGACATTTAGCAGACATTTGCTCAAAGGTCAGATCTAAAGAATGATGTTAGTTAGGAATTTAGTTATTGGGCAAGGACAGCCCTTTTTGGAAGTCTGGGGTTGACAAGAAACATAGTTGTACCCAATTACATTACGGACTATAGTTTTTAAAGTACACTGGGAATTAAATGTGTTAATCTCGAAGGTTAACACAATGACCCAGTGGTATTGGGCAAGTGATTATTTATCAGCTATAATAAGGATCTACTTACATATTCCCACCCATTAACTAAGGGGAAAGTATTAAATCAAACAAATCCCCACACACTTGGTTCTGTTGGACAAGCTACTTACATGGGATTTCTCTGGGTTTGGCACACAGAAAAGTCAGCAGCATTTCAGGACCCTCTCTTGTGGAAGCACAGGGATCTGGTGAGGCACTTCAGTCAAAGATAGCCTCCACCATTCATCCCTCTATTCGGCTCTCCTTTGTCATATGGCCCAGTCAGCTTTTAGGATTTCCCAATTGCTGTCTCCTAGGTAAATATAATCCTGCAGCAATCTTCAATAACTCCAACCCAGGTAGTGTCAGGCAGTCAGACAGACTTCCCAGATAATTTCAGGCAACTGTCTCAGGATTAACCCAGATGGTTTTTAGGCAAGTCTTTGTTGAAGATTTCTTTAGGCAGCTCTCTTCTTCCCCAAAGTGCTAGGTCGTTTCACACACTAAGGCACACCTCCGAAATATTAAAATGGGAATGTGCAAGTTCATTGGTGCTGACTTTTCATTGGAGGCTTATCCCCTTCTCCTCTATTGAGGCTCAGCCCCTTTCTATGGATAGACCCCTCAGAATTATGAAGTTGAATTGATAGGAAGGATGAACCCACCCACCACAGTCTTCATTTGTCTTTTTTTGTACACATGTAGTTTTGCACTGAAAAATCCTACATGAGAAACATTTTTGTTTTACAAATACACATAACAACATATATATTTTTGTATCCCTCTACTTGTGCTGGATTTATCAAGAATACTCTTGTCTCGGCAGGAGGTTGCAGGTTCAAATGCCAATATTTCACACCTTGTGCAACAATTATAACAGTTACCAACTCAACATTTCTGATGCTGATATCTAATTTAACAAGCCACCAGCTTCCCAACTTTCGTCTTCAAAGCATTTTCTGGGGAGCTAGAAGTACATTTTCGGTTGTAACAGGGTTTCCAAAAGTCTGTTTTTCATGGAAGTTGAATCAACAGAACCGTCTCGGGATAAGCTTTAAAATGATATATGTCCCATTCCTATTCCTTAAAGTTTCATGGTTCAAATGTTAATGGGGAAAACATAATTCCTAATATAAACCTATGGCCAGATATTTAAAGACAAATAACTCTGAGTTTCATTTCACAACTTCAGTTTCTGTTCTTGATCAATTATCTGTTCCAGGCTCTACAGCTTCATTGTTGACTTAAGCCTGGAGTAAAACTATTAGCCTTTCTTCTCCCCGGGATAATGGCCATTGTATTACTTATCTGAGAGAAAATGTTAAACGATCTTCCTATAATACTGTCTGATTATGAACATTGGCCTAAGCACATTCACATTTGTACTGAAAACCACACTTAAACAGACCTGAATAGACTTCACCGCCATCTTAGAACCATCCA
Organism: Ambystoma mexicanum; assembly: GCF_040938575.1. Taxonomy (NCBI): domain Eukaryota; kingdom Metazoa; phylum Chordata; class Amphibia; order Caudata; family Ambystomatidae; genus Ambystoma; species Ambystoma mexicanum. The sequence continues at coordinate 234,448,215 of NC_090927.1, read as the reverse complement.
CCATTTTGATTCTAACTCCTGCTTTCTATCCTAAAATGTTAAACTGTGTTTTTGGCTGCAGCAGAGCAAAATGAACTTTGAACTATGTCAACATTGAGGCTACTGAGAGCAGAATGTTTGTCTTGTGCTATGAAACCCTGGAGCCAAATTGAACCTCAATTCAAGTGTTGTCTGTACCAATAGCTTCATCCTTATACAAACACAAAAACTGAGTGTTGGACAACTAAAACTATGTGCCTTTGCAGAAAACCATTGAATTTGTTTCTTGAAACTGGACTTACTTTAAGCTGGAGAACCAACATGAACAGACAGAACAAAGCTGTAACCATTGTATTTTGTAGACTGGAAAACAATTGTCTTGAGTATTTAAAGACAATATTGTTGTATTTGTCATGTGAACTACTGGGCATGAACACTTGTAAGATATTAACTTGGAGAAGGGCTGGATTATGTGGCCGGGACTGTGTATAAATAAAGCATGCTTCATGATGTCTAGGACTCTCTTCCCTCTGCTGGTACACACTGCGAGGCGCTTGAGAGCCAGGTAGCTATCTGTACTTTGATTAAAAAGTAAACTTCTAACTCTGAACTCGTGATTGGCATATTTCATTTTGGTGGTACGAAGCCTCGATATTTCCTTTGGTCTTTCAGATGGTGCCTGAATAAGGACCCTCAAGATTGATGTCACCTCGCTGAACAAGGAGACGCGGCTATCAGACCGGCATCTGATAGTGAAGGGGCCCCTTGTATGAGATGCAACACCTCAACAGTACTGCACGTTCCGATCCCTGGACGGTGAGCAAGCGGTTTGAGAAGACATCTTGACGAGGGTCCCCATATTGAGGCAGGCTCTTTGGCGAAATCGCCAACCATGACTATCCTTTGTAATCCAATCGGACCTCCTTTGTTTTGAAATCAGGTGAGTTGTGCCCCGATTCCTAAGAATCCTGATATTGGTTGCAGTTTTGCACTTGCAAATACAAACAACACTAGGTAACAAAAGTTTTCTGACATGTCTGGGAATTGTCATCCTGTTTCAGGGGATTATTCCGCAGAGATAGACAATCCAGAGATAGACAATCTTTGGGACAAGGCCAACCGGTGCCACCCATTGGGTCGCTGGCTTGTTTACTGTACTGTAAGTACGGCCTAAATAGTATCGTATTTAATACTTCTGGGGCCAGTTCATGGTAGTTTTTAAATTGCTCGTTTAGAGTATTTAGACTCTATATTATTAAAGAAAAAGGCTAGGCCTGCAACATTTGATGCAATTAAAGATTGGAGAAAGGAAGCTATGCAGCAACTCAGAAGTAAAGAAAAGCATCCATGTAGGCAAATGACTAATGCTGAAAAAGCACTATTGTATGATCAACAGAAACAATCAGAATCTTATAGCTACACCCTACTGATGAGGTTCAACCAGACCGAAACACATGTCTGGGGTTGCTGTTGGTACTCTTGTTCAGAGGAGAATTGCCTAGCATTTCGGTTCTGGACTGCCCCAGGGCAGGACAAAGACTGATATGTTTAGGATATTTCTCCTCTGTGAAAGATAGTGATCTAAAGACTCTGGGTAAGGCTCTTGTAACCAGGACTCATGTCTGGCAGAGAGTCTCCCATGACTCCCTTGTTATTTGCATATTTCATGTAACTTTGGGTCTCACCCTAAATTACTAGGGGAATCCAGACGTGGACCCCTTGCTCACTATTCTTAGAGAGGTATAGCCACACCCTACTGATGAAGTTCAACCAGCCCGAAACACGTGTTTGGGGTTGCTCTTGGTACTCTTGTTCAGAGGAGAATTGCCTAGCAATTCGGTGCTGGACTGCCCCAGGGCAGGACAAAGACTGATATGTTTAGGATATTTCTCCTCTGTGAACGGTAGTGAGCTAAAGACTCTGGGTAAGGCTCTTGTAACCAGGACTCATGTCTGGAAGAGAGTCTCCCAGAACCCCCCTTGTTATTTGCATATTTCAAGTAACTTTGGGTCTCACCCTAAATTACTAGGGGAATCCAGACGTGGACCCCTTGCTCACTATTCTTAGAGAGGCATAGCTACACCCTACTGATGAGGTTCAACCAGACCGAAACACGTGTCTGGGGTTGCTGTTGGTACTCTTGTTCAGAGGAGAATTGCTTAGCATTTTGGTGCTGGACTGCCCCAGGGCAGGACAAAGACTGATATGTTTAAGAAATGTCTCCTCTGTTAAAGATAGTGAGCTAAAGACTCTGAGTAAGGCTCTTGTAACCAGGACTCATGTCTGGCAGAGAGTCTCCCAGGACCCCCCTTGTTATTTGAAGTTTAGAGTTGACCAGGGTGACTGCAAGGGAGGCAGTGTTCTATTCAGATAAAAAAGGTTTTATTTGCCTGATCAAGCCTGGAGTATATCCACAGGATTCCTTCCCTTGACGGGCATGTGAATCAAAATATGCTTCCAGGGTCTTGATCCAATAACTAGTTTTAATAGATGAGCCACCAATATCAAATGCTGAAAATCTGCGATTCAACTTCTGAAGATGCTGAATAGTACCAATGAGCATGAGCTTGGTTTTATTATCATTTGAGAGCTAGAGAATTATTTATCATCCAGTTTTCAATTTTAGCATAAAATTAGGTAGGTAATTTTCTTAAGGTCCTTCTCCTAGTCACCGGTAACTTTAATAATGACCTGTGTGTTATTGGCGTAATTTGTATAGTCTACGCCGAGACTGTGAAGAGGTTGGAAGAAGGGACGTGTATACAAGTTGAAATGGGTGGGGAGAGGCACACTCCCTGTGAGACACCGCATGTGATAAGTTCCAGGGGGGATTTAAATCCATTAGAAACAACACAGACAGATCTAGGGACTGCAAACAAGGCCAACCAGTGTAGGAGCTACTGGAGCCATTGGTGATGTTCCCCATCCTCTCAAGCAGCAGGCAGTGGCCCACAGCGCAGCTGAGAGGTCGAGAAGCATAAGTAACACAACCTGACCTGATTTTACAATGTGGCATAAATAAGCCTTCAAGTCAATCAGAGCAATCTGAGTGCCATGGAGAGCTCGAAAACCAGACTGGAGAAGGCCAAGTAGATAATTGTTCTCAATGTGTTGCTGGATCTGAGAGTAAGCAACCCTATGCAGAATCTTCAGTAAAAAGGTATCATTAGTAATAGAACCATAATTGCCTACAGAAGATGGATCAAGGGAGGCCTTTTTAATCACCAGAGAGATCCACATCTTTTTCATAGAGTCAGCAACAGTAGACGTAGTGAAGGAGGAGTTGACCAAGCACATAACCAGAAGAGCCAGGCATTCAAAAGATTCTTTCATTTTAGAAGGGGGATAGATAACATCGGAGCACGAGGAAGGCTTAAGATGAGAGACAATGTCAGAAAGATCAGCCTCACAGATCTCTCTAAAGATAAAAATGGGAATAGTGGAAACAGGGGGTTGAGTATGGCGAACAGGGCTAGGAGTGATGTTAATGGGCAAGGAAGGAGAGGAGCACAGTATCGCAATCTTATTGCGATGAGAATTCAGTTCATCACTAAGGCCCTTTTTTATATGTCGGAACACCATTGGTCTCTCTTAACCAAGGCAGGGTAAGGAGTATCCTTCCCTTCAAAAACCCTGAGAATAGTAAAAAGTTCTTTGTGAGATGAATTAGCAGATTTAGTACGTTCTTCATAAAAGTCTTCTTTGGCAGCCATAATGGCAGACGTGTAATCAGCCTGTGTTTTACGATACAGAGCAAGGGTGCAGTCATTGGTGTTTTTCCGCCATGCCTGTTCTCTTTGTCTCTTGAGTGTTCTAAGAGTCAGGATTTCCTTGGAGCACAAGGATTTTCCCAGAGTTTCAGTTTTAACTATTTTAAAAGGTGGAAGTGTGTTCATAACAGTGGAAATCACCTCATTATATTGATCGACAAGGGTAACAGTACAGTTAGAATATGAAAGGTTAGCTATCCTAGGACACGCTAGTTCCGAAATGGCCAGAGGTGTAATTTTACAGTAGTTCCTTACGGACATTTCAACACATGTATTAAGGCTAAGCTTAGCATGTTTACCAGGCATGTCTAAGAAGAAGGAGATACAACTGTTATCGGACCAAGGGCAATTCAGGATGCAAATTTTTTTTCGAGATTAGGCGATGAGAGAGAACCCAATCTAGAATATATTCATCTTTATGGGTAGGGATCTTTATATGTTGTTGAAGGCCAGTGTCTTCAGAAGTTTGGGCAAGATTGATGGCTTGGTGATCGTCCGAGTGAGAGGCCCAGAGGTTAAAATCACCCAGAACAATGACATTAGAAGTAGTTTTAATAAGGTTGCCAAGTAACATGAGACGCTGTACCTCAAACAGTGTCATGGCTATAGGAGGGGGTAGATATTAGAGATTCAAAATGTAGTATTATGATCAATAGTGATTTTTATCACAGTATTCTGGCATTCATCAATAGGCAAGGTGTAGCATATATATGAGGTGAGAGTGTTTTCAATAATGACAGCCGTGCCTCCATCCTGGCCAGAGTTCCAGTCGGTACGAAACAGCTGGTAGCCAGGCAGGGTAGTGGCCATGGTGGAATGGTTAGTGATATCAGACAGCCAGGTTTCTGTAAGAGGATTGAGATTGAAGATAGATCCAATGCGCAGGTCCTGAATATTGTAGTCCAAAAGAAATATTCTTTCACATTGCTTCTTATGGTGTGGTAAATGTAATCTTTATATTGATTGCAGATATTTTGTTAAAAGAAAAACAGCCGACACGTGTTTTGACCTTCCAGGTCATTATAAAGGCGTGTATCCAGATAAATAGAAAGACAGATTTGAAGGGTGGTATCTGATAGTACATATAAGGTCACCCTGATGTGCAAATTAAATGTTCAAAAATTATTTCAGGACATGTAAATCAAACAGCAGGTGTACCACTTCTGTAGAGCAGCTATTGCTTTCATATGAGTTGAAGGAGCCCAATCCCCATTTCAATTGTGTGTGCCGAGTGTGGCCACACTTGGCGAAACGCTCGGCGCACTTGGCACACTCGGCGCACGTGATTGAAATGGGGATTGTGTTAAACGGGATATCATATTATGCCTCCTTCTAATATATATTGGCCTAAGCCCAGTCGCTCTGCGAAGAAAACTGCGTTGCAAAGTTCCGATTTTGGATGGACTTTGCCGCCATTTTAGGATCATCCGCCATTTTGATTTCTGTTTATATGTAATTCTGTGTTCTAAAATGGTGGACTGTGTTTTCAACTTGTAACCGAGTCTTCCCGACCTTTGAGCCTAGTTTATGGCTAAACTGTCCAAGGGCCGAATGTTTACACTGGGTAATGAGACCTTGCCCCAGACATGACTTGTGGTCTAAGGATTGTCTGCATTAAATAGCCTCATCCACGAATACACATCGAGGACAATACTGTGTAAATGTCGAACGTGGTCACTGGCAGAACTGCATTGTAGAGGGATATGTGCTAAGGCTTACTGCTACATCTAGGAATAACTGTTGCCATTGTAACTTGTTTGAAATGTAAACCGAAGTAATCCGTGTGCATATTGTTGTATGAGCCATAAGTGAACTCAGCACAAACTCTAGACCACAGATTATTAACTTGTAAGAGGGGCTGGACATTATTACTAAATTGTATAAATACGCGAATGTCCAGATGTCCAGTACCTCTCAATCCTCACACTGAAGGGCTGGTACTCATTGTGATGTATTGGGGGCCAGATAGCTATCTGAATTTATTTCTTTGTAACTACACAGTAGAATAAAGATCTGTGAATCTTTATAAGCCCGTGTTTGGTGTATTTCCTTTGTGGTACTCAGCCTTGATATTTCCTTTTGCTTTTAGAATTGGACCCCTTCAACTCATATGAAAGCAATAGCTGCTCTACAGAAGTGGTAAACCTGCTCTTTGACTTACATGTCCTGAAATAATTTTTGAACATTCTAATTTGCACATCAGGGTGACCTCATATGTACTATCAGACACCACCCTTCAAATCTGTCTTTCTATTTATCGGGATACACGCCTTGATAAGGACCTGGAAGGTCGATACACGTGTCGGCTGTTTTTCTTTTGACAAAATATCTGCAATCAATATAAAGATTACATTTACCACACCATAAGAACCGTAGCCAAAAAGAATATTTCTTTTTGGCTACAATATTCAGGACTTGCGCATTGGATCTACCTTCAATATCAATCCTCCATTTCAGTTCATGTGTCCTGGTGCTTTCTAGGGGGCACCAGTAGAAGGTGGCTCACGCAGCAGATCCTATTTATGCTAACTTACCTTACCATATAATCTTTGGCGGTATTAAACAAGTGCACTGTCTACTTACGACCCCTGTATCTTTATCCAGGTCTCTGTAAGGCATAGTAAATCAAGTTCTTGTGTAGGAATGAGATCAGAGACAGCATCAGCGTGTTTAGCCAAAGACCACCTCTTCAGAAGTCCAAAATGCAGACAAGGGTTGGGAGTGTTCCTTTCAACAGTGGGAGTCATAGCAATGTTGTTAGTATAGGCCAAGCAAACAAGGGCAATCAATAATAGAGAATAGCCAAGGTATCAGTCATAAGAAAGTTATGAGGACGTCGGATTTTGAGCACTTTGCAAAAGAGAAAAGGTTTGCAGTGACACCTCTTACCTAAAAATCCGACCTGTACCGTTATTGGGTAAGAGGAGACCAAGAGCTGCACAGAAGCCCCCAGTCTGGCAGAAGAAGCGGACCAAACATGGGCCAGCCCAGACCGGCCTCCCTCAAGCTCCGACGCTCACGTGACTGGTTCTGGTATAAGAGGGACAGCAAACCATTTGATAGATGGAAGATGTAGTTTCTACGGCTAGCGCGATCTGCACAGAGGAGGTGAAAAGGCTAAAGCAGCTTCTTTTAAACAGATATACAGAGCTGCAAGTAAATCAATAAAATATAGCAAGTCCTGACATGATCAACACTGCAGTTAATAGTAAAACCAATGAGCATAAGACAGAGTTAAAAACACACAAGGCAAGTACACATTCAATCAACAGATCAGAGTGAGAAAAGGCAAGGCTATATGCACCGGCACAGAATGGCTACAGTGTTTGTGGTATAAGTAGAGGTAATGCAGATGGAAAATATGTGTAGAACATTGATAAGTGACAATTGGTATGTGGAAGTGTAATATGTTCATAGGCTTACATGATGATTTTTTGGAACTGATTGCTGGATGGATGCGCGACTGTTCCAAAGCAGCCAATGAGGGAGTGTTGCAACCATAAAAGTGACAAGGGTTGAAGGACTGTAATGTGCGATGCTGCGCACATGCTATCTGTGTGTTTTAATGATGCCTGGTCTGGAAAGGGGTCAGCGGAGACCATGGATGGTTATAAACGTCCATTGATTATGGTCTTTGTTACATGCTACAGAAAAGTATTTGTGAATGCAAATATTTTCTGTTCTTTTTTCTTTTTCTCTACTATACAATTGTCCATTATTTCCATTAGCATAGTACACGATGCTAATGGAAATGTTGGAGAATCTTATTGAGTCTAATTACTTTAGCCAAAAGTTTAAAGTAGATGGAATCTATAAGACTTGTTTTTTTAGTTCCATTTTTTAACTGTGAAAGGTGGCTCCAAAAGGAACCTTTTTTGGTGTTTTTCGATTATTTTCTTTTTGCAAAAGAGGCCAGGAAGTAAGGTGGGGGAGTGACATTAGGGAAGGGGAACAAACTACAAATACGGAGGGGCAGGTGGACAGGTGAACGTGTTGGGTGTGCCTTAAATCTAAGGTAAGGGGCAGTGTTTCTCATGCTCTTTTACTGCACTTCGAAAGCTGCTCTGCCCTGTAGAGTGGTGTGTTGTAATATATACAGAGTACTGTTGTCTTTGAAAGATATGGATCAATAGCCTCTTGTATGGCTTGCAACGTAGATGGTGGGATCTTCTGACCCACATGAGTAGCCTGTGTGGTGGCAGTATCGGTTGAGGAAAATGAGATAAAGGATGACAGCCTACTACTTCCTGAGAAAGAAACAGCCTTTCTCAGAGCATCTCAGTGGTTGGATGTGGTGTGGTGGCGCATGGAGGTGGTCCCAATGGTGGTAAGGAACTGCCACACCCATGATTCTCTATGGGTGCTGGAGGTAGGCATTTCTTCTATCTGACCCTCCTGGTTCTCTTGATTCTTCTCTGCATCATTGTGCCTTTTCCATTGTCTAAGCCCCACAGCTGGTGGTGGTGGCTCCTAGTGAGGAGGGATGGATATGGCTGATGCCATTTCTGAAGTTATATAGCAGTTGTGGTGATACCTTTGCAACATTATGCTCTCTTCAAGATTGCAGGTGGAAAATCAATAATAATAGGTCTAGTAGCTGTGCAAGGGTAAACTTTCCACTTGCAACTTCAAAAATGCCTGCTTATTGCCCCAGGTCTGTGCACCATGAGCTAAAGCCAAACACTAAGGAAAGTACTTTAAAAACATACAACAAAGTTAATGTCTAGATTTATAGCATGATGTGAATTTTTGAAATTCTCATTGTCAGTGAACAAAAACAACTGGCCTTCCTTTGTCAGTGAACAAAAACAAGTGACCCAGATATGTGATGTCATCAATGATATTTTTGATGTCATCTTTCATGTCCTGTATGTTAGACTTAGCAGTGTACGGTGGTGGTGTGAGCTTGGTTCCTTAGTTTACCATAACTGGTCAATTTCATGGGATTTTCAGTTTTACTTGTAACCATAACATCCTTTTTACAAAGATTTTTCACTGGATTTCGTCGGTTTTTATTAGTGCAAATTAACCATAATGTCCCTTTAACAACGTGTGTTCACTGAATATACATATATTTAAAGAAACACATCAAAATTATCTTAAAGGTATACATTTTATTTTTGGATTGGCAACCATACCCCCACATCTCAGAGGCGCCAACCGAGAACTTATACTGCGCCATTTAGAGACTAAGAGCATACTAGATTTCAAAATTCAATTCCCATTTGGACACAATATAGACAAAGAATTGTACACTTTCTGATGTTATGAAGTTTTGTAATTTTAGCTATGCAAATAGAAGGTGAAAATTTGGAAACCAGTTAATGTCCTACATCCGCTAAGGTCATTTGGTTTTATTATGTTAAATTACAGGCATATACATTTTTTCCCGTTCCTTCCCTTTGTGCATTTTCTTTTGGTCCTTCGTTTACTCATTTTTTTCTGTTTTCAGCTGGTCACCCCTCCTTTTTCCTCTTGTTTCTAATTACTTCTTTTCTTCATCTTTGCTTGTGTCATTGTTTCAAATTTTTTCACCTTTCTTCACAGTTTTTCATGCTTTTTTCAAAATTCCTTCACATTGTTTTGTCACTTCATATTTGAGGTGTTGTTTGGTGTTTTGCTGTTTTGTCGATGTATTCACTTACACATGTTATACTTTCTAAACTATTTGCAGGGCCAATAATTAGAATTGATTGAGTGTGAGCCCACAATTAAGTGAAGTATGCACTATTTTGTTGTTTTAAATTGTGTCTAGCTTTATATATTGTTTCGACGGGTCACTATGAAATGGACATTCTCTGTTATCTGTACATTGTGGATATGTTGAATATGTTGAGTGGTTGAAAGTTTGAGTCTCGGTCATTTGGGGAATACAGTTGTTCTTTTAAACGTGTTTGACATGTGTTCAAATGTGTTTTCTATGTGTTTGAAATGTTAGAATGTTATGATCCCACTTCTAATCAAATAGGACCAGGGTTTTACTCTGAAATATGTACAATATATACCTAACAGCCATATCATTAGGCATCACATTTGAGGTTTTAATTTGCATATTTGCACATTGACAGCATCATGCCTCTCATTGGAGATATTCAGGTCCAAACATTAGGTACCTCAAAAGAGTTATCCGGTGGATGAAACAATGTGCATGCCATGTTAGTGCACTATGCACCTTATTGGGAAAACTCAGGTTAAGCACTATGCACTTTATAATGTTTTTTTTTAACCAGAGGTAAGCACCATGCATTTTAACCCCTATAGAGTTCGTTAATCGGTTTGAACAAGTATTTTCAGATTTTAGTGGACAAGATTTAAGCACAGAGTCTGGAAAATGAATATTTGTGGACAAATTTGTGCGTGGATTGTTACCTGACATCCAGTCGTAAATTATTACTTCTGAGAGCGCTTGCAAGCTAAGTCTCAGTCCGAAGTGTTGCATATGGCTAAGTATTATGACAACCGAGTCAATAATGACAAGGAAAGGATTGAAAAGAAAAAGGGAGACTTGAAAACTAAGGTGTTGTTGCAACAGATTGTTAGAGTTCCTAGAGGGGGGTAGTACTAAGTTCATGGGACAGTATGTTCCACAAGGTAATGTACCGTTGGGTCCTGTACATGCGAACCAATGTGCTTAATGAAGACAAGAGACTCATTGGCGAGCACTATGCCCGATCCTCCAGCAGAGGTCGAATAACACATTTGGTATCATGGGTAGACGATCAAGAGGCCGCCCTGGGGCAGGGGATCCTGGTAGAAGCCAGTTTTCTCAGAATTCTCAGTCTTTTTTGCAAGACAATCAGCCATCGAGTATGGATACTAGAAACATTTTTGATCATCCTTCTACTGCTTATCTCTCTGAAGACCTTCCCTTTGATGATATATTGTTTCGCTAGGATTGCCCGAAGCAGGGTTTGGAACTGATGCCTATTCCCGTTAATCAGAAAGGTCCCTACGTTGAAATAATAGTGGGAAATAGGAAACATCTATTTTTGATAGGTACAGGAGCACAGAAGTGTTCCATTGACCATTCATGGGTTCCAGACATTCCACTGTCAGGGCAAACTAATGTTTTTGTAGGGTTTTCCGGTACGCCAGTGGTTAGTCCGGTTTCTTTGCCGGTACTGATTTCACTGGGTCCATTCACGGATCACTGTCCGTTTCTTTTGACATCAAACTGTGGTGAGAATTTGTTGGGGTTGAATCTGTTAAAGGAATTAAATGCGGTAATTCATTGTTCTTCGGATGGAGTGCGTTTGACGATTTCACCACAGCAATTTTCTACCTCACAGTTTCTGACTAGACTCTTGCCGCCAGAATTTAGTGACGTTCTGGAGTGTTTATGGGGGATCGATGACAATGATGTCGGTGTTTTACAGATTGAGCCTGTTAAAATCATTTTGAAGCTAGGAGTAAAATTGCCACGTATTCCACAGTATAAGATTTCGGTTGATGGTGAGCAAGCTTTGAAATGTATAGTTTCCGATTTTGTACACCATGGGGTAATTGAAGAAATTGCAGGTAGTTTGTGCAATAGTCCGATTTTACCGGTGTATAAAAAAGGAGATAATGCAATTCCTTTTCTTTTTATTATTGATTTACGCGCTATCAACAAGATCGTCGCTCCACAATTTCCTATTGTGCCTGATGTGACAACAATATTAACGATGATCCCAGCTTCTGCTACTCATTTTAGTATTGTAGATCTTAAGAATGCCTTATTTAGCATTCCTATACACAAAGATAGCAGATACTTGTTCACGTTCACCCTAGGGGGACGCTCGTTTACATTCACCCTTGCACCACAAGGTTACACAGAGAATCTGAGCATCTACAGTAGGGCTTTGAAAGAGCAGCTTGATACACTTGAGTTGCCTGCTACTTGTACATTGCTTTAGTATGTCGACGACCTTCTTTTAGCTGCAGATTGAGAAAGTGCCTTTAAGGAGGGCACCGTGTTGTTGCTTATTCACCTAGCAAAGCATGGACATAAAGATTCACTGAAAAGGTTTCAATATTGTCGACAGGAGGTCACCTATTTAGGCTATTTCCTGTCAAAGGAGGGAAGAAGATTGATGCCCGAATGGATTAAAATCATTTCTAGCATGTCTGTCCCAAATACACAGAAGGAAGTCAGTGTTAGGCTCACCTGGTATCCACGGGGACGCCACCCAGCCCTGGTTGGATGATTTGCACTCTCAAACCCTCTCCCGGCCCCTTGGTAATGCCTCTGATTAAAGATGGGTCTGCAATATAGGAGAGCTGGATTCAATACCAGATTGGGCCTAATTCCAAGGTGGGCGCAAAGGGATTACCGGCACAGGTAAGGACCCCAGTGCCGGTAATCCCTTTGCGCCCTATTCCGAGGTCCCTTTGCGGCCCCATCCTTAACGCCTGGTCTGACCAGGCGTTATGGACGGGACCCGCAAAGGGACTTCAGAGCTAATAACGGTACCGCAAATTGCGGTACCGTCATTAGCACCCTCCCCATTCCCATTGAGCCCTATGGGGGCTCAAATGGGAATGGGGAATGGTATTTTCAATGGGGATTTACCTGTCCCGCAAAGGTCAGACTAGACCGGTAAGTCCCCATTTAACGAGGGCGGAGACATTACCGGTAATGCTGCTAGTCATGGCGCTAATTGCGCCATGACTAGCACCAACCTCGGAATGAGGCCCATTGTCTTTATGTTTTCCCACCTCCCTTGGCATCAACTCCTTCCTCCCCCATGGGCCTTCTCCTCACCTTAATATTGTAAAAGGTGGATTCTCCGTCCTGCTCCTCGTGGCGGGGGTGCATAGATGTGGGGGTGAGCAGCGACCAAGTTACTTCACTGGTGAAAGCCCCCCTGTGGGAATCCAGGCCTGCTGCGACTCCATAGGTTTGCTGCTTTACAGTCTTTATATGCAGTTCTTATGTTCCATTTAGTTCGAAAACAGGTATGGAAAGGTATGGTATGGAAAGGTATTTTGGTGTTGTCATGCAGTTTGAGGATGAGCATGGGCCGGTAGGCGAAAACGCGGTGTGCGCGATGCTGTCCGGTGAGTAATGTGCGATGCGCAGTGCTGTTTCGCCTTTTATATTGCTAACCTGTGTCTTTTCTCTCCTTGCAGGTTGTGATGTTCCTCGCCGAGTGCTGTAATGTTCCAGCAGTGATAATGACCAGGAGATGACTACCCAGCTAAGAATTGTGTGGCTTTCTTCATTCGGTAGGAAACGTGAGTAAATGCTTACTAATGCTGTCTTTCTTTCTCCTCTTTCCAGGTTATGGTATTCCAGGATGCATGTGGTGCCAGATGATGGAGTTCGTACCTTCAAGTGAGTGGAACTGAAGTCAGAGATGGATTGAAGACAGGATACTGTTCCAGGTAAGTTTTGTAGTGTTCTTTCTCTCTCTGCAGGTCCTTGGTTTCAGGTAAGCTGGCATCAAAGAAATGGACACAGTGAGCGTTACGCTGCCCACAGCAGAATAACTCAAAGAATTTTCTGCTGTTTGGGTGTGGTTTAAATAGTCTCAGGTAAAGTAGACCAGGTAAAATAGTCCCAGGCCTGCCACACCCAAAGTAGTCCAGGTAAAGTAGTCCCAAGCCTGCCACACCCAAAAGACTAGACCGCATAGCTCAGTTCCTTGTAACTGAGCTATGTGTGTGCCTCCATGTTGGCTGAACCCCCCAAGTTAAATAGTCCCAAGTAAATAGTCCCATTCTAATATTGGTCTTCATGATGGTTATGAGCCTGGCGCCAAAGGCGCCAGGACTGACTCCAAGAGAGTCTTGGATGAGATTTTAAGGCCTTTGACCTGGCCTAACTGGAAGGCTGACTTGCCAGTGAGGGCCAGGGGCAAGGGTCATGACAGCACTCCCGCCCCAAGGCCCCTCTCACAGTGACACTTCTGCCTGGTCCTGGTTTGGCTGGGTCATTCTGATGGAACTTTTTAATTAAGCGAGATGCATGGATGTATTCACTAGGTTCCCATGATCTGTCTTGAGGGCCGTATCCCTTCCAATCAACTAAGTAGTATAGTTTGGATCTGGTGTATTTTGAATCTAGGATATCCTTTACTTCACACTCTTGTTCTCCGTAAACTAATACTGGTTTTGGTGGTATTGTAACCCGAGTACCGGGTTGTACCGGTTTCAGGAGTGATATATGAAACACAGGATGAATCTGCATAGTGGGTGGTAGGGATAATTTAACTGCCACTGGATTTATTATGGATTCAATAGAATAAGGACCCAGATATCGGGGACGAAAGGTCTGAGTCCCTTTTATGGGCACATATTTTGATGCTAACCAACCTTGTCTCCAATTTGATAGTTGGGGGCTTTACTACGATGTTGGTCAGGAAAATTCTTTTGTCTGTTCTTGGCTTGGAGTAAATGTTCTGCTGCTTCTTTGAAGGCCTGGAAAATAGTCGAATGTAGGGTTTTCACTGCTGGAATTTCCAAAGGGGTTGGGAGATTCAATTCTGAAGTACGTGGATGTCTACCATATATAGTGTAGAAAATGGTTTGTCCAGTGCTAATAATGAATTATTATAGGCATATTCAGCTATCCATAACAAGTCCTTCCAATTTCTTTCCACTTTATGTAACATGCAACGTAAGTATTGCTTGAGGGTTTGGTTTGTTCTTTCTGTTTGGCCATCTATTTGAGGATGGTGACTTGTGGATAGTCAAATGTCAATTTGTGCTATTGAACAGCATTTCCTCCAGAAGTTGGATACAAACTGACTACCTCGATCTGAGATCAAGACCGACGGAAAGCCATGTAGCCGTACGATTTCCTCCAGGAATACTTTTGCTAAATTGGATGCATTTGGAAGAACCTTAAAAGGAATAAAGTGTGCCATTTTAGAGAACAAGTCTACAACTACTAAGATGGTGTTGAATCCTTGACTGGGAGGTAGATCTGTAATGAAATCAAGGGACAGTGTGTGCCATGGTGCGGGAGGAATTTCCAATGGTTGGAGACCAGCTGGTTTCTGCTTTTGGGACTTGTTTTGTGCACACACACACCGCAAGATTGAATAAATTGTATGATGTCTTTACGCCATGTGGGCTGTATTTTACTTTAGTTTTGTTTTACTCTAGCTAGAGTTTTGGCAATTCCAGGATGACCTTCAATTAGGGAGTCGTGATAAGCCAAAATAACCTGCTCTTGTAAATCTTTACTTGGCATGTGTAGACGGTTCCTAAAATATGGTAACTGGTCTTTAATGGTGTAATGTTCTCCTTGAGTCCACCACTCTTGTGAGAAAGTGGGATCCATTAAGAGTTGGATCTTGTTTTGGAGTTCACCCTGTGTCAACGTTGTCGTAAGACCCAGGAGTTTGTCTTCTGGAATGATGGCTACTGGATCTGGAGTTATGTATGCCTTTTCATCAACACCCATGCGGGACAAGGCGTCAGCCTTTCCGTTTCGGACTCCTGGCCAGTAGGTTATCACATAGTCATATTCAGCGAAGAAAGAGCCCACCACAGTTGATGGGATGATTGAGCCTTTGCTGTTTTTAGGTATTGCAGGTTTTGATTGATCAGTTATAACCGTGACAGTATGTCTAGCACCAAGGACATAGTGTCGCCATGCCTTGAAAGCTGATTTTATAGCCAAGAGTTCTTTGTCTGTAATAGCATAGTTGAGTTCTGGTGGTGAGAATGTTTGTGACAAGAAGGCCACAGGGTGTATCTGGCCAGTTCCTGGGTGCCTTAGTGAGAGAACAGCTCCCATAGCCATGCTAGAGGCATCTGTTTCAACTATATAAGGGAGGTCTGGGCGAGGATGCCATAGAACTGGAGCAGAAGTGAATTACATTTTTGAAAGGCCGTCTCTGCTTCTTCGGTCCAATGGAACTTTATATTGTTTTTTCTCAATAGTGATGTAATTGGATGCACTATTTGGGAAAAATCAGGGATGAATCGGCGGTAAAAGTTTGCAAAGCCCAACATACTCTGGATTCCTTTAAATGAAGTTGGTGACAGCCAGTTAAGAATGGCATCTACCTTGTGCCTATCCATTCTGATACCTTTTGGTGTGAGGTTAAAACCGAGGAGCTCCACTTCGGTGACATGAAAAGAGCATTTTTCGAGTTTAGCATACAGTTTATGTTGCCGGAGTTTAGTAAGGATGGAGCGGATATGCCTGACATGGTCTTCTTTTGTAGCAGAATACACTAAGATGTCATCAATGTAAACCAGGGCACAAACGTCAATTAACTCCTGCAAATCATCATTCATAAAGTACTGGAATGCAGCAGGAGCGTTGCAAAGTCCAAAAGGCATTACCTGGTATTTATACAAGCCGTATTTGGTACCAAAGGTGGTTTTCCATTCGTCTCCTTTCTTCACTCGAACAAGATGGTACGCCCCCCTAAGGTCCAGTTAGGTATAGATTTGGGCGTCTTTGACTTGATCCAATAATTCGGGAATAAGGGGCAGTGGATAACATTTTTTTACTGTGATCTTGTTTAATGTGCGATAGTCGATGCAAGTCCTCAAATCTCCTTCCTTCTTTGGTACGAAGAATAAGGGACTGGCTGCCGGTGATTTAGATGGGCGGATAAATCCATTTGCCAGGTACTGATCAAGATAAGATTTCAAATGGAGGTTTTCTGGTTCAGTAAGTATATATATTCGACCACAAGGAATTTGCGCACCAGTTATGAGGTCGATCTGACAATCGTAGGGCCTGTGCGGTGGTAGAGTATTGGCTTGTTCTTTCTGGAACATGTCTTGAAAATCTTGGTATTCATTTGGTAGAGTACTAGTGACACTTAGTACAATCACCACCGTACTTTGAGTAGCAGATGTACATAAGTCTGTGTTCCCCTTTTCTTGGTAATAACAGGTGCGAGCACAATCATCGGAAAAGGCCAACTTCTTGGCAAGCCAATCTATTAGAGGGTTGTGAGCTACCAACCATGGCATCCCTAAGATTAGTCGAAACTGAGAAACTTTGATGAAATCGAATGCAATAGATTCTCAGTGTCCATCCTGGCACAGTAGGGTTAGTGCTGCTGTACA
Source organism: Ambystoma mexicanum (assembly GCF_040938575.1). Lineage (NCBI taxonomy): Eukaryota > Metazoa > Chordata > Amphibia > Caudata > Ambystomatidae > Ambystoma > Ambystoma mexicanum. The sequence goes on along the minus strand of NC_090927.1, from coordinate 234,431,446 downwards.
TTGGGTTACTGGCCGGAAGCTATTTCTGTCCCATCAACAGTAGTAACTTCTTCAGAAGTCGACTAAGAGCATAAGGGAAGCCCCATCTCTGCTGCCAGATCTTGGTCTACATAATTCCCAACTGCTCCACTGTCTATGTATGCTTCAACAGCATGCATCCGAGATGGTTGTTGGTGATTGATCAAAATTACTGGTAATGCAAAGTGTGAGGTCTGTGGCTCATCCTTCTCGCTCGACAAGCAGACCTCTACGCTTGCCAGGCTTGGTAGTTTTCCGACTCCTTGTTATTATCTTCCTTCTCTGTGGCTCCAACAGTTTTCCTTGGTGGTTTCACTGGACATTCTTTGAGGAAGTGGCCTGATTTTCCGCAATATAAGCATAATTGCTGTTGCCTTCTCTTGTCTCTTTCCATTTTAGTTTAAGGGTGCTTTACACCTCCGATTTGCATGGGTTCTACTGTGTTTTCCAATGTACGTGGAACATTATCCTTTGACCGGACATACACAGCTCGAGTGTCTAACCTTTTCCGGTCCGCTTTTCGGTCTTGTAATCTGTGATCTAATTACACCACAAGGTTGATGAATTCTCCACAGCCTTTAGGTGGGTTAACCACTTGAGCAAGGACATCCTTTAGTTCCCCTTGTAGACCCTGATGAAATAGTGTGGTCCATTTTTCCTCAGGCCACACAGCTTCAACGACTAGTCTGTTAAATGTTGCTAATATATGTAAGCAAGTCTTGACTTTCTTGACGGAGTGACAAAAGTTTGTTGTCTAATGCTTGGCCTTGGGTATGACGAGCAAAGAGTTTTTCCATTTCCATCTGGAAACCCCCAAAGTCATGTAACAACGGGTTATCCTGACTTACCAATGGTACCGACCAATCTGCAGCACTGCCACTCAGATATGACAAGTCAAAAGCAACCCGCGCTTGGTCGTTAGGAAAAGCCCTAGGTCTGCAAAGGAAATGAACGCGTTGCATACTTCTTGGGGTCCCCTGTAAATCATTCAGCTGGAGCTATAGGAATTGCCCCAGCAAGGGTGATTTGTACTGGATTGGTGGAAGAAGTTGGTACAGTTGCTGGCGGAATGTTCCCAGGCAATGGGGTCTGTGATTGGAGCAATTGTCTACTTATTTCGTCGGTACGGTCCTTAGTAAGAATCCTATCCCTCCTAAGAGCGTTGGTTTCTTGCCTGGCTGAATGTACTTCAGCGCAAAATTGTCCAAACAACTGAACTAACTGGTCAGTCTCTGAAGTCTCCATGACGCCCAGGTGGATAATATTATTGAGGCTTTACGTTCTGTTACGCTCACCTGGTATCCACAGGGACGCCACCCAGCCCTGGTTGGATGATTTGCACTCTCGAACCCTCTCCCGGTCCCTTGGTAATGCCTCTGATTAAAGATGGGTCTGCAATATAGGAGAGCTGGATTCAATACCAGATTGTCTTTATGTTTTCCCATCTCACTTGGCCTCAACTCCTTCCTCCCCCATGGGCCTTCTCCTCACCTTAATATTGTAAACGGTGGATTCTCCATCCTGCTCCTCGTGGCAGGGGCGCGTAGATGTGGGGGTGAGCAGCAACCAAGTTACTTTACTGGTGAAAGCCCCCCTGTGGGAATCTAGGCCTGCTGCGACTCTTTAGGTTTGCTGCTTTACAGTCTTTATATGCAGTTCTTATGTTCCGTTTAGTTCGAATAATAATGTTTTGCTTCTTTCCTTTTAGGCATGGAAAGGTGTTTTGGTGTTGTCATGCAGTTTGAAGATGAGCATGGGCCGGTAGGCAAAAGCGCGGTGTGCGCAATGCTGTCTGGTGAGTAATGGGCGATGCGCGGTGCTGATTCGCCTTTTATATTGCTAACGTGTGTCTTTTCTCTCCTTGCAGGTTGTGATGTTCCTCGCCGAGCACCGTAAAGTTCTAGCAATGATACTGACCAGGAGATGACTACCCAGGTAAGAATTGTGTGGCTTTCTTCATTTGGGAGGAAACGTGAGTAAACGCTTACTAATTCTGTCTTTCTTTCTCCTCTTTCCAGGTTATGGTATTCCAGGATGCATGCGGTGCCAGATGATGGAGTTCATACCTTCAAGTGAGTGGAATTGAAGTCAGCGATGGATTGAAGACAGGATACTGTTCCAGGTAAGTTTCGTAGTGTTCTTTCTCTCTCTGCAGGTCCTTGGTTTCAGGTAAACTGGCATAAAAGAACTGGACACGGTGAGAGTTACGCTGCCCACAGCAGAATAATGCAAAGCATGTTCTGCTGTTTGGGTGTGGTTTAAATTGTCTCAGGTAAAGTAGTCCAGGTAAAATAGTCCCAGGCCTGCCACACCCAAAGTAGTCTAGGTAACATAGTCCCTGGCCTGCCACACCCAAAAGACTATACCGCATAGCTCAGTTCCTTGTAACTGAGCTATGTGTGTGCCTCCATGTTGGCTGAACCCCCCCAAGTTAAATAGTCCCAAGTAAATAGCCCCATTCTAATGTTGGTCTTCATGGTGGTTATGAGCCTGGTGCCAAAGGTGCCAGGACTGGCTCCAAGAGAGTTTTGGATGAGGTGTTAAGGCCTTTGACCTGGCCCTAACTGGAAGGCTGACTTGCCAGTGAGGGCCAGGGGCAAGGGCCATGACAGTCAGAGCCTTGATAGGAATGGATTCTTACTGTAGGCAGTGGATCCCGAACTTCTCACTAGTGATCAAACCAATGTTGGCTTTGACAAAGAAGGGTATTTCATTGCCATGGAACTTGGAACACCAGAAAGCTTTTGATTTGCTCAAGACCGCATTGTGTTCAGCACCAGTTTTGGGCACACCAAATTATGAAAAGACCTTTGAGTTGTATGTGCATGAACGTGATGGATGTGCTTTGCCTGTATTAACGCAGGAACATGGGGGGAAGAGTAGGCCGTGCGGTTACTTTTCCTCCACCCTTGATTCTGTTGCATGCGCTTTGCCGAGATGTCTGAGAGCTGTCGCTGCTGCTGCGTCTGTAAAACAGAGCAAGGGTATTGTCCTAGGCCATGCTTTAACCTTATTGGTACCTCACTCCGTAAACGTTCTATTAAATAGAATGCAAACACAACATCTCACTTCCGCACGATTAACGAGATACAAATTGATCTTGTTTGCACCGCATATTAAAATTAAGAGGTGTTGTGTATTGATGTTTCAAACTTCCGGATGGTACACCCACTGCTGCTTATGCCATCACTACACTAAGCACGATTGTGGAAACCAAAAGAATTTTTCATAACTCCGCGCAGGCCGCAGAGATTATTGCATTGACTCGAGCTTGTGAACTTTCCGAAGGGCTTAGGGTAAATATATATACTGATAGTCAGTATGCTTTTGGGGTGGTTCACAACTTCGTTAGACTTTGGGCAGAACAAGGTTTCTTGACCTCACATGGAAGGAAGATTCAATATGCACCTTGATAGTTCAGCTACTCTCAGCGCTTGCACTTCCCACTCAGCTAGCAATTATGAAGTGCGCGGCACATCAGAAAATCATAAATGATGTAGGAAAAGGGAACACTTTCGCTGACCAGATAGCCAAACACACTGCTACTGATCTCTATTCAGATATGTATACTACAAGGGAAGCCACAAATGTCTGTACTATTGATGAAGGAATTGAGTCTATAAAGAATATCCAAGCCAATGCCACTCTTGAAGAAACTAAGCAATGGGCTGAGGGCTTGGCGAAGTTGGATGATGATGGGTGTTGGGTGGATAACTTAGAGGGAAAATGGATGCTGCCAGACGCGTACATCACTATGATGGTTTCAATGGGTCATTGTCCCACTCACATATGCGCTAGTAAAATTTGCAAAATGTTAGAAACTGTTTGGGTAAATGTTAACATCCTGAAAACTGCAGAGTGTTTTGTCGAGAGTTGTATGGTCTGTCTACAGTACAATATGGGGAAGGGCACATCGACACCAAGAGGTAGTTTTGGTCCACCTTCTGTCCCTTTCGAGGTGATTCACTTTGACTTTTTTGAAATGGAGCGCTGCAATAACCTCAAATACGTCCTGGTTGTTATTTGTGCTTTTAGTAAATGGGTTGAAGCCTTTCCTGTAAAAGATGCCACAGCAATGGCAACTGTGAAAACCATGCTTAAGGAATATTTTCCTAGGTTTGTTTTGCCGAGGGTCATCTGGTCGGACAATGGTCCACATTCTATCGCTGCTGTAATTCTACAAATATGTGCGGGATTACAGATCGATAAACGGTTCCATTCGGATAGACATGCTCAGAGTGCTGGATTGGTAGAGCGGCACAATGGAATTTTAAAGAACAAGCTCCCTAAAACGTGTGCCGGCACCAATTTGAAATGGCCGGACGCCTTATTTCGAATCCTCCTAAACCTAGGGCTTTGAGGGATATAGAGCACGTACTTCTTTCTGAATACTGTGAACAGTTAACTAAAAATCTGTATTTGATTCATCAACAGGTGCGAAAAGCCCTCCTAGCTAAATATGAGGGGCCAGGTCATAGCATCCGACCTGGGGACTGGGTGCTAACCAAAGCATTTGAGAGAGCATCCTGTTTCGCACTGAGGTGGAGAGGGTCCTACCAGATCCTCCTGGCCACACAGACTGCTGTACGAGTAGATGGAAAGAAACACTGGATCCACGCTTTGCATGTCAAGAGGATACCTTTCCCTTTGCCACAAGATGAAGAAGACAAGGAGAAACTTACTTGCTCTGTTCCCAGCGATCAATCAGCATTGAGCAGCATTGAGAGTGCATCGGAGACACTCCCTGAGCCTGTGGGCCTGGGAAAACTGCTGCTTCGTCTCCACACTCTTCTGCAGATCCTTTTGCATCTTTGTCTGGTTTTGCTGCAAATTCATCACTTCCATCAGGAAGCAACAACACACTGTTCACAGATCACACTGTACCAGGAGTCACAAGGTACAATCTGCGTCCACTGGGCTAGACTTACTGCACGGTTCGGCTGTGCCCACAAGGAAAATAACCACAGAACTTGTCCTTTGTCACTTTCTTCAATGAAGGAAAGTAGGTGGCTGGGGATAGGGAAAGACTAAGAAAACGCGTGATCAGGAGATCACCAGCAAACGGACTACAGAGTTTTCACAGGAGCTTATCGGTGAAGAGCTTCCAGGAGCAATGCCTGTTATCGACCCTACTCATACAGAACAAACAAGTGACTGTGTGGCCAACAATGACAATGGACGATCAAATACAAGGTCTTTCAAGACGTATTGTTTTCTTGCAATTGTGTTAACCAGTTTCATAGTATTAGTTGCCTTAGGATTTTGGTATTTGGAAGAAGTACACCCACTTAAAACATTCTTGCCTACTGAGAATGTTCTTACTGTATCTACACCTTTCGTGCATCTGCACAATCTATCTCCTAGAGACTCTCAAAATAGACAAAGCTATCATAATAATACATTACTACTTAAAATGAACGCAACTCATGCCATTTTGAACAGGCCTAACTGCTGGGTTTGCTCTCATTTACCGCAAAGTGGGGAAAAGGGGTTGGGCTGGTATATTCATCATTTGCCTTTAACTACTGCATGTTATGCTTTTCTAAGTGCACTATTCTTTGGCTGATGGAATGATAGCATCTCGGGGAACTTTGATGGGACGAATTTGAACGAATTTGAAAGGCGAGTCCTAACGCCTCTGGGATGCTCACTCTTTGCAAATAGGAGCAAGATTAATGTTCCTTCTATAAGGCCTTCTGATAGATTGTCCCGACCTTTTCAATCCTTGATTTCTTTTAAGATGGCTCCTATAGGCAATAGGGATGCCACGCCACCTTCTTATACTGTTAACCTTAGCCCCAACTCAGTTTCTTTCTGCATACAGAGGAATGGTACTCAGTTAATGGATGATTTCAAGGGTTGCACTAGTGTTGCGAACTTGACCAGTGAGGACAGACCTTTGTATGTAGGCAAATCTGTCTACTTCGTTTGCGGTGATGAAGCTTATCCATGGCTACCTAGGGATTGGCAGGGAACTTGTTATTTGGGAATTCTGCTGCCAGGAGTATTTATAGCTAGTACCACTGAAATCTCTAGGGCTCGTCCAAGGCGGAACGAGAGCGATGATACTCCTCCACAAATTCTGGGTGACGTAGCAAAATCGTTTGTACCTTTTTGGGGGCAAATTATGAATTCTGAGGATATCGGGAGACTAGCGAGAGTATTGAAGAAAACCATCAACCAGACCACTGACATTCTCTATAACATGACTCTATAGTAAAAGGCAATCAGGTTAATACCTCTACCAAACCGAATGGTATTAGACGTCATCCTGGCTGAGCGTGGTGGAGTATGCAAATTAGTAGGGTCCGCTTGCTGTGTTTTCATACCAGATTCCTCCGCAACTATCTTTAAGGCAATACAAAATCTGCATGTCCTAAGTTCAGAAGTACATGTTCCCGAGGGAAACTGGGATCTTAGTGCTTGGTTCTGGGACTTCTTACGATCTTGGGGATGGAAGCTTCTCTGAGTCTTATTGATAATTCTGGGTATTCTGTTGTGCTGTTGTTGCTGTATACAATGTCTTTCTGCCATGTGTTCAATGTTAGGGGGATGTTATATATCTGATGAATGTGATTCAGGTTGTATGGACATTGAGACATGAAGTTATTCGTAAAGCGACTAGTTTTTAGTTTAGCGCTTGGCTTAGGCCAAAAGGAGGGTTTGTTACACGGGAAATTATATTGTGCCTCCTTTTGATTTATATTGGCCTAAGCCTAGTCGCTCAGTGAAGAAAACCGCGTTGCAAAGTTCCGATTTTGGATCGACTGTGCTGCCATTTTAGAATCATCTGCCATTTTGATTTCTGTTCAAATGATTCTTGTTCTAAAATGGTGGACTGTGTTTCTAACGTGCAACTAAGCCTCCTGACCTTTGAGTTCTGTTAATGATTAGACTGTCCAAGGGCCGACTGTTTAGACTAGGTAATGAGACCTTGTACTATGTATGAACTATTGTCCTAGTATTGTCTGCGTTAACAAGCCTCATCCACAAATACACATAGGCAACAATGAAATACAAACGCCAAGTGTGGACACAGGCTGAACTACATTGTGAAGGGATATAGACTAAGGCTTACTGTGGGATCCGAGAATATACATCACCATTGTAACTTGATGGAAATGTAAACCTATGTAATCCGTGTGCATATTATTGAATAAGCTGCATGTGAACCCGGCACAAACTCTAGACCACAGATTATTAACATGTAGAGGGGCTGGACAATATTGCTCAAATGGTATAAAAATACGAATGTCTAGATGTCCAGCACTCTCTCTCCTCTCTTTGACAGGCTGGTACTCATTGCGGGGTGTTGAGAGCCAGATAGCTATATGTATAAGTTTCTATGTTTCTTTGTAAACTGGGCAGAATAAAAGATCTATGAATCTTTATAGCCTGTGTTTGGTGTGTTTCCTTTTGTGGTACTCAGCCTCGATATTTCCTTGTTTTACAACACAGGTTTGGCCATCAAAGACTTCAGCCGTCAGAGTCGAATGACTGCTAACAACTCCAAATGCCTTGCAGTGTTTTGGATCAGCCAGACTTGGAAAAACAAAACTGGCTTCATATTGAAAAAATGACAACCAGTAAACTGAAAATTAAATTCTGCTCCTCTGATAATCTGCCACCCTTGGCCTGGCCTAGTTGGCCTTGTTGTAAATACATCTATGGTAGACATTGCTGCTAACTTTTCAATGTGTATCAGGCCCAACATTCTAACATTTCACACATGCTGGGATTACTGCACACAACACATAAATATGTATCCCAGTAATTGTCAGACATTAACACACTTATTACATTATACATTCTTGATGGTTCTTTCAATGCCAAGTAGGCATATCAATGGATACCAACATTTGCTAAACATCTTTATTTTCTAGACACTTGCATCAGATAGGCATGTCACATGTGATTGTAAGCCATCTTTGTGTGGTACGCAATTCCATAGAGGGGTTTATGACACATCAGGGACATGTTTCTGTTGCAATGGTAGGAGATTATTCAACAAATGATTTGCCTCAGGTTTGGCTCTCGATTTTAAATGACACTCATTCACACATGGGATGATGTTGCATAGATGTGTTTAACACTGACACATTGTGGATGGCAGTCAATGGAGGCATTGATTGGTACAGGCATTACATTGGTACAACCCACCCGTGGGTGGCAGCTTCATGCATGATGCACACACCTATAATTAACTATGTTTTTATTTGGACAAGGAGATGGATGTCAGTCCATTGATTTGCCAGTGTTGACATCAGGAATGTACCCATTGTGCCTGTTGTGTGGGCTGCTTGCATGATTATGTCTTACTCATACTGTACAGTGAATGAGACTCAGACAAACATGTATGTTGAATGTGTATACTTTGCATGGCCTCCAATATATGTGTGGAAGTATCCTAATCCTGCCTAATTGTGTCAGTTGCTTATGCTTTTCCTGTGTCTATTTGTTTGTCAGATATTTGGTTGGAAATACACTGGACCACTAGGTGAAAAATACTGTATTTCAGATTGTTTGCATTTGTATAGGGTTGTGTCATTTTTGGGGGGACAGAGATTTTGGATGTGTGCATGGTCATGTTTCAAGAGGTCTTTCTGGGCAAGTCAGAAAGAGGAAGGGGCATCCTCTGCAAGCTGCACACTGTCACAGGGTGTCTATGTTAATTGAGATTGACACGCAATGCACATCTTTCAATTTGCTCTTTCCTAGGACATCCAATATGTTTTTATTTTTTTATTTTTATGAACTGCTGTTGTAAACATTTACTACATTTCCATGATATGTTTCATAGGTTTGCATAGGTGGTGTACTAGTGCTAATTTGTGCCAGGTGTGAGGAATTGCCATCTAGCAAGGGCTGTAGAAGCCCAGGCTTTTTTTTAAAATTGATTTTAAAAAAAATGATGTGGCCAATTACACCTAAGAAATGGTCATCTGCCAGTCAGATCCCTCTTTCATAAGCTCCATGCCAAAAGCATAGTGCCCACCTCCGACCAGCTGCCTCAGTATCCTGAAGTGCAGCACCTACTCTGCCAGTTGCACATAGCAGGTTCAGCGGCCACAGTTACCCTCTTGACAGCTGAAGTGACATCCAAGTATCTGAAGCGCAGGGGCTGCATTTAAGATATGCCTCCATGTTCCCAAAGTTACAATATTATACGACTGCTGTCTTGGTGGTAAGCTAAACTGTAACTACAAGCCATACCTTAGTTTAAGGTATTTTGGCAGCATCTCTAAAAGTTATCCAAACCACATCAGTTCGATATCATACGTGTGTCAGCCTTGTGAGCCCAATCATCTGTGAAAGGATTATGTTTATTCTCCTCAGACAGGCTGGACCTTGCAGCTGCTGGCAAGAATGTAGATTTGGGGCATTACCTACATTTCTTCCTTTTGAGGGGGTGGTAATCCCTCCCAGAGAAACAGTCACTCCACAGGAACCTGGCCAGGGAACAGAAATTAAACGGCACATACTTTCATAAAAGCCTAGGTTTCGCCCCAGGGTGTTGCATATATAAAGGCATTTGATTCTATTGAGAAGGGAAGGGAGCAGGATTAGTGTAGACACGTGGTGCTTTTTAGAGCTGGAGGCTGGTTCCACCATCTTGTTTCCCTCTTTCCTTCCTGTCAGCTCTACATCCTTTAGCACAATGCACGTTGGGTGTGATGTCAGAAGACAAGGTCCACTTGTTCCAATAGCAGGGATTGGATCCCTAAAACAGGATATCTTTAGTTAAATAACCTTGGGGTTTTGCCTTTAAAAGATGGGGTCTGCCACCACTTCTTTTAATCATCTTTTGGACTTCAACCCTTAAACATTTTGTTGCACCTTGTTGAGAGAGTAGTGCTTTCCAAAGTCCTACAGTTGTGAGGTGAATACAGGTGGTCCAAGCAGAGGCATGCTCTGACCCCCGACCATCCCCATGGACCACTGGGGGTGAACCTGCCGCTGGAACAAAACCTGCCTCTCTGCTGGCCACAGCAGTGCCCAGGACCTGAACATGCGAAAGGACTCCATTCAGTTGTGTGTCAGTTTTCCCCATGTTTGGGAGCCCAGAACAAGGGCCCAACTTGTCCCTGAGTCCTTGGAGTAGAACTCAAATCAACCTGAAGAGTGACCTGCTGCTGCAGTAAATCCTGCCTCTCTGCCAGCCGCCATGGTACTCAGGACCACACTATTTTGAAGGACCCTGGAGTTGTGTGTCAGCCTCGCTCATGTTTGGGAGCCCAAGAACAAGAACCCATCTTTTCCCTTAGTCCCTGGAGCGGGACACAGCAACCGCAGACTGACCTGCTACTGGAGCAAGACCTGCCTCTCTGCCAGCCACAACGGTACCCAGGACCTCACCAAATTGGAGGAACCCTGCAGTTATGTGCCACCCTCCCCAATGTTTGGGAACACAAAATGGCTCCTCTTGACCCTAAGCCCTGGATTGGCAGCTCACAGCACTCTGAGAGTCAAGACAGTCGGGATCCAAGTGGTTTCACCATTAAACTGCTTGGAGCCGTGTTTCAAGGACTTTTCGGCTCAGTCAAATCACCAGGACCCTCTTGTGCTGCCTTTTCATTCTCCCAATCTTTGAATCACTCCCACAGCTCCAAGAAGTCCAGTTTAGTGCTGCCGGACAACCAGGAACCAGAATAAGATAATATTGACTGCTAACTGCCCCCCTGGGCCATTTCTGGTCCCTGTTAACTGGTTAGGTCACTTGTATCCCTTTCACACCCAAGAACATATCCCTTTAAGGGACAGTGTAGCCATCACTTGCCTTACACCTCTGATTCATTACTCAGAGGGTTGCATCTTGCTGTCTTTGATTATTCTGTGTTCATTTCTCAGGGAAGGGCTTTGTGTACTGTTTTTCTAGTTATTTATTATGGTCCATTGTGTCTCTAATTAAAGTACATATATTTGTCTTGGGAGGATAGCTCAAGGGCAACGCGCTCGCCTTGGAAGCATCCCCGGGTCCGCGCTTAGAAACCTCTGGGTATTAAGCGCGTTATAAATAACCCATCATATCATATCATATATTTTCATAGAACCTTGATTGTACATTGCTTTATTTTGGAGTGTTATACTTTGCTGTTCGTGCTTCTATTGAACCACATTCACACCGCTCTTGAGAGCATATCCTCCCTTCGGCCCACATGCCCACAAAAGGCAAGGGAGATATATGTCTGAACGGGGTCAGTTTAACCTTTATGATTGTGTTGGCTCTTGCTTTGTAGAAGTGTGAGGGCTGAGTCGGCGCTTTAGACTCTATTTATCCTTGTTCTCGTGCAGGGCAAAAGCCAATTTGTCAGAAGGAGGTGCAGTTTACGGGAAGGGATGTGTTTGCTGGAGCTCCACTGTAAGAAAAGAAATGCACACAATGGGCCTCATTACGACTGTGGCGGCCACGGTATGAACGGTGCCGGTAAGGGACTGGCACTGTTCATACCGGGCTGCCACATTACGAGTTCTGCAGCTGGTCCCGCTCTGTACGCCTGGCCAGACCAGACGTGCAGAGCGGCACCCGCTAGCAGACCAGGATGCTAACAACGGACCTGTCATTAACGGGTCCGTTGTTAGCATCCTCCCCATTCCCAATGAGGCCTATGGGGGCTCAAATGGGAATGGGGACGTACCAGGACCGGGTCCCGCGAATGGGAATTATCGGGCCCGCAAAGGTCGGAATGGCCCGGTAATTCCCATTTTGCGGGACCCGGACCCGAGTTTGGGGTTAGCCATGCTGCTAAGAACAGCATGGCTACCTCCAAACTCGTAAAGAGGCCCAAAGTGTGAAACATTCACAGAAGCAAGACAAATGACAGCAAATGCCACATTTGCTGTCTTCTATCGAGACATTTTCGGCAGGCAATCCATCTGTAGAAGAAATACGATATTTGCTTTTAACATGTCCCACTGAAGTTGGGAAAAATGAATGACACTTTTTGGTACACACTCGTCAAGCATCGCAGTGACCGCTCTTTTGGTAGACTTCACCAAGGAAAGGAAAGCATTGCAAGCGCGCCTTATTTCCCACTGTCAAAATACGCAGCGTTTAAAAACGCCGCCCGTCTACGGGAGAACTTGGATTTCTATTGAGGGAGCGGAAGTGCGGCACGCGCGTAGGAATTGTTGCTCGTGCACAGGAGTTTAGCTCCGGGTCTGTGTCTGTCACCAGAATTGACAACTGCCCAGGGCACTCTGCAATTGAAACGCGGGTCTTACATTCCACATCATTATCCAAATAAAATATACGTGCCAAGGGGGACTGGTATTACACAGTTATGGAGCTGTGATACCAGTTGTCTGATTAACATATTGAGAGGCATATAGGTGCTCCTCGCCCCTATTCTAGAGGGAAACTCGCCGGGAGCTGGCGGCGAAGGGCCTGATTGAACGTGCGCCCGCCTAAGCCCATAGAGATGTCAGACGCATTAGCGTTCCTGCGATATACGGGGTGCCTGCCATACTCCGTTTTAAAACAAGGTCAAAAGATGGCCACCTAGCATATTTCTCTTGAAATTAAGGGCAGTTCTTCGCTGTTGCCCTGAATGATTGGCCATGGCGGTCTCCCCACTCTGGATGCGCTCATCTTGAAGAAATGCTGTCCTAAAGCCAGAACTGGAAGCGCCCTTTTTCAGTGTGTTCCGAACGGCATGTCTCCTCGCTCTCATCTACACGGCATTAAAGCAGAATGCGCAGAATTGTGAAACCTTCCTGGACTAGGTACTGAGAAAAGTACTTCCACTGCCCGGTGTTTAAAATAATAAACAAGCGTTGAATCCAAAGTAATTCGGTGTTGGGCTGGAATGCGGGATTGCGCCATTGCTTTTTTGCACCTTTTTACACTAGCCTCTGCTATGATTTTTATTTTCGCTTGTCAAAGGGACTTTCAAACCATAAGCGATTGTTCTCTGGGTTTAGTATTATTGGAGGCCTGCTTCTCTAATCCCCATCTCTCATAATGTCATAAAAACGATTTAGAAGAATTAAGGCAGTGCAGCCAAAAGTTCTATAAAGACACAGAACTCATTGAAAAGATGTTGAGGTAGAGAAGGAAGTGCACTACGTTGTCTTGCACACATCCAAACGGTGTCCCATTAGAGAACAGCATAAATGTACTCTGTAAACAAGGACAGGCGTACATTGCATGAAAAAGAGGAAATGCAATTATCCCTACTAACGTGTAGTTTAACGTTTGCATCCTGAGAGATTATGCAAATGCGCAAATGTGCAGAGTTAATATTCCAAGCGTGTCTGTTGAGAGAGCTAGCATAAGAGCGAGGATGATCCAGTGCTATACCTCCATTACTCACATGGGGCCTCATTGATAAAGATGTCCAAAGAAATGTTCTTCTGTACAAATTATGTTTGCGCATGTGCAATTTCACCATTGAAAGTGTGAATGCTGTTTCACTGTTTTTGCACCTATGCCAATGTAATGTTGTTGCCATGGATGCCTGGTAATGAGTCAGCTGCTGAACGTATCGTGGTCAAGATTATCATAAATTGCAGGAGCACAAATACATGTTGTGCATGGTAAATGGCCTTTGTGCATTCGTAACTGCATTAGTGCATGTGCAAATGCAGTGAAAATGTATGTGCACATGCACTTGTGTAGTTGCATATCCGTCAACCGCATTTGTGCATGTGCAAAATGTGATTGAACTTGGCAAACAAATTCAGTCCCTTGTGGTCACTTACAACTTTAAAACAAGCATTGACAAAACCAATAGTTCTGAAAGTTTGCTTATCTCTTACATTTAAAGACATGTTGTTTGTTTTATTTATTGTATCTTACAATGATATGCATGAATGAAGTAAAAACCTCGACCCTAGAGACACACTAATGACTGTAAAAGTTCAAAAAAATGAATGCAAGTTAATCTCTCATAACTGTGAGGAATTCGACCATCCACACGGGGAGGGTGCACTCGCCTGGTCTTTTATGACATTTTTAAAGAAATTGAATGTTGGTAGATAAACCTCTGGGAAATATGTGGAGCTAATCTGCACATATTTCCCAATGCTCACAAACACATAGTCAAGTGTATTCTGGGGAACACAGCCTAACAGTGCTGTCCTCCGGTTATGTTCAGCTGGAATGTGACAGCCACGGCTTGTCAAGGGTTTTGACCCATGTTGAATCAATAGACTGGGTAGATGTGGGGATGAGCTGTCGCCGGCCATTATTCTTTCCCAGAACAAACTAGATCAATAGACTGGGTGGATGTGGGGATGAGCTGTCGCCGCCCACATTCACGCCAGAATCCAGGAGAACTGCGCAGTTGGCACAAGACCACTCCAAAGATACAACCTTCTTGTGGGGGGTTCCACATCACCACTCTACTGTAAGGATGCCATCAAAACAATGTTAAGCAAGGGTCCTATACTATCAAGCAAAAGACCACTCTATTGAAATGCAGTAATTCAAGACAGATCCCAAAAATGGGTGCAGTACCAGCTTTGTCCACAAACCGGCGCTAGCGGTCTAAACTCTGACAGGAGAACTGGCTGACAAAGGGACCTGAGTCAACTGGACTTCAAAGCCTGTTGGTTAATTAAAAAATCTTAGCCACCTGCTGTTCCCAGAGACCAAGAGGCTGGGAAACCTTCTCACCTCAGGGATTCCCACACCAGGAGGCAGGATATCACATGGCACTTCTGAGTGAGAAGGAGGGGGATTTCCTTCAGCTTGCTGGAGCTCACACAAAAGACTCTTTCCCTTGAATGGGGTAGGTTAATTTTGAGTGTTTCCTGTCAACAGCCCTCTGCCAGCAAGGAGAGACATGTGATCACTGACCCACCCAGACTTCTGGAGGCGGACCCAAACACTTTGGGGAGTTGAATTGAAGGCAAATATATGTTTCATAAAAACACTGATAACTCTTTGTAACCAGATGACAGAAATGTGAAATTTGGGGATCCTTAAAATGAAAACTGTGCCCACAATTCAAGACCAAACTCCAATTTGTGTGATGTTCTGGTGCAAAACCCTGCTAACTATGAATATTGCAGACACAGTATTTAAGCTAGCGACCTGGAAATTTACTGGGATATGTGTAGAAGGGGGGTGTACATTTGTATAATTTTTGATGAAAAACCAATGTTGCAAAACCCACTAAAATCGAAAATAAGTTGCCATTTTTGAATGCAAGCTCCTAGAGTCGGAACAGAGACTACCTTAAGCAATGTGTAATATGTACATGTAATGTCAACCACTTGTGTACCTGGGAAATATGTATTTGGATCAGAAATAGATTTGTGTGCACATTGACCAGGGGAGTGTCATTTCTGCAGGTCATAAAAATGACATCACTCTGACACACTATCTCTTCCCAAATCAGGGACCAAAGAATCTATTGACCTATCAAATCAAGAGAGGGGCAGGCTTAGTGATGCTACGCACACACCCACTTTCAAAACACATAAAAGGAACATTGAAACCCAGGTAGAGACATTCAAATCCATTTGCTGCGGAGCGTGCTGACCGACGACTTCACATCCAGAGATTCAACACTTAGATTTCCAGCTAAACAGAGACTACAGAACTTTGAACCAAGAAGGCCCACTGCAAGCAAAAATCTTTGTCAGCAGGCCTCAAAATCTTTTGCAACTGAACTCTTCAAATAGCCGGGCTGAGCGGTTTGATTCTGGCCTAGAACACTGTGACAGAAACATCCAGAACCAGGAGCTGTGCTGTGTCCAGAGAAGGCAGAACCCGATCCAGAGAACCGGTGCCTAGCAGACCCAGGACAGCAGAGCAGAGCTGACCCAGACGCTGTGAGCAGAACCGCCTGAAGTACAGACCTGTTGAACCGATCCGTGGTGAAGCCGCAGTCCTGTCCAAAATATATAGTGAGTACCTGCCAGAACTGTGCAAAACCCAATCCCTTAGTTAAAATAATCCAATGCAAACTATTTTAACCTAAGTAGAACTGCCTCCTAGTAATCGTGTCATCTGTCATTCTAAAGCTGCGAGCTGTCATCTCTCATTCTAAAGCTGCAAACTGTCACCTGTCATTTTGAGTTTTACTTTAAATCCGAAAAACTACCTCTACTAAATTGTCCGTATCTCTAGAACCGTTTGTCCTAGGAACGTGGTTTAACTTTCATTTAAAAGCTAAGATTCTTGGCTTTCCAAAGAACCTAACTTGCTACTCCTTATACTTTTGCCATATTCACGATACACGCACTCACGAATTTTACTGTGATTTGCGATTTGGCCTGATTTCTTCTCCAATAAAAAAAGTCAGCAGCTCCTTGCTTTCCTTTGCTAAAATTCGTTTAACCTGCTAGTTACTCATAGAGCATTGCTAAAGTGAGCCTGAACTAATATAAAGTAGCCATCACCTACCCTGAACCTCTAGAGGGAATTAAAAGCAATTTTAGCACCTTTTCACTTCCTTGCAAACCACATTAAAGTAATTCGCCTGTGTTTAAAACTCATACCTGTTTTTCTCTAAGCTTGCTGGGGGGGAACTGCATTTCGTATTGCATTTTGTTGGGATTCTTGAAGACTGTGTGCTCTCCTTCCATTTCTTACATTGCATAGGAGGGGGGGTGAATTGCCAGAGAAAAAGTGATTATATTATCTTTTGCTAAAATCATATCAAGTTATTTCTGTACTGCATTTTATTCCTCATTGCTTTTCCCTTGAAACCATAAAAGTATTTTCGCTGCCTTATCCATCCTATACCAACTCCTCATTGATTGTAAAGAAGTGTGCTAGTGTCAGATTACCCATTGTTGATCAACATTATATTCATAAGTGTGATCTCAATTATTAATTTATTATAAAAGTGTGATATATATATATATATTGTTTAATTTTTCAAATAAACCTTTTAAATTTGCAAAACAAATCTACTTCTTGGCTCAGTGGGGTCAGGGGGATTCTAAGAGAGGGGTGTTATACAAGGGTTCATCATCCAGATAATAACTTGCCATAAAAATATATAAATAAGGGCTTCCCTTGGGCATACCAGACAAGGCACTGACTTAGTGGGATTGCTTGATTGGAGTCACTTACAGAGTGGGGGCTCGTAGCCGGGATCTTCTGGGTTAGATTTAGCACTTGTGCAGCTTAATACAGTGTGCTAACAGACGGGATACATACATCCGGTCGGATCACCACACTGTGGTACGCTGTAAAGCACTCCTCAAAGGAACGCTCTAAGGAGAAGGTCTGTTTTGCAAAATAAAATACAAACTTCTGTAAGTCAGGAAGGAACTCAAATTCCAGAATGACGACACTGGTAGACATCAAAATAGCCAGAGAGCACTTCTTACATAAGCTATTTGTGAGAGGTGAGTGGACTCATCAGGACCAAACGGTCTGGTTGCAGGCAATCGCGCAACAGGTCACTAAAACAGGGTCAGATACATGGAGAGATCAGGGTCCATTACATGTGGCCCTGAGTGAATTATATATGGCTCCCTAAGCTAAAGATGAACACGACAAGATGGTTAGGATAGCAGCATATTTGTATCTATATATGGGAGCCATGCAGGACAAATGGGCTGAAGGCCAAGATCTGGCAAATAGGCAACAGATGGCGTTAGAGAAGGCCCAATCTGATCTGGACTCTTCTGAGCAGAGGCTGCTCAGGAGCCAGGAGTCAGAAAAGGACAGCAGACAGTACATCACTAAAATAAAGGAGGATATGGATGTGCTGCAACAGGAAAAGGCTGACCAGGATACCAGATTTCTAGCCTTGCAGAAGGAGTACCAAGAAGGTTTGGACTCCCTACTGCAGAGCCAGAAAAAGCTGGAGCAACATTTAGACTTCAATAGGGCATGTGCTGAGCAGGTAGTCACCCTGCAAAGCCACCTAGATAGGGAGAAGGCAGAGAGCAATAAACTGATTTTGAAAGACCTGGATACCCAGGCAGAGTTTGATCAGGAGCGCCAGAAAGCTGGTGCCTTCCAAAGGCAAAGGGACGACCTGGCGGCACAGATGCAGGCTCTTAGTCAGGAAAGGGATAACTTAGGCCAGGAAGTCTGCCACTTAAAAAGGAAAATGGAAGAAAATCACCTGGCCCTCCAGGAACTGGGTGACCTCCAAAAAGAACACCAGAACTTGTTAGAGCACACCAGGAGGGTGGAGGATGCTCTGGCAAGAAAGGAGCAGGCCAATAGGGACACAGCTCATAAGGTAACCCTCCTGCAGCAAAGATTGGCCCAGTACTCCAGGACCAATCAGGAGGCACAGAGAGAGAATGAGGCTCTCTGCCAGCACAATGATAGGCTCCAGCAACAGGTAGCGATGCAGGAGAGACTGATAGAATCTAGTAAGGGCTTAACGGAGGAACTGAAAGCGCAGGCTCTTGCATTGCAACAGGGAGCAGGGGCGGATAGAGATGAGGTTCGCTGGGAAAGAGAAACTCCCGAGCATAACCTCAGGAGCCCTAGTACCAGAGGCCTTCATCTCTCCCAGTCCCTGGACTCTGCCACCCCCATGTCCCCTCGCGCACATGAGCTCAGGGCCACGGGGATGGCAGATTACTATCGAGCTAGAAGTATGGGGCTCATAGGCCAGTATCTCCCAGGAATGGATGGGCGGGCATCCGGGTATGGGCACCCAAGCACAGTGCAATTTAGTGGGGAACCCCAGGAGAGTAGGCCCATTAAGGGCATCCTGAAAACCTCTGGCCAGTTAGGTCAGTGGGGGGGTACCCATCAAATCCTGGCAGCAAGGAGGGATCTGAAGACTCCTCTGAACATTACAGGACACAGGAGACCAGGTCCCCGCATTCTGCCAGCCATTCCCAGGCTCGCAGACTCCGGGAAAACCTGGAAGATCAGACGGGCACCTCTGGGAGCAGTGCCTCTGAGTCAGAGGATGAATGGACCAGGGTTACCCGAACCAAAAAGGCCAATAAGGCAAAAAGGGCCTTGCTTAAGGACCCATTGAAACAAATAAAGGCAATAAGGAGTGTCATCACACCTTATCATAAGAACGCCAAGTATTCTGTTTGGGAACACTTGGAGCTCTATGAGCAAATGATGGAGACTTTCCATTTGAAGGACAGCAGTAGCTGCATCCAGTACGTCAAATGGACCTTCTCACCAGAATACTCCAGTTTCTTTGCAGGGCTGGAGGATCAAAACCATTCAAGGTGGTCCACATACAGGGCGGCCATCTTGAAACATTTTTCTGTGCACAGAAATCCTCAAGAGGCTCGCAAGGCAGCCTACAATTTGCAATGTGGGGAGGATCAGGCCCCACAAGAGTTTGTGCAAGAATTAAAGCGTGCTTTTGCGCAGACCACCAGAAGGGTGCGCACGGATAGCAGAGAATTTATCAATACGTTTTTCCATGCCTTACCCAAATACATAATGACCCAGCTCGTGAGAGATTTTCATGAGAAAAGATCTTTAGACTGGGTCATTGAACAGGCTACCCGGATCTATGAGGTGCAGAAGCCCATCGAAAATAAAAATAATGCACAGAAAAACCCCAAAACCAACAGCACCCCTGCTGCTGCCAAGGTGGCAGAGGTAAAGGTCACCCCCGTTTTGGATTTGGAGATGGGGGGCCTAAAAACCTACCTGCACCTAATAATGCCAAGCCCAGAAGGCCCTCGGGCCAGTCACATACAGGGAGCCAAGGAGGTAGTCCCACAAATGGGGTCACTCACTCCCCTGATTATGTCAGTCCCCGCTACAAGGGAAACCGACCCATCCTGGGTTATGTGTGGACTCCTCCAGCCCAAGGGGGGGGGATCCAGCCAAGCACCTAACCCAGGGAACTTCCCTCCCAACTTCCCACAGGAGGGCAGAAATTCTCCAAATCCTGGGCAGAACTTTTTCCCCAGGTATCCGCCCAACATCCAGCCCCAAAATCATCTATCCTTCTTTCCCCACTTTCCTGAGCCCAGACAACCTAATCCGGGAGAGGGGAGGCCAAGGGTGGAGGGGTACCAAAATCTTCCCAACCAGGGGTACTACCAGAGAAGGGATAGCTACCCTTCCCGGGATCAGCCCAGGGGAGAAAACAGGACCCCGTATCAGCCTGAGCGGGTTTCCCAGTTAGAGCGCCAGGTTCAGAACATGGCACAGGATTTGGGCCGCATGCTGAGGGCTCAACAGAACCCCCAGATGGGCATGCCGGCACAGAATGCCTCACACTCTGGACCTGGTGCTCCAGAACAATGACGGGGGCAGCACCCCGATAGCTCACTGGTTCCCAGGGAGGAGGCACAAGGGGAAGGGGGGTGTAAAGCCTTGGAGGAAGCTTCCTTCCCCACTTGTAAACAGCCCCTGGAAAACCAGGAACCGCAAACAAAATCTCCTACCCCTGAAAGTCTGCCACCCAAAGAGCAAAGAGGAGGTAGGGGAAACAAAGGACCCAAACAGACCCATTTTGTGGAGGAGGTACAGGTCTTCCAATTTGAGGGAGAGGGATCCTCAGAGGACGCTGGGAAAAGGATCTTCTCCTTCAGAGATGGGGGAACTCCTCCCGAGCAAAAATGGGTCCCAAGAGATTCCAATCCAGACCGCCCATCATCCTATCCCAGAACCAACAAAACCAAAAACCCCTGGTTCAAACCCATCCTGGTGACTGCCTCCCAAAAGGCAGGGGCGGCCCAGAACCAGAACCAGGGGAACCTAAAACCGAATCAACAGACTGGGTAGAAGTGGGGATTGAGCTGTCATCGCCCATCATTCTATCCCAGAACCAACAATACCAAAATCCCATGGGTCAAACCCATTCTGATGACTGCCTCCAAAAAGGGGGGGGCGGCCCAGAACCCAAAACCATTTCCAGTTGCCAACTTTTTCTTTCAGATTCCCCAGGCTCTCCCCAGAATTCTGCCCAAATATCTTTGCTAGCAATGTCCAAAACCGGAAAATTAGCCCACCAGTTGTCCAAAAATGTGCATTATCTGTGCCCTCTTGAGGAGAAGGAGGGAAGATACTATGCCCCGGTACAAGTACAGGGGCAGGGTACAATTTTGGCACTGGTGGACACTGGATCCCAAGCTACCCTTCTGTCCAAAAGGGCCTTTGATGAACTAAATGCAGGAAGAGGGGAGAATTACCAAATTCCCCTCACCTCTCTTCCTGGACAACTCCAGAACTTTTACGGGAAGGAAATTCCCGTCGAGGGGACTGCAGATTTGGACATCAAAATTGGGCGACACAAGGTGAAACACCTGGTCATAGTAGTGACTCCAGAGGGCACCCCTTGTTTACTAGGGAATGAGCTCCTGAGAAATTTGTCACATCTAATAGATTGCGTAAACAAGGTCCTCTGGACCCAGACTAGCCGACCAATGAAATTAAAACAGAGTGTCAACCATGTTAGTTTAAATGGCACCTGCCACATGGTTGAACAAAAATCTGACCAAGTAGAATTTCACTTCCAGAACAACCAAATTCCAGACGTGACAGTAATAGCAGTAGGACAACAGACTGGTGATGGGGGGTCCTCTCTATTTCTGAAAATCAACCTTCCTTCCAGTTTAAGGTGGTATTCCACACTGGAAGGAAACACTCTGAAATTCTTTACCAATCTACAATCAGACACTCCCACTCCTATAGTCCAGAAAGATGTGAAATCAGCTCAGCGCCTGGCTGATATTCAGCAAATTGGAGAGCAGTTGTTCATCCCTGTTCAGTTAAATGATGGGAAGGACTCTGTTCTCGCTCGAGTGTGTGTGAACAACGGTAAGAGCTTCATCAGCGAAGCCATGTTCCGCCAACTCCCAAAAGATCCAGCCATTCCCACATTCAAACTGATAGACAAATGGGAAATGAACCTGGAAGCACCCAATTCGAAACATCTCCTGCCAAGCAGGTGTATGCTCAAAATCTCCATTGGCAACAAGAGCATAGTCCATAATTGTTGGGTCATGCGAGACGTCACTGCCCCCTTTTACTTAGGCAGTGAAATTCTCAATCGCTTCGCCATTAGTTTGGACCTAATAAACTTCAAAGCTTGGTCCCGATTAGCGGATAATCCCATGGGCTTTGAGGATCCAGAAAAAGCATTTAGGTCAGCTCAATTGCTACCTTATGCAGTTGAAATTCAGATTAAAGAGGATGTCACCATCCCGGAAAGGACCCGACAATTCTCCCTGGAAGTGAAAGTTAAAAGAGGACAAAAATTGAAAAACCCTGATGCTTATATTCATCTAAATGCTTCTCCCCAACAACAAGGGTTAGGGGTAAACCCAACGCCATTAATCAACATAGAACATGACACCATTCCAATAGAGGTGGATAACAGTGACTTAAAGAGTATTACTCTCGCCGCAGGCACCATTATTGGAATGGCGGTTGATGACCGACATTTCTCCATTGATTTAGGAAATGAACTGCTAGGACAAATCCCCAAGGACTGTTTTGACAGTGACAGTGATGACAATACAACACCAGACAGGATTTTTACCCGGCATGGGGGGGAACTTCCTGGTGTACACTTCTTGCCCTTATGGTAAGGAAGATGTGACTTGTGACTTCAGGAGGGATGAGGTGATTTTCCAGGTCCATGAGGGCTGCCTTTCCCTCCTGAAGCCTCCAGTCCAAATCAGCACTCTGACCAAGGACTTCTACACCCAGCTGGAGGAGGCCGCTGAGATAGCAAACCAGAAGTCTTTCCAGGCTTCAAGCAGATGGTGGAAGAGAGAGTCAACCTAGCTGATGCCTGTGTGACTCTGGAACAGAAGCAAAAGTTGAAACAAGTTTTCTTGGATTTCCAAGATCTCTTTGCGGTAGACTCATATGACTGTGGTCGCACCGACATCCACACCACAACAATTCCCACGGACCCTGGAATGACTCCAGTGTTTGTGAAACAATATCGTTTGTCTCCCGCATCCATGGAGTCCCTTACTGAAATAATTAAGACCTTTGAGTCCCGGGGAATAATCCGTCCAGTCCACAGCACTTTCAATAATCCGGTGCTGGGAATATTGAAGCCAAACGGCCAGTGGAGACTCTGTGCTGACCTTAGGGAGCTCAACAAACGGGTCCATACTTCCCGATGGCCTCTGCCCTACATTGACCAAGGGCTGGCCCAGATTCAGGGGTCACAGGTATTCACAGCAATAGACCTGACCAATGGATACTGGACCGTGCCTGTCAGTAGGGAGGACCAATACAAACTGGCTTTTACCTTTGGGGGCCAGCAGTACACATGGACCCGGACTCCCTTCAGATACCTCAACTCCGGCAATGAATTCAACATTTTCCTACATAAGGCCATGACCGACCTGGGTGCAAGGGGTAACCTGGCTTATGTAGATGATGTCCTCATCAAAAGTTCATCTGTGGAAGAACACATAGCGGAGATCCGTTATGTTCTGACAAAGTTGAGGGCCGCCGGAGCAAAACTTTCCTTACAGAAAGCACAGTGGTGTAGAACCCGTGTTAATTTCTTGGGCATGAGATTACTCCTCAGGGTCTCTGTCCCCAAGAAAAGAAAGTGGAAGCACTCCAGAAACTGAAGGATCCCACAACTCTGCAGGAACTAAGGAGCCTCCTTGGACTGACTAATTACAGCAGAAAGTTCATTGAGGGCTATGCAGAGATCACTAGACCCCTGATTCATCTCATGAGGGGGGGGTCAAGTGGGAATGGGGTCCAGAACAATCCGAGGCAGTAAGACAACTCAAGAGAAGCCTCTCACAAGCGCCTTGCCTAGCTTACCCTGTCAGAAACAAGGAGTTCCTCCTGGAGACAGGGTTATCTAATACCTGCTTGACGGCAGTATTATACCAAAAGCATGACAAAGTCAATAAAGTAATCTCCTATGCGAGCAAAACTTTATCCTCTGTGGAGGAAAAATTCAACGATTGTGAGAAGGCACTCCTGGCAATGGTGTGGGCATTGAAGAATTACCGCCCGTTTATCCAGGGGGAACACATCATAGTGGAGACTCCACACCAGCCTCTGCAATATCTCCAAAGTTACAGAATCCGGGCCGGAAATGTGAGTAATTCCCGAATTACTTCCTGGATTCTGTCAATGCAAGGCTTTCCTGTGGAGGTCAGATATGGCCAAAACAAGAAGAGTCCCCTCGCGCAAGGTCTGGCTGACTTGCATGATTGTGCCAGAGAAAACTGTCTCAAGGACGAAAGTCTAAAAATCAAGGACAACATGGAGGCATACCTTAATTCCCCACACAAAGTCTTTGAAGAAGACAAGTGTGAGGGAATGCCCACTGTCTATGTGGATGGATGCTCTTACCATGTTGACAACAACGGGGAGAAAGAACTGGTGACCGGCGTAGGAAATGCATGGGTGAAGGAGTTTCCAGAACCCTCCGCTGGATACAAAATTGGTCCCCGAAGTAGTCAGGTGGCAGAATTGATGGCTGTGCATCAGGCCATCCACACTGCTGTCCAACATCAACTCCACGAACTGGTCATAATCACAGATTCGGATTATGTACGGAACGGGTTCGTGGAGCACCTGGTCAATTGGAAAACCAGAGGCATGTTATGTGCTAATAACAAACCCCTGAAACATGGGAAGCTAATCCAAAATATTGATGATCTGGTCACATCGAATGGGATGACCATCTACTGGAAAATGATCAAGGGTCATTCCAAAGTAGAGGGACCAGACAAAACTGGAAATGACTTAGCTGATCAGCTGGCCAAAACCGGGGCCATCCAAGGGGTGCTAATAGAAATAGAGTCCCTGTTGGGGGAAATCCAGGTCACTGCTATCACTAGGTCCCAGAAAAATGCTCACAATGATCTTTCAACTGCACAATGGAGTAAGGAGACCCCTGATGCTGATTTGATTACAGCTCAGAAGGGGGACCCAATAATTGGTAAGTTTTACCAACACATTGAGGACCCTGAGAACTTTCCCCTGATGGATACCGTTTACATTGGGAAAGAGGACCTAAGAGTGTTGATGAAATGTCCAAAAAGGTTCCGAATCCAAGACGGTTTGTTGGTAAGGAAATTCCAAGGTGGCCATGATCAGTGGGTGGTCCCTACCTCATTCCGAAGCCTGATGTTAAGTCACGCCCATGATGCGGCCACCGCCGGTCATAGGGGTTTCATACAACACTTGAAATCTTAAGAGAGGTTGCATACTGGCCACACATGGGGCAGGACCTCGACCAATACTTGAAGGGGTGTCTTGTGTGTGCACAATTTCAGCCATCATCCCTCACACACCGTGCACCTCTCCAAAAGAGGGGGATGACACTGCCATGGTCAGATTTGCAATTCGACTTTGTAGGCCCTGTAAATCGCTCGTCTAGAGGAAACAAGTACATGTTGACCGTTACATGCTTGTTTACCAAGTGGGTGGAATGTCTCCCAGTCCCAAACTGCAAGGCAGAAACAGCAGCTGCCCTGATGATTAACCACATCTTTTCCCGTTTTGGTTGACCTCAATGGATTGAGTCAGACAGAAGTAGCAACTTCACCAGTGAAGTAATGAGAAAGATGTGGGAGATACTGGGGGTTAAAAGGAAGCTACACATTGCTTACAGGCCAGCTTCTTCTGGAGCAGTGGAGAGATACAACCGAACCATTGTGAGCATATTAAAAAAGTTTGTTGCAGATTCTGGGCCAAGTTGGGATATCCGACTACCTCTGGTCATAATGGCCATCAGATCTACCCCTTCATCTGTAACTAAAATGTCACCATTTGAGTTGATGACTGGACGCAAGATGGTGCTTCCCCAGCATTTGCTCTACAGAACCCAAGAGCAAACGTTGATAAATGCCTCCACAACTCATGAGTATGTGGAGAATTTAAGGAAACACCTCCAGCATGCTTTTGCCTATGCTCAGCGGAATCTAGAAAGATCAGCTGATAGCATGAAGACCCACTAGGACCTGAAAACCACCAGGAAAGTATACGAGATGGGGGACCGGGTCTATCTATACAATTTACAAAGGAACCAGGCCAAAACAGCGAAAATGTTTGCCTACATGGAAGGGACCGTTTGAAATTATAGACAAAATCTCCCCTGTTGCATACAAGATCCGCATCCCCAAAGGCAGTTTGGCAGAAGGGGAAGACAAGTGGGTCCATATTAATCAGCTAAAGTGTTGCCATCCCAGGCACACTCTGCAGCAACTGGAGGAGTCCTCTGCAATACCAGAGGGGACCGCTCCAGATTAATTCAGTTCCAACCCTAAAATATCCCACATATAGTTTCTAAGATATTATGACTCTTGTAAGCGACTGTCTCTGAAATATATCGTGTTTTTCAAAAGAAGAATGCTATGTCTATTGAGTTATAAAATGTACATGCCGCCCCACTAGATCAATAGTGGTGGAAAAATGTCTATGAATAGGTATTGCCGCTTTTGCTTTATCATCCTAGGAGAGAGGAAACCATGGAGACTGACCAAGGAGGACGACCGGGGACCGGGAGCAGAGACCCGAGGGGCCCGGGGTACCGCCCAATATTCCCATCAGGACCGGCGAGGAGAACCGATCGATCCACTGGGTGGAGGAAAAGATTCTGAACTGTGCCATCTACAGAATTGGAAGAAGATAATGCGGACATACCAGCACCGGGCTCAAAACATCCTTTGCACCCGACTTCCCCTCGACTCGAATCAAAGCGCAGTCGGGCAGGGGGGGTTTGTCAAGGGTTTTGACCCATGTTGAATCAATAGACTGGGTAGATGTGGGGATGAGCTGTCGCCACCCATTATTCTAACCCAGAACAAACTAAATCAATAGACTGGGTGGATGTGGGGATGAGCTGTCGCCGCCCACATTCACGCCAGAATCCAGGAGAACTGCGCAGTTGGCACAAGACCACTCCAAAGATACAACCTTCTTGTGGGGGGTTCCACATCACCACTCTACTGTAAGGATGCCATCAAAACAATGTTAAGCAAGGGTCCTATACTATCAAGCAAAAGACCACTCTATTGAAATGCAGTAATTCAAGACAGATCCCAAAAATGGGTGCAGTACCAGCTTTGTCCACAAACCGGCGCTAGCGGTCTAAACTCTGACAGGAGAACTGGCTGACAAAGGGACCTGAGTCAACTGGACTTCAAAGCCTGTTGGTTAATTAAAAAATCTTAGCCACCTGCTGTTCCCACAGACCAAGAGGCTGGGAAACCTTCTCACCTCAGAGATTCCCACACCAGGAGGCAGGATATCACATGGCCCTTCTGGGTGAGAAGGAGGGCTTTTCCTTCAGCTTGCTGGAGCTCACACAAAAGACTCTTTCCCTTGGTATGTCAATTTTGAGTGTTTCCTGTCAACAGCCCTCTGCCAGCAAGGAGAGACATGTGATCACTGACCCACCCAGACTTTTGGAGGCAGACCCAAACACTTTGGGGAGTTGAATTGAAGGCAAATATATGTTTCATAAAAACACTGATAACTCTTTGTAACCAGATGACAGAAATGTGAAATTTGGGGATCCTTAAAATGAAAACTGTGCCAACAATTCAAGACCAAACTCCAATTTGTGTGATGTTCTGGTGCAAAACCCCGCTAATTATGAATATTGCAGACACAGTATTTAAGCTAGCGACCTGGAAATTTACTGGGATATGTGTAGAAGGGGGGTGTACATTTGTATAATTTTTGATAAAAAACCAATGTTGCAAAACCCACTAAAATCGAAAATAAGTTGCCATTTTTTAATGCAAGCTCCTAGAAATGCCAGAGTCGGAACAGAGACTACCTTAAGCAATGCGTAATATGTACATGTAATGTCAACCACTTGTGTACCTGGGAAATATGTATTTGGATCAGAAATAGATTTGTGTGCACATTGACCAGGGGAGTGTCATTTCTGCAGGTCATAAAAATGACATCACTCTGACAGACTATCCCTTCCCAAATCAGGGACCAAAGAATCTATTGACCTATCAAATCAAGAGAGGGGCAGGCTTAGTGATGCTACGCACACACCCACTTTCAAAACACATAAAAGGAACATTGAAACCCAGGTAGAGACATTCAAATCCATTTGCTGCGGAGCGTGCTGACCGACGACTTCACATCCAGAGATCCAACACTTAGATTTCCAAGCTAAACAGAGACTACAGAACTTTGAACCAAGAAGGCCCACTGCAAGCAAAAGTATTTGTCAGCAGGCCTCAAAATCTTTTGAAACTGAACTCTTCAAATAGCCGGGCTGAGCTGTTTGATTCTGGTCTAGAACCCTGTGACAGAAACATCCAGAACCAGGAGCCGTGCTGTGTCTAGAGAAGGCAGAACCCGATCCAGAGAACCGGTGCCTAGCAGACCCAGGACAGCAGAGCAGAGCTGACCCAGACGCTGTGAGCAGAACCGCCCGAAGTCCAGACCTGTTGAACCGATCCGTGGTGAAGCCGCAGTCCTGTCCAAAATATATTGTGAGTACCTGCCAGAACTGTGCAAAACCCAATCCCTTAGTTAAAATAAATCTAATGCAAACAATTTTAACCTAAGTAGAACTGCCTCCTAGTAATCCTGTAATCTGTCATTCTAAAGCTGCGAGCTGTCATCTGTCATTCTAAAGCTGCAAACTGTCACCTGTCATTTTGAGTTTTACTTTAAATCCGAAAAACTACCTCTACTAAATCGTCCGTATCTCTGTAACCGTTTGCCGTAATCACGATTCACGCACTCGCAAATTTTACTGCGATTTGGCCTGATTTCTTCTCCAGTAAAAAAAGTCAGCAGCTCCTTGCTTTCCTTTGCTAAAATTCGTTTAACCTGCTAGTTACACATAGAGCATTGCTAAAGTGAGCCTGAACTAATATAAAGTAGCCATCACCTACCCTGAACCTCTAGAGGGAATTAAAAGCAATTTTAGCACCTTTTCACTTCCTTGCAAACCACATTAAAGTAATTCGCCTGTGTTTAAAACTCATACCTGTTTTTCTCTAAGCTTGCTGGGGGGGAACTGCATTTCGTATTGCATTTTGTTGGGATTCTTGAAGACTGTGTGCTCTCCTTCCATTTCTTACATTGCATAGGAGGGGGGGTGAATTGCCAGAGAAAAAGTGATTATATTATCTTTTGCTAAAATCATATCAAGTTATTTCTGTACTGCATTGTATTCCTCATTGCTTTTCCCTTGAAACCATAAAAGTATTTTTGCTGCCTTATCCATCCTATACCAACTCCTCATTGATTGTAAAGAAGTGTGCTAGTGTCAGATTACCCATTGTTGATCAACATTATATTCATAAGTGTGATCTCAATTATTAATTTATTATAAAAGTGTGATATATATATATATATTGTTTAATTTTTCAAATAAACCTTTTAAATTTGCAAAACAAATCTACTTCTTGGCTCAGTGGGGTCAGGGGGATTCTAAGAGAGGGGTGTTATACAAGGGTTCATCATCCAGATTATAACTTGCCATAAAAATATAGAAATAAGGGCTTCCCTTGGGCATCCCAGACAAGGCACTGAATTAGTGGGATTGCTTGATTGGAGTCACTTACAGGCTACATCAAAGCATCTCAAGAAGGGGGAAGGCAACACCTTCTTCCCGCCATGGCAAGCCTAATTAAAATATAAAATAATCCATTGATCCGCCCTGCCTATTGTTCAGTTTTGTGTGGTGGTCGCTTGAGAGTTAATTAAAGCAGGCCTGCAAAGAGGCCTGTTCACAGAACCAACAAAGGGCTGGAAACCCCAACACGTTTTTGATATGAAATGTGTCTGCTTGAAGCCAACTTCCACCCCTCTGTATAAAGAGCAGTGAATGTCATGACTGGGACAACTGTTTACAGTAGGCAGCCCCTGCAGGGAAACCCCTTTCAGAGGGAATAAGTATGTGATTTGAGGGAGACACAATGTCTGTTCTCACCACAAACTTCAAGGGAGAACTGCACTTTGACCTTGAGTCACAGAGAGCTCAATTAACCAGAGAGACACATTGATCCAAAACAGACAGGAAGGTGGGCAGAACGTATTAGTACATGCTGTCACCCGTTACCTTTCCTTTTGCAAAGAACTCTGGTTACAACCTCACGCATAATAGAATATTGTTTTTGGGGACCCAGGATTGGTACAATCTTGTAAGTGATTTCAACCCAGCACTTCACCTAAGTCAATTCCTAGCGTGGGATGCACAATTGAAACCCTTAATTATATAGTTTTGTCTATAAGTTTTTTTTATTTCTGAATGATGTACCCTTATATCATGCCCCTCTCTTTGAATACCCAGGTCTCACTAAACCAGGATGCAGGCTGTTTTGCAAAGTTAGAAGATTTATTTTACGGATTTGCACAATATATATATCACACTATTTAATATTTATACAATGATCACCAATGGGTGATGTTACAACAATCAACAATCTCTTTAATCAGACGGACTATGGATAGGAAAAATAATGCAGCATAGAATACAACTTTGCGTGGGTTCAGTCAAATGCAATGTCACTCTTTCCCCGTGCACACTACTCAATCCCCCCCAATATGCAGTATAAAGAGATGGAAGAGAAGAACACAGGTTTCAGGAATACAAGCACAACAAATACAGTTTCAATCCCAACATCCCCGAGCAAACTCAGAGAGAAACATGAATTATTTCAAACAAGTCAAAATGGTTTAAATGTGGCTTTGAATAAATGGTTAAAAACACTGAAAAATGGATTTAATTCACTAAATAGGATTCAAAACTAGTGGGAGCCGCTTTGGATAGTATCAGATAAACACAAGCAATGATTATTGAGTCACTAGCAGGTTGAAAACTGAATTCTGCGGTCGGATGCAAAGAACAGCTGTTTTACACGTGAAGAAATTGAGCCAAAAGAAAAACCGGTTTGGATTTCTGGAGTCTAGCAAGAATTCTTACCAAGAAAGCAGAAACAGCACATCCACGCTGTTCTTTTTGGTGTTCCCTTTGGAGGTCTGGGGCAAAATGAGGTTTCAAGATTTTAAAGGCCAAACTGAGAAGGGTTCAGCTTTGGAATTGGGCCTCTCTGCGTTCAAAGTTCTGGAGTCTTGGATATGGATTTCTTCTTGCAAAGTGCTCCGCCAGTAATCAGTTGATGGGTGAATCTGTGTGTGTCTCTAGGTCCTAAGCTGTGTCTATTTATGTATTTCGCAAAGGGGTGGGTAGGTTGAATTATAAGAGGCACACCCTCTAGGAATCCTATTGGTTAGGGTCTGTCCTCTCTCCTGATTTGAGAAGAACAAATGGTGTCATGATGATGCTGTATTTTACAATCCAGGGAGAACCTCCCCTTTGTTTCTGCGCAGTACATCTATTTTTCATATAAAGCATATTTACAATATTACCAACTTGCTAGCAAAAACTTACCTACATCACAGATTTAGTGGAGTCCGTCTGAGTCCCATCTCAGTGAGAGCTTTAGTTCAGATTTGACAGTTTTTCGCACTTTTGGTTGGGTACCCAATGTCAGATTTGTCCACATTTTTCTACATATATGCGCATGACATCTGGGCATAATCCTGTCAAGTTTCATATTTCTAGCATCATCACAATTGGTACAAAATCACAATTTCTGTAGGCATGTACCTGAACATGGCACAGAGTTCAGAGTAGTTTCAAACTGTGAGCAGAATTTTCATGTTAACAACACTATATTTTACAGATTTTTACAAATTTTGCACAGTTCTCTGTGAGTTTCTTTTTACAAAAAGATACGTTATTGTGGCTTACGGATACACATATCTGTCTGGCCCGCCCCCAAAATTTTGCTGGGCCAAGAGCAATCCAGGCCTCTCTTCCTGCTGGCAGTAGTTTCTTTTGACACTTGAATTTGCATTCCCTTTCAACCCAGGAAGTCTATTGTCTCTCCCCAGAGCAGCAGAGCAAAATCTCCTCCCCCTTCATTAACATCTGCCTGAAAGTTCCTGGGGCAGAGCAAAAGGAAGGCACCTTTGTTTGCGGCACGCTGTGGAATTTGCCTTTGAAGTTCTGTGGCTGGCATAAGAGGTTACTTTAACACACTTTGTTTAAAATTGTCTTTGCTAAAATAAACTTTGCATTTTCAAAAAGTGGATGCACAGATCTCTAATTCCAGTCTTTTTAAAACATAGAGATTGAATGGTAGCAACCTATCTTTCTTTTGATGGCAAGTCTCTTCCTTTCCACAATTTGATTTTAATGTACAAGTTTAAACTCCCAGTGTAAGTAAATGACAGCTTTGATACAGGCGGCCAGCGGTACTGAGCTCATATCTGACAGATTTTCCCAGGCAAGCACCTTTTTTTAATGTGGATATTCTTCTGATGAAATCTGCTTCTCCTGACATTGTGCCTAGGTGGATTCTTTAAATAAGGTGATGGTTAACACCCAACAAGGATGTTGAATCTTTTCTGATGTTTGGGAATCATCATTTTGCAATTTCAACAGCCAAGGAAAAACAGATTTTAGAGCAGTTCTGGGTTTTCCTGGCAATGAAGCACTGCCTTTTCAGGTTGTTCCATTTCACTCTGTGGGAAGCACAATGACAGGTTTTGGCAGTATGGTCTCCTGTTCTACCACTGACACAGGCAAAGTAGATTGGCAGCCTATTTTTCCGGTTTCCCTGCGCATTTCTCAGAGGCTTTTAGCGCGCATAGGGCTTTTTGGCGGACATTCTGTTGTTTCTGGTGAAAGCGGCACACAGTGATGTCGCACGGGAGAGCCTAGTGGGTCAATCCATCCCACAAGCCCCCCTCGCGATATGGCATTGACCATCTGTCAAGAGAAGTCGCGAGACTAGGATGATCAGTTTCTTTTCTGTCTGGTTCAATGTCAAAATTCATCAGCTTCTCCCATCAGTGGTTTATCGACCAGTTCTCCTAGCCCAGTCCTGATGTGATTATTAAGCGATACCCCGGGCCCCTTGGACCTTTGCTTCCAGTCCCTGGGTGGTCCTTCTTGGTTTTAGTCTCCATTGTTTTCAATTCTAGGATGACAAAGCAAAAACATATCTGTAGACATTTCCCCACCACTATTGATGTAATGGGGCGGACACATACATTTTGACAAATCAGGACACATTTTTCTATTTGCAATTTATTGACTATATAGATGGAATATTTTATAGTGGGAATTCTAGGGTGCTGGAGTGACCACCTCTGGGGTTCCAGAAGACTCATCCAGTTGCTGCAGAGTGTGCTTAGGATGGCAACACTCTAGTTGGTTGATATGGACCCACTTATCTTCCCCCTCTGCCAATCTGCCTTTGGGGATGCAGATTTTAAAGGCAACTGGCAAGATTTTGTCTACAATTTCAAAAGGGCCCCTCCAGCTAGGCAAACATTTGCGCTGTTTGGCCTGGTTCTTTTGGAAATTGTATAAGTAGACCTGGTCTCCTACATGGTATTCTTTTCTAGTAGTCTTTAAGTCATAGATAAAGTAGATAAGGTTGCTACCTCTCAACTTCAATCATATATTGAAAACACGGGAAGGTTGCACGAGAGGCAATCGGGTTTCCGCCGCTTCCATGGCACAGAGAGCGCCTTGGTCGATCTCCAGACGCAGATGCTATCACTAATTGAGAAAGGCAGATTAGGCCTGTTAATATTACTTGATCTCAGTGCTGCTTTTGATCTTTTAGATCATAAGATTCTACTACATAGACTGCGGGATACCGGCGGCTTGGCCATTGAAACTGTTAACTGGGTGAGATCTTTTTTAGAGAGTAGAAGTTCCAGGGTGCATTGGGGCGAGGCCTTCTCGGAAGTAGAGACTATCCTTTGTGGCGTCCCACAAGGAGCTTGTCTGTCGCCCTTGCTCTTTAACATTTATATTGCCCCTCTATGCAGAGAATTGGAGAAGTTGGGCTATTTTTTCACCAACTATGCAGATGACTTCCAGTTGTCAATGGAACTTTCAGGTGACCATCAAGCAGACCAACTCAAATTAAATAAGTTATACAGTGTAATAAAAGACTGGATGACCACAAACTGGCTATGCCTAAATGCAGGAAAGACGGAACTAATGATCTACGGGCCCAATAAACCGAGAGAGGGACTAGCTAAGGCTTTCACTGGCTTTCAGGTTGATGATAGCTTTATTGAAGTTGTTGGCAAGGTAAAAACATTAGGTGTTTATATGGAGGCTTCCTTGGATGCAGGCGTACACGTGGATGCTATAGTAAAAAATACCCAATATCATCTACGAGTATTGAGGCAGGTCGCCCCTTTTATCTCTGAAAACAACCGAGCCAAACTGGTCAGAGCCGTTATCTTGCCACGACTTGACTATTGCAATGCTCTGTTGGGGGGGGCTAGTAGAGAAGACGTACAGCAATTGCAGAAAATCCAAAATGCCTCTGTACGTATAATATACGGTATGAAGAGGCATGAACCCACCTCTAACGCGAGAAGGGAGCTACATTGGCTCCCAGTATCAGCCAGGATTTCCTTTAAATTATTGACGTTAGGTCATAAATGCATCTATGGAACAGTCCCTAATTATTTGAAGGACAAAATCATGATATATCAACCGGCAAGAAATCTGCGTTCTACAACGACTCTAAGTCTGCAGGTGCCAAGGACTAAGAAAGCCCGTGGAAATGGACGTTCTTTCCCAGTGCTCGTGGCTAAGGCCTGGAATAACCTACCGTTAGGGCTCCGTACAGAGAGCAATCACCTGGCTTTCCGGAAACTCTTGAAGACAGAACTTTTCATCTAACCTACATCTTTGGTTGTCCTCACTGACCTCTCTGCTTGTGATGGAGCGCTTGGATGCCTCAGGGCTTGTAGCGCTATAGAAATTTAATAACATAACATAACATAACATAGTGGGTCTTCATGCTGTCTGCAGATCTTTCTAGATTTCGCTGAGCATAGGCAAAAGCATGTTGAAGGTGTTTTCTTAGATTTTCAACATACTCATGAGTTGTGGAGGCATTGATCAATGTCTGCTCTTGGGTTCTGTAGAGCAGATGCTGGGGAAGCACCATCCTCTGTCCAGTCATCATCTCAAACGGTGACATTTTAGTTGCAGATGAAGGGGTAGATCTGATGGCCATCAGGACAAGAGGTAATTGAATATCCTAAATTGGCCCAGAATCTGCCTCAAACCTTTTTAATATGCTCACAATTGTCTTGTTGTATCTCTCTACTGGACCACTAGAGGCTAGCCGGTAGGCAATGTGTAATTTCCTTTTGACCCCAAGTATCTCCCACATCTTTATCATTACTTCGCTAGTGAAGTGGCTACCTCAGTCTGACTCGATCCTTTGGGGTAGTCCAAAATGCGAGAAGATGTGGTTGATCATCAGGGCAGCTGCTGTTTTTGCTTTGCAATTTGGGGCCGGGAGACATTCCACCCACTTAGTAAACAAGCATGTCACGGTCAACAGGTACTTGTTTCCCCCAGAGGAGCGAATCACGGGCCCGATAAAATTGACTTGCAAATCTGACCATGGCAGTGTCATCCCCCTCTTTTGGAGATGCGCACAGTGTGTGAGGGATGTTGGCTGAAATTGTGCACACACAAGATACCCCTTCAAATATTGGTCGAGGTCCTGCCCCATGTATGGGCAGTATGCAACCTCTCTTAAGACTTCAAGTGTTGTATGAAACCCCCAATGACCGGCTGTGGCCGCATCATGGGCGTGACTTAACATCAGGCTTCGGAATGAGGTAGGGACCACCCACTGATCATGGCCAGCAAGGGATTTCCTCACCAACAAACCGTTTTGGATTCAGAACATTTTTGGACATTTCATCAACACTGTGAGGTCCTTTTTCCCTATGTAATCAGTATCCATCAGGGGAAAGTTCTCAGGGTCCTCAATGTGTTGATAAAACTTACCAATTATTGGATCCCCTTTTTGAGCCGTAATAAAATCAGCATCTGGAATCTCCTTACTCTAATGTGCAGTTGAGAGTTCATTGTGAGCATTTGTCTGGGACCTAGTGATAGCGGTGACCTGAATTTCCCCCAACAGGGACTCGATCTCAAGTAGATCCCCTTGGATGGCTCTGGTTTTGGCCAGCTGATCAGCTAGGTCATTTCCAAAAAAAAACGGTTTGGATTTCTGGAGTCTAGCAAGAATTCTTAGCAAGAAAGCAGAAACAGCACATCCACGCTGTTCTTTTTGGTGTTCCCTTTGGAGGTCTGGGAAAAAATCAGGTTTTAAGATTTTAAAGGCCAAACTGAGAAGGGTTCAGCTTCAGAATTGGGCCTCTCTGTGTTCAAAGTTCTGGAGTCTTGGATATGGATTTCTTCTTGCAAAGTGCTACGCCAGTAATAAGTTGATGGGTGAATCTGTGTGTGTCTCTAGGTCCTAAGCTGTCTCTATTTATGTATTTCCCAAAGAGGTGGATAGGTTGAATTATACTAGGCACACCCTCTAGGAATCCTATTGGTTAGGGTCTGTCCTCTCTCCTGATTTGAAAAGAACACATGGTGTCATGATGATGCTGTATTTTACAATCCAGGGATAGCCTCCCCTTTGTTTCTGCGCAGTACATCTATTTTTCATACAAAGCATATTTACAATATTACCAACTTGCTAGCAAAAACATACCTACATCACAGATTTAGTGGAGTCCGTCTGAGTCCCATCTCAGTGAGAGCTTTAGTTCAGATTTGACAGTTTTTCGTGCTTTTGGTTGGGTACCCAATGTCAGATTTGTCCACATTTTTCTACATATATGCGCATGACATCTGGGCATATTCCTGTCAAGTTTCATATTTCTAGCATCATCACAATTGGTACAAAATCACAATTTCTGTAGGCATGTACCTGAACATGGCACAGAGTTCAGAGTAGTTTCAAACTGTGAGCAGAATTTTCATGTTAACAACACTATATTTTACAGATTTTTACAAATTTTGCACAGTTCTCTGTGAGTTTTTTACAAAAAGATACGTTATTGTGGTTTACGGATACACATATCTGTCTGGCCCGCCCCCAAAATTTTGCTGGGCCAAGAGCAATCCAGGCCTCTCTTCCTGCTGGCAGTAGTTTCTTTTGACACTTGAATTTGCATTCCCTTTCAACCCAGGAAGTCTATTGTCTCTCCCCAGAGCAGCAGAGCAAAATCTCCTCCCCCTTCATTAACATCTGCCTGAGAGTTCCTGGGGCAGAGCAAAAGGAAGGCACCTTTGTTTGCGGCACGCTGTGGAATTTGCCTTTGAAGTTCTGTGGCTGGCATAAGAGGTTACTTTAACACACTTTGTTTAAAATTGTCTTTGCTAAAATAAACTTTACATTTTCAAAAAGTGGATGCACAGATCTCTAATTCCAGTCTTTTTAAAACATAGAGATTGAATTGTAGCAACCTATCTTGCTTTTGATGGCAAGTCTCTTCCTTTCCACAATTTGATTTTAATGTACAAGTTTAAACTCCAAGTGTAAGTAAATGACAGCTTTGATACAGGCGGCCAGCGGTACTGAGCCCATATCTGACAGATTTTCCCAGGCAAGCACCTTTTTTTAATGTGGATATTCTTCTGATGAAATCTGCTTCTCCTGACATTGTGCCTAGGTGGATTCTTTAAATAAGGTGATTGTTAACACCCAACAAGGATGTTGAATCTTTTCTGATGTTTGGGAATCATCATTTTGCAATTTCAACAGCCAAGGAAAAACAGATTTTAGAGCAGTTCTGGGTTTTCCTGGCAATGAAGCACTGCCTTTTCAGGTAGTTCCATTTCACTCTGTGGGAAGCACAATGACAGGTTTTGGCAGTATGGTCTCCTGTTCTACCACTGACACAGGCAAAGTAGATTGGCAGGCTATTTTTCCGGTTTCCCTGCGCACTTCTCAGAGGTTTTTAGCGCGCATAGGGCTTTTTGGCGGCCATTCTGTTGTTTCTGGTGAAAGCGGCACACAGTGATGTCGCACGGCAGAGCCTAGTGGGTCAATCCATCCCACAAGCCCCCCTTGCGATATGGCATTGACCATCCGTCAAGAGAGGTCGCGAGACTGGGATGATCAGTTTCTTTTCTGTCTGGTTCAATGTCAAAATTCATCAGCTTCTCCCATCAGTGGTGGATCGACCAGTTCTCCTCGCCCAGTCCTGATGTGATTATTAAGCGATACCCCGGGCCCCTTGGACCTTTGCTTCTGGTCCCTGGGTGGTCCTTTTTGGTTTTAGTCTCCATTGTTTTCAATTCTAGGATGACAAAGCAAAAACATATCTGTAGACATTTCCCCATCACTTTTGATGCAATGGGGCGGACACATACATTTTGACAAATCAGGACACTTTTTTCTATTTGCAATTTATTGACTATATAGATGGAATATTTTATAGTGGGAATTCTAGGGAGCTGGAGTGACCACCTCTGGGGTTCCAGAAGACTCATCCAGTTGCTGCAGAGTGTGCTTAGGATGGCAACACTTTAGTTGGTTGATATGGACCCACTTATCTTCCCCCTCTGCCAAACTGCCTTTGGGGATGCAGATTTTAAAGGCGACTGGCGAGATTTTGTCTACAATTTCAAAAGGGCCCCTCCAGCTAGGCAAACATTTTCGCTGTTTGGCCTGGTTCCTTTAGAAATTGTATAAGTAGACCTGGTCTCCTACATGGTATTCTTTTCTAGTAGTCTTTAAGTCATAGTGGGTCTTCATGCTGTCTGCAGATCTTTCTAGATTTCGCTGAGCATAGACAAAAGCATGTTGAAGGTGTTTTCTTAGATTTTCAACATACTCATGAGTTGTGAAGGCATTGATCAATGTCTGCTCTTGGGTTCTGTAGAGCAGATGCTGGGAAAG
Source organism: Ambystoma mexicanum (assembly GCF_040938575.1). Classification (NCBI taxonomy): domain Eukaryota; kingdom Metazoa; phylum Chordata; class Amphibia; order Caudata; family Ambystomatidae; genus Ambystoma; species Ambystoma mexicanum. The sequence goes on along the minus strand of NC_090927.1, from coordinate 234,392,833 downwards.
CACCATCCTCTGTCCAGTCATCATCTCAAATGGTGACATTTTAGTTGCAGATGAAGGGGTAGATCTGATGGCCATCAGGACACGAGGTAATTGAATATCCCAACTTGGCCCAGAATCTGCCTCAAACCTTTTTAATATGCTCACAATTGTCTTGTTGTATCTCTCTACTGGACCACTAGAGGCTAGCCGGTAGGCAATGTGTAATTTCCTTTTGACCCCAAGTATCTCCCACATCTTTGTCATTACTTCGCTAGTGAAGTGGCTACCTCAGTCTGACTCGATCCTTTGGGGTAGTCCAAAACGCGAGAAGATGTGGTTGATCATCAGAGCAGCTGCTGTTTTTGCTTTGCAATTTGGGGCCGGGAGACATTCCACCCACTTAGTAAACAAGCATGTCACGGTCAACATGTACTTATTTCCCCCAGAGGAGCGAATCACAGGCCCGATAAAATTGACTTGCAAATCTGACCATGGCAGTGTCATCCCCCTCTTTTGGAGAGGCGCACAGTGTGTGAGGGATGTTGGCTGAAATTGTGCACACACAAGATACCCCTTCAAATATTGGTCGAGGTCCTGCCCCATGTATGGGCAGTATGCAACCTCTCTTAAGACTTCAAGTGTTGTATGAAACCCCCAATGACCGGCTGTGGCTGCATCATGGGCGTGACGTAACATCAGGCTTCGGAATGAGGTAGGGACCACCCACTGATCATGGCCAGCAAGGGATTTCCTCACCAACAAACCGTTTTGGATTCAGAACATTTTTGGACATTTCATCAACACTCTGAGGTCCTCTTTCCCTATGTAATCAGTATCCATCAGGGGAAAGTTCTCAGGGTCCTCAATGTGTTGATAAAACTTACCAATTATTGGATCCCCTTTTTGAGCCGTAATGAAATCAGCATCTGGGGTCTCCTTACTCTATTGTGCAGTTGAGAGTTCATTGTGAGCATTTGTCTGGGACCTAGTGATAGCAGTGACCTGGATTTCCCCCAACAGGGACTCGATCGCAAGTAGATCCCCTTGGATGGCTCTGGTTTTGGCCAGCTGATCAGCTAGGTCATTTCCAGTTTTGTCTGGTCTCTCTAATTTAGAATGAAGCTTGATCTTTTTCCAGTAGATGGTCATCCCATTCGAGGTGACCAGATCATCAATGTTTTGGATCAATTTCCCATGGTTCAAGGGTTTCTTATTAGCACATAGCATGCCTCTGGTTTTCCAGTTAACCAGGTGCTCCACGAACACATTCCGTACATAATCCGAAACTGTGATTATGACCAGTTTGTGGAGTTGATGTTGGACAGCAGTGAGGATGGCTTGATGCACACCCATCAACTCTGCCACTTGACTACTTCAGGGACCAATCTTGTACCCAGCGGAGGGTTCTGGGGACTCATTCACCCATGCATTCCCTACACCGGCCACAAGTTATTTTTCCCCGTTGTTGTCAACATGGTAGGAGCATCCATCCACATAGACTGTGGGCATTCCCTCACACTGGTCTTATTCAAAGACTTTGTGTGGGGAATTAAGGTATGCCTCCATGTGGTCCTTGATTTTTAGACTTTTGTCCTCGAGACAGTTTTCTCTGGCACAACCATGCAAGTCAGCCAGACCTTGCGCGACTGGACTCTTCTTGTTTTGTCCATATCTGACCTCCACAATAAAGCTTTGCATTGACTGAATCCAGGAAGCAATTTGGGAATTACTTACATTTCCGGCCCGCATTCTGTCACTTTGGAGATATTGCAGAGGCTGGTGTGGAATCTGGACTATGATGTGTTCCCCCTGGTTAAACGGGCGGTAATTCTTCAATGCCAACATCGTTGCCAGGAGTGCCTTCTCACAGTCGTTGAATTTTTCCCCCCACAGAGGATAAAGTTTTACTTGCATAGGAGATTACTTTATGGACCTTTTCATGCTTTTGATATAATACTGCAGTCAAGCATGTATTTGAGAACCCCGTCTCCAAAAAGAACTCCTTGTTTTTGACAGGGTAAGCTAGGTAAGGCAGTTGTGAGAGGCTTCTTTTGAGTTGTCTTACTGACTCGGTTTGTTCTGGACCCCATTCCCACTTGACCCGCCCTTCAAAAGATGAATCAGGGGTCTTGTGATCTCTGCGTAGTCCTCAATGAAGTTTGTGCTGTAATTAGTCAGTCCAAGGAGGCTCCTTAGTTCCCACAGATTTGTGGGGTCTTTCAATTTCTGGAGTGCTTCCACTTTCTTTTCCTGGGGATATAGACCCTGAGGAGTGATCTCATGCCCTTAGAAATTGACACGGGTTCTACACCACTGTGCCATTTGAAAGGAAAGTTTTGCTCCGGCAGCCCTCAACTGTGTGAGAACATAACAGATCTCCATTATGTGTTCCTCCACAGTTAAGCTTTTGACTAAAACATCATCTACATAGGCCAGGTTATCCCTCTAACCCAGGTCAGGCATGGCCTTATGTAAAAAAATGTTGAATTCATAGCCGGAGTTGATGTATCTAAAGGGAGTCAGGGTCCATGTGTACTGCTGCCCCCCAAAGGTGAAGGCCAGCTTGTATTGGTCCTCCCTACTGACAGGTACAGTCCAGTATCCATTGGTCAGGTCTATTGCAATGAATACCTGTGACCCCTGGATCTGGGCCAGCCCTTGGTCAATGTAGGGAAGAGGCCATCAGGAAGTATGGCCCCGTTTGTTGAGCTCCCTAAGGTCGGTGCAGAGTCTCCACCGGCCGTTTGGCTTCAAATCCCCAGCACCGGATTATTGAAGGTGCTATGGACTGGACGGATTATCCCACAGGACTCAAGGTTCTTTATTATTTCAGTAAGGGACTCCATTGATGCAAGAGGCAAGCAATATTGCTTCACAAACACCTGAGTCATGCCAGGGTCCGTGGGAATCATTATTGTGTGGATGTCGGTGCGACCACAGTCATATGAGTCCACCGCAAAGAGATCTTGAAAATCCAAGAAGACTTGTTTCAATTGTTGCTTCTGCTCCAGAGTCTCACAGGCATCAGCTAGGTTGACTCTCTCTTCAACCATCTGCATGAAGCCTGGAAAAACTTCTGGTTTTGCCCTCTCAGTGGCCTCCTCCAGCTGGGTGGAGAAGTCCCTGGTCAAAGTGCTGATTTGGACTGGTGGCTTCAGGTGGGGAAGGCAGTCCTCGCGGACTTGGAAAATCACCTCATCCCTCCTGAAGTCACAGGTCACATCTTCCTTACCAAATGTGCAGGAGTGTACACCAGGAAGTTCCCCCCATGCCGGGTAAAGATCCTGTCTGGTGTTGTGTTGTCATCACTATCACTGTCAAAACAGTCCTTGGGGATTTGTCCTAACAGTTCATTGCCTAAATCTATGGAGAAATGTCGGCCATCAATCGCCATTCCAATAATGGTGCCTGCGGCTAGAGTGATACTCTTTAAGTCGCTGTTATCCACCTCTATTGGAATGGTGTCATGTTCTATATTGTCTAGTGGTGTTGGGTTTACCCCCAACCCTTGCTGTTGGAAATAAGCATTCAGATGAATGTAGGCGTCAGGGTTTTTCAATTCCTTTCCTCTTTTAACTTTCACTTCCAGGGAGAATTGTCGGGTCCTTTCTGGTATGGTGACTTCCTCTCCAATCTGAATTTTAACTGCATAAGGCAGCAGTTGAGCTGACCTAAATGTTTTCTCTAGGTCATCAAAGCCCATGGGATTATCCGCTAATCGGGACCAAGCTTTGAAGTTTATTAGGTCCAAACTAATGACAAAGTGATTGAGAATGCCACTGCCTAAGTAAAAGGCGGCAGTGACGTCTCGCACGACCCAACAATTATGGACTATGCTCTTGTTGCATATGGAGATTTTGAGCATACGCCTGCTTGGCAGGAGATGTTTGGAATTGGGTGTTTCCAGATCCATTTCCCATTTGTCTATGAGTCTAAATGTGGGGATGGCTGGATCTTTTGGGAGTTTGCGGAACATGGCCTCGCTGACGAAGCTCTTACCGTTGTTCGCACACACTCGGGCGAGTCCTTCCCTTCATTTAACTGAACAGGGATGAACAATTGCTCTCCAATTTGCTGAATATCAGCCAGGCTTTGAGTTGATTTCTCATCTTTCTGTAATATAGGAGTGGGAATGTCTGATTGTGAATTTGTAAAGAATTTCAGAGTGTTTCCTTCCAGTGTGGAATGCCACCTTAGACTGGAAAGAAGGTTCATTTTCAGAAAAAGAGAGGACCCCCCCATCACCAGTCTGTTGTCCTACTGCAATTACTGTCACGTCTGGGATTTGGTTGTTCTGGAAGTGAAATTCTACTTGGTCAGATTTTTGTTCAACCATGTGGCAGGTGCCGTTTAAACTAACATGGTTGACACTCTGTTTTAATTTTATCGGTCTACTAGTCTCGGTCCAGAGGACCTTGTTCACACAATCTATTAGGGGTGACAACCTTCGCAGGAGGTCATTCCCTAGTAAATAAGGGGTGCCCTCTGGAGTTAAACTATGACCAGGTTCTTCACCTTGTGTTGCCCAAGTTTAGTATCAAAATCTGCAGTCCCCTCGATGGGAATTTTGTCCAGGAAGAAGGGTGAGAGGAATTTGGTAATTCTCCCCCCTTCCCGAATTCAGTTTATCAAAGGCCCTTTTTGACAGAAGGGTGGCTTGGGATCCAGTGTCCACCAGTGCCAAAATTGTACACTGCCCCTGTTTTTGGAATGGGGCATAGAATCTTCCCTCCTTCTCCTCAAGGGGGCACAGATAATGTACATTTTTGGACAACTGGTGGGTTTGTTTTCTAGTGTTGGACACTGATAGAGAAGAGATTTGGGCAGCACTCTGTTTGGAGTCTAGGGAATCTGAAAAGAAAAGGAGGCAACTAGATATGGGAGACGTTTTGGGTTCCCCTGGTTCTGATTCTGGGCCGCCCCCCTTTTTGGAGGCAGTCACCGGGATGTGTTTGAACCAGGGGATTTTCATGTTGTTGGTTCTGGGGTTGGATGATGGGTGGTGCTAACTCCATCCCCACATCTACCAAGTCTGGATTTGGATCCTTTGGGACCCATTTTTCTTTGGGAGGAGTTCCCCCATCTCTGAAGGAGAAGATCCTTTTCCCAGGATCCTCTGAGTATCACTCTCCTTCAAATTGTAAGACTTGTACCTCCTCCTCAAAATGGGTCTGTTTGGGTTCTTTGTTTCTCCTACCCCCTCTCTGCTCCTTGGGTGGCAGACTTTCAGGGGCAGGAAGATTTTGGTTCCAGTTCCTGGGTTTCCAGGGGCTTTTTACATGTGGGGAAGGAAGCTTCCTCCAAGGCTTTACACCCCCCCTTCTCCTTGTGCCTCCTCCCTGGGAACCGGTGTATTGTCGGGGTTCTTCCCCCATCATTGCTCTGGAGCACCAGGTTCGGAGTTTTAGGCATTCTGCGCTGGCATGCTCATCTGAGGGTTCTGTTGAGCCTGCAGCATGCGACCCAGATCCTGTGCCATGTTTTGGACCTGGCGCTCTAGTTGTGACACCCGCTCAGGCTGATATGGGGTTCTGTTGTCACCCTGGGCGGATCCCGGGAAGGGTAGCTATCTCTTATCTGAAAATACCCCGGGTTTGGAAAGTGTGGGTACCCCTCCACCCTTGGCCTCCCCTCTCCCAGATTAGGTTGTCTGGGCTCAGGATTTTGGGGAAAGAAGGATGGATGGTTTTGGGATTGAAAGTTTTGTGGGTACCTGGGGAAGAAGTTCTGTCCAGGATTTGGGGAATTCCTGCTCTCCTGGGGGAAGTGAGAAGGGAAGTCCCTGGGTTACCTGCTGTTGGGTTGCATCCCCCCCCTTGGGCTGGATGAGTCCACACATAACCCAGGATGGGTCTGTTCCCCTTATAGCGGGGGCTTATGTAGTCAGGGGAGTGAGGAATCCCATTTGTGGGACTACTTCCTTGGCTCCCTGTTTGTGATTGGCCCGTTGGCCTTCTGGGCTTGCGATTATTCTGATTCTGTGCAGGCAGGTTTTTAGGCCCCCCATCCCTAAATCTAAAATGGGGGCACCCTTCACCTCTGCCACCATAGCAGCAGCAGGGGTGTTGGTTGGTTTGGGGCTTTTTGAATTATTTTTGTTTTCTGTGGGCTTTTGCACCTCATAATCTGTGTGGCCTGTTCAATGACCCAGTCTAGTGATCTTTTCTCATGAAAATCTCTCACTAGCTGGGTCATGATGTACTTGGGGAGAGCGTGGAAAAAAGTATTCACAAACTCTCTGCTGTCAGTGCGCACCCTTCTGGTGGTCTGCGCAAAGGCCCGCTTTAATTCCTGAACAAATTCTTGTGGAGCCTGATCTTCCCCACATTGCAAGTTGTAGGCTGCCTTGTGAGCCTCCTGAGGATTTCTGTGCACATAAAAATGCTTCAAGATGGCCGCCCTATAGGTGGACCATCTAGAATGATTTTGGTCCTCCAGCCCCGCAAAGAAGCTGGAGTATTCTGGTGAGAATGTCCATTTCACATATTGCATAAAGCTTTGGCTGTCCTTCAAATGGAAAGTTTCCATCATCTGTTCAAAAAGCTCTAAGTGCTCCCAAACAGAATATTTCACATTCTTATGATCGGGCATGATGACGCTCCTTATCGCTTTGATTTGTTTTAGGGGATCCTTGAGCAATGCACTTTTTACCTTATTGGCCTTTTTGGTTCGGGTAACCCTGGCCCACTCCTCCTCTGACTCAGAGGCACTGCTCCCAGAGGTGCCTGTCTGGTCTTCTAGGCTCTCCCAGATTCTGCGAGCCTGGGGCTGGCTGGCAGAATGTGGGGGCCTAGTTTCCTGTGTCATGGGGCACTCAGAGGAGTCTTCTGATTCCTCCTTACTCCCAGGATTTGATGATTACCACCTCCCCCCACTGTCCTAGCTGGGAAGAGGTTTTCAGAATGCCCTTAGTGGGCCTACTCTCATGGAGTTCCCCAGTAAATTTTACAGTACTTGGGAATCCATACCCAGATGCCCGTCCATCCATTCCTGGGAAGCACTGATCCATGAGCCCCATATTCCTGATTGGATTGAAATCTGCCATCCCCATGGCCCTTGGCTCATGTGCGCCAGTGGACATGGGGGTGGCAGAGTCCAGGGGTTGGAAGAGATGAAGGCCTCTGGGACTAGGGTTCCTGAGGTTATGCTCAGGTGTTTCCCTTTCCCAGCGAACCTCATCCCTCTCAGCCCCTGCTCCCTGTTGCCATGCAAGAATCTGAGCTTTCTGTTCCTCTATCAACACCTTGCTAGTTTCATCAATCTCTCTTGCATGGCAACCTGTCTGTGAAGCCTGTCATTGTTCTCACAGAGAGCCTCATTTTCTCTCTGTGCTTCCTGTGTTGTTTTAGAGTACTGGGCCAGTCTTTGCTGCAGGAGGTAATGTCCATACTGTCCTTGTCGTTCCTTGCTAGAGCCTCCTCCACCATCCTGGTGTGCTCTAACACTTTTTCATGCTCTTTTTGGAGGTCACCCAGTCCCTGAAGGGCCAGGTGATTTTCTTCTATTTTCTCTTTTAAATGACAGACTTCCTGGCCTAAGGTGTCCCTTTCCTGAGCAAGAGCATGCCTCTGTGCAGCCAGGTCGTCCCTCTGTCTTTGGAGCGCACCAGCTTTCTGGCACTCTTCATCAAATTCTGCCTGGGTATCCAGGTTTTCAGGATTAATTTATTACTCTCTTCTTTCTCTCTGTCTAGGTGGCTTTGCAGGGTGACTACCTGTTCTGCCCATGCCCTGTTGAAATTTATTTGCTGTTCCAGCTTTTTCTGCCTCTGCAGTAGAGAGTCCAAACTTTCCTGGTACTCGTCTGTAGGGCCAGCATTCTGGTATCCTGTTTTGCCTTTTCCTGCTACAGGATACCCATGTCTTCTTTTATTTTGATTAGGTACTGCCTACTTTCCTTTTCTGATTCCTGGCTCCTCTGTAGTCTCTGCTCAGCATAGTCCAGATCAGTTTGGGCCTTTTCTAATGCCTGCAGTTGATTGTTTTCCAGATCTTGGCCCTCAGCATATTTGTCCTGTATTACTCCAATATGTAGGTGTAGATATGCCACTATTTTGGCGATCTTGCTTTGCTCTTCCTTTGCCTTAGGGGCCATATATAGTTCACTCAGGGCCACATGTAATGGACCCTGGTCTTGCCATTTGTCTAACCCTGTTGCAGTGATCTGTTCTGTGATTGCCTGCAACCACACATTCTGATCCTGCTCTGTCCATTCACCTCTTACAAATAATGTATGCAATAGGTGTTCTTTAGCCATATTCATTTCTACCAAAGTCGCCATTCTGGAAATATTGATTTCCTTCCTGATTTACAGAAGTTTATTTTATTTTTGCAAAACAGACTGATTCCTTAGAGCGTTCCTATTGAGGGGTGCTTTTCACAGTGTAACACAGTGTGGTAGCCCAATAGGTATTATGTACCCCGTTAGTTAGCACACTGTATTAGATTGTCACAAGTGGTATATCTAATTCGGAAATCCCGCGACAAGCCCCCATTCTTGTAAGTGATTTCAACCCAGCACTTCACCTAAGTCAATGCCTAGCATGGGATGCACAATTGAAACCCTTAATTATATATTTTTTTCTATAAGTTCTTTTATTTCTGAATGATGTACCCTTATATCACGCCCCTCTCTTTGAATCCCCCCAGTCTCACTAAACCAGGAAGCAGGCTGTTTTGCAAAGTTAGAAGATTTATTTTATGGATTTGCACAATATATATATATATATCACACTATTTAATATTTATACAATGATCACCAATGGGTGATGGTACATCAATCAACAATCTCTTTAATCAGACGGAGTATGGTTAGGAAAAATGATGCAACATAGAATACAACTTTGTGTGGGTTCAGTCAAATGCAATGTCACTCTTTACCCCTGCACCCTATTCAATCCCCCCAATATGCAGTATAAAGAGATGGAAGGAGAGAACACAGGTTTTAGGAATACAAGCTCAACAAATACAGTTTCAATCCCAACTTCCCCCAGCAAACTCAGAGAGAAACAGGAATTATTTCAAACAAGTCAAAATGGTTTAAATGTGGCTTTGAATAAATGGTTAAAAACACTGAAAAATTGATTTAATTCACTGAATAGGATTCAAAACTAGTAGGAGCCGCTTTGGATAGTATCAGATAAACACTAGCAATGATTATTGAGTCACTAGCAGTTTGAAAACTGAATTCTGAAGTCGGATGCAAAGAACAGCTGTTTTACACGTGATGAAATTGATCCAAAAGAAAAATTCACGGACAACTTTTCCGTGCGCGAGAAGCACGCTTGCAGAACAAATATAAGGATCTGGAATGCAATGGGTTTGTAGGAAAGCTGAGGATGTTAGTTTCAATTTGACACTTAAATTTCGTTTCTAGCATATACGGTGAGGAAGTTATGAAGGTTATAGTAGAGGTCGGTTTTTCTCAGAAAGAGTCAACATTTTCAAATGAAAGATGCGCTTTTGAAATTACAACAAGATTTTCTTTACACTAGGGAGTCTATGAAGCCACAAGCTACACAACAGCACAGCCACCAATCCAGTGAGGTCTCGGATGGTTTCTACATGCCAAGACGCTTGTCTTTCTTCAGCAAATATATTAGCGCAAAGATGATATTATCACTACCATTACCAAGGGACTATAGGGATGAGAGAAGGATTCAGGAAAGACAAAAGATTTTCTACAATGCAGTTCTGGATAGGATAGAATGGTTTGGATAGGATTACTTATGGATAAGATATTTGCTAGCGACAATCCTATGCTATGGATAACTCACTACTACTGTTTGGAATGGACCCGTCAAGGACCTGGTCAAAGATTCTGGACTAGAATTCTGCTAGCCCACCGGACGGAATTCAGGGCGCTCGGTTTCTGCACTCAGCACGGCACTCTGGACGCTGCACGGCCTCTAGACTGGATCTGACAGGTTGGTTCTGGGTTGCAGCTATCTGGTTACAGCTCTGCTCTACTGGTTTGGATCTCTGGAGTCTAGCAAGAATTCTTAGCAAGAAAGCAGAAACAGCACAACCAGGCTTGTCTTTTTGGTGTTCCCCTTTAAGGTCTGGGGTAATATCAGGTTTCAAGATTTTAAAGGCCAAACTGAGAAGGTTTCAGCTTTGGAATTGGGCCTCTCTGCTTTCAAAGTTCTGGAGTCTTGGATATGGATATTTTTTTGCAAAGTGCTCCGCCAGTAATCAGTTGATGGGTGAATCTGTGTGTTTCTCTAGGTCCTAAGCTGTCTCTATTTATGTATTTCCCAAAGGGGTGGGTAGGTTGAATTATACTAGGCACACTAAGAATCCAATTGGTTAGGGTCTGTACTCTCTCCCATGCGAAGAACACATGTTGTCATGATGATGCTGTATTTTACAATCCAGGGAGAACCTCCCCTTTGTTTCTGCACAATAAATCTATTTTTCATATAAAGCATATTATTACCAACTTGCTAGCAAAAACATATTTACATCACAGATTTAGTGGAGCAAGTATCCGTCCGAGTCCAATCTCAGTGAGAGCTTTAGTTCAGATTTGACAGTTTTTCGCTCTTGTGGTTGGGTACCCAATGACAGAATTTTCAAAATTTTCAACATATATGCGCATGACATCTGGGCATAATCCTGTGAAGTTTCATATTTCTAGCATCATCACAATTGCTACAAAATCACAATTTCTGTAGTCATGTCCCTGAACATGTCACAGAGTTCAGAGTAGTTTCAAACTGTGAGCAGAATGTTCATGTTAACTACACTATATTTTACAGATGTTTACAAATTTTGCACAGTTCTCTGTGAGTCTTTTTCAAAAAGATACTTTCTTGTGGTTTACGGATACACATATCTGTGTGGCCCGCCCCCAAAGTTTTGCTGGGCCAAGAGCAATCCAGGCCTCTCTTCCTGCTGGCAGTAGTTTCTGTTGACACTTGAATTTGCATTCCCTTTCAATCCATGAAGTCTATTGTCTCTCCCCAGAGCAGCAGAGCAAAATCTCCTCCCCCTTCATTAACATCTGCCTGAGAGTTCCTGGGGCAGAGCAAAAGGAAGGCACCTATGTTTGGTGCACTCTGTGGAATTTGCCTTTGAAGTTCTGTGACTGGCATCAGAGGTTGCTTTAACACACTTTGTTTAAAATTGTCTTTGCTAAAATAAACTTTACATTTTAAAACGTAGACACCCAGATATCTAATTCCAGTCTTTTTAAAACATAGAGATTGAATGGTAGCAACCTATCTTGCTTTTGATGGCAAGTCTCTTCCTTTCCACAATTTGATGTTAATATACAAGTTTAAACGCCCAGTGTAATTAAATGACAGCTGTGATACAGGTGGCCAGCGGTACTGCGCCCATATCTGACAGATTTTCCCAGGCAAGCACCTTTTTTAATGTGGATATTCTTCTGATGAAATCTGCTTCTCCTGACATTATGCCTAGGTGGATTCTTTAAATAAGGTGATGGTTAACACCCAACAAGGATGTTGGATCTTTTCTGATGTTTGGGAACCATCATTTTGCAATTTCAACAGCCAAGAAAAAATAGATTTTAGAGCACTTCTGGGTTTTCCTGGCAATGAAGCACTGCCTTTTCAGGTAGTTCCATTTCACTCTGTGGGCAGCCCAATGACAGGTTTTGGCAGTGTGGTCTCCTGTTCTACCACTGACACAGGCAAAGTAGATTGGCAGCCTATTTTTCTGGTTTCCCTGCGCACTTCTCAGAGGTTTTTAGCGCGCATAGGGCTTTTTGGTGGCCATTCTGTTGTTTCTGGTGAAAGCGGCGTAAAGTGATGTTGCAGGGCTGAGCCTAGTGGGAAAATACATCCCACAATAAGGTAGGCTTAGCCAGCACCAATCACTAGGGTCCATTTGGTTTTAAAAGAGGGTTGAGCCCCTCTTTTGACAGATCATCTGACGACTTTGAAAGAAGTAAGAAGAAGGACTCATTTGGACCCTAGCTGAATGTACAGTCTGCCTTACAGCTTCCGCCAGTGAAGGAAGGCCAGGATTTCCAAGGGAGAAGCAATATACCTGCCCTAAACATCTCCCAGAGAACAGAGGGAGATACTGACCTCAGAAGACCTGTCCAGCAGCTCTAGGTATGAAGTTAGCACATAGTGCGCCCTGCTAGGTTCTGCAAGCAAGCTTCCTAGGTTGGAAGTGCCAGAGAGTCTCTTAACAAAGAACAAGGCAGTTTCCTGCAAACACTCTACTCAGCTTTGGACCATCCACTTTAAAGGACGACACAAGCCCTGCGACGAAGCTAGGAGGAGTACCACAACAAGCATCAACCAGCGTCCATCTTTTAAGAACATTTTCAAGGCAGTTGAGCCCTCGAACCGCGGCCAGCTGCACCATTGACTGTTGTTACGCTGCAGTCACTAAAGCCACCCGAGATGGCTTGACCAGCGTTCCAGATACACCAACCAGCACAGAGAGGATTCTTGAGCCCGAGCCACCATGTAGGCCAGCCTGCAGCCACCCGTCCATATTTGCTTGCCGAACTGCCTGCCACCTGATACCTGCAGCTGTCTCCTATCTTGAACTCCGTCGCAGGAGCTGCAAAGCATCCTGGAATCGACTGTTGATCATCAAGATCATCCCAAGAACCAGGTACATTGTGGTCTGTCCCCTGGACCTTCTCCGAAGGTCCCTAGTCACATTTATGACCCTTTGCTCCCTTGGTGCTGAAACCAAATAAACATGAACAGTTAAGACTGATTGCTTTACCGTCTACCCTCCTGAAAGTATCCAGAGTGCATCCCTTTCCTTCATGAAACTGTCTACCCTCTGTTTTCCTTTACCAGGTGGGCTGTATTTTGTAGTGTGCTAGAATTGTCTGTTGTAATAATAATAATAAAGTAGACATTTGTATACAGCTTTGACTAGACAGTCCCTTTTATCATTGGGTAATACATGGATTTTGGTTGTTTTTCAACTAACCAATGATCCTCTACCTTGTAGAGATAAGCCTGCCATTCCATCCACGTTACCAAAATTTGACACAGAGGTTTATAATTTACTTGTGTTTCCGATCTGTTCAGATCCCTTGTGGTGTACTAAAGGTGTGGGGCTGATTGATGGTTTAGAAGCCGATATTCATCCCTGGACCACTGGCGCCCCGGAAGTTGATTTGTCACAATACAATTAGTAATTTGATACAGTACATAGGCTTCTTCTCGCCAATATGAACTGACATATTTTTACCAATGCTACTGCTAGTGTTCGTTGCCTGCAAATACTAACTTGTAGTTATTTTTGGAACTTTTGGGTATTTAAGGCCCCACATAATAACGTCCAGAAACACACACACACACAAACAGACATGCACAGGTGGACACCAGGTGTTGAAGTAATGGCAATCAATACATAAAGGGATGAATGAACAGACTGCAACCTGAAAAAAGAAAGAACATCAAGAGAGGCTGCAGGGGAGAATGACGACATGGGGAAAATCAGAGCCAAAGGGGAGGAATCACAGCTAGAAGATGAATGACTGCAGGGAAGGAATGAAAGCACATGACAATGTGGGGGAGAATTGACAGGATAGTAGGATGGAAGCACAGCGGTTGACTGGAGGAAAGAGAGTATGGGGCTTCCGTATTGAAATACCAAAAAAACAATAGATGGAGACCAGGCTATTTCATGGTGTCTCTGCCCCACAATTTAGACCAGAATATAAATATTAAATCACTTTTTTACGAAAGTATAACAGCAATGCCACTCTAAAGCGCATGTTCATGGTGACTCGAGACACAGTCTATGCCAGAATGGCCCTGTAAACATGTGTTCATGCTGCAGGTGCCAAACTATGTGCCAGCTATAACACAGCACAACACATTCATGTTAGTCAACCAAATGATATGCCATTAATGCCCTTGTACAAGACCTCATGATGAGGTCCACAATATATGTCACCACTGCCACTAGGAAGCACATGTTCATATTGTCTTATTCCACAATATATGCCACTCTAGCAACTATATAATGCAGCATGGCCCCACAGAAAACATTTTCCACGCTGCAAGTGCACAAATGTATGGCAGTGTTACCAAGTTAAAGATGTGTCATGATGGTGCTCACAATATATGCCAGCACACTAACACACAACAATTTCATGGTGTCAGCGTGACTGCCACCTCTGCCAAACACAACCACACATCTCAGCCTCTCTCTCGCTCTCTCGCAAGCTCTCTCTCTTTCACTATCTCGCTCACACACACACACACATGCACACATTTGTATTTGTTTTATTTATATAGCGCAGATCAGGCCCAAAGGCAACCGGGCGCATATGCAAACACACTCACACTCATTCAAATTCTCACACGTACATACATTTAGCTCACAACAGAATTCTAAGAAATCAGTGTTTTTTCTTTTTCTTGCAAACTTGCCTATATATGTGCATCGGGTCTTTGCTACCACTGTCCACTTTTTCCCCATTGGTAACTGAAAGACAGTTTCCACTTTTTCCCTTCAGTTGGATTTCTCAATCTTGTAGGGGGTTCGACCAAAGAAGTGGGCAACGTAAAAGCTACAAACAAGGGTGAATTGGGAGAGTGACAGATAGGGTGCGGGCAAAAAAATAGATGAAAAATGCAGAGAGTTCAATGGGAAGTAGAGACAGTGGCGACACGCTAATCTTGGAAGCAAGAAGACACGCAGCAACACAGGTTCAAATCCTGGCTCTGCGCTTTGAAACCTCTTCGGTATTAAGTGTCTTATAAATAACCAATCATAATTCTGTCTTGCTGACCTCTCTTCCACTCTGTGACGTTTGTGCACACACCACTTTCAGTGCCCTAAAGAGGAGAACTAGCGTAGGAGGTGAGCCAAGCAGAGTACAGGGAGACTGTTGACAGGATGTTGATGGGTATGATTGAGGAGTGCTTGCTAATCAAACAGCCGTCATGGAAGCACATAGGATAGGAGCTAGATGCAAAGAGAGCTTGGTGGCTAGACAGAGACATTGGATCAATGTGCAGCCCCTCCAGCCCTGAACCAGAAATCTGGCAATTGCAGAAACGTATCCTCCTGATTGGCCAAAATCTAATAAGACGAATAATCAATAGTACTCATTGCAGCAGATGACAAGTCATAATGATCAATGTTTTTCCTATGTTATACCATGAGCATTGCTAATTGCTATTCCAAACAGATATCCTGCCTTTCAAAACCCCTTCTCGCTGTAACAATGGTTTTGGCACATCTGGTGGTGCTATGTGCTACCAAAATGATCCATAACCAACATGGCGTCTTTCTTTTGTGCTCAACTCTCTGGGAATCATGCCTGGTCATATACATACACCTAAAGTCTACAGCAAAGGGGGGCATGTAATCATATTTTAATCTTGCTGAAATATACACAGCTGTATATGTTTAGAATTTGAGTTCCAGAGTAGCGATGTTTAAACACATGCAAAGGACCTACAACTTTCAAAGGACTTTGACTATCTGTGGGTGCCTCTCTGGCCTTCCTGAAACCATCACAAACTCACAATAGTTTTCTGGCACCCTAGAGTATCCCCTTGGAAAAAGCTCCCAAATGTGTCTCTTGGGACCCACATATCATTTTGGGAAGATGTTTCCTCATTCACGAGTTCCCACAAATGTTTTTAAAAGGATGATTCTCTGGCACATTAGTAGACACAGAGTAGATTATCATGAAGGCTCTAATCTCAGATGGTGTGGAAATGTATAAGATAGAGGTTTACATTTCCTAATGGACTCACATTGTATCCAATTGATTGGATAGTGCTCAGTTGTGTCATTTGGAGGTAGTCATTCAGTGGTAGAGACCAGATGTAATGCACCACTGTGACCTCAGGTGCATCACCAACCCTGTAGGGCAGCCCAGAGGGATGCCATTATTGGGCATTTGTGACCAGTTGAGCTTATGAATGGATGATCCCACGCTGCTTGACATGGGGAAATGGACATATTGTCACAATGTAGTTGGTGATTGGCAATCAGTGTCACAGAATTTGTAGTGGGGGTTTGATGGGAGTTGAGTGGTTACTTGGTTGAGTTAAATATCCCCCATATGTGCTGGCCTGCTTTTTCCCCATTCCATGAGGTAGGAAGCCCTTTGATTGTCACTGTAAGAAGAGAAGATGATGCGAGAAGAGAGGGGACGGGACAAAGTGAGTGCACAAGAGTGACACTTAGTGCGATTAGCAAGGAGAGAAAACGGGAGTTGCAGGAACAGGCAGCGATGTATATAGACGGGAATGATGAAACGTCGACGCTGGATTCGATGTATGATTTCAGGAGGAACAATGAAAGACAGGTATTGTTGGAATGCATGGGGGAATATTTAATGGAGAGATGGAAGCAGTTAATTGGAATGGTACCACCGCAGAGGTTGCGGGATTTGAATGCTTTGCCATGTTGTAGAGAGAGAGAGATGAAGAAATAAAGGAACATGTGGACAGGCTTTTTGAATTCAAGAATGAACTTGATGATGCATATGCTGAAATGTTTGCCATGCCAGGGTATAGGAATTAAGATATAAGGAGGGATAGGAAGGAGGCGGTACCAAATGTACAGTGGTGATTTCTTCAGCCGTCAAGACAGGCGAGTGAAACACTAAAAAATATGTATACGAGAGGCGTTAAAATGGATTACAGATCCTAGTATTCCCACGATGGTAATACATGAGATATTTGATCAATACGCCTTGCCAATGAAGAGAGAAGCACTGCAGACAATGGTTGAGTATTTACAGGACAAAGATATAGAGAGTAAGAAAGCTAGTCCCCCAGAATGGATGGCGATATACAAGAGAAAGCATTTGAACGTGGAACAGGAGAAACAGCCTTATCACTAGATTTGGGAATAGTACTGCATATGAGAGAGGGGGGAGGAAAAGTAAGCGCAGCATTTCCCATGAGAGAAGTCCCACCTACATTTGTGCCAAAAGTAGAGATTCCTGCAGTAGGCAATCAACCAGCGCAGGTAACGGAAACACATTATACAGCACAATATGTGCACGTCCCCTTCTCCAGACAGGAGGTGAATAATATACAACAGACGGTTCCTGATTTAAGGAAGAATCCGGTGGGATTCTGTAAGGAAATAGAGTCCTATTTGAGATCGTCCATGCTCACTATGAATGATATAGACTTAATATTTCCAGTAGTTGTGCCAGCAGATATATGGAAGCAAATAAGGAAAGTAAATAATGAGGTGGCCTATGGTGCCACATGGGAATATTTAGTACCATAGGATAAGGGTAGAAAAGCGGGCGAGAAACCATCTGCGAATATGGCGGCGCTACCGGCACTGATAATACAAAAATTGAAGGAAATAGTTCCAGAAAAAAGAATTGTATGGGAAAAATTAACTGCATGTGTTCAGGGCAAGGATGAGTTATCCACAGATTATTCTAATAGGTTTGAGGAAGTATTTACAGATTTTAGTGGACAGGATGTAAGCACAGAGGCGGGCAAAAGACTATCTGTTGATAAGTATGTGAGAGGGTTAATACCTCCAATTCATAACTTAATAATGACATCAGAAAGTGCATGCCAAGCAAAAACATTGAGCGAAGTATTGCATATTGCCCAATATTATGAGAACAGAGTGAATACAGAGAAAGAGAAAGAAGTAAAGGACAGGGTGAATTTGAAAACGAGGGTGTTACTTCAGCAAGTGGCGGGACACAATAGAGGGAGAGGAAATGCGCAAGGGAGAAGTAATTCGAACATGCATGGAGGGCCTCTGGGACTAAATCAGTGTGCGTATTGCATAGAAGAGGGTCATTGGCGAGTGTAATGTCCACATTTACAAAATAGGAATGAGTATGATCAGAGACAACAGCATAGGGGACACCCAGGAACAAATGGACAGAATAGAAACAATATGCAGCAACACCAGAATAATCAAGGAAATGGTACTCAGAATCAAAACCAAGCTCAAAACCAGACTTTTTTTAGCCAAAATCAGAGTGAGAGAAATAAAGGAAAGGGCGGAAACATTTTTGATACACAACCCAATGCATATTATAGTAGTGACTACACATCGGATGATGTGTTGTTTCCTCAATAGGACAGCCAAAGACAGGGGTCGGAACCAGTGTCTATTCCCGTGATTCAAAAAGGACCTTAAGCAGAAATGAAAGTCGGGAATAGAGAGCACAGCTTTCTCGTAGACACAGGGGCACAAAAGTGCTCGATAGACCACCACTTGGTTCTTGAAATACCACTGTCAGGGAAAAGAAATATTTCAGTAGGGTTTGCAGGTACCCCAGTAATCAATCCAGTGTCCCAATCAGTGCCAGTAACATTAGGCCCATTCACTGAATATTGTCCATTTCTCTTAACAGAAAATTGTGGGGAAAATCTTTTGGGATTACATTTATTGAAAAAACTGAGTGCAGTTATCCATTGCACTCCTGATGGAGTGTCCTTGACAATTTCACCACAGAATGTACCAGTGTCAGAATTTTTGTCCAAACCTTTGCCGGGAGAGTTCAGTGAAGTGCCAACTTGCATACGGGCGATGAATGACAATGATGTGGGATGCTTGAAAATAGAGCCAGTAAAAATTGTTCTAAAAGAGGGAGTAACATTGTCACGTATCCCACAGTATAAAATTTCAATAGAGGGAGAAAAAGGATTGAAAAGTATTGTCTCAGATTTGGTAAAACTGGAGGTGATTGAAGAGATTACAGGCAGCACATGTAACAGCCCTATTCTTCAAGTGTATAAGAAAGGAGGTAATGAGATACCGTATTGTTTCATAATTGATCTACGCGCATTAAACAAAGTGGTTGACCCTCAATTCCCATTGGTCCCAGACGTCACCACGATTTTGACAATGATACCCGCCTCGGCAGACTATTTTAGTGTTATAGACTTGAAGAATGCATTCTTCAGCATTCCAGTACACAAGGATAGTAGATACTTGTTTGCCTTTACATTAAGAGGAAGTTCATTTACATTCACGCGCATTCCACAGGGCTATACAGAGAGCCCGAGTATTTACAGCAGGGCATTGAAAGAACAGCTAGATATGCTAGAACTACCGGTAGGCTGTGTATTGTTACAGTACATAGATGATCTATTGATTGCTGCTGATACAGAGGAGATTTGTAAAAAAAAGTACTGTTTTGTTATTGTCACACTTAGCAGCGCATGGCCATAAAGCGAGTTTAAAGAAATTCCAATATTGTCAAAAGGAGCTGGCTTATTTGGGCTACCTACTTTCGGGAGAGGGGAGAAGACTGACACCAGAAAGGATAGAGAGTATCTCTGGTATGCCTATTCCAAAAACACAGAAAGGAGCCAGAGTTATAATAGGCATGGCTTCCTATTGCCGGCAGTGGATTGTGAATTTTGCGTTGATTGTGAAACCAATGGTGGAATTGACAAAAAAGGATGCTGTGATGCCTTTGCAATGGAATGAAGAATGCCAGAGAGCATTTGATCTGCTCAAAACTGCATTGTGTTCCGCCCCAGTTTTGGGCACACCAAACTATGAAAAAATGTTCAGATTGTTTGTGCATGAGAATGAAGGCTGCGCATTGGCTGTTTTGACACAGGAACAAGGTGGAAGAAATAGACCATGCAGCTATTTTTCTTCCACGCTGTACCCTTTAGCACACACATTACCGCGTTGTCTGCGAGCTGTTGCAGCGGCTGCTACGTCAGTGAAACAAACTGAGGGAATGGTGTTGGGGCACACCTTAATTTTGATGGTTCCACATGCCATAGACGTTCTATTAAATAGAACGCAGACGCAACACCTCACTTCTGCTAGATTGACTAGATATTAAATTGTCCTATTCGTGCCACACATCCAAATTATGAGGTGTAGCGCTTTGAATTCTGCAGAATTAATGCCACTGCCCACGGAAGAAATAGGTGAGAATGAATCACCTCCCCATGATTGTTTAATGGTCACTGAGGAAGAAACGAAAGGAAGAATTGATTTAACCGATACCGCACAAAAAGAGCCAGATGGAGAACTGTTTTGTGATGGCTCAAGTTTTAACTTACCTGATGGCACATCAACTGCTGCCTATGCTATTACGACACAAAAAAAGTATTGTGGAAAGTAAAAGAATCCCCTACAACTTTGCACAAGCCGCAGAGATAATAGCGTTAACCAGAACTTGTGAAATATCTGAAAATCTGAATGTAAACATATATATTGACAGTCAATACGCCTTTGGCGTGGCACATAACTTTGGCCGACTCTGGGCTGAGAGGGGTTTCTTGACATCACATGGAGCCAGAATTCAACATGGCCCTTTGATTGTACGGTTACTGTCTGCACTTACATGTCCAAAGCGCCTAGCAATAGTGAAATGCGAGGCGCATAAAAAAGTAACATGTAAAGTGGGAGAGGGAAACGCATTTGCAGACAGGATTGCGAAGCAAACTGCCACTGATCTGAATACAAAATGTTAACAGTACAATCAGAGGAAGTGCCCTGCATGATAGAGAATGGAATTGCTACTGTTAAAGAGATGCAGGCAGAAGCCACTTCTGACGAAATACAAGAATGGGCTGAGGGCTCTGCAAAATTAGATCTAGAAGGTTGCTGGGTGGACAAGGAAAGTAGAAATTGGATGCTGCCCAACTCTTATGTAACCACAATGGTCACAATGGCCCACAGTCCTACAGACATTTGTGCGAAGAAGATAGTCGAGCATTTAGCCACAGTATGGCAGAACACACACATAGAGAAAAATGCAGCGAGACTGGTACAAAATTGTATTACATGCCTGCAACATAATGTGGGGAAGGGGACAGTGACACCAACAGGTAGTTTCGGCCCTCCTTCTATGCCATTTGAGGTAATCCATTTTGATTTCATAGAGATGGAGAGGTGCCAAAACTTGAAATACGTTTTAGTGGTTGTGTGTGCTTTCAGTAAGTGGGTGGAAGCATATCCATTAAAGGATTGTACGGCCATGAGCACTGCCAAAGTGATGTTGAAGGAATATTTCTCACGATTCGGTCTGCCCCGGGTCATATGGTCAGATAATGGCCTGCATTTTGTGGGTGCAGTGGTATTACAGATTTGCGCAGGTCTCCAGATTGACAAACAATTCCATTGCGCCAGGCATCCCATGGGTGCCAGTCTTGTTGAGCGCCAGAATGGCATATTAAAGGCCAAAATTAGCAAAATCTGTGCATGAAACAAATTGCGTTGGGTAGACGCGTTGCCGCTTGCGTTACTGTGCATGCGCACATCTGTGCAGGCAAGAACTGGGCTCTCCCCATACGAGATCATAATGGGGAGGCCGGCGAATGTTTGGTGTGCACCACAGCGAGGCGATTGAGAGAAGTAGAATATCCTGTGCTCAGTACTTATTGTAACCTGTTAATACAGAAATTGTGTTTGATTCATCAGCAGGTGCAGAAGGCTCTCCCAATCAGAAACACTGGTCCAGGGCATTCACTGGAACCCAGAAAGTGGGTTCTAGTGAAGAACTTTGAAAGAAAGTCATCGCTCATACCCAGGTGGCATGGACCCTATCAGATCCTTTTGACAACAAGGACTGCAATCCTTGTGGATGGGAGGAAGGCGTGGATACATGCAACGCATGCAAAGAAGGTCCCATTGCCATTGAAAAAACTGCCTGATGAGGACATCCAAAGAGAGACAGCGGCCCCAGAATCAAAAGAAATTGTTGCCAGCTCTTTGCCACAAAATCTGTCTGATCCTGAAACAAAGCCTGGAAAGATTGCTATAAAGGAGAAAGGGCAAAGAGTGCCCCAACATTGTCCAGCAGAACCTGCATCACTGCTGGTTGACACGAAGCCTGTACCAACACTTTGGCGCCCATCATCTGTCATCACGCCGCAGGCTGACTCTGAGCCTGAGTCTGGAAGTGCACCCGCACTATTCATTGATCACACGACATCAGGAGCAAGGTGGTATAATTTACGGCCTTGGAAGGAGTGATCAAATCTTCATTTTGTTTGATCTTTGTTGCCCTGTTTCCGAAAAAACAGATGAAGTGGGAACCAGAGGCCTAGGGGAGAGCGGCGTGAGGGTTACGCAAATCGGACAGCTCAAGAACGCGGCTCCACGGTGCTAAAAAAATCCATGTGTAGATCACCCCTCACGGACAAGAGGGGCTCATATGGTACAAAGGCAATTGATAACTGCTCTGGAGTTCTTTGAGCAATGTGCAGATGCACAGAAATCTTGCCCAACGTATAGCAATCCAGGCTGCTGAGAACTGGCAGAACAAACTGTTGACATCTCTGAACTTATTGACATTTGAACAAGTGCAACGATAAGAGATATTCACGACAAACATTGTTGGAAAAGAAGGACTGCGAGAGAAAAATGCCGGCACCAGCTTTTGCCCCCTCCTGCACCACTGCTGATAATGAGTTAAATATAGAGACTGGAAGGTTACAAAAAAAAGATTGACGAAAAAATGGTATGCTGATCTTAACAATAATCATGTGAGTGATGAGTATATTAGCCCCAATAATGACAGTACTGGTATTATGGTACTTAGAAGAAATACACCCATTAGAAACATCTCCACTACTGAAAGCCCGGTCCATGTGATTACTTACACTTTGTCCCCAATGGAAGAGAGACACAGGGAAGGATATGGAAATAACACATTGCTTCTAATAATGAATATGACTCACTCAATTTTGAGAAAAAACTATTGTTGGGTGTGTACCCACTTGCCACAGCATGGTGGTAAGGGAATAGGTTGGTATGTGCAGCCACTGCCATTGAGTTCTGCATGCTACGCGTCCTTGAGTGCATTATATTATGGGAAATGGAACAAAAGTGAAACGGGTCAATTAGACAGAACAAACATGAATAAATTTGAGGAGATAATTATGAAACCTGTAGGTTGTTCTATATTTCATAAACCACAACTGATCACACCAGTAGTCATGCCACAAGATAGATTATTTGTGCCATATAAATGATCTGTAATCACGTTTCATATGAATCTAGAAGGAAATAAAGATACAGTGCCCCCCTCCTATACCGTAAACTACAGCCCATGCGCTGTTCCCTTTTGCTTGAAGAAGAAGGGATCCTATTCAGTGGGGACATTTACTAGATGTATGAATATAGCGTTCCTTGACAGAGAGGAAGAACCTGTGTATGTAGGTAACCCCGTTTATTTTATATGTGGAGAAAAAGCATATCCCTGGTTACCTAGAAACTGGGGAGGTACTTGTTACTTGGGACTTCTTTTCCCGGGAGTATTCCTTTCAAAAACAGCAGATATAGCCAAATTGTCCAGGTCAAGACCACGGCGAGATGAGGAAGGAGGGTTGATCGCAGAAGACATAGCAAAATCATCTATACCATTTTGGGGCCAAGCAATAAACTCTTATAATATAAGACAACTGTCCAAAATATTAGAGATAACAATAAATGGGACAACGGATATATTATACAATATGACATTAGAGGAAAAAGTAATTCGATTAATAACACTCCAAAATAGGATGGCTCTAGATGTAATTCTGGTTGATCGTGGGGGAGTTTGTAAAATCGTGGGATCAGCATGTTGCGTATTTGTAAGCGACTCCTCCCCTACACTTTTCGAAGCAATAAGAAAGTTGCACGTTTTGAGCTCTGTCCTCCACCCCCCAGAAGGAAGCTGGGAATTAAACATAAGCTCTTGGTTCTGGGAAGTATTATGCTCATGGGGATGGAAATTAGTTGCGATCCTAGTAGTAGTGCTAGGAATATTTATGACATGTTGTTGTTGTATAGACTGCTTACCTATAATTTGCACTGAAATAAGTGAGGAGTGTGTACAGATAGTAACATAAAAGAACACTACTAAATCAGACACTCAAATGAATCATGAAATGAAGATAGTAAAAGAATTCATGTTAATCAATATTGATGATAACGAGGAGGAAACTATAAGTATGCAAAATTCAGAATCAGATACTTGGTCGGAAGAGGATGCATTGTATGGATGAGGTGTTTGGCATACAGCCAAAAGGAGGGTTTGTCAGTCCAGAAAAAAAGATATGCCTCCATAACAGAGGCAATGTATTTTGTAGACCAACCGCCTCATATGTTCAGTATTAGTAATACAGACTCATAAGCTGACTAAAGTGCGTCCATTTTGATGGAATAGAAATCGCCATTTAGTTTTTAACTTGTTTAAACTGCTTTGCTGTAAGCTTATTCTATTCCACTAATACATTGTTATTCAGGCATAGAGCAAGACCGCAAGATACTTGTTGAAACCTAATGCAGGCGACCCAGACAGTAATGCCCGGTCGCCTCCCTCACAAATCCTTGGAAGTAAGCAACAAGGAATTTAATCATTACACAGGTGCCAGCTAGTCACGCTCATACGGTAGAAATGGTAGAAACAAACTATTAATGGCTTGAATTATGCTCTCCTTTGCGGCCCCCCTTCCCTGAGCCCTGTAGAGCCCTGTAGATCGAGTTGACCCCTAGCACACAAATAGAAACTAGAAAATAGTGAGGCCTGGAATGTGTCTCTCCCCTGCACGCAGCTTGCTTGCAAGAACTGGAGCAATGTGTTCTCTAAAACAAAGAATTGTGTCTGCAGGCTCGCGAAATTGCAAACTGTTGCTAAATGAATGTCTGAAGGTGTCATACTCGTCACAATTGTCAATCGTCTAACCCAATTCACAGGAAATACATTATGGGCGGTATTGAATATGTCACCGCTGATTGTAAGATGCTTGCTTTGTATATATGTAACTGTTGTAAAATCCTCGCTCTCTTGCGTCCCTTGGGGTCTGGAGACACACGTCGCGGGGCATGAGACCCAGTTGGCCAACTGAGATTATTTGCTTTGCAATAAACCCTAGCTTTGGGAATACAACCTTGTGTCTGGTGTATCAGTTTATGTGTGGTGATTGTGCCTTGTTTCCATACGTGAGGGTCCCCTAGGGGCCCCATCATGATGACATTTACAATGCGCTAAGCACCTCTGGAAAACTTAAAGAAAAAAAAAAGAAAAATTAAAAAAATAAAATGTCATTCATTTTATTTCAGCCTGCAATGTTGTGAATGCTGTGAGTGGCATCACACTACTAGGCATTCCCTTTGTGCCCCTCATGTTGTACTCATGCAACATATCTTTGTGGTTGCCACGCTGCTAACTGCCCTTTAGCCGACCTTGCAGCATTTCCAAGATGGCCGCCGGCTTGTCTTTGCTGTCAGTAGGTCTTTCCTGCATAATCCTGTGTTTCCATTAGCCACTGTGAGTTTTACATTCACCAACTGGTGACCGGCAGGCTTTAGCCAGCCCCCTCACCAAAGGCCCACTTCCTAAGGCCCCTGTCTACTCCCTGTCTGCTGCTGGTACGCCGTGGGAGAACTTTTTTCACCCCCTCACGGAAGCGCCGGAAGGAAGTTCTTCAAGGATGGCAACCTTCTCTATATTGCCACTCTTGCTCAGCGGTCAAACACTCCACTGACATCTGCCGCCTCTTGGAAGAACTTGACCACGATGTCCTCAGTCTCACCGAGACATGGTTCATGGCCAGCTCTGTCACGAGCTTTGACACTTTCCTCCCTGATGGCTACAATATCCTTGTTGAAAGCCTCGCCCACATTTTTTCAACCCTCTGTCTTCCACTTGCTTCTCCTCATCCCACTCTTACAGTCTGCAATTGCACTGTGAGTTACACCTATTGCCGCCAATTTGAACCTAGCTGTGTTTTAGACTGCTACTGCTAACTCGAATCTAGATGTGTTTTAGACTGCTACTGCTAATTTGAATCTAGCTGTGCCTGTTTGGTGGTACTGTTTGCTTTTCTCTTGTACTAGGTTTGGCCCAGTGACGGCCTTGTGCAACTCTGCCCGCTGTTCCTATTGTGTTCCTACCCCCCTGCACCCCCCTCGCTCTCTACTTCACCCATGATGCTGTCTGTTTCTCCAATCTTCTCTAACTGCTTCTCCATCGACTATCCTTCCCTCTCATTACATCTGGGAGGAAAAAGTTAAAAATCGATATCTTGGTCTCTAACCCAGGTCTCCCGATCGCTGACACCTATACCAGTGCTTCCTCCAGACAGATCCTCACCAACATCCTCTTTGTCTTTCACTTGCTAGACATATGGACTCTTCATATTGTCTCTGTGCGCTCTCCCTTCTCCTCTTCTCCCATTAATGGTGGTACACACTGGGAGGCCCTCCTGGCCCCCTTCGACTCCTCCAAGGTCATCAATAATGTCTACCTGAATGGCACCATCTTGGTCCAAGGCCCTCAAGCCAACCTCCTCCTATTTGGCAGGCACTTCTCATGCCTCCACAATTCTCTTTCATCTCCTGCTGTCCCCTCTCTCCATTCTTGGCTTCCTTGCCTCCCCCTGCTGTCTCCCCCTTGGCTACCCTGCCCTCTCCTAATTCCTCTCCTGCCCCCCTATGTCTACATTTACACCTCCGCAGGGCATACCTCTGATGTCTACCCCTCCCCAGAAGTCCTTCAAGGATGGCAACCTTCTCCATATTGCCACTCTTGCTCAGCGGTCAAACACACCACTGACATCTTCCACCTCTTGGAAGAACTTGATCATGATGTCCTCAGTCTCAACGAGATGTGGTTCACAGCCAGCTCTGTCACAAGCTTTGACACTTTCCTCCCTGATGGCTACAATATCCTCATTGCACAAAGATCCACCCGGCCCAGAGGGGGAGTAGCCCTGATCTTCCAGGAGTGAATTCCTTCCTCTGTCATTCCTATGCAGACCTACTCCTCTTTCGAATGCCTTGTCTGCAGGCTTTCTCTCTGCCCTGGCCACTCTCTCACCGTGGCTACTATCTATTGGCCACCTGGTCAGACCAAAGCCTTCCTCTTTGAGTGGATGGACCTCTCCTCCTGCCTCCTGGCGTCAACCACTCAACTCCTCCTTCTTGGTGACCACAATATCCATCTGGATACTCCCTGCTCCTCCTCTGGACTCTTTTGTGACCTCTGTGATTCTCCCTCTCTTTTTATCTCCCTCTCCCTATGGCCTGACTCACTCTGAAGGGCACATGCTGGATGTTCTGATCTCCTCTGACCTCCCCCTCTACATCGCTCTGACCATTCCTCTCTCTTGGAGTGATCATGCCCTCCTTTCCACCCATCTCTCTCTCTCTCTCCCCCTCAGGCCAAGCCAACTCAAACACTGCCAGCTACCTTATCGGTTATCCGACCCATGAAGCGTGTGTCAGTTGAGGATTTCTCTGCCACTTTCTCTCCCCCTCCTCCTCCTCTGGCTGATTCTCACACTGACACAGCCCTTTCCATTCTCTACTTGTCTATCTCCGATAGCATGGATGTTCTTGCCCCTGCCATGAGGATACCCTTGCAGCCCAAAGCCAAGTACAACTCTTGGTACGACTCCGACATTGCTATCCTTAAACACAAGTGTAGTGTGGCTGAGAGGAAATGGCAGGCTTCCTGTGCATCCTCTGACAAACTGGCGTACTGCCTGCTACAAAGGTATTACCGGCTCCTTGTTCAAACTAAGAAGGGATCCCACATCCAAGCCTGCATCTCTGCAGCATCTAACAATTTGCCCAAACTCTTTAAAATCTGCAGGAAACTGTCCAACCCTGCTGCAGTCTTTACCTCTCATATTGCCTCCCAGGCCCTTTGCAATGCCCTTGCCTCTCACTTCATCTCTAAAACCTTGGACATCCTGTCCACCCTCTTGTCCTCTCCACCTCTTCCCCCTTCTTTTTCTGCTAACACTGGCCCTCCTGCAGCAGCTCCCCTCCCTCTTTCTCTTCCTTCCCTCTGTTTTCCCCCAGTGAGGTTTCTAGGCAAGTCGGATCTATGAAAGTCTCATCAAACAGGTTCTTCCCTGTGTGTCAAAAACCATCAAGGACCACATTGACACCGTTGATCCTGCTCTGGCCAACTTCTGCAGCCACTCCTTCACCTCTGAATCTGTTCCCTCCCCTTTGACGCACTCTCTTGTGCAACCTCTTCTCAAGAAAACCACAGCCAATCCCTCATGCACGGCTAACCACTGCCCGATCTCCATCACTCCTTTACTGGTAAAACACCTGGAAAAGCTGGCCATCTCCCAGTGTAATCTTCAACCCGATTCTGTTGGTTGTCTTCTTGACCATCAATCTGGCTTTAGAGCTGCCAAAAGCATGGAAACTGCCCCCCTGAGCATCCGTGAAGACCAGCTCTCCAACCTTGACTCTAACATCCCTTCTGTCCTCATCCTACTCGCTCTATCTACTGCCTTTGACACGGTCAACCATGCCACCCTCCTCAACCATCTCCGTGATAACCTGGGTATCACCGATCAGGCCCTGGCCTGGCTGACCTCTTTTCTTTCTGATCTACCCTCTCAGGTCCAACTTGGGTCCTTCCTTTCCTCTATCTCACTCTCTACCTGTGGTGTTCCCCAAGGGTCTAACCTCTCTCCCTGGCTGTTCAACCATTACTTAGCACCCCTTGCCCACCGCATTGCCACTCTCTGCTTCAACTTTCTTTGCTATGCGGATGACACCCAGCTCATTTTCAGGCTTCCCTCTGCCACCTCCTCTTCTTCTCTCATCTCCGACTGACTCTCTGCTATCCAGGAGTGGTGTGCCTCTAATGATATCTGCCTTAATGCCATTAAGACAGATATTCTCCTCATTGGCACAGCTGCACCCTCCTTTCCTGCCACTCTCTGGCCGGCCTCTGAAACTTAAGGCACCTCAAGACCTTCCTCTTTGCTTCTGCCTTCGCTCTCACTCTCCCCTGCTGGTCTGTCTGCTTCCGCACTGCACACCTGGTTTACCCTCTGATTATGGGCCCTGGTCCGTGCCCACCCAGCCACATACCCGCACTCACCCTGCCAACCCTTGCACTTGTGCCTGTATCTGTAACCCTACAGTCCCCTTACTTGCACTTACCAGACACCCCATGTCTGCGCTCTATACCTGTACTCGCCACCTTGCCAGCTGCACTACCCTTTGTTGTTGTTATCTCTTGCTCAGCACTTTCCATTTCCCCCTCTCCCTT
The DNA here is from genome assembly GCF_040938575.1 of Ambystoma mexicanum. NCBI lineage: Eukaryota > Metazoa > Chordata > Amphibia > Caudata > Ambystomatidae > Ambystoma > Ambystoma mexicanum. The sequence goes on along the minus strand of NC_090927.1, from coordinate 234,363,907 downwards.
GCACTTTTTCCCTTCCCTCCCCCCTGCACTTGCGCATTCTAAATGTCACTGGGCCTAGTAAGATCATTATTTTGTCCTCCTTTTTTCCCCTCCCTTGACTCGTTGCGCTCTGAAACACTTGTGTGTGAGCGCTATACAAATAAAATATCATATCACGTTATAAAATAGCCATTTCATATGCTTTTGTATCAGGAAGGGGTTGATCATGGTCGAACAGTGTAGGGAATGTATATATTAATGGTGGGAATGTAGAGTGGAATAGAGCAGATGGTAAAAGGAGAAGTATAGTAAGGTGTTTGTTTACACCTGTTTAATCGTGATCACTACCAGTACATGCCCTTTGCTTAGAGAGAGAGAGAGAGAGAGAGAGAGAGAGAGAGAGAGAGAGAGAGAGGCAGAGTGAGAGAGAGAGAGCAGAACGTGTATCCAAGTGCAATATATTTCCATCTCTTGAAGGGGTGATAAACTGCATATTTATTGACTCTATATCCTTCCATTCATTCATCATAATCATAAACACAAGGGTGGGCAACACAGTACTACACCAAAGCCAAAGCAAAGATAGTGTTAGCTGTTTCAGCCTGACATGTTTAGCAGTTTCTAGGGGAATAGAAGCCGCACATAAGAGCCCCAGAGTGCAAGTTATGACAAAACAATTAACAAAAACATCACATTTTCTATTAGTATATGGGCTAGCTTTTGTTTATATTTCAGTGTATTTGAACATTATATTGCATGGCAATGTGTTAAGTTGCTGAAAGCTTAAACTATGTGCATATAAGCAGAATTGGGGATACATCTACATTTTTCTTGACTTTATAGGCATTTGAGAGTTCCAGTGCAGGGCTGATGACTGCTTGGCATGACGGAGTTTGCATGACCTCGTGTTTGTGTCCTCCAACCAAGGGTGAGTCTTGAGGAAAGGAGAAGGTCTGCCCTGTTCTGGACAGTAAATGGAAAATCTGCCACTAATTAATCAAGAAGTCATGCTGTGTAGCACTTTATGCATGGTACTAACACGATACACCATGCTCTCATACTAAATACCTTCCTCCTTTGTTTCTCCTTTGTTTCTCCTGGGTTTCCTTGGTCTGCTCTAGGACCCCTGGATCCTCTACCCTTTCTTCTACTCTGCCACCCTCACCAAACTCCTGTCTCACCCCATCTGTTAATGCACATCTCTCTGACCCTTTACCAGATGGCACCTGGTGGTGCAATGGAGGAAAGGATAGATAATGGGGTGGCAGGTGGTGCGGTTTATTACACGGTCACACTCAACTCAGGGAGTTCCTTACCCCCCAATCAAGCTGGCACACAACAAATCACAATTTTTTAGATTCATGTTCACTTTGTAAGGCCTCCAGGCTGTCTCACACCCAACCACAACAAATACCTGGTGCCACAATAGACTAGGAACCAGGCCGGTGTGTCGTAAGAATATGGATTTATTAATTTATTTAAACCAAATTTGACAAAAAGAGTAACATCAGCCACCAATGCTGTGGCAACACAAGAACAAAACTGACTTCCATAATGGCACCAACACAGAGATAATACTGAGGTATGTAGTCACAATTTCCCGCAACTTTCTTTTCAAATTGCCCACCAATACAGAAAAAGAACAATTCAAAACACACATTGATTGCTGATTTGGTTATAATACTTTTCTCCCAGCAACCCCCACCTCCAAACATCAATTAAACTTGGTACCTATGAATTGAAGGCCAGTGGCAGAGAGTGGGAACACAGTGGGAATATTGTTTTGGGGTTCTGATAAAAATGCACTCTTTGGAAAAGTACATTTCTTTTTCACATATTACCACAGATGCAACATCAGAGAAAGAAAAACAATGGGAAAATGTGTCTTTCCACACCTAACAAGAACAGGCAGAGATGTGTGGTTAGGGTCAGAGCACAATGGGAACAAAGAGGCAATTTCGTTTTTTTCCCACCACACATGCAAAGGAAATACAATGCTTCACACTTCTGATTTAAAATGAAGGGCATCAATGGGGAATTTTGTTTTGCACCCTGCACCCGCACCAGGAAAAAAGGGTTTTGGGATTAATTCTTTTGGCAAATCTTTACGTCTATACCGGCTGAAAACACACTGGTAAGAGCTTGTTAGATTTGAATACTAACAAAACATATCCCGTGATTTCTATAGGGGAATCAATTGAATTACTTTAATTAAATATCCTAAAGATAGACACAGACAAAACAGGATATTTTGCTATGGGAAAATAACTGCAACAACACTTGAGAAAAATGCAGGACCTACACAATTTATGGCATTGGGATAGTTTTACTTACAGGAGAGGCCTTGTAATGGGCATCAGGGAACAGCAGGGCACCTCTGGGACAGCACAAATGTCAGTAAAGGATAGTCCCCTCTGTCTCCTCCAAGGGGTCCCTGTAAGTTTCTATGTATCCTGGTCCCGGTCTCCAATGCAAGATTTACGGCCTCTGTGCTTGGGTGTTTCTCGCAAGAGTTCAGCAGCAGATTACCTCCCGGAATAAGTGAAAATAGAGCCCAGTTCTAATACAAACTGCATATGACATCACAAATTTGTCATGATTCCTGCAAAAGGGATTGGTTGGTTTTCTCTACCCACCTCTGACCTGTGTGCTAATAGGGCAAGTAGATGAGGGGTGTAATTTAGGAAAGCTGTGGGAGAAGAAAGCTGTGTCATCCCAAACTGACATGTGGGCTTGGCCTGTTTAAACTCTGAAAATCTATCAACATGGCAAGTGCCCTAATTTTTCAAATGTATGGATATATGTTTAAGAACCACATTTTAAGGCAAATCAGATGATGCTAATCTGAAGTCTGCACACCCTTCCTATGCAGAGATATGTTTTTTCTTCATCTTCTCAGGATGCCATATCATTGAAAAATATGCCATTTCATAATTCCCATGTTAATTTTGTCCTTCATCGTCACACCAACGGAATCAAGGGACGGCCCAAATCAAATTTTCATTAATAATTTCTGTTATGTTTTACACCGAAAAATCGTTTTGGCATGGTTCAGAGGGGGTTATTGTTTTAATAAAAGTCTGGAATAACCGTTGTGGCATATACTCTGCCCTTTTTATTCAATAATATGCATTTTTCTATTAACTAAACTCCAGCCTCACCTTTATTCTCTTTAAGTTTAATTTCCTCTTAAGCATAGGATCAGCCAGAGGCTGGCTCATGTTTTTCTTCGCCCATCCCTTTCTGGCCTTGTAATGGTCCTGTCTGCAACTGTAATGTAAATTATTTGGGAGTTGTGACCTCAAGGTCACTTCTGATGATAGAACAGGAATGGCTTTATCAATTTCCACTGCGGTTTAAATCTAGGCAGTGAATTTCTTTATATTTTTTTAAGCAATGGACCTGATTGATGGTTGACAACCAGAGGAAAGGTCTTGGAGGTTAAGTTTCATTTTCAGGAGAAATGCCGAGCTGCATGTAAAATTCTGCAAGAAATGGCTTTTAAATTCACACACAATACATTTATATGACATTTTATAAGGCACCTGGGCCTTATATCCATGTGTAATGTACTCCTTTAATCTCACAATTGCAAAAGACATGAATATCACTTCTGGATGTTCCATATGTATAGGGCAGTTATATGAGAAAACCATGTTAAAACTCTGAAAGTCTAGTAGGCACTTCTCTCTGCATACTGTCATTTGGATGAGGAAAATGGAAGGTATTTTATTTTGTAACCTTACAATAAGCTTGGTTGCACTTGAGATTACTGGAGCACAATCTGCAATTACATTGAAGATAATCTACACACAGCTATCTGTCTTCTTAAGTAAAAAGTGTAGCTTTCCATGGATTTAGTAAAGCAGCATTGTCAGTCACATGTCTTGTTTTTTCCTTGCTGAAATGCACTGCGCATATCTTTGCAATTCTGAACTTCAAAGCATACATCTTCTTCATTTAAGATTTAGGCCTGACTTGGGTTCAATGGGCCTCATGTCTGACATCACCATTTCTGTGCTGGCTTTAGACTTCAATGGGACTTTACAAATTCACTCTGGCCTCTTTATTTATTGCTTTCAAGGGCTATATTTTACCCCACACCGGCAGGTGACAGAGAAATGTCAGCCTATTGGGCACTAGGCAAACTGAATGTATCACTTTTGCTCCTTATTGTATTGTTGTTGGGGGGAAGGGCATTGCAGACCCCTTTGCCGAACTATGGTGGCCATTCCTGCTTTCTTGAAGAGGGGCTCTGCAAGCTTTCTGAGGTTATACTGCATTCCATGTTAATCTCAGCAGGAGATTGAAGAACCTCACCCACGACACACAGTTTGCATTGAAGCCCCTTGAGCCATTTGTGGGAGCCATAGAGGAAGCCACAGGGGAGACCAGACGGAAGTGAGAGAGTAGTGAGAAACAACATGGGGAATGAGGATGAAGTAGGAAAGTGGAGAAGGGGAGAAGAACAACAAATGGGAAAGGGTCATGGATAACACTGAGCATAGGGGTGTGTGGTGTAGAAGTGAAGATTAAGGAGTACATAGATTGATCCACAGTGCCGGGGAAGCAAGGACTCCTGGGTAAAGAGTGGAAATGGTAGATGAGTAAAATGAAGCTGGCCCATACTGGAAAAAGCAGTGAGTAAGTGAAAGAATACTCACCTAGGAGACTGAGATGACCACGTGGCTCAGAATGTCCAAGGTGGCAAAAGACTGAGTACACTTCTGAGGGGTCAGAGTAGCAGGGGAGCTGGCAGGAGTTCAGGAGGGTAGTCAGTGCCAGCCACACACCAGCCTGACAGATGGCCAAGCAAGCTCTGGAAACCGGAATAAATTGTCAAAAAGACTGCAAGGGCAGATGACAAGATTCAAGAAAGATAGAATGACAGTCTGTAGGCAGCCACTCAATGCCAACCCACATAGTCGGCAGTGCTGAGGGAGGCAGCTAAATGTGGCAAGCAGGCTTAACATCGAGGGAAGAGCCTCGGGAAGGCATGTGGACACGAAACCTGCATCCGAAGAGACCGAATGATACTGGTCCGACACGAGGCAGTTTAGAAGAGCAGTCATGGAAGGCAGTTGGTGAACCGGAAAGGTGTAGAGCTGCAAGAAGGGCAGCAACCAGTGAAGAACTCTAGGGAGCAGTAAGATAAGGGGCTGTTGGCTGCTGTTTCACTCAAAAAAAGCCCGGAATGTTGCTGTTGTCATTGCTTGCTTTTTCTGGGTGTTTGGCTTCACGGCCAGCCACTTGCTTTGCTATGAGCACGTTGCAGCCCAAGCGTCTCGAATATGGAATACTGTGAACAGAACATTTTGGGGTGAGCCTGAGACTGGATTATAGAAAATAGTATTTAATCGGGACAGTCCTAGACAGCATAGTGTACAGTTGTCTTTATAGATATTTATAACTCCCTGCACAGGGAAATGAAAAGGTTCACCCAGAATCCCATTTTGCTTTTGCTCTGTCAAGTACTAAAGCCAGGATCAAAACATACGTCTCTAGACCACATTGTTTGCTCCTTAAAAAAGCACTGACAAAGTCAAAACTGGGCTTTTGGATAGAGATATGATTTTAGTTTTTTGTTTTTACATGTGTTGGCCTTATATCCTCAGATAGGGCCACCATGTAACGCGCATTACCTCCATTTGACCAGTTACCACACAAAACATCATTGGTTGCCACTATATCACCAGTTATAGACACTTTGTTGTAATTTTGTGAAGGGAGAATGCACCACACACGAATTTTAGCGGGACATGCTCAACCTCTTTAGCACATTTTCAGTTCACGCAATAAGGACCAAAATTGCACTCTGGCTCTGCACAACGGATATCAAGAGTAACCAACCTCAAATGCACCTTGGCGCTACTCAGGTACATGTTAAAGAGTAGAGGGGCAGGCATAGCAGAAGCACCACTCAGAATCTCAAAATGATCAGTTAAGTGTTGCTCCAGCCAATTATATGCTACTCACCTCATATACTAGGTACTCATACCATGTACTACAGGTGCAATTATGAACCAAACTAATAACATATAAAATGTTGCAGGCATTACATTCACTCTCATAGGTAATTGGATATTTATAACGCGCTTCTTACCTATAGGGTCCAAGCGCAGACCCAGAGATCGTACCTTTGTTACTCGTATCATCTTGCTTCCCAGGCAAGCGCTTTGCCCCTGAGCTATCCTCCCAAGACTAGAAACGTAATTGCCCAGGTAATGCCATCAAGGTTTTTCCAGCCGCAGGCATCATGTGCAAAGATATCTACACCATCTCTTGGGATGAAGTTTGAGAGATGTTGCCATCCAATACTCAGATCCCCACAACATTGACCAGATGTGTTCATCATTTGCTCAGGTACTGTTGGAATATTCTAAGTATTACTTTCAAATACTGCAATATTCACTGCACTTTATACATCTTAATCCTCACTCTATTATTCATTCACATAATATGCAAACATACTGAAGCAAGGGTTCACTTACTCACATTATGTTTTAGAGATCAACATCAAATGCCAGGCACTAACATTATATAGCAAATAGTACAACAAGGGCCTAGGTACTCTCCCCACCTGCCAATTATTAGTATGGCTTTGCCTGATAAATGCAAAACATCCTAGTTATTGGTATTCCAGATAGTCACACCAGATACCATGTATTATCAGGTAATGGCCGGAAATTTGCTGCACTTAATATATGATATGATTGTCTGGTATTGTGAAATGAAACCTACTCACAAAATATGCCAGGTGACATCATTGCTCCCAGACCTCTTTCTTATGTTTAGGAAATGGCGGTGTCACCCTAAGTTACTCAGGGTTATCCAGACATGTACCCCTTTCTCACTGTGCTTTAGAGAGGCTCAGCTTCACCTCATTGACGAGGCCTGACTAGGTGTTAGGCAAGATTGTATGCAGTACCCTTTGGGTGCACTACAACAACCCTGAACTCCTGGCAATAGGAACCCAACCTTTGGTATACGTCTGTACTACACATGTTGGTAGTGTGGCTGAGCAGCCAGGCTTATCTCAAGAGAAGTCAATGTGAGCTGTAGAGGAGTTACACAGAGATTCACAGTGACAAGTATTCAAATAAACACTTACACACAAGGTTTCTTGAATAAACAATTATTAATATATTTATCAGTCAGTTAGAGTAAGCCTTCTTCAAAAGGGATCAATATAAAAGTAACACTCACATAAAATTCAAAACACACACTCTTAATATTCTAAATCGGTAAAGACCCTTTTGGGATGGCCCACAGCCACAACCTACAACCTCAGGTGACTTCAATAGCTAGGGTGCTGTTGACATTAATACCTTACTGTTGCATTTAGAATACTTTTAGAAATTGGTTAAAGGAAAAGGTTATTAGAACAAACAAGAGATCACACATATTCTTAAGCAGACACATAGGTTTTGATCCACTAAGCAGAGTCATTCAATTATAACAGGTTAAGCCAGAGTCAATGGGCAAAGGTCTTGTATGGGCTGAAACACTTCTGGTAGGTAAGTAGGAAAAGTCTTTACACAATGTTTTAGAAGTCTTAGAAGAAAAGAAGTATCAAATGTAGGGCCACAAGTTGATTAGGCTTCTGAGTATTAGTAGAAGATGCAAGCAACTCTATAATAAGAGGTAAGTTCTCTGAGACTTTACAGTACCTTTGTATTGAAGAAAACGTGCAGCAGATTAATTCTGTTCCTGCGCAGCTCTGCAGATCTCGCTGTTCCTGGTCCTCAGTCATGGGAACAAGAGGGAGAACATCGGGGGACTCCTGCAGTGAAATGGGACGGTCACCACTCACAACGGCAATCTTTCCAACAAGTGGCACTTCAGTGTTTCAGATCCTCGCGAGTACCACAATTAGCAACACGGCAATTTCTAACTGTCGATATGGACTTTCCTTGCTTCTGGGGTCCCGCACTCTGTTGAGGGGGCTCAGGCTCAGTCCTGCTTTCTGGGAGTCTGGAGGATCTTTCTGGAGCTCTTGGCCAACTTAAAAGCAATGCTCACAATCTGGTGTTCCTCTCTCTGGCTAATCGGTTTCGAAATTCAACCCGCTCTGAGAGAATTTCCAGGGTGCTTACTTTGGAGTTGATTGGTCCCACTAACTCAAGGGTAGAAGTCTTCCTTGCAGGAGCTTCTCTGTCGATACAAATTTGGAGTTTCAGCACAGCAGCAGGGCTTCGCCGGCAAACTGACGGTCCAGGAGTTGCAGCAGGCATCCTCTTCAAGTTCTTCTTTGAGTCCTTCGTCCAGTGGCCGACTCTGCCTTCCAAGCCAAAAGCCTTGCCTTTTATTCAGTTCTCTCCCATTCATTCCAGCCTAGCTGTCAGTCACCCAGCAGGGAAACAGTAGTTTATCCCACAGAAGGTATCTAAACCTTTGGGAAATCTGGAAGAATACCCTGTGCCGCTGCACTGAAGGTGCCATGTGACACAATGTAAAATATTATGCCTATGAAGTGTGTCAGGTTCCATAACCAAAAGAAACACAAAGTTCAGAAATCACATTAAAATACATGAGTGAGTGGGAAAAAGGGTCTCACTCTCTCCAGGTTAAATAATTAAGTCCTCAAAATCCAGCAAAATTGCTGGGGGTCTCTAAGGTGGAGGGAATTAGCACATTTCTGAGAATTCTCCATACTACTAGGCTGAAACACGTGTCTGGGGTTGCTGTTGGTGCTCCTGTTCAGAGGAGAGTTGCCTAGCATTTCGGACTGCCCAAGTGGGTGGGATCAGACTGATATGCAAATACATATTTCACCTCTGTGAAAGGTACAGTGAGCTAAAACTTGGTTGTAGAGCCTCCCGAGTGGGCACCTTCCCAAAGGTTCTCGGTTACAGGCGCTCCCAGCCCTCTTTTCATTGCAGACCCAGGCAAGCTAATAATATGTCCGGTATTACCACTATATGCTGCAGTGACACCCGCCATATAACTGGTATTTCCATCAAATTCCAGGTACCCTCATCATACAGCAATTATTTCCAAAAATGGCACATATACGCTCACATAGTATGTTCAACCTTTCGATGCCCAGGTAGATCAACCCACATTCAGGTTTTGCTGTCCCACTCACATCATAATTCAGATATCTTCATCAATTGCCAAAGTATTGACAATAAATGCTCAGTTACTGGCAGCTAAGCCTCATCCATCTGCACCAATAATAAGTCCAGCATTTCCATGAAACGCCTGGAAACTAGCACAATTCATCAGGGGTGGGTGATAGGTGGAAGCAAGGATACAACATAGCTGGTGAGATTGCACAGCGAGTAGGAGTGCTGGCTGTGTCATCCATGCAGAGCCTTCTGATGCAGGTTTGAATCCTGGCAGGGCCAAACCCAGCCTTTCCTCCTTCCGTGGTTGATCAGTGAGCACCGCACACCGTGGGTAATAAAAAGCAGCGGTCAGAGGCCTGAGGGTTCGTAGCGCTATATAAATGCAAAATTATTATTATTACTCATCTCCCACTTATGTCTGCTGGAAATGTTGTGTCCCCGCTAGCCGTGCCCAGTCCACTGGCGGCATTAAGCCAGATATGGCAGGGGAAGAGCTGGGACGCTGTGCTCCTGCTCAGCTCCATGTTGCTGGAAACATTGCCTAATATTCCCCTGCTTCACTTGGTTACTCACCCCCTGTCAAAGACACAGGGCCTAGGGAACCCCGAAAGTGAGGACGGTGCTGAGATCTCCTCTGTCAGTGTTAGGAATACTGGAGCTGTCCGTCTAAAAGCGAGTAAACATGCACAGGGTAGGAGGCCCCGTCTCCCTCCTGTAGGTGGATGCTCAGGGTGGCCTTTCTCCTGCTGCCCATAGCCTCACCGTGGAAACATATGGCATAGAGATGCCTCAATGGAGAGATAATTGCAGTTTTTCTGCTATGTGCATGCACACGAGGTCGGTGCTCTTATTTTATGCCTGCATGCGATTTACCATGGATTTCCAGGGAATCCACCTCAATTTAGCACCTGCTAAACTGCAGTTGGATTCCCCATGATTACCCATGAATCCCCATGAATCCATGTAACTGTGTTGTGAAATACGTCCTTGGCAGGCAGTGTTCTTTATTTTTTTGTACATGCCAGGAAAACAGAAGCGAACACGGGATTATGCCCGATTATACTCTTCAGAATTCTCCTCGGCCTATTGAATCTTTCAAATTGCATGCATGTGAACCAATAGCACATCTGTGTCAACATGCGTGGGCCCCTGCATGCTATTTGCATTCACTAGTAGCTAATCCCCTCAAGATGAAGGAGGAAAGCATGGCAGAGATGGCAACTCCACGTCATGAACCTTGGTTGAAAATTCTCTCGAGTGATAAATTAAGGCATACAGGTGTTCTGCCACTGCCTTGTCTTTCCCTCAAAACCCCCATGACCATGCCCTGCTGCATTCTGGCTCACTTACATGGTGCGCAGGACCGGCCTTAGGGCAGGGCCACTCCAGTGTGCCATTAGCCCATGCCATGCCAGCTTGGGAGAGTCTTTCAAGTTCTCTCCCGAGCTGGTGTGGTGGGAGAAGGTGCAGCAAGTGCCCTAAGGAAATAAAATGACCCCCACTTTTGGGAGTGGGGTACATTTAATAACAATAGGGTACCGATGCTTTTGCTTTTGCATCGGCACCTAGTGAAAAATACAGCACCCATTGCACCCTCCCAAACACATTGTGCCTCATTCAAAGTCTAGCAGTGTGGAAATAAGGGTACCGTAGCAACATACCAGCACCCTTTCCAGACTGCCACATTATGATATTGCTTGTAAGGGCCGGAATGCCCGACACGTCTCACCTGCCTGGAGCACCATGGTTTTCACGGAAGCACCGGCACCATTAACAATGGGGTGGGTGCTTCTGTGTCCCCATTCCTGTGGAGTCCTATTGGACTTCACAGGTTTGGGCACTTACAGTTCCCGCCGCCTGACATCCCGGGCTACAGCAACTTGTAATATTCTGGTGGCACCGGGATATCTGGCGGCAGAAAGAGTGTTACGGGGTTGGAGGCAACCCACCAGTATCACTGGCGGCTTACTGCCTACCATGTAATTAGGCCTATTGTGCTGTTTTACTGGATGGTAGACCAAGCTCAATGACCTCCAGAAGGATGTGTTTAGGGTGGGGATTGATTAATAATATGTATGTTATATTATTGTACATTTGAATAGCGCTTTATATACCATTGGTATGATCTCAAATTGCTGTGGGTTGAACACCCTTGGGGACTGTAGTCCAGGTCAGTGGAGAGTCGGGTAACATATAGTGCTTGAGTGCACTCTGTATGTCTGCAGCCAGTGGGGATTTCACAGAGGTGGCAACATTCTAATGCTAGGTGTGGTGCAGTGGTTGTGAGAGATCAGTGGAATGTGCGCAGCAAGGTAGTTGGCATCCAAGTCTGCATTCTGGCTGCCATGGGGCCTGTGTAACAGATTATATGTGCAGCTAGGCTGATTTATTGTGTGGGGTATAACTGCATCCTAACAGAGTGTTGAGGTGTTCAAGGAGTAGTGTAGGTATGTGTGCAGCTAAGCTGAAATTGATTTAGGGGCATAGCTGTGTTCTATTGTTTGTTGGTGTAAAGTGGAGAATGAGCACATTGGTAGGAGTGAGTATGTGTGCTTACTGGTAGGAGGCCCCTGTTCCTGGTTACCTTCCGGAACCTGATGAGCTGATCATGTCTATTCTGGTGCCTCGCGGTAGTGGATCTCCGAAAGAGATTCTTTGGCTGGTGCAGAGTATGTTGTGTTTCCCTGGTTGGACTGGTTTTTTTTGCAGAAGCTCAAGGCGAAGCCTTGTGGGTGTCAGAGGGCCCATTTTCCGGGTCCCTGGACATAGTTTATGGTGGGTGGCTTGGTAATTCCTGACACGTTTGTGGTTACTCCATGATTCTCAGGAAAGTCCAACCAAACATAGTTGCTATAGCACCTTGGGTGTGGGAGTTCTTGGCCTTTTTCCTAGGTAGGCCAGGGTTGCCTGATTTGAGCATATACAGCATTGTGTATCCGATAGGTGACATATTATGACCCAACCGTAATGTTAGAAAGATAATTGCTAGGTGATTCTGCAGTAGTGGCTCTATGTGTTGATTCCCAGATAGGTAGAGCTTGACATTGGGTTAACAGGAAACAGGGCCAAATGTTGTTGGCTGACAGCGGGGCCTGCAATGGTGGCTTTGTGTTTTAATACCCAGATGGGTAATGTTTGACAGGAGCGGCTCCATTTGCATCTGGCTGTCAGAAGAGCTATTATGCTCTGGGAATGTGGTGGTGCGCAGGTGTCTTTGGATATGTTTGTGTGACAGTGGTTGGCGTCTCCTGGAGTGAAAGTGCTGTGCTTCCTTATGGGAAGATAGTGATTATGCTCATTTATGAGTGCTGTTGAGCTTTAGCTTCCACATTGATATATACAGACAGACATTTCCTGGTCTTAGAGTGTGTGGGAGGTCTGTTTGTGTGGGGGAGAGCTTGCCTACTCATAGCATACGATTATATTGAAGTCGAGTCTTAGGTGTGGGGTTGTGGGCAATGAAATATGGATCTCTGGGGGGGCATGGCCAACTTGTTGGCACAAGGGGGGGCAGCTAGGCCATTGTAGTCGGGCCAGAGTGTGGAGAGCCTGCAGCTTCCTAGCCCAGAGTCTGATGATCTCTTGAGCCAGCTTCCGTGCCCCAACTGTTCCAACTTTTCCATGGTGATGCCTTATTATCTGGCTTCCGTGACCAGACTGTTCTACTTTTTTAGATAATGCTGTTCTAGCTGATTCTAGCTGAAATATGGCCATTGGTAGACGGCTTGGTGGCCCTAGGCAGTCCCTTTCATGGATTAGCGAAAAGCCAGGTTTTCAATGCTTAACAGAAGGCCATGCAGTACTGGTTGTGTCGAATGTGGGGAGGCAGTGAGTTCCACAGTGTTGGTGCCAAGGTAGAGTAGGTGGACCCTCTAAACCAGGCTGAATTGGAGGCTGGAATCATGGGCAGGAGGGCTGTGCTTGACCTTAGTGTGCGTGTTGAGAGGTAGGGCGTTGTCTTCTCTTGAAGGTATGCTGGGCCGGCCTTGTGCACTGCACGGTGGGTGATGCATAGGATTTTGAAAGTGGCCCTTCGTCCAATAGGGATCCAATGAAGGGTGCGGAGAGCAGGCGAGATATGATCCCTTCGTCTCAATGAAAGAGGGAGTCTGGCAGCCACGTTTTGGACTCTTTGGAGTTTGGTAAATTGGTAGGACGGTGCACCCAAGTAGATGGAGTTCGCATAGTCCAGTCTGGACATAACAATGGACATAATAGCAGCCATTTGGTTGGAGTAGTTGAGGTATAGGAAGATGTCTCTCAGAGGCCTGAGGTGGTAGTGACAGGATTTTGATCTGGTTTGGGACAGGATTAGGCCAGAGTTCATTGTGAAGCCAAGTCTTTTTACTGTGTTGGAGGGTGAGGGAGGTGTGCTGAGGGAAGTGTTCCCAGAGTTACGAAGGAGGTGGTTTGTGGTCATCCAAAGGTCTGTATCTCTGAGGCAAGCTGCTAGGTTGGGTCGTGGATCCAAGCTGGTTTTGGGGATTCTCAGGATAATTTGGGTGTCGTCCGCATAGTTATAGCAGGTGAGGTTGTGCAAGTGGATGATCCCTAGCACAGTTCACAGGGCAAGCGGCGGAGAGAAAAGGGGGAGGGAGTGATTTGTTTCCTGTTGATGAACGAAGCAATCCAGTTGATTGCCGAGTCCTGCATTCCTAGGGATATTATATGATAGTTTATTCATATAGCGCCTATACACAATGTGTTTCAAAGCACTTTAGAGCAAGGGAGGGAACAAGGGAAAATCCAATGACATTCTTACAGATCGTGAGCAGTGGAGTGGAGTCGCTCAAGGAGGAATGAGTAGTTAATTGTGCTTAAGGCTGCTAAGAGATCAAAGAGAACCAGCGCAGCACATCCTCCAGAGTATGCCATGACTTTGCGGTTATGCCAGATCGAGATCAGTGTAGTTTCTGTTCCATGGCCTGACTGGAAGTCTGATTGGCCGGGGTCTAGTAGGTTGGCAAATAGGTTGAGCTGAGAGTAAGCAGATCAGTCGATGAGTATCGCCAAGAATCGTGTGTTGGAGATGGGCTGGTAATTGATTGGCTGGAGGGGGTTGAGGCATGCTTTTTTTCAGAAGGGGTTCGATATTTGCTACTTTGAATGGTTTTGTAAAGATGCCAGAGGTGAGGGAGTCATTGAGTATGGACCTCACCTGTTCCCCTGCACAGGTGGAGTTGAAGATTTCTTTGAGGTGAGGGGCAGAACAGGGGTTAAGGGTGGACCAGGAGGGTCTGCTGGACAGTGGTTTGAGGAACTCCTCGGTCAAGATGGGGTTGAAAGATGGTGCTGTGGGGTGGGGATGATGGAATCTCGAGGAGCAGGTGTTGTGCAGGGGGTGAGGTTGGAGAGTTTGGCATTAAGGGTGGACGGCCTGTCCAGTGATGTGTTGTGGAAGTTTAGGGAGAGGCAGTTGCAGAGCATTTGCGAGTACGTGGTTGGGGCAATGGCACAGGCGGAGCTTCACGCTATCCAAGATGATCCTGTGGAGCTCTTTGCTGCTGCTGTGGCAGTTGAGGATCCCAGATTTGTAGTTACGGTGATCGTGGGTGAAAACAGACTTGCAATTAGGGGTTTTGGATGCTTGAGGGAGCAAATATGGGTTTTGAAAGTCTTCAGGTGGGGCGTGAACTTTTTGCAGCTATGTCCTTTGGAGGTGACAGTGGGGCCATAAGGGGTGTGAGGGAGAAGTGAGCCATTAAGCCAGGAGTCAAAGGATTTTTTAGGTAGCGGTCTACAAGTGTGCGTAGCAGGGCTTCAGCCAGGTCAGGTAGTACCTTGACCTTGTTCCAGCATTTATGACCATGGGGGGGAAAAGGGTGGGCCCTGGGTGGTGGGGGTTGTGTGCGTACAGAGAAAGTAATGGCTGAGTAGTCTATCCAGATGGGGAGTTTGGGTCTGGACACTGAGATGAGGTCGGAGGAGCTGAATATTGCATCTAGGTTGTTGTCTCCAGTGTGGGTGGGGCTTGTGGTATGCCAGGAAAGGTTGAGTGCCTCCAGACTGTCGACCAGGGGTTGGGACATGTAGTGGTTGGGCACATCAAACCAGACATTAAAGTCCCCCATTAGTGTGAGGGCTGGATGGTTGACCAGAGTGGTGAGTCACAGAGACTATTGGCAAAATATCTGTCATATCCCGGTGGCCTGTAGATGAGTGGGAAGCTGTGTGAGAGAGTGGGCAACAGCGAAAGTCTGACTAGGAGGGATTCACATTTAGCTGTCCATGGCTGGGTTTCGGGGAGTGAGATGGAGATGTGAGGTTTGTGGCGGATGGCTACTCCGCCACCTCTGGAAGGTCTGTTGTGGGAGATGAGCGAGTAGTCGGGTGGGAAAGCCTCGTTCATGACTGGTTTGGAATACTCTGTGAACCATGTTTAAGTGATGAAGATGAGATCAGGATTGTCAGAGGGTAGGAGGTCAAAGATGCTGCGTCTGTTTTTGGCCATGGAGCGGGCATTGAATAGGAGGCAGGTGACTTGATGGGATGTGGTAGTTCCCCTGATGCTAGTGGCCAGATGGACTTGGTAGGACTGAGTGGCCAGTGGGGAGGTGTGGGTCACGGAGGCAGTCTGGGCGGTACGGCCAGAACAGTCAGAGTGAATGAACCTGACTGAGGGGTGGTGGTTCGGGTCTGGGATACTGTTTGTTGGGACGATGAGTGGGTGCGGTGTGCCGGAGCGGGAAGAGTGAGCAGGCAGTGGCCGGTTTTCATGAGATGTAAAACGGTGGATCAGGGGTAGGGAGGTGGGCAGTGAATGGTGTTGGAGTGATGTGGGCTCTGGCTAGCTGTAGAATGGGGTACGAGTGCAGAGAGAGTTAGAGGTGTAGATGTGGTAATTGAAAAGTCATCAATGATATGCCATCAAGAAGCCACATGTTCAGTGAATCGTGAATTGGATGCATCCCACAATATAGTATCCTCCCACCATCCCATGGTGAGATTGGCATAGGATTATAGGAAGGTACTACCCATGGTTCCCCTCTGTTGGTAATAACGGCGCCATCAAAAAGAAATGATAAATTACTCACTGTAGTGACTAACGTGCTCCTAGTCCATAGTCCCCTTTCCTCCATACTGCATGGGCGTCCCTCACCAGGAACGGAAACGGAACCCCCCCCACTATCACCAGAAAAAAACTGTCTCTCTCCTTCAAAACCAGCCGTGTGTGGGGACGTGGCCCCGGGAGCATATACTCCCCGACTCCTCCCACCGGGGGCGTTTGAATGGCTGTAGGGATTTGCATGGCCAGGGGGAGGCAATTTGTGGGTAAATTGCCAAACAACTCCCACAAGCTGTCTGCTCCTCCAAACAGCCTAGCTCCATCCGATTTGTGATCCAATGCAATGGTTTTTGGTTTATGGGTTGCATTTAATTGGCGTCTAGTCAAAAAACTAAACCAACGAATAAAATTGCATTGCTCATGCATTACACTGCACTGCAGGTCTGCCATGCCTCCTTGTAGGGCATGACCACATTTACAATTGGTATGATCAGTGTCTCCTCCTTTACTTGAGGTTTGCAACTCGCCCAATGCACGTTCAGTGTTCATAAGCAGTTGGTCTGCACTAATAACGCTCTAATAAACGTGATAAATAAAATCATTATTGAAAGTGATTTCGTCTAGATATAATCAATGGATCGCATTTTTAAAATAATAGGTTTCATTGGTGGCTTTGCATTCATTCATCTCGCGAGACTTCACGAGTTAAGTCTTTCTTTCTGTAGATTTCTATGTGTTGTGCAATGATAAATCTGTTCACAGCAAACGCAATAACACAAAAAAAAACGCGAATTCGTCTAATTGACCGGAGTCATGTTTTTTAACAAGCGAACACTTAGCCAATGAAAACAAAGACGTTCCCCACAGCATATAAACAGCCAGAACATTTAATTAACTCTAAAATAGCTAATCGTGATCACCTCCTCTAACACTGGGAGCCATTTGAAAAGGGAGAGGGATTCTACTATGTTCGGAGGGTTGTTTCTCTCTCGCTGTCCTTTCGACAGATCTTTTCAGAAGATTCGAGGGAAGCAGCAGGCGGGCCCAGAGACAGCCGCAGCCCCAGGTAAGTCACTGCTCCTCTGGGGTTATCAGCCTGAGCGGGCCCGGCGGGCTGAGCAAAGCCGTCCAGCGGCTCTAGCCCCGGCTAAGTGCCCGCTCTGCATGGTTCGGATTATCCCCAGAACACCGGCTCATCATCTGTTTTTAAACTTCACCCCTCTGGCAAAGCATATTCCAAATTCAGTTTTTTTTGTCTCTCTCATCCTTTCTTTTGCTCTCCTTGTGCACACGGTTTCCTAGCAGCCACTGGCTGCAGGGCCCGTGAACCTTTGCCGAGCAGCAGCCCGGCCTGGATTAGCTTGAAGACAACAGCTCGAGGTCGGGATTAGGGTGGCCGGTGTGCGCTTTAACACACGCTGCCCATAATTAATGCCATTATTAATAGGCGGCTTGAAAAATTCATTAAAAAATCCATTAAAAATAAATACCCTTTTACAGAAGGCATTGCCTTGGGTAAGAAAAACAGAAAAAAACGATAACGTGAAATTGATTGGTGGGTTTGAGTTCAGTGAAAGACAGACCATAGTTCAAGATGATTAAAATGGAACATTTTAGATTAAGAGCAATTGCCAAAATCTTCTCTGTAGTTACTCAGTAAGAGAATATTTCAAAATGTCACACATTTGCATTTTCATATGAAAAAAAACAAAACCTTGGCTATTTGATAACAACCCCAAGCGATGAGTGATGGCTTCCCTTAAGAGGGACACGGCTATCGTTTCATCGGAAAATCATTGTAAATGTTATCGCCAACTGTATATCAATGTATCTGAACGGTTACCAGCACTCTTCAGCCTGCCTTTTCTGATGCGAGGCCGTGAGACTCTGCAACAATGAGACACATTTAAGTGCTGAGGCCAGGGTGCCTATGTTCGTCCTGAAGTCCCATAGGAATCATTGTAGCCTCTGCCCACCACAGCACTTACCCAGGAATTGCCAACAACGCACATGAGGGTTCTCTCGTGTCAACACCTGCATTGTATGAACGCCTCTTAAAACCATTTTGCCGCTCAACCCTGCTATGGGTTTGAAAACACCGCAAAGGTGTTGATGGCAGGCGAGTGCGAGGGGTTGAGTCGTGTTTTTATTTTTCCTTAATTACTTCTTAAACAATCTCGTGTGACATGTAGTTTTGAAGGCTTCGTTTACAATCCACCTCCGAGCACAGCAGGACGAGGAGAATGGAAGGGAAAAAGGATGGGGAATAGGGACGTCATTTCGCCAAAATGCCAGCGGTAGTGGAGGTGAAATCACATGACCCTTGACCTCTGATGACATCACAGGAAGTAATGTCATCTGACTTGACCCCAAAATGACATCACTGGAGCGATGGAACACAACCTTTTACCCCATTGACAAAACAGGAAGTGGCATCACATAGCATTGTTCCTAAATACACTATGAAAAATATGGATACAATATCACTGTGACGTGATAAACATGCCATACAAGAATGGATCACCATATGTATCGGCAGAAAAAAACATGTTAAACTTCAACTTGCGGAAAAAAAGCAAAATACATAGTCTGAAATTGATGCTTTTTCTACTCTAAATTTTTGAGTACTTTTTCTAAATTGTGAATTTGAGGTGTTTAAGAACAGACAAAATCAGTGACTCGCCCCTGAAGTGTACCTGAATAAACCTTTAATTAGTCTAGTAATTATTGTAAGAATTCCAGAAAGACTCGTTATTTGTTATTCCTGTTCTTTCTTATTTAGGGCCACTGCTCAAAGTGTTACATTTGTGGAACCCTCTGTTTTTTTTAAAGAAGCCTGAACAAGAAAGCCTGTCACTCTAGAAAGAGCCACATGGCATTGTCCACAGCCCAGGAGCTTTTAGGGGTAACAAGGGAGACCACAGGGGTAGCAAGGGAGACCCCTGGCGACCCCTAAATTACATCCCTGATGGGGCATAGGCAGGAAGAAAGGAGGCAGAAGAGAAATGGCGGTCGTTGGAAGAGAAATCTTAGGTTTGCAGTTAAGCCTGGCAACATTTATTTAGCCAAACCTATATGTCTGGGGAGGCAATTTCTTTTGAATGCAGTGAATGGCAAGTCCAACCGGTGAAATGAAAGTGTAATATACATATTTATTTACAACATCCCATGCATTTGTATTTGTGACAATCAATAAAATTCATTACATTACTACATGAAAAGAGGATCAGCCATTAGGAAGTGAAGATCAACCAGCGGGGCGGGAGGCGCCAGCACAGCTAAAGAAACTAGAGTCCTGCCACCGCCCACACAGTCCCGCTCACCATCTTCAAATTTGTTTGGGACCTCTCTGTGGTTCATCCGCTGTCTGCCGGCAGGATCCTCGCCTGATGTTGCCGCTTCAGGATGCTGTCCGCAGTGTGGGGAAGGAATCTGTTTTCCGTCTATGGCCCCCAGGCTGTCATGAGGTGCCTGAGCAGGTAAGGTGTGGGTGGGGTGGGGGGTGTTTTGAGGGACGGTCCGGGGAGGTCGGCTGTACTCGGCAGTGGCTGTAAGTGTGGTGCAGTGGGTAGTGGGTTTTTCATAGAGTGTGCGCTGACAGGGAGAGTAGGTCACAGGCTTGAAGCATGTACCAGGTAAGAGTGGGGCAGAGGTTTTCTTCCATGTGGCGTGAAAGGAGAAACGTATTTGCGCTTACACATAAGAAAGAACAAAAGAAGTGCTTGGTTGAAGCGCAGCGTGTAGACCGTCAGTGTGGGGAATGGATCCAGCTAAGGTAGCAGCACTCTTTGTGCTGCTGCAGGAAAAGGGGATTGACAGTGTGACAAGCCAGCTTGGAGTGGCATGGGGGAACTGCAACCAACCCTGCAAACTTCGGTGCAGGGAACTGCCCGCCCAAGAAGAAAGAATGTCCCTCCAGAGGAGGCTTTTCCTCTAGTGAAAAAAAGGAAGGGGACAAAGGGAAAAGCCCAAAAAAGCTGCCATGGGAAATAATGGCACTATGCAGCATAAATCCTAAAACTGTTCATATACAATTACCAGTATTGGCAGGGCAATCACGGTTGCTTGCACGGGGCTTGGAGACCCAGCAGTACACAACTGGGCTCAGAGGGGCGACCCCAGGTAGAGCTGGAGTAGGGAGTGCACAGCAGCTCACAATGGGTAAACACTGCTGCTGTGAATACACAGTCGCCACCTGGCATACCAGCAGGCATAATAGAAACATAGGGTGAGCAAGGGAACAGCCTGGGGGCTATGCAGGCAGACCAAGTGGGGGCAGAAGCCTCCTCCATGGGGAATGGCCTGGCCACGAAACAGTGAACAAGTCATCCAGGGAACCAGAGGCAATGGTGGGTCAGCAACAAGGGTATGGGATTGCAGCGACCCGGGGTGAGTGGGGCAGATTCAGGGGACAATGTGGGGCCATCAACTGGCCCCCACAGCAAGTATCACAGGGTTTGCCATTGGGGTGAAAATACAGCCCCAAGGTGACAGAGATTGAGAAGCCATGAAAGGCCGTATTATAAGAATGGAGCTGGGTGATGTTGATACCTATGGGAAGATGCAGGCCTGTTCAAAACATTGACTTCTGACATAAGGCCTAGAGAAGGAACACAAATGAGCCTCTATCAACCTTGTCAAATGGAAAGGCACTCAACTGAAGGAGAGTGTGCCTCAGAACTGTAATAGTGTTTTGTCCAATGGATTCCGAAAAGATATGTGGTACTGCAGATGCAGACTTTGCGTAAACTGGGGAAAGGCAAATTTTGACAGATTCAAAACTGCAGCAGTACACATGGGGAAAAATAGAGTACAATGCTGTGCATTTGAAAAATACAAAAGAGGAATTGCGCCTTACATTTAAAAAGTGAGGACAAGTGACAAATTTTGGAGAATAACATGTTCCACAAATAAACTGACATTTAAATGGAAAGGCCTAGTTGCTGGAGAAGTGAACAATAATTTCCTATGTTAACTGTAGCCTATGGGTGAATAATACCAAAAGTGAATGTATGTCTGTTTAAATATTGTATTGTATTGTAGTTATAAACAGCAGGGCCAGATGCCATACAAAATGTCATGTTAAACACATATTTTAATCTAAAATGCTATTCTGTTAGAATTATGCATGTAGCTAGTTTTCCCCACCCACTTAACTGACAAGTCTCTGCCTCTGAAACTTTGACTTCAGATGTCCTGGTCATGTGAAAATGGAGAAATGGAAATTAAGAAAAGTTGGGGGATATTGTGAATGTGAGAGACACATGTGAAGTGTTGGCTGATTAACATAGGAATACATTTTCCTTAATAAAAAGAGGATTGTGTGTTCCACTGATCCCATCCCGGACACATATTAAAGGGGATAAGAAGCCTTTTGGTACCATGTAAATATGAATTCTGTGTGATGCATACAGTTTGAGTTATGAAAAAGATAATGCTTTTGGCATTCTCATAATTCTGAGGAACTGGAACTTCGGTACAGTGACAGATTGTGAAATCAAGATGTGAATTGTGGAGTATCACATTTTTCAATAGTGCAGCGCTATAGTAAATCATGAAAAGCCATAGCTCCTCCCAGGTAGGCTGTGGCGTAATAAGATTAGTATTTTCCAACTCACCATAACATATAGATCTCAAAAATATATATGTGTGTGCAGTTATTTGAAAAATTAACGTAGCTTCTGTGGAAACAGAAAAATTGATATGAGGCCGGGAAGCCCAAAGGAAACACACCAACACAGGTAACAAAGGACATACAAAGCGCTTTATTCAAAGTTACAACAATTACCAAAAGTCAATTGACATACGGATAGCTATTTGGCCCTCAGAGTAACAGAACGAACCATCAACGGTAGTTCGCCGTGTTAGTGTGAGAGACCGAACATCGGGATACTTGGGTTTTTATACTTTTTATCCAGCCTTGGCCAACCCCCTCGCAAGTTAACCATTCTCAGAACCAAACCTAGGGTTCGTAGCCAGGTCAATACCATAATGTATGCATTTTGATCAGTTTCGCTGATACAGTTGTTCATTTACACATAGGTCAGGGAGAGGACAAGGTCTCAGTTCGCGACCCTAACAAGTGGCCTGCGGGCATATTACTTATTCATGTGTGCGGAGGTCACAACGGCCAGAATCCCACTCGTAATGTCATTCGGCCTCCATTTTGTTGTTCAGGGTGACTTCCACACTGCAAGAGTACCTAAAATGGCGGCTTAATCCAAGATGGCGATTTGCACAATACATTAAGGTCAAGACCTTGCCGTGGAATCTATGTACACAATGTTTTTAGACAACTTGGCGTAGGCCAACATACATTCAAACAATGCGATATGAGGTACAATATTATTTCGATTTCCACACTTCCATTTTGGGAGATTTTAAGAACACTGAAAAGGTAAACCCGCCTGTCCTTTTGGGATGATGAATCTGTCTCCTCCCTCAGCATCCATCATCCACACCCCCAAACTCCTTGTCCTATCAGAAGGTAGTGGGCGTATTGATGGGAGGGGTTCTGAGAGAGCTACCCAATCCGTGTCGTAAGAATTGTTATATTATATGAGTGTCATTAGCCCTTCAAGAGATCAGTTTTTGATCTGAGAGGGACTTTTCCACTCTATTCCTGGATGTAGTCTACTACTGGACACTTGTGAGGAACAAGTAGCAGAGAGGCAAGGAGATCTACCAAAGCCTTCAGGGTAAACCTTGCCAGGTGAAAGGCTGTTTACCTGGAAAGGCCTTAATCCTTGCATAGGATACAGAGACTAGAACCTCTAAAAGCTAGCTGGGCCTGCCATTTGAGGAGCCAGATGAGGACTGGGTGCTGGGGACTATCCTTGACCAAAGCCTTTCTCCAGATCTATGCTGTCCTCAGAGGAGTGCTGCTTTTTCCCTGAATGCCCCATAACCAAGGCCTCCCATGTAAGTAGATTAATCCAAATGCCAACAAAAGAGTGGGGGGAATCCTCC
This sequence comes from Ambystoma mexicanum, assembly GCF_040938575.1. Classification (NCBI taxonomy): domain Eukaryota; kingdom Metazoa; phylum Chordata; class Amphibia; order Caudata; family Ambystomatidae; genus Ambystoma; species Ambystoma mexicanum. Next base: position 234,340,882 of record NC_090927.1, on the reverse strand, counting down.
AGCCTTATTCTCCATCTCACATAGAGGGTAGGGGGATGGAACTGGGTAGACCTTTGGCATAATTTATTAAAAATGTAACTATCAATTCCACTATAGAAAACATGCTATCAATTTAAATTGAATTGTGTTGGGAACTGCCTACCTTAATCCTTTACCTTTCCCTGTTGGGAAGGAGGTGAATTTGAGTAGGCCCTTAGAACATTTAATTAAAGTTAAATCAATTGATTCCCATATACGAAAAATCATGGGATGAGTGTTGTTAAAGTTTGACACTAACAGTGTGTTAGAGCCGGTATAGACAATAAGTACTTGGATAACTACGTTTCTGAAACCACAGACTTCTGTACATAAGGGGGTCCGTTATCCCAAAAAGAAGTTACCCTAAAACTCTGCCTCTCAAGTAAATGTAGATATGGGATATATTGACCCACTCAGATGTGCCTTACCACATCACTTGCTGCATTGGTGCAAGAAACAGCAAAATGGCTGTGCTAACTCCTGTGTGCGCAGCATCTCACAATAGCATTTTTACAACCACCAAAATAATGGCTTCATCACCCTGCCACATACATTTCAGGTGGGGAGGAACAGAGTACACACCGCAGGAGTGTGCCAGTGTGCTCTGCAATATTTTGCTACAAATTAGGTGAATGAGGCAGCATTACCTTGCTGGAAATCTCCAAATTCCCATTTAAAAATGACACCTTTTGCAACTTTAAAAGTGCTGCTGGGTGCTAAATTCATCAATTTCTCATGAAACTAGTGTGATTGAAAAAACCCTGTCATTTCCAGGATCATTCATTATGTCTCAGAGGAACTGGGCCTCATTTTAATCACAGCTCCAGTCAAAAGCAACTTTGAAAAATCAACCAAAGACTCTGCTTTCACTCGCACGGAAAAGCACACATATTTTTCTACAATGTATCAAACACCAGCTGTCTTCAAAGAACTTATGAGTATCTAAGCCTGGTTAGTTTCATGTATCATTGTGCTGGAAAAACTTATGCTTCCAGGAAAATGACGTTGGTTACAAAGGCAGTGTTTGCAAAGGCAGATGGGGCTGCCAAGTCACATTTAAAAAGAAAGAAATGTTATTAGTTGTTAACACATGTGGTAAAATGTGCTTTTGCTGATTGAAGAAGAATGCTTCTATTTAAAAGTAAATATTTGGGTGACGGCCTGCTTACTCAGAAATGTAAAATGATATGTTGCTGGTAAAAGTACACCTATGAACTGCTTTGATTCCACATATTTTGTTTAAGTCAAGGTTTAAAATGAGAGAATGAAGGCTAAAACTCATAGGCTAAGTTAGCAAGCTAGAAAAAAAAAAACCCTGCTCTTCAATTTACAGCCCTGTAACTCCCTTCTGGAAGAGAGGCACACTATAAACTCCTGGCACAGTAAAGCACTAATTGCCAGCTTGAAAGACTTTGAATGGACCAAGACAAAGAGATTTCACATGCTCATCAGACATTCGTCTTTGCTCCAGGCTAGGACAATAGCACTCCTGGGACTCTCACCTGTCAAGTGTGAAGGGCAACAAAAACTTCAATTAAGAGAGAGGCTCCCATCCTGCTTGAAAGAAACTGCCAGTTGGTGTAAGCTGGGAAGAAAAGAAATGACAGACAATGACTCCCATTTGTCTGAAGACTACTGTAGAAAGAACTTTAAAAAGACTTATATCTCAGCTGCCAAAATTGGTAAAAGGGTGAAATGTTCCCAGCGTAAAAGTGGAATTGTGAGTTGTGTTTGAAAACTTGGTGACACGAGTGATATATGTTGTATTACCAGAAAAGCATCCATGTTGCAAATGTCAAATTGTTTACATACATCCCTGGGGACAATTTGCATCTGTGTATAAAATTGGGGAATTGTGGGCCAAATCTTTAATGTGTAAAATTACCAAAATGTGTCAGAAAGGCGACACAAAGCCGCACACACTGGAGGTTTGGACTAATTTGTGCTGCACAGAATATGTCACCTGTGTATCTGATTTACTAAGAGATGGCAACTGCATAAATATCTGTTTTTGGAAAAGTCAGATTTTCAGTAAAGGAAATGTGGGAGTTCTAGATACAGTAAAAATCACCTCATAAACATGACATCACGTTTCTAATATCCAACCAATTGTGAGCAAGGCGGAGAGTATGCCCTTGTCCAATCCTATTGTTAGGGGCGTGGGTAGTGCATCCTGCCCCTGTCATATACTGTAATGATGTCATCTGGCAAATATAAATAAGGGCCCCTGACTAGCACTCAGAAGACACACACTGATTCCTGATTCCTACGCCAGCTTCCTGTTCCTGTCTCATCTTGCATCTATCCATCTAAAAAAGTGAGAATCAATAGGAACCATAGAAACATAGTAAACCTTGCCTTGCTTTGTTCCATACCAATCTCTAAGTCTTCCAATACTCATCCTAATAACTGCAATATTGTCACAATCATTCTTGAAACCCTGTGTGGATTCCTTGTGCTAGCGCCAATATCTTTAATATTTTGTCTTGTGAAATCCTAAACTCTTAATCCTCCCTCGGGTAATCGGACTGGGTCCGCCAGGGCGGGCACGGAGGTGCTAGGGTTGATTCCGCGGATCAATCTCCAGAGCTTACTGTGTCTCAAGCTGGTAGCCTAGCCTGAATGCCCCAGTGTAAAGTTAAACCGTCCTTGTAAAAATTGATTTCTGTTCCTTTTTCGCACCTTTATTTTCTGAAAATGCACCTCACTAGATCCTGCATAACTCACTCAATTTAACAGTAAGAGACCTCGTTTCACTTTGATATATTACCTAGTATCCTAAGCTACCCCAACCAATACAATATTTCACCCGTTTTTATTAAAAACTGTTTGACAAAATGTTCATTCCCACCTGAGAATAACCAACGTTTTACACATGTTATTTTTACTATCAATTGTTTTAAACCTTCCATTCATTTTAGAATTGTATGCTTTTGCTCAATCTGTTTCTTATGATTGCTTGTAACTTTCCAGTGCTGCTCCGGTAGAGAATTGTACTTAAGGATTTTTGCACACATCCATTGTTTTATTCAGCCATTTCCGAGTGTCACTTTAACATTTCAAGGGTTCAAATCCGTGTTTATCTCTTTTTTTGGGGAGGGAAGGTTGGATTCGAATTCTGTTTCTTATTCCTCATTCCTGATTATCTGCTGCTTCCTTATATGTATTTAGAATTGATTATTTGTGGGTTGAGGAATATTGCAAGTGGGAAATCCTAACTTGAGTGCTATCTTTCCTAAATTCGAAAGTATCTCTATTCTCTGATGTTTTCTTTCTGTGTTGCTAAAGGGTTAATTTAAATGCATTGTTCACATTCCTATTTGTTATTTGTTACTATCACCCCATTGGTGATTGCTGCCCATATATTAAAGTGTGTGATTTTCTTGAATTTTAAATACATAAAAAAATATTATATTTACCAACCAGCCTGGTTCCTGGTCCATCACGACCCGGGTTATTTGAAAAGGGGGTGTGATATGAGTGGTGTATCTCTCAAATATTGAACCTATATATATATATATATATATATATATAACAGAATAAGCATTTCAGTTGTGCGCTGCACACTAGGCTGAGACCAGAGTGTATCGCCTGATTGAAAACCTTAACATAGAGTGTGTAAAATGAATGTTCCCATTCATTTCAAACAAGAAACCCAAAGCATTGCATTTCCCTTGTTTGATTGGTACAAAACCAAACATTTCCCATTTATTCTCGAACCAGAATCCCCAAAGCCTTGCATTTCACTACATTGTGTGCTGAAAAACGATATTCCCAGTTCAATCCTAAACACTGACTTTCAAATAAAATGCCCAAACAACTTTCCTATTGCACTCCAACTCCCTGTACCTTGCCTTCAATCCAAAGGGGTCATATATGCTTAATGCCTGGAGGGGGCGGGTTTCTGGCTGGAAAAACATAAATAAATATATATTCTTATTATACACCGGCCTGGTTCCTAGCTTATTGGTGGAAAAGAGGGTATTTGCTGAATGGTACTATATAGGTTGGTGGCCTCACGAAAGTTGAATCTGCAAAGCGCTCTGTTGTGAGCCACCTTGATGGGGGGGAGGGGACTCACTGAGTTGAAAGTGACCGTTAAATAAATTGTGACAAATTGGGGGTCTGTAGCTGGGATTTGGTGTAGAGTTTTCACTTGTGACATTTGAAGTAGAAACAGACTTTTAATTTGGGTTTAATTGGTTTGGTTTATTATTTGTAATGCGCCGGAATACCCTAGGGTAACAGGGCGCAGCAGATACAAGAATTTGCGAAACTTAGTTACAGACAGTAAAATATATACATGGCATACACACAGTAGTAATGTAGGAGAGCAAACAATATATACATATATACAGTTAACAATTGTGTGTCTGGATAAGGAAGGAAAGGCGTCCTGGCTCAGTATGTTTAGATAGCGTCTGTCTTCAGCCAGGATATCATCTTGGAGCGGAAGGTTTGGTAAGGTAAGTCCATTCTAAGAGTGGGTGGTAGGGAGTTCCACAGTTTCGCCGCTTTCACTGGGAAGCTGTTACCTCCTATGGTAGACCGTTTGTAATTAGGGACGGAGAGGCAGTCTCTGTATGCTAACCTTGTCGGTCTAGATGATGTCAGTCTGTGAAATCTATCGATCAGGTAGATGGGGGCCGCGTTATTAACGGACTTGTGGGTAAGTGAAGCAGTTTTAAGGGAGATTTTGTCTTTGATAGGGGTCCAGTTGTTCTGCTGGCTGTGTGCTGTGATGTGGTCTCTTCTGGAGATGCCCAGGGCCGCTCTGAGTGCATTATTCTGGAGGGTTTGAAGCTTGCTAGTAATAGCTTTGGAGGATCCCAGATGAAGCGCGTTACAGTAGCCTAAGCGGGATAGTATGAGGGCTCTGGCCAAGGTCAGGCAACTGGTGACGGATAGGAAAGGTTTGGCTGTGCGGATCAATTTGCACGTGTAAGCCGTAGAGGAGGCTAGTGAGTTCACTTGTCTATTAAAGGAGAAGTTGGAGTCCAGGTAGAAGCCCAGTGTTTTAACTTCGTGTCCCACTCTAATGGTGTTACCATCAATCATGAAGGATGAGTAGGCTGGGCTCAATTTCTTTAGGCTGGCCGTAGTACCCAAGGTGATGAGTTCAGTTTTATCATCATTCAGGCATAGAGCGTGGGTGACCATCCATGCCTGGATGATGATGTAAACCCTATTCACCAAGGCCAAATCCTTTCCATAATCTCCAGAAAACGGAAGGAGGATCTGAGTATCATCTGCATAGTTAGTGTAGGTGATACCGCGATGATCCAGATCATCGAAAAGGGGCTTGGTAAATATGTTATACAGGGTAGGGGAGACACAGGAGCCCTGAGGTACGCCACAGGTGATGAGTATAGGGTCTGCAGCATCTATAGGCGAGAAAACCCTCATGGTTCTGCCATCGAGGAAGGATCTAATCCATGTAATGGCCTCGGGGAGAAATGGGCAGCCGTGTGTAGGTGAGTGCAGAGGACCGAATGGTCGACCAGGTCAAATGCTCCAGAGAGGTCGAGGAGGAGGAGTAATGCTGCTTGGCCATTGTCTCTGAGCAAATCAATCTGTGTTTTAAGGTCGATGAGAGCTGTCTCAGTCCCATGTTGGGGTCGGAAGCCTGATTGTGTGGCTCCTAGCAAGTGGTGTTCTTCCAAGTGCTTCTGTATTTGAACATAGGCTACCTTTTCCAGGATTTTCAGGAGGAATGGTACCGTTGTTATGGGTCTGTAATTCGTGGGGGTAGCTGGGTCAAGGGTAGGTTTTTTTAGTAAAGGTAGAACCCAGGATTGTTTTAGGTTGGTTGGGTTGGACCCAGTGGAGAAGGAGGCATTGATTAGCTTTGTGATAAATGGGGAGAGGTCACGGGCAGCGTCTTTTATAAACTGTGCTGGACATAGGTCTCCCTGGCAGTTAGAGGGCTTCAGTGACAAGATGATTTTTTCAACTTCAAGGATGGTCACTTTTGTAAAGTTGAAGCGGGTATGTTCACTAGTTGTCTGCTTCTCGGGTAGCTTGGACATGTCAGGGTCATTCAGAGATGCTTTTTTGCAGGATATTTTATTTTGTAACATGGCGATTTTGTTGGCTAAGGCATTTTGGATGTCGGTGCACCAGTTCTTATCTTTAATGCAGGTGTCTGGTGGTGCTATGGGGGTTTCTACTTCTTTCAGAATAGAGAATAATTCCTTCATATTTGAACTGGCTTGGGAGATACGGGAGTCAAAGGAAGTACGTTTGGCTAAGATGATTTCTTTTTTATACATGGCCGCTAGTTTGGTGAATTTGATTTTGTTGGCTGCTGATGGGTCTCTTTTCCAGATAGTTTCACAGTTTCTTTTTTTTCTGTCTTAAGCTTTTGAGGAATGGTGTATACCAGTTGTTCAAGTGTGTTTTGGGCTTGCTTGGCCTGAGTTTGAGAGGGGCGATTAAGTCCAAGGAAGTGGATATAATTTTATTATATTCTTCAACTAGGCTCTCAGGATCCAGGTTGTCAGGGAGTGAGTTTAGTGTAGGGAGTAGGTTGGGGATAAGTCTCTCCACCGTGATGCTCTTTTTGTTTCTCGTGAGAGTGGGTGGGGCCCTACTGGACTGCATAGGAGGGGGTCTAGTGGTGGACAGTAGGAATGATACCAGGTGGTGGTCGGTCCAGGCTAGAGGTGAGATGTCAGTAAGTTAGCTAAGCAATTATAGTCAGCCACCCAGTCAAGTATTCTTCCCTTGTCACGGGTAGGTTGTAGGCTTCTTTGAATAAATCCTAATTCAGTCAGGGTGTTCAGCGTGGTGATGGCGGCTTGGTCTTCGGGGTCGTTGAAACTCATATTGAAGTCTCCCAAGGTGAGCTCCTGTGTAGAGTTTTTTAGGTTAGTAGATAGGATAGTGTTAAGATCCTCATTGAATGTGCCTAGTGGGCCTGGAGGGCGATAAATCACATGGATGTTAAGGGTTTGAGTATTGGTGATGGGAACTTTGGCTGAGAGTAGTTCGCAGGACGGGACACTGATGGTGGTAGCTACTCTTATAGGAAGGCTGCATTTATGAATGATGGCAACACCACCTCCTCTAGCGTTAGGTCGGTCTTGTCTCAAGATAGTGTAATTCTCAGGGACTGCTAACATAAGCATGGGGCCTGCAGCCGGATGGAGCCAGGTCTCTGTAATAGCAAGGAGGTCTAGGTCCTCCTTAATAATTAAGTCTGCAATTTCGGTTGCGTGAGCTACCAAAGATCTAGCGTTGATTAGAGCTCCCTTGATTTGGGGGCTCATTAAGGGTGTAGTGGTAGTAGGGACTGAAACCTTCTGTATGGGTTTAGTATTTCTCTGGTTAGTGGGGTGCGGTGGATGTTTTGTGTGGTGGTTCAGAGATGATTTAAGTTTGAAGTTGTTAGGGTTGGTGGCAGTGGTGCTAGGTCTCTTTATGGTAGGCACGGAGCGGGCAAGTGGCTCATGGATTTTGGCTAATCTAGCTCTGAGTCTAGTGTTCCTGTCTATAGTGGGGCAGGGGATGCTAGCTGGTGGCACTAAGGGTGCCTCATTTCTCATTGGCGGTAAGCAGTTGGATGAATTGGGGTTAGGAAAGGTCACACACGTGGTAGTTGGATGTTGAGGCAGCATGTTGGACAGTATGATGGTGATAAAGAGGAACAGGGAGCATGCAGTGCAATTAATAAGCAGGGGAGGCATGCTAGTTGAATTCAAGGATGCAAGATGGATATGTGGGCACAGTTCACCTCTTATAGAATTCACGCTAGCGTTAGAATGCCTGTGCAGACAGGGCTCACCTAGATACAGAATTCACACTAGGGCTAGAGATGCATGTGCAGACAGGGCTCACCTAGATACATAATTCACACTAGGGCTAGAGATGCATGTGCAGACAGGGCTCACCTAGATACAGAATTCACACTAGGGCTAGAGATGCATGTGCAGACAGGGCTCACCTAGATACAGAATTCACACTAGGGCTAAAACTGCATGTGCATGCAGGGTTCACCAAGATACAGTATTCACACTAGGACTAAAAATGCATGTGCATGCAGGGTTCACCAAGATACAGTAGTCACACTAGTGCTAAAAATGCAAGTACAGGCAAGGTTCACTGGGATATAGAATTCACACTAGGGCAAGAAATGCATGTGCAGACATTAGTATTCTGTAGCGTCAGGCTGCAGGCCATTATTATGTGTAACAACATGAGTCTAGCAGATCTGGGAGTGATTATTTGAATCTGGTGGGTGGCCACCGTAATGTTAGGTAGCTTTGTACTGGTGGGCAACTAGAGGTAGTTAGTATACCTGGTGTGGGCAAGTTGGGCTAGTATACAGTAGTGGATAGGCTAGTACACAATATTCGAATCACAATGCGCATTATTCTAAAGGTAGCAAGCCTAGAGTCTAATGACTATAGATATAGGGTCTAATGGCACCACTGGCTGATCCATGTGGTGTGACAACAGTTGCTTGATAATTCTTAGCAACAATATAATACAGCATACTATGTAGACATCACATTGATCAGGTGTGGGTAGGTCACGCTCCTTTAGCAAATACACATCGGCAGGTAGGTTTTGTCTGATTTAAGAGCCGTGAATATATTCACACATTGTCATCACACTAGAGTTGTGCACATGCATACAAGTCATGTGTCTATCAGGTAAAGTTTAGCATTATGAGCAAATGGATTGTTCATGAAAGTATGCGGCGTAATATTTCTTTTTCAAGCAAGCGCTTTACACAAATAGACTTGCTCTTAAAAGCGATCGGCAGTAACGTGGAAAGGTATAACAATGCTAGATTTTGTAGGCCATGCAGTTCCTAGCAGGCAGCTTACCGGCGGTGGGGAGCGACGCGCAGAGTTAGTGTTGTGTCGATCATTGGTACGTGTGGGAGGTGCGACAGTAGTATATGGCATCCAGGCAGTGTAGGAGGTAGTTTATGCAGGTCTGCCACCTGGCGTAATCAGGTCGCCTAGTCCTGGCATCCCGGGGCTCACAGGGTAGAACAGGGCCTTTTTCCTTGGGCCTTCTTCCTGGTACCGGCTTCCGCCTACCGATGCACAGGATTGGTGTATAAGCAAGCTGGTTGCTCAGCAACTAACGGCAGCCTCGTTTTCATGCCGTGTTGCGGCCACCATTTTGGGATCAGGCAGGGTCTTGGGACAAAATGGTGGATCTCCTGTGCCGGAGTGTGCAAATGCACAGATAACGCTCTGGGAGGCGACGGGGCTCAGCATTCAGGTGCAGCTGGGTACAAAGAGGCTAGATAGCCATGATTTAGCTTCACCAGATGATTTGATGCCGTAGATGGTGCAGTGTATGGAAAGTTGTGTTGCATTGTTAAGGTGCCATTCAGGTTTGTACCCCTGGTACCAGGGTGGGGTATAGATAAAACAGTGTTGATTAGAAACTAAGCAGGAATAGGGTTGAGATGTTTGCCTTTGCATAGAGAAGGTTGTAGAACACACTTCAAAATGAGCACAGTAGAAATTAATTTAGCCAGGAAGCACCTCCTATCTAAATTATTTATAAAAGGTGAATTGGTAGAACAAGAACATGAAAAATGTCAAGCAAGAATGATGCAGGTTTCCTCTGCAAATGTTGGCATGTGCAGGATAATCATCAGTTACATCAGACCCTGACAGAATTTTACATGACATAAACCAGCAAAGATGAGCAGATTAAAATGGCTCAGCTCACAGCATATATGTATTTCCATATGCTGATCATGGAAAGAAGACACCAGAATAGTGTGTCCTCTATGCAAAACCAGGCTGAGCTTTAGAATCAAGCCCAGAAAGAGCTGAAACAATTAGGAGCAAAAGTGCAACAGTGGCAAAATATAGTTACAACTAGAAAATCTTATTGCATTGCTAAAAGATGAGTTAACAACCTAACAGCAAGAAAATGCAGAACACAAGACTCAATTTTCTACACTGCAAGGGGGGGTATAAAGATTGTGTTGCAAATCTGAGCACAAGTCAACACAATTTAAATGAGCAGGTTGTTCATAATAGAGCCTGCATATAGGCCATTTTCCCATTTCAATCCCAGGTAAAACAACTGAAGGGTGAATACAGCCAGTTAATTATCAAAGGGGTTTACTCTCAAGGTGAATAGTGCCCTGTTTCAGGAAGTGTCAGTTAAGGATGGATGTGGAGAAAAGCAAGTAGTTTTCTCAGGAACTGACTGACAGTAGGTCACCAAATGCAGAATTGACAGAACGTGTGAGGCAAGCAGAGAATGACCAGCAACACAGGCCAAAATTGAGCTAGAGGAGGAGATTAGTCTCCTGAAAAAGAAACACTCGAATATGCGCAGACGATGCAAGCATCACAGAAGGAAAATGAGTCCCATTGCGAAGAGAACAAAGGAATAAGAGACCGATTAATGACACAAGTAAAGTGCTAGAAGCCACTCAAGCACTGGTGTCAGAATTGAAAACTCAGGCCTCTGCATACCACCAACAGACAGGGACTAAGAAAAGAAAATGCCGGAAGTTGAAAAGTGAAATAACTATAAACAGGCTTTGAGGCACCCTTACCAGTCAGGGTATGGAAAAGCACCCTCCGATTATGGAGTGATGACCTCTCTACAGGGAGCTCAAGCCAAATCACCACCTTAAATTCTCAAGAACAGAGAAACATGAGGCAGCTGGACTCACCCAGGCCTAGTCCAAGTGATCCAGTCCTTATCCAACTTTGATGAGGGTTCAGGGTTACTAAGTAGAAGGGAAGGGGGCCGGACAAGTGAGATATGGGAATTTATAAATAGCCTGGCATGTACTTCTGACCAGGAGGGTTCCTATGATGAAAAGATCGGAGGGTTGGAGTGTCATGAAATGAAGCTACAAAGGGACCATCTGGTCTGCTTTGCAGAAACAGAAGAACCAGAGTTTAGGCCTCAAAAGAGCATCTTAACCTACACAAATTCAGGGATGTGGAGGGAATTCCCTACCATCCCTGTAAGGAGGGATAAGGAAGATGAGTACTCTACGGTGCAAAAAGGGGAGTACAAGGGAAATTACCCTGAGAGCCGACAGCACCACAGGAGAGAAGAGTTCAGACCCAGTCATTCTGGGAGGTATTCCCATTCTCATAGAGGTAGGGAGCGCCTAGAGGACAGGAATGGACAACCAACAGTAGCAGCTCTGAGTCAGAAGATGAGTGGACTCAGATGCAGCAGAAAAAGGAAGTCTGTCAAACAGAAGAAAGGTCTTGTGAAAGACACAATTCAGCAGATAAAGGCCATAAAGACCTTCATCACTTCCTACCTTAAGAATACCAAATATTCGGCATGGGAGCATCTAGAGCTTTATGACCAAATGAGGACATAATTTGGTATTCAAAATTATAGAAATTGCATGGAATTTGCTAAGTGGTCATTCTCCCCTTAATACTCCATCTTCTTTGCAGGCTTGAGGACCAAGATCACCAAAAAGAATCCACATATAAGGCAGCCATTCTTAAACACTTCTCATTCATAGGAACCCTCAAGAGGCCCGCAAGGCAGCATACAACCTGCAGTGTGGGGAAGACCAACCGCCTAGAGAGTTTGTGCAGGAGCTGAAACTAGAATTTGCACATACTTCTAGTCAGGTAAACACCAATAGCTGGGAGTTCGTCAACACATATTTTAATTTGCTCCCAAAATACTTGATGACCCAATTAGTAAGTGATGTCCATGAGAATAGGACCCTGGATTAGGTAATTGAAAAGGCCACCAGGATCTATGAGGTCCAAAAGCCCTCTGAAAATAACAATAACCTGAAAACCCCCAAACCATTAAACACACCTGCCACTGCAAAGGTAGCAGAGGTGAAAAATACTCCCCATTGTACTTAGGGAGGGGGGGTCTAAAAATACTCCTCCCACCAATGAGCAGAACGTGAGGCAGAGGAGACATTTGGATCCAACCCAATCAGGTGGTAGCCAAGCAGGATACCAGACCAACGCTCTGCCTGACCCTGCCACCTACATTAGTCTGAGATACAATGGTAAAAGACCCTTCCTGGGGTATTTCTACCCTCCCCTGGAACAGAAAAGGGGGCATGACCAGTGAAGTGCCGCCCCAGGAAACTTACGACAAAACTTCCCTCAAAACATCCCTCAGGTGTGAAGTTACGCTCCACCCCCCAACCTAAGCTTCTTTCCCAGATACACTTCAAACCCTAATTTCCAGAATAATCATCCTCTCTCTTCCTGCTTTCAGGACAATACATTACTGAACCCGGGAGTAGGGAGACCTAGGATGGAAGGTTATCAGGGAAACTTTCAATACCAAAGCTACTCTGTGAGAAGGGACAGCTACCCTTTCCGTGAGCAGCAAACGTATGAATCAAGACCTCTCTACCGACCAGAAACTATTTCATAACTGGAGCGACATGTCCAACAATGAACACAAGACATTGGTGGCATGTTGAGAGCTCAGCAGAACCCTCAACTAAAAACTACTGCTAAGAATAACTCTGCAGCGGTTCTGATGGACGCGGGAGCAATGATGGAAAGAAAACTCTGACAACCAATGGTTCCCTAAGGAGGGGGGCCGGGTGGAAGGGAGACGTGAATCCCTAGAGGAAACTTTTTTTCCCACCGGAAGAAAACCCATAGGAAACCTCTGAGCCGGAATATGAATCTCCTAGCCCCAAATATCTGCAACCTAAAGAACAGAGGGTAAGAACGAGAAAGAAAAAGAAAACCCACTTTGCGGAGGAAGTCTGCATTATCTCTTTCAAAGAGAAAAATTCCTGGAGGATTCAGGGAAGAAAGTATTTTCTTTCAGGGATGCAATGATGAATCCCAAGCCAAAATTGGTCCCAAAAGATTCTAATTTTGATGGTGTAGGTATGGAAACTGACCCAAAGCAAGAAACCCTTAAACCCAAACAATGTCACACAGAGGACCCAGAAATCACTGAGGTATCCCCCCCCCAAACAGGTTCTGGGAACTGTCTCCAGGAAAAGAGGGGCAGCAAAGAATCGGGGGAGAAAGAGAATTCCCCAACTCAAGGTATGTCTGGGTACAAAATCTTTTTTACAGATTTCCAGATCCCGACACAGCAAACTGTCCAAGATCATACAGTGTCAGAGTTCAATAAAAAAAATGTTAACTGCCAAGTGAGCACATAATTGACTTTTTCTTTGCCCCCTTCAGGAGAGGGAAGGTAGATTTATATGCTCCTGTCAAGGTACAGGGTCTGTGTGCATTATCAGTGCTTTGGATATTGGATCACAAACCACCCTCCTACCTAAAAGGGAATTTAACCAACTAAATTCAGGACGGGGTGAGGGTCGCCAACTTCCCCTCACACCTCTTCCCATACAACTCCAAAACTTGAATGGGAATGACATTTCTGGTGAAGGGTCTGCTGATCTGGAAATTAAAATTGGGCAAAATAGAGTGAAACACCAGTGATAGACATGACTCCAGAGGGCACACCTTGTCTTTTGGGGAATAACATCCTTTGGAGGTGTACAAGGTCCTCTGGACTCAGACTACCCGGGCAATTAAATCAAAAGAAAGCACAATTAATGTGAGTTTGGAAAGCACATGCCATGTAATTTAACAACCTTCTGAGAAAATGGAATTAATTTCCAGAACAATCAGGTCCCAGACATCACTGTAATCCGTACAGGAGAACTAACTGGTGGAGGTGACGCTTCTCAATTCTTGAACATCAACCTTCCTCCCAGTTTTAAGTGGCATTCCAGATTAAAAGGGAATACTCTGACATGTTATACTGGTCCAAAATCAGAGGAAAACTCAAATACCATGCTGAAAGAAGGTGAACAACCAGCTCAAAGTTTAACCGACATCCAGATACAGGGTGAGCAGCTGTTTTTCCAAATTCAGATAAATGAGGCAGAGGAGCCTGTGCACCCCAGAGTATGCGTGAATAATGGAAGAAGCTTCATCAGAGAAGCATTATTCAGGAAACTCCCAAACGATCTGACCATTCCCACTTTTACATTGGTTGATAAGTGGGAATAGTACTGGAAACCCCAAATTTCAAACATCTCCTGCCTAACAGGTCTATGATAAAAATGGCTATTGGTGTCTAAAGTATACAACATAATTTCATAATATATTATGCAGCACAAGCAAATCAGGGACCTTTTTTCCCTGCAATGGGTGAGTGCACAATTAAACCGCTTTTTATTTTTGCAATCCCCAAATGGTTTTTAAGGAGGCCGCCAACCCATCTCGCACCCAACCTCCAACAGCACCCCTTTGTCACAATAGACCAGGAACCAGGCCGGTGTATTGTCAATGAATACTTTAATAGTTTAATAAGGTGATATCAACACAGGAAAAATAAATGACAGCAGCCACTATAGAGGTGATAACACAAATACACTAACTTCTAGAAAATAACCAGGTCAAGAGAGGTTGTGATGCCACTCCTATTTTGTTTTATGAAGAGCAATGCCAAACAATTTCACTGAAATGATGGCAAGAAGGTTAAGCACTCCCCTCTGTGACAATGGAAAAATTGGTTTTCAATGATTTAATACTACTGCTATGGGAAAGCACACAAGGGTACTTCGGGATGCTAGCAGACATACGAAATTCGATTACACACAGGCAACACATGAGAAGACAGAAAAAGGAAAAAAAAAAGAAAATACAATTCAAATCTGTGATCAGGGTATGATAGGGGAAGAAAGATAAAGTAGGGAAAATGATTTTTCAAAGGTGAAAAATATTTAGAAAAACGAAAATGCAAATCCCATAAAATTTTGCTGCAACTGGAAATGACAGGCAAGCTCCAAGCCATGAAAAACGAAGGAATCACAATGCAAAATCCGAGCTCAGATCATGATAGGGCAAGGGGAGTACTGTAGGAAAACACATTTTAATGGATGAAAAGACATTTTTAGAAAAACAAAATTGTAAATCACATTAATTTTGCTGGGCTGAAAATGGCACACATGCTTTCAACAATGAGGAAGGCACGTAGGGACCACGTTTTTCATTGAAAAGGATAGGGGAAGCTAACAGGTACATTTTGCGCAAAGGGATTACTCACAATGGGAGCAAAGGTTTGGGTGGAATATAACAGATGCAAATGGGAATTTGTTTTTAAACACACAATTCAAGACACAGAAGAATGGGTTTTCAGCTCTTAATGAATTGGCTTCCTGGGGAAGAAAGGGGAAGGTAGTTTGAAAGGCCACCTTGCCCTACTCTGTGAAGTAATGTGGGAATTAATTGATTTACTAAGCCAAATATATTAAGGATCTACACAGACAATGGGAATTCTTAAATGGGAAATGACGTAAATACAGGGACATACAATGAATTCTTCCACAGAAAAATGACTTAACTATGCAGGCAAACAATGGACTTTTCAAATGGAAAAGGACTATAATCAAAAGGCAAACAAGGGATGATGTTGTTCCTTAGGAAAAAATGACTTAAATGCACAGATGAACAAAGGATTTGTTAATAGCAGAGTTACCACAATGCACAGACAAATAAAATACATTTCAATAGAACAATGACTGAATTTTCACAAGCAGAGAGAATAGGGCTTTTATTTCCATTAGGAGTCTCTAGGGTAGTGCTTAAGAAGATGGGACTTGTTTAATCTAGGCTGGGGAGGTCTATACTCACAATAGAAAAGGGCTTAATGGTCATCAAGGGGCACCAGGACTTCACTGCAGGGACCATCAAAGGTGTCAGTCAAGGCCTCTCTCTGTCCTCCCAATCAGCTACTCCAGGTCCTGGCTTTTACTCCAAGATTAGGCCTATTTTCTGCAGGGATAGCTCCAGATTTTTATCAGCTGCACACCTTGAATTTTGTAAAGAGAATCCTCAGTTGAGGAGGAGTAACCTATTTATAAGTCAAATTACATCACTAATGAGTCATTCTTCTCGCACAACTGATAGGGCAGTGGTCAAGGGTTTCTTCCCCCTCTGCAAGCCGGAAGGTCCAAAGAATAGGGGAGTGATTTGAGAAGCCAGAACAGGATACCCCATCAATCATATGACAGAGGTAGGGGGTTGGATATGGCCTTTGTACCTGGAAACCTCACATTTTAATAAATAGCCTTTCTCATCAGATTACGCCATATATGATATGATATGACATGACATTTGTAACGTGCCTATACACAAGTGTTTCAAGGCACGATGAGGCAGGGGGGGGAACAGGGGGAGACAGACAACGATCCTACTAGGCCAGGTGTCATTCAGATCGCGCAAGTGCAAGGGTAGAGGGGAAAGGGAAAAGTGCAAGGGGAGAGAGGAAAGTGCAGTACATGGTTAGTAGAATACAAGATAAATAATAGGGCCAGCTGGTGGCAAGTGCAAGGTAAGTGCTGGGAGGAGGGGCTGTAGGATACAGAGACAGACCCGTAGTGCAGGTAGGCAGTGCAGGGAAGAGTGGCTGGGCCAAGGACCAAGATCGGTGAGTTGCCCAGTTGCAGATTCAGTGCAGGTTTGCTGATTTTAGCAGGGGAGAGAGGGAGAGAAAGCGGAGGCAAAGAGGAAGGTTTTGAGGTGCTTCCGAAACCGGAGATGGTTCTCCTCAAGTTTCAGGGAGGCAGGAAGGCTGTTCCAGAGGGAGGCCCCTGCTGCAGACAGAGATCTACCCCCAACTCGTTGCTTGGAGAAGTGGCTGACCCTGAGGGAGTTGGAGGTGGATGAGCGAAGAGCTCGAGAAGGAAGATAGTTAGGAAGAGAGAGTTGAAGGTATTTTGGCCCAAGGCCCCAGAAGGCCTTGTGGACAATGCAGAGGGTTTTGAACTTAATCCTCGCAGGTACAGGGAGCCAGTGTAGTGATTTCAGTCCCTGGGCTTGATGGCAAGGACAAGTCTTGCAGTCCTGTTCTGGATGAGTTGCAAAGGGCGGAGAGTAGAGGCAGGAAGATTTAGATAGAGGCTGTTACAGTAGTCCAGCTTCGACTTCGAGAGAACCAGGGCTCTAGAGACAGTGAGCTTCTGGGGGAATGAGAGGAAAGGAAGGATACCTCTGAGGAGGTGTAGCTGGTAGTGTGACTTCTTAGAGATGTCAGATATGTAAGGAGAGAAAGAGAGTATGGAGTCGAAGATGACCCCAAGGTTTTTTGCCTTGCAGGTAGGAGCAGGGAGAGGGCCAAGCGAGGCCGGCCAGAGAGCTGCAGGGAAGGAGGGATTGGGTGTGCCAATGAGTAGAATCTCAGTCTTACTGGAATTAAGGCAGATGTTGTTGGCAGCACACCATTCATGGATAGCAGAGAGACAGTCAGAGATGAGGGAAGCGGAAGAGGAGGCCGAGGGTAGCCTGAAAATAAGCTGGGTATCATCCGGTTAGCACTGAAAGTTGGCACAGAGAGCGGTGATGCGGTGGGCAAGAAGTGCCAGATACTGGTTGAACAGCCAGGGGGAGAGGTTAGATCCCTGGGGGACACCACAGGTAGAGAAAAAGATGTCAGAGAGGAAGGACCCCAGTTGGACCTGGGAGGGTCGATTGGAGAGGAAGGAGGTCAGCCACGCCAGAGCCTGACCAGTGATACCCAGGTTATCACAGAGACGGTTGAGCAGGATAGTGTGCTTGACAGTGTCAAAGGCAGAAGAGAGATCAAGCAAAATGAGAACACAAGGGGTGTTAGAGTCAAGGTTTGAGAGCAGGTCCTCAGAGATGTTCAGGAAAGCAGTTTCCGTGCTTCTGGCAGCTCTGAAGCCGGACTGATGGTCATGAAGACTACCAACAGATTCAGCATGGAGATTAAGCTGGGAGATGGCCAGTTTCTCCAGGAGCTTGCCCAGGAAGGGAGTGATAGAGATTGGGCAATAGTTAGCTGAGCAGGAGGGGTCGGAAGAGGGATTCTTAAGAAGGGGGTGCACAAGGGAGTGCTTGAGGGGGGATGGGAAGACTCCAGAGGCGAAGGAGTGATTGCAGAAGTCAGCCAGGGCAGGAGCCAAGGAGTCGATGTGGTCCTTGATAGTTTTGGAGGAACAGGGGTTGACCTGTTTTGACGAGACTTTCATAGATCGGACTTGTCTCGAAACCTCGTCAGCAGAAAAAAGGGGAAAGGCAGAGAAGGAGGGAGGAGGGGTGGCTGCAGAATGACCAGAGGAAGAGCAGGGAATAGAGGGGGGATGTGATAGGAGGAGAGTGAGGAAAGGATTTCCTGAGTTTTTGAAATGAAGTGAGAGGCCAGTGCTGTGCAGAGGGTCTGGGAGGGGACAGGAGAGGTAGAGACTGCAGCAGGGTTGGCCAGCTCCTTGCAGATTTTAAAGAGTTCGGCCGAATTGTTAGATGCCGCAGAGATACAGGCTTGGACAAGGGCTCTCTTCTTGGTGAGAACGGCGAGCCGGTATTGCCTTTGGAGCAGGCGGCAGGCCAGTTTGTCAGAGGATGAACATGAAGCACGCCATTTCCTCTCTGCCACCCTGCACTTGCGTTTAAGGGTGACGAGATCCGAGTCATACCAGGAGTTACATTTGGCTTTAGGCTTCAGGCAGATTCTCATGACAGGGGCAAGGATATCAAGAGTATCAGATATAGCAGAGTGGAGAGTGGAGACGGCTGTGTCAGGGTGGGAGTCAGCCGAAGGGGGATGGGGGGGCAAGAAGGTGGTAGCGAAAGCCTCAACTGACATGCGCTTCATGGGTCGGATGGCTGCGAAGGTGGGTGGCAGTGATGATGGTGGCTTTGCCTGTGGGGTAGGGAAGGTGAGGTGGGAGGATAGGAGAAAGTGACCACTCCAGGAGAGAGGAGTGGAATGAGGGACAGAGAGGGGAAGGTCAGAAGAGATCAGAGCATCAAGAGTGTGCCCTGCAGAATGGGTCGGCCCAGACGGGAGAATAGAGAGTGAGAGAGAGTCGCAGAGGTCGCGAGTGAGTCCAGAGGGAGGACAGCAGGCATCAAGGTGGATGTTGAAGTCTCCAAGAAAGAGGAGTTGAGTGGTTGAGGAGGAGAGGTCAGCCCACTCAGAGAGGAAGGAGGAAATTTGACGAGGTGGCCGATAGATAGTAGCCACGGTAGGGAATGGCTAGGAGAGAGAGAGTGTCAGCAAACAAGGCATTCAAAGGAGGAGTAGGTCTGCGTAGGAGTGACAGTGGCAGGAATCCACTCAGGGAAGATAAGGGCCACACACCCCCAGCACGGTTGGGCCTATGCAAGGAGAGGATCTTGTAACCGTCAGGTAGGAGTGTGTCAAAGCTGGTGACAGAGCTGGCCGTGAACCATGTCTCAGTGAGACCGAGGATGTCAAGGTCCAGTTCCTCAAGAAGTCGACAGATATCAGAGGAATGTTTGACAGCAGAGCAAGAGTTGAGAGTGGCAATGTGGAGAAGGTTGCCACCCTTGAAGGACTTCCGGGGAGGGGTACAGATCAGAGGTATGCCCTGTGGAGGTGAAGAAGAAGGAGCCCAAGAGAGGGCAGGGTGAGAGGTTGGAGGCAAGGTAGCAGAGGACAGAGAAGAGGGAACATCAGGAGAGGAAAGGAAGCTGATGAGCCGCGGGAGCATATGCCAGCATATTAAGACACTAAATGTTTTTGTGAATCAAATGATCCGCCCTAAAAGTATTTAGGTTATTCTATGGCAGCGTCACGTTTTTTCCTCATTCATGCCTAAACTTTATTACTGGAAAATCTGGCATTCGATGGGCAGAATACCTATCACACCTTTTCTCGATTTTATTTAGGATTGTCATATTTGTTCAGAGAACATAATTATTTGTTTTCTTATAACTTTTGATAGGTTGGGGTCCCCAAAATCGTTTTGGATCCACCAGATATTGCTTGCGGACAGCTTTCCAGAAATCTGCAGGTGAATATTCTGGGATGGATATTGTGGATATTACATGAAGAAAAGGATATCTCCCAATTGTACACAAAGGGACATCAACCCCCTCCATAAACCTACCCCCACCGTCTGCCATGTGGTTCTGTGATGTCAAGAGGGGTGCTGTACGAGCTTCAAATGGCTAATTGCGAGGTACAACAGATTTTATGGTGGCCTTAAGTGCTTTTGGTCATAAAACCTGGAGAGTAGGAGAATTCCTCAACTCATTCCCTTGGCAACGGGGCTTGGACACAGCCAGTATCACATCTGTGGATCCCACAGCAGAAACGAAACTGATACTCCAGCATGTAACAACCCTCCCACATTGGTTGCCTGCAAGCACTGATTATAGAAAGGCAACATAATGTATCTTACAAGACTTTAGCTGAACTTGTGGATGCTCCAAGGGTTTCACATTACTCTAAATGCAGTCTGTGAATTATTATGCCTTTTCATGATGGGCTCATAATGATCAAATATACAGTTCCTTTAGTGCATATCTTGCACCCATTTTGAAGAGCATGTATTTGATTGAAAAGGACAACAGCTTATGAAGGTACTGACTTTGGTAAAAGTATGAAACCCCATTCTGCAGGGAAAATCTGCACATAATCTGGTCATTTTATTTGCACGCTGGATGTCATTATTTTTGCCAATATGGTCTCTGTCTTTCTCGCCCTTTTTCAAAGTATAATGAGGTCTTCCCCTCAT
Source organism: Ambystoma mexicanum (assembly GCF_040938575.1). Lineage (NCBI taxonomy): Eukaryota > Metazoa > Chordata > Amphibia > Caudata > Ambystomatidae > Ambystoma > Ambystoma mexicanum. The sequence goes on along the minus strand of NC_090927.1, from coordinate 234,320,379 downwards.
GTGTGGCAAGGAACATTTTCATGCATCTCCCAGCTTAGATGCCTAGATTTGCTCCTTTCTTTTTGGGCAAGGGCCTCATTTTGCACGTTCTCCAGCACAGGCCTTTTACTGAGGGGCATGTCCCCCCCATTGAGTCCAGCCTGTATTTATGGCATTTTACAGGTATTTCACCCCACAATAGTTGTTGGATCGCGAGAGATGGCCCTTGCATCTTTTACTTAGGTAGTGACATTCTCAATTGATTTGCAATTAAATCGGACCTAATTAATAATAAAGCTTGGTCCCGACTGAGGGGTAACCACATGGGCTTTGACAATACTGAGATATCATTCCGGTCAGCTCAATTGCTGCCTTATGCGGTTGAAGTTCAAGTGTGAGACGAGATCACCATCCCAAGACAGGGGCGACAATTTACCCTTCTCCTAAAAGGTAAGCGAGGACAGAACCTCAAAAATCAGGAAGCCTGTATACATTAGAATTATCATTTCCAACAGCAAAGTTTGTATTCACATCCAACACCCCTAGAACATGATACCATTCGAATATTGATGAATAACAGTGACTCCCAAATTATTACTTTGGCTCAGACACCTATATTGGAATGGCGGTTGATACCCAACATTATTCTATTGATTTAGGTAATGAGATCATTGGACCAATTCCAAATGACTGCTTCAATATCAACAATGGTATGCCTCTTGAAAAGATTTTCACCAGGCAAGGGGGGAATTTCTCGGTGTACTCTTCCTGCCATTATGGTGTGGAAGAGGTGACCTGTGACATCAGGAAGGATAAGGTGGTATTCCGAGTCAACAGAGACTACCTCCCATCCTTGGAACCTCACGTCCAGGCAAACACCATAACAAGAGATCTCACAACCCATCTGGAGGATAACACAGAAATTGCCAAGCCGGAGGTCTTTCCACGCTTTAAGCAGGAGGTTGAAGAACAAATCAATCTTGCTGATGCATGTGAGACTGAGGAGCAAAAACAGAAGCTGAAACAGGTGTTTCTAGATGTTCAGTATATCTTTTTCAGTGGATTCATATGACTGTAGGTGAACAGAGATACATTCAATCACCATACCCACGGACCCTGATCACCGAGATGGTATCAGTATTTCTGAAGCAATACCGATTACCTCTTTTATCCATGGAGTCAGTCACGGAGATTATTAAAAACATAGAATCCGGTGGGATAATCAGTCCAATGCCCAGTACCTTTAACAGCCCAGTACTGGAGATCCTCAAACCCAATGGCCAATGAAGAATTTGCAAAGACCTAAAGGAGTTAAAACAATGGGTCCACATCTCAAGATTGCTCTTTCCCTACATCAATCCGGGACTGGCCCAGATCCAAGGGTCAAAGGTGTATACCACCTTTGATCTGACCAACAGTTACTGGACAGTACCTGTGAGTAGGGAAGACCAGTGCAATCTTGTCTTTACCTTCAGGGGGCAGCAATACATGTGGACCTGAACCCTATTTGGATAATAAACTCTAGCAACGAATGTAACATCTTTCTACATAAGGCCATGCACAATTTGGGTGAAAGGGGAAATCTGGCCTATGTAGATGATGTCTTGATCAAGAGCTCAAAGGTGGAGGAACATAGAGCCGGAATATGCTATGTTCTGTCCCAGTTGCAAAATGCTGGCGCAAAACTGTCCTTCCAGAATGCACAGTGGTGTAAAACCCATGTGAACTTCTTAGGGCACGAGATCACCTCTTAGGGTCTTAGTCCCCAGGCAAAAAAGTTGGAAACATTATTGAAATTAAAAGACGCTACTATTCTGCAAGAATTAAGAAGCCTTTTTGGACTCACTAAATATAGTCGAAGTTCATTGAATACTACGCAGAGGTCACTCAAACCTTGGTGCATATTTTTAAAGGCCGGAGTCAAGTGGGAGTGGGGACCAGAACAATTTGAGGCAGTAAAACAACTAAAGAAAAGCCTTTCCCAGGCTCCTTGTTTGGCCTATCCCATAAAGAACAAGGAGTTTGTCTTGATATGATGTGATATGATACGATATGGCATTTATAACGCGCCCATACACAAGTGTTTCAGGGCGCGACGAGGCAAGGGAGGGGAAACAGTGGGAAGACAGACTACGATCCTACTAGGCCAGGTGTCATTCAGATCGCACAAGTGCATGGGTAGGGAGAAAGGGCAAGTTCCTTGGAGGAAGGGTGAGGGGAAAAGTGCAGTGCAAGGGATAGAAGAATAAATAAGAACAATAAAAGCTGCCAGATGATGGCAAGTGCAGGGTAAGAGCAGAAATAAGTGCTGGTAGGGGGACTGTAGGGATACCGAAAAACAGTCCCCAGGTGCGGGGGGTTGTCAGGGAGGCATGGCAGGTGCAGGGCCTGGACCCAAGAACAGAAAGGATGGCCAGGTAACCAGTGCAGTGTCAGCCACAAATTTCAGCAGGGGAAGCAAAGAGGAAGGTTTTGAGGTGTTTCCGGAACCGGAGATGGTTCTACTCAAGTTTCAGGGAGGCAGGAAGGCTGTTCCAGAGGGAGGCCCCTGCTGAAGAGAGAGCTCGTCCACACACTCGTTGCTTGGAGAAGTGACTTACCCTGAAGGAGTTGGAGGCAGATGAGCGAAGAGCACGAGAAGGAGGTATTTGGGAAGAGAGAGTTGAAGGTATTGCGGCCCCAGGCCCCAGAAGGCCTTATGGACAATGCAGAGGGTTTTGAACTTAATCCTTGCAGCCACTGGGAGCCAATGCAGAGATTTCAGTCCTGGAGAGATACGATCCCTGGGCTTGAGGCCAAGGACAAGTCTCACAGTCCTGTTTTGGATAAGTTGCAGAGGGCGGAGAGTAGAGACAGGCAGATTAAGATAGAGACTGTTGCAATAATCCAGCTTAGAGAGAACCAGGGCTCTGGAGACGGTGAGCTTTTGGGGGAAGTAGAGGAAAGGAAGAATACCTCTGAGGAGGTGCAGCTGGTAGTGTGATTTCTTAGAGACATCTGAGATGTGAGGAAAGAAGGAGAGTGTGGAGTCGAAGATGACCCCAAGGCTTTTAGCCTTGCAGGTGGGGGCAGGAAGAGGGCCAAGAGAGGCCAGCCAGAGAGCTGCACGGAAGGAGGCAGTGGGTGTGCCGATGAGTAGAATCTCAGTCTTACTGGCATTAAGGCAGAGGTCATTGACAGCATACCACTCCTGGATAGCAGGCAGACAGTCAGAGATGAGGGAAGGAGAGGAGGAGGCCGAGTTTAGCCTTGAAAATGAGCTGGGTATCATCCACATAGCACTGAAAGTTGGGGCAGAGAGCATAGATGCGATGGTCAAGGAGTGCCAAGGAGTGCCAAGTATTGGTTGAACAGCCAGGGAGAGAGGTGAGACCCCTGGGGGACACCACAGGTAGAGAAAAAGATATCAGAGAGGAAGACCCAAGTTGGACCTGGGAGAGTCGGTTGGAGAGGAAAGAAGTCAGCCACGCCAGAGCCTGTCCAGTGATACCCAGGTTGTCATTGTCTTGTCCCTTGTCTTGGAAACAGGGTTCTCAGATACTTGCTTAACAGTGGTGTTGTACCAAAACCATGATAAGGTCAACAAAGTAATCTGATACGCGAGCAAGACTTTGTCCTCTATAGATGAAAAATATTAACAATGGTGAAAAGGCACTCGTGGCAATGTTTGGGCATTGAAGAATTACTGCCCATTCATTCAGGGGGGGCACATCATTGTTGAGACTCCTCACCAACCCTTGCAATGCCTCCAAATTAACCGAATCCGAACAGGGAATGTGAGTAATTCCAGAATTACTTCCTGTATTCTGTCCATGCAAGGCTTTCCTTGTGTATATCAGATATAGCCAAAACAAGAAGAGTCCTCTAGCGCAAGGATTGGCTGACTTGCATGACTGTGCTCAAATAAACTGTCTCAAGGACAATATGGAGGCATTCTTTACTTCCCTGCACAAAGTTTATCAGGAATACATGTGTCAGGGGTTACCCACCATTTACGTGGATGGGTGCACCTACCATGTTGAAAATAACAGGGAAAACAAATTAGTGGCTGGCTTAGGGAATGCCTGGGTGAATGATACCCCCAAACCCTCTGCTTGTTACAAAATAGGTCCCCAAAGTAGTCAAGTGGCAGAGTTGATGGTGGTACATCAAGCCATCCTTCCTGCTGTGCACCACCAACTCCAAGATCTGGTCATAATCACTAATTCAGATTATGTCAGGAATAGGTTTGTGGAACACCTGATGAACTGGAAAAATCACGGCATGCTGTGTGCAAATAACAAACGCTAAAGCATGGGAAATTAATCCCATCAATTGATGATTTAGTGACCCCTAGTGAGATGGCCATCTATTGGAAAAAGACCAGAGGTCACTCCAAAATATAGGGACCAGACAGACTGGAAATTACTTGGTTGACCAGTTGGTGAACACCAGAGCCATTCACGGGGATCTCATAGAAATCAAATTCCTGTTGGGGGAAACTCAGGTCAGTGCTGTCACCAGGTCCAAAACCCATGGCAATAATGAACTCTAAACTGCGCAGTGGAGTAAAGAAACCCCAGATCCATATTTAATTACTGTACAAAAAGAGGACCCACTTATTGGGAAATGTTATCAACATATTGAGGTCCCAGTGAATTTTCCTGTGATAGAATCTGATTATATCAGGGAGGAGTATCTCTGGGTGTTGATGAAGTAATCCAAAATGTTCCGAATCCAAGAAGGTTTGTTGGTACGGAGAAACCTATATGGATGTGACCAGTGGGTGATACCAATGCATTCTGAAGCCTGATGTTAAGTCAGACCCATGATGTGGCCACTGCTGGTCATAGAGGGTTTCATACAACATAAACAATCTTGTGTGAGGTTGCATACTGGCCCCATAGCAGCCATGGCCTCCACATCTGCTTGAAGGGGTGTCTTGTTTGGGCTCAGTTTCAGCCAAGATCCCTCACACACAGAGTCCCCTACAAAAAAGGGGAATGACACTGCCTTGGTCAGATTTCCAAGACGATTTCATTGGCCCAGTGATTCGCTCCTCTAGAGGAAACAAGAACATGCTGACTGTGACATGTTTTTTAGCAAATCGGTAGAATGTCTTCTGGCACCAAATTTTAAGGCAGAGACAGTTGTCGCACTAATGATCAACCACATCGTCTCTCATTTTGGACTCCCCCAGAGAATTGAGTTGGACAGAGGAATTGATTTTATCAGCGTGATGATGATCAAGATGTGGGAGATCCTAGGGGTAAAAAGAAAACTCCACATTGCCTACTGCCTAGCCTCGAGCGAGGTAGTTAAGAGGTACAATAAAACAATTGTGGGCATCTTGAAGACGCTTGTGGCAGACTCAGGACATAGTTGGGACATCCAATTACTGCTTGCCCTAATGGCGATTAGGGCTGTGACATCTTCTGCAACAAAAATGTCTCCAATTGAGCTCATGACTGGGTGAAAACTTGTGCTACCTCAGCATCATCGCTACAGAACGCAAGAGCAGACCCTGATCAACGCTACCACTACCCATGTGTACATTGAAAATGTAAAGAAACACCTTCAGCATGCTTTTGCTTATGCTCAGCATAACTTAGAAAAGTCAGCGGAAGGGATGAAAACCTACTACGACTTAAAGACTACCAAGAAGGAGTTTAAAATAGGTGATAGGGTCTACCTGTACAATTTTCAAAGAAACCAGACCAAGGAAACTGATGTTCCTCACCTCGTGGTGCGGTGCCTTTGAAGTTGTTGATGAAATCTCACCTGTTTTCTATAGGTTCTGCATTCCCAAAGGAGAATATAGTGAGGAGAAATGGGTCCATATTAATCAGTTGAACAGCTACCACCCCAGACAGACTTTGACTGATTGAATAACCCAGTTTGGGTAGAGCCCAGGAAACATCTGAAGGAAAGGAAAGAATCAAAACCTGGATGGAAAATATCACACATGTACAGGGAGTAAAGTAATTCATACTCATTCAAAATGTTTACAAATCAGGATGAGGAAATAATGTGTGAAGAAATGTTCATGTAATGGAAATAGATGTCAATGTGTTATGTGATGTTTTTCTGTTGTTCAAATGTTATGCCTATTTACTGGGGAAACAAGTACTGTATGGTATACCTAACCTCTATTTACTCTCTGGAGACTCAATAACTCCTTACCTTCACAGCCTGGGGCTGGGAGGTTACAAAAAGGGAGGGATTGCAGGACCAAACCCTAAACTCTGAAAATAGTGGAGTGCAGACCAGAGTGCCACTCCCTCAGAACAGGAAAAAGTGTGGATGTGCTCTAAACAGAAATGCCATGAGCCAATGCAAAAAAGAAAACAAAAACCCCAAACTCCCTTTTTCTTTTCCATGAGTCACCCGAGTCAAAGACCCAAGGTGGTACTTGGGTGAAAATACAGCCCCAGAGTGACAGAGACTGAGCAGCCATGTTTGGCCCCTATTGTGAGAGTGAAGCTGGCTAATGTAGATTCCCATTGAAATATAAAAGCCAGTACAAAAAGTGATTTCTGACATAAGGCCTAGTGAAATGAAAAGAAATAAGAAATTGGCTTATTTCAACTCTACTAAAATGGACAGGTGCTCAAGTGACAGGGAATCTACCTGAGAGCTTAAAACGGCTGGATATTCCCAATGAATCAGAAAAGACATGTGTAGTTGCAAATGCTGCTTTCCTAAAATATGAAAAGTTCCAATTTCAACATAAAGAGACAGATAGCAGCATGTGACATTGACTTATATACAGCACAAGACAGTGATCCAGGAATCCAAAGTGAAGACAAGCATTTTGCATTTGTTCATAATAAAAAGACTTATTTTCATCATATCAAATGACAACATTTAAAGGGAAATGCCTATTATGTTTTTTGTAAAAATGAACACTGGTTTCTATGTAACTGTGGCCTATGTGTGAATAATATCAAAAGTAAACTATAGTTGTTCAAACAGTATGTAAAGGAAGATTGTATTGCAAACTACATGCCCATATGCAATACTAAATTTGACATTTAAACACATCTTGTTAATGTAAAATGTTAGCCTTTCAGAACTGTGGATGCAACTTGTTTTTCTCTCTGAGCTGAAACTATGACCCAAGGACCTTTGGCTGAGGCCCTCTAGGAGAAAACAGGTCTGGGTGTCAGTTAAATGCAAAAGAAATATAAGAATTTGATTGTAATTGTGGAGGGTTCAGATAAGCCGGCCAGCAGAAATGACCTTTAAGGTCAATCCTCCACATTTTCTGTGCATTAGTGGCCAACAGAAATTACCTTTTTAGGGCTGGTTCAACCTCAAGAAATGGCCTTCAGAGCCCATAATGGATCTTCAAACACTGTGTAGGAACATACCGTGATGATAAACAGATGTTTGTGTCAGGTCACAGAAGAGAAATTAAACTTTTAAAAAAGGTGGGTGCTACACATGAAACTCCCAGGTGATGAATTGCCAAAGATTAACATTGGGCCCCCTTTTCTTTAACTTAAAGAAAATTGTGTGACAAGTGAGCTCATCCCAGACTCATATTAAATGGGATAAGAAGCTCATCTGTACCATGTAAATACAAATTCTGTGTGATGTATACAATTTGAGTTATGAAGAAAATTATGATTCCAGCTTTCTCATAGTTCTGAGGAAATTGAAAGTTGGTGTGCTGATAGATTGGGAAATTAATGTTTAAATCTTGAAGTGTCAGATTTTTTACTATTCCAGCTCAGGGGCAAATTGGAAAAATATAGAACTCAAAAATATAAATATGCCTCCAGTTATCTGAAAAATTAAGGTAGCTGCCATGTTGTGAGATTTTTAGAACACTGAAAAGCTAAAAGCAACCTTTCATTTTGGGATGATGAATTCCAATTCTTTGTCCTATCATCAGGCGGTGGGTGTCTATGGTGGGAGGGGGGCGGAGAGTGCTAGTCAATCTGTATTGTGGGAATTATTATAATATGTGAGTGTCATCTGCCCTATAAGAGATCATGCCGACAGCCAGGAACATGGGATTCAGCCCACTTATAGACCGTTTTAGGTATTACGACCTTCAGCATTGGAGAACTCTAACTATCTTTAGACGAGAATCCAAATGAAAATATATTTGTTAATCAGTCTTAAATAACTTCCAAGGATGATATATCGGTTGTCGACAAATGTAACCACCTCGAGGATGGACCGCCAATTCTAGTGGTCTATTTGCAGCACTACTAGGAAATGGGCTGCATTATTTGCAACACTAGGCAAATAACCACTGACCAATTCACCTTCAGGATGACCGATTGGTTGAAAGACGTGTCGGCTGTAACAAAAATTGAACACTAATTATTTATATGGATAACCTTTGGGCTCTTTAATAGTGAGTCTACTTCTGGATGCTTGCAAGAACAGCTTTCAGAGTGACAAGGAGAGCTATCAAGGCTTTCATGGTAAACCTTGCCAGGAGTAAGCTGGTTACCTGGAAAGGCCTTAACCCTTGCATGGGTGCTAGGGACTGGGAAATATAGAAGCTAGCTGGGGCCTACCATTTGAGGAGCAATAGGAGGACTGGGTGCTGGTGACTATCCTTGACCAAAACCTTTGACCAGATCTGTGCTGTCCTCAGAGGAGCCCTGCTATTTCCCTGGATGCTCCATAACCAAGGCCTCCCATGTAGGTAGATTAATCCAAATGCCAAAGAAATTGTGGGGGGGGATCTGCCAGCCTTAATCTCCATCTTGCATAGTGGGTGGAACAGGGGAGAGCCTTGGCACATTTTATTGAATATAACTCAAATTAATTCCCCCATAAAAAATACCCTATCAATTTAAATTGAATTGTGTTGGAAACTGCTGGCTTTAATCCTTTCCATTAAATTGTGGGGGAGGGCGTGAAACTGTGTAGACGCTTACCACATTTATATAAAGTTAAATCAATTAATTCCCATATAGAAGAATCATGGGAGGAGTGTTGTAAGAGTGTGAAACTATCAAAGTTCATGCTCATTGTGTTAGAGCCGGTATAGACAATAAATCCTTGGTTAACTATTTTTCTGAAACCTCTGAATTATGCTTGCAGGTAAAGGCAAGGGAAAAGGAATGGTTGTGGTAATTAAGTGGTAGTCCTAATTGTTTGACACAAGATGATGAGCTGCTCTGGCCCTCTGGTCAGACACCCAAAGCCCTACCTATGATGGAAGAGGGGGGGTTTTGACTTGGGTGGCCTGGCTGTAGATAGTGGATGCTATGTTACCTGTCTGGGAGGGAGAGGAGTAGGAACTAGATTCGGCTCTCTGCATGTGGTTGTCTGTATGCCACGTGCAGTGCTGACACCAACAGCCTACAAAGGGGATAGGAGGGCAACCAGCGGGGTGGTGGATTGATACGAGAAGGGGATTAGATCTTGTAGTGATGAACCAAACAGTTTTGGCTAACATGTACAGGTTGGAGACATTGGGATTTCTGTGACTGATTCTTTATTTACCCTAGTGCCTCAAAGCTCTTTGCATGTGGGTGGTTGTCCAACTAAAAGGGAAAAAATAATATAAAAGATATAGTTTTTAAGCAAACTATTTTGCTTTTTTCTTAAAACCACACAGTCCCACTGGTTCATAGGGTGTGCTGAAAACCCATGCTTCTCTGGGTTTTGAGTTCAGTTTGGAGAAGCCACAACAGGACTGGTCGACCGGTTTTGATGCTTATGAGTGGTTGTAGACCATCTTCTTCAGGACACAATGAATCTTCATATGGTGATCAAATCATAACTGTCCTCTTAGTAGGGCAGCATAGGCGGGCTGCATGGGATCCTGGATAAGGAAACACAAAGAAACATTGCAAGGAGGGAATGAGTAAACCTCTAGTTGCAATGTTGCACACAGAGGCATACAGACAACCACATGCAGAGAGCCGAATCTAGTTCCTACTCCTCTCCCTCCCAGACAGATAACATACCATCCACTGTCTACAGCCAGGAACCCAAGACAACCCCCCCCCCTCTTCCATCATAGGTAGGGATTTGGGGCTTTGGGTGTCTGCCCAGAGGGCCAGAGCAGCTTGTCATCTTTTGTCAAACAATTAGGACTACCACTTAATTACCACAACCATTCCTTTTCCATTGCCTTTACCTGCAAGCAGATCTTTGTTTCTCCATGTAATCATCCATTGTGTACCAGTATACCCTTACAGTTTGGGATGGCAGTTGCTACCCTGGCTTATGCAAGCCTCAATTGACCCTGTTGTTACTTTCACCTCTGAATTATGTACAGAAATTGCTGTCCTTTTCCAAAAAAGCAGTAACCCTAAAACTCTGCCTTTCAAGTGAATGTGGAGTGTGTAAAACACATTTTCCCATTACACTCAAAAAGAATCCTACATCATTGCATGTCCCTTGTATGAGTGGTGGAAAACGAAATGTACCATTTATTTCCATTTGTTCTCAAATCAGAATCCTCAAAGCCTTGCATTTCAACTTATTGTTTGTTGAAAAATGATTTTTCCCAGAGAGTTCATTCCCAAATCATACCTTTCAAATAAAAAGCCAAAACAATGGTCCAATTGCACTCCCTCTCCCTGTACATTTGTCTTCACGCCAATGGGGTCATATCTGCTTGATGCCTGAGTGTGGGGGTTGCTGGGAGAAAAGGGCATGGTAGCAAACTAAGAAATCGCTGTGTGTTTTACATTTTTCTATTGGTTCAATTGCAAGAACTCCGATGTAAAGTGATGACTTCCCATCTCTGCATTTTACCTGTGTGTTGTAATAACTGAAAGTCCATTAAAATATGTCAGTCAATTGGTGCAATTAATTTGTAATTGTGATATTGTGTAGTGCCACAGCATTAGTAGTTGATGTTTTGGTTACTGTTCTATTATTCTTTGTAAACACATAGATAAATATATATTTTTACGATACACCTGCTGGGTTCCTAGCTTATTAGTGCTAAAGAGGGTATTTGCTGAATGGTACTATAGAGGTTTGAGGCCTCACTGAAGTTGAATCTGCAAAGCGCTTTGTTGTGAGCCACCTGGCTTGGGGATTGTTGGGGGGGGGGGGGTATGGTGACTTCCAGACTTGAGTGGGACCGCCCAATAAATCGTGAATGAGGGTGTACAGGGGTGCAAAGGGAGAGAGGTACTGTGCTTGGCACTTGTAAGTGGAAGGTAACGCCAGACTTTAAGTGCAAAGAGACGAGTGTGTAACTGGCTTTATTAGACATAGAAGAAAGATTACTACATAGTTCACAAATAACACTGATTAGGAGGGATAATCCAACATTTGACTTCATTTGATATGTTCTTTCTAAACGTGAAAATAGCCTGTGCTAACCCGCCAATATAATCCTCAAGCGTTATCCCATTCTATCAAAGAATCAATGTTTATTCTGGGGCAATGCCATATATCATATGCATTATTAAAAATACAAAAGACACTTCCAGATGGATAACACATATGCACCAGTGCTCACTTTAATAGTTCACACCTGTTAATAAGAAGTGAAAAATATACAATAAATGAATGAAATGATTTGACAGGGAATTTCTTGTCCTGGCATATATGGTACTCGGGGAACTAAGCCATGATAATAATCACAGTGGTAATGGGTCTTTTTGTGTTAGGGCATACCAGTGCTCAGCCGAGAGTGAATACACACAACATTCAGTCCTCAAACAAGTTGGATTTGTAGTGTACACAGCTTAATATGAAATTGCCAACTCCCAATATCAGTGCCTAACATTACATCCAGTAACTTCATTTCGGCCCAACCAACCTTGCCTTCCACATGCTATAGTGGCTACCCCACCTTTATCCTGTTTTTAGCCTGTTGGAATCTCCATAGACAGCAGTACCTTATCCAGCGCACCAAATATTTTGGCCATATATTGAAATATGTCGGTGTCCTTTCTGTGTTTATAATATGTGCCGAAAGGGTTGTTATTTCGCCACTCTGCATCAGCGTGGCTCTGCTTGTGATACTCTTTGTGCAAAATATATCGAAAAGTCTTGCAGGAGGAATTAGGTTAAGCCATTAAGCAAAGACGCTTTTGGGAAGGCAACTGTGTCTGTGGGCCACGCTCTCATAAAGTTGACAGCGTGTCTGATTTACAGTTCTAGTCCTATCCGATTTCCTCCCTCAGTATCGCCTCCACAGCTTCGGGGCCTTTTCTCTGTCTGACAAGATTAACTACCCGAGGCGGGAGGGCGGTCCCATGCACTCAGCAGCAGAGCAGAGTGACTAACTAACTTGGGAAACCGGAAGGGTGCCATGCCAGTGCACTCAAGTCTAGTCGCTTCTTTTCCATATGTTGTTATCCTAGTGCTTACCGAGTCCCTGACACCCCCGGCCCCACCACTACCTCCCGTAAAAAGCTTATTTTGGAGTAGTTTGACACTAACAAGACTGCAAACGTCTTATTTTAATGCACGTTAGCTAATTTTCCTGGTTGATCTCATGTTAGGATACCAGCAGGGCAAACGGAGCGCCTTTACCGTTCTGTGGTCGATCAATTAAATTACCATTTAACATTATATTGGGTAATAATACTTTCTATTCAGACAGTGCTTAGAAGGAGTAGTCTGGTATTACGCCCTATAGAAATCAAGCATTGGCAAGGGTGCGTTTTTTCTGTACATCCTCGAGGATTCCCCTTTACATTTCCAAAGCCAGACCAATTGGTTTGGCAAATGCTTATTATTGCATATCTTTGCAAAAAACGTATCAATGCTCGCACTTATTAATGTCTGCCATATTGTCATGGTCTACTGCCTCATTTGAGTGTCTGCTTTCTCTAAACAGCACCTATTGAGCATGCTCCAGTAACCAACCCGGTCACGTTTCCATTCCCAGGAATCCTTGATGTTTGGCATAGAAACGGCTGCCTTTTGCTTGAAAATCATGTAATATGTACAGAGGGGATGGATGCTAAAGGGTTTTAGTGCTGAGAGTTGATTGATGGTCAGTGTTGTCAGAATAAACTGGGTCACACTAACTTTAACATTTTTCAGGAATAGTGCAAAGTATGTCCGAGAAGATAGTACACGAGTTAAATGCTTGTGTCTTAAATGGGGCAGTCTGCACTTTGCAAGTTCAAATCCTCAAAAGCCCTTCATCCTTTTGAGGTTGATAAAAATAAGTACCATTATATTGGATAAAACGAACACCTCGTATTATAGCACCTACTGGTGGGAGGCATATACACTACACAACTATATGAACACAATATTGTTTCTAGTTTGGATGAGCCGCTGCAGTAAAATGCACAAAGAAGAAATATCAAGAAGATACATTAACAAGTGTGTTGCACACCCACCGCTTTCTTTGAGAAATGCCATTGACACAACTACACCGGGGTTGCCGGGAGGGTATTTTTCTTGTCTACCCTTCAAGAGGTAAGCCCTGGTCCAGCTGACATTTTACCCTGGAAATGTATTTGAAAAACTAGAATAAAATTGCCAGTTTGAAGCATGCCTAATACGTTTCTGGCTCATTTTGTTTTTTTTACTTTAGCATTTGTGCTACACCTATTAAACTGTGGCATTTTCTGAGAAAACATTATAATGTTTCATAGGAATACAATGAACGTGTTATATAATGTGGGCTAAAGAAGAGAACGTGTGGCCTATCATGAACTGACATCTGAAATGAATTCGAATGCCGTGATCCGCAAGCCCAGTATTTCTTCACTGTCTCACTGTTTCCTCCCCTGGTTGCTCGTAGATCCCTTGCTGCCAATTGCCCTCCCTCCTCTTTTGTTAGCTCCGTGCCCCCCTTTTTCTCAGCTTCCCTCACTGTGTCTTTCCATCTGCAAAGTGCTCTGTTACTTCTCGAAGCTAAGTCAATGCTCAAGAAATACCCTAATAATAATAGTAACAATAATAATAACTCAAATTAGGTATCTGCAAGTTTAGAATTGGCTTTTATCAATTTGCAAAAAGCAGACAAATTACAGGTGTGACTTGGCAGCGCTTTGGACCATTTTAATTTAGTGTCTGCGTATAGAGTAGGGACAGATTAAGTTGCAACAACCTGCCTCTGTGCAATTATGGATTAGGATGGGAAGGATTCCCAATGCAGGAAATAAGTGTCTTGCACAGTGGCATGTGTCTTGTTCCTCAATAAAGCATGTGATCTCAGAATATACTATTAGCACAAGATCACAAACCTGCTCTGTAATAATGCATTGGGCCTCATTATATATTTTCCGGTCCGGGAACTACGGTACCGGTAAACTTGCCGGTACCGTAGTTCCCAGACCGGCAAACTACGAGTTGTGCTCACGGGTTACTTCCTGCCCACCATTGGGCTCAATGGGAATGGGGAAGAATATTTTCCGGTGCCCAGGAATGGTCAAATACCAGATCCGGCAATGCCGTAATGACCCGGTTATTCACCATTCATGGCCGCCGAAAAAAAATAATACCGGCGGCAGCCGTGTCTGTATTACAGGCACGGCTACCACCAGCCTCCTAAAGAGGCCCTTCTCTTTTCAGTGCTGATTGCTTCAGTTACTACGCTTAATTGCATCAAAGGGCACTAAATGCACTTTCTGTCCAATATTAGAAGTCTGCACTCTTTTAATCCCTCCATCCCCAGGACTAAATGCTATGCTAATTGCTTTAATTCCTCCCCTTAATTTCAAGAAAGGGCACTGAATGCACTTTCTGCCAAGATCACAAGTCTGCACTCTGTGTCCCTCCTTCCCTTGTACTATCTGCTGTGCTGATTGATTTAATTCCTTCTCTTTATTTCAAGAAAGGGCACTGAATGCACTTTCTGTACATGAGCACAAGGCTACCCCTTTAAGGCCCAATTCATGGGAATGTGCGCAGAAATCCCACAAGGGCTACACACCGAGAAGCACACTGTGCAGGCCTGCATGCAGAAAGAAAAATGCAAACCCCTTGTATTCATGGAATTTACAGTGCAAAGTAACTGTTATCGCAAGTCGCACCTGGGACACATCCGACTGGCACACACGCAAAACATAAACAGCCAGAACACCTTTGCACGCTCCCATGGGCGCAAATACATGCACCCTTCAAACAGTGCGTGCAGTCCCCCATAAGCAGGCCTGAGACTCTGGGATCCGACGCGGGGTCCTTCGTAACTGTTTCCAGCACCCCAACAACATAGGTATAAAAAATCGTAACTCAGCAATAACTCTGGAACTCTGCGTGTGAACTCCTGTAAAACATTCCTGCACCCTGCTACACTGCTTACGTGCACCCCTAAATTACATTGAAATCCCAATTGAGTACACGCACCCCGAAATCTGACATGAAACCCCACCAGCTCCAAACTAATCAATGACATATACTTGGAGATCCAGGCATGGATGGCAGACCATAGCCTATGTCATAACGACGAGAAAACCAAGCTCCTGATTCTAGGTTCCCAAACGTGCTTAAACAAATTAGACCCACGTTATTCTGCCATCAACATGGAAACTTGATTAAAGTTTGCTAAGGAAATCAAAACTCTGGGGATCTACATACGTTCCACCCTCTCTCTCAAGAAGCAAGTGAATGCCATGGCTTTCACGACTGCCTATACCAACAAGCTGATTAACGCATGCACATCTTTTCTGTCACCTAACAGCTGCATCACTTTAGCGAGGGCATTAGTATTGTCGAAAATCGACTATTGCAACACCCTCTTTCTAGACACCTCTGAATGGAACCTTAGCAGACTCCACGTCCTACAAAATAACGACCTGAGATCGGCACTGAATTAGATCCAACCATATCACTAGTTACAGACAGGATGCCCACTGGCTCCACTACGTGACACAATAGCCTTCCGTACACTAGTCATAACCCACAAATGCCTGACTAATTCCGCCCCCAAGTACCTCACAGACAAATTCAGCAAACACCAATTAGCTAGACCTACTAGAGTCCTATATTCGCATTGCCTCACCATCCCAAGGTTCAATCTAAAAAGAGCAGAAGGAGCTAGCTTCCCTGTACTAGCCGCTAAACAGTGGAACGCCATCCCCCTCGCCTTAAGAACGGATCCATCATTCTTGACCTTCAGAGCCAAAGTAAAGAGCTGGCTCTTAGATATGAAACACTAATCGCTGGATAACTTACCAAAATTTATGTACATCTATCTGTATAACCACCAGCCGGGTACTCTCGCCTTCACTGTAACCCTTGGCAACTCACCCTGTAGCACTCCTGTTTTTCTCTCCTGAATTGCTTCAATCTTTTGCCCAGCCTGTAAACACTGGTCAACTCGCACTTATTGTCTGTTGTAATTTACGTCATTTGCCTGTACCATTTCTCTAAGCTCTGGTGGTCTAAGGGTTTGGTGCATGATACAAATAAAGAAACTCAACTAAACCAGCATTCTGGAAATCCTACGCACAAGTGTACTCACATCTGTCTTCGGGTGGCAGATCGTATGAATGACTTGCATGGCCATTACCTAGCCGAGACGTTGCGCGATCGAATCCATGAATACGTCTTGTGCCGTTCAATTGTGGGCATGCAGTTCTTCCTCATTTTTGGTGTTCTGCCCCTTCACAGCCCTCTGCGCAAGCCACACCAATGCTCTGCTTTGAGTCTTGTGCAAGGCCGTCAACGGTCCGGGAAAAGTACTATTCATTAGATTCCATTAATTGACAAATGCAGATTTGCGTTCAGTTTCACACGCAAGTAACCTTTTTTCCATGCACATAATTCCATCAAAACGGCCGTTAGTCTCTCCATCACAAATACCGACTGCAATGTTGATTGCGTTCTTTCCCATGACAGTGATGCAAGAGCTAATGATTTACCCATCTCTGGCTTCAATCACTGAAAACAGGCTACTATTGTTATATGGCATATCCAAGGATCACAGGGCTTCTTTACATTGAATACCTCTGCCCCATATGCTGATTATTTTCTGTGTTCCTCATGGAAAACAACATTTCACGAAACACTGCTTGACCAGGATCCAAAGAATGTATTTTGAGGGAGTACCCAGTGTGGAACATTTGTCTTTCCTCTCTATAGAACAGAAGGATTGACAACATAGTCCTTTCCAAATGTTGCACAAACCAATTGTAATGAGAG
This sequence comes from Ambystoma mexicanum, assembly GCF_040938575.1. NCBI lineage: Eukaryota > Metazoa > Chordata > Amphibia > Caudata > Ambystomatidae > Ambystoma > Ambystoma mexicanum. The sequence continues at coordinate 234,303,372 of NC_090927.1, read as the reverse complement.
TTTCTATCTCCAGTGCTGATTTCCTTCCCTTCCTCATTATGCATCTTGTCCCCCACCATATTATTGTGTGCCACAAAATTACACAATCTTGCAAAAGCAATCTGTAAACTAAAATATTCCCATCAATTAATACACAGATTCATTGATTCATCGTAACATTAAATGCTGCAAACAGCAATAATGTTCTCCTAAATAGAATGCAGTGGTTCATTCCCTTAACCCCTTAAGTGCCAGGCTATTATTGAAGTCTATGTAAAAAGGACGAGTATACTCGTCCTTGGCACTTTAGGAATAGTTCGCTCAAAGAGTTTATTTTCCCGATCATTTGGGCATGTTTTTTTAAGCATACTGTAATCGATCTTAAAAAAATTTCTATGCACCTTACCTTAGTTTTCCTCACTTTTACATATGCGAAAACAATAGCTTGGGTGCCGCCATATTGTGCTAATCTGATCCGTTGATGCATCACCCTAAGTTCAAGTGCCCTCGCGGCATGAATTTTTATCGCCCCCCCTCCCAAACTGATATCACTAGTCCAAACGATATGCTCCACCTATTTTCATGATGTTCATGGCCAGCATATCCAAACGTTCCATGTGTCAGCCACGCCATAACGTTACTTAACGCAGAACCAGGAAGATAATCCCATACATTCTTTCATTATGTGTAACTTTTGTTTCTTGTCCCAAACAGGAGGGCAAAAGATTTATTTGTAAGAAAAGATCAATAGTCTGCAATCTAACAAGTGCTTTTATTTTTCAAAGAACGCTCACAAGAGAATATTAAGTCCACAAAATGAATTATATGTTTTTTGCGATAAAAGATATAGCTAGCGATCATCGCATGCTTCGAATGCTGTTTATAACGTCCTCGTGATACGGCGATTGCGATCAGCGAACAATTAATCCTTGTATTCCAATTCTTGTGTGTCCATATGTTACACCAACAAAACTTTCTAAGGATGCACATGGTGTTGCGTTTGTGGGAAGATATTGACGGTTTTGAATCATCACATTTTGACAACAGAAATGATGACCGGTTTCTCCATATTGCTGGTGTCACCAAAGGGCAGAATGGTCCCTGTCGGTCGTCCCACATAACGGTGATCAAATAAGCACAGTTGATGATTGTCCGCCAATGTTGGTTGAAGAATCCATCTAACGGTAGCTGAAAGCTATGGCATACTCAGAACGGTACAATGTAGTTGTGTAGAAAACAGAATAAAATAATATATTTTAGTAGCCGTTCTGTAATCGAATGTAACAAGTTCCCGTATAATGCAGAACCGGATGAAACCTAATCATAAACACAAACCACACAGAATCAACACACATTACAACATGGGGGACTACTTGAGACCACAACGTGCATGACAGTTCAGCGCTGTGAAGTAGGTATAGCTCACAATGGGGTGGAGAACCAGATGCACCCGCTTCACATAGCGGGCCCTACCAGAAAATAAGGACAGTGATAGTAATGTTTTATGTTGAACCACAGACAGATGGCATTGTAATGAAACTGGTAAGATTAGTGATTGGAAAGAGAACCAAGTGCCCATGCAAAAGGTTCAGCCCCTGCCCCTTCCCTCATCCCCCACGTTATGGTGCACAAGGATGCAAAGGTGACAGAACACCAGGATATTCATTGGGACAAAGCGGTTTAGATATCATTAGCCTGCATACAGGTTGTGGTTGGGGGACTTTGAGGAATAATCATCACAAAATGCTCCAGCTAACAACCCATAACAAGGCCAGTAAGCAATATGTCCCAAAAAATGAAAACCTCTATTCACTCCTATTTAAACTATACACAAATAACAATCATTACTAGACAGATCAAACCGCGAGTTACACACTCAGTTTTTTATAGTGCGCAGTATGAATATCATTCAACTTAACACAACGTACTGTGTCAATTCTTTTGGTCACATTGCACATTCGCAAGTCGCTGAATTAATCATTATGCATACAGCACACTTGCCATTTTTAATCATACAAATATGTAGTTGAGCTTACATAATTTCAGGAAGTTCCATTACCTCATGGTCATGCTGAGTAACCTCTCAGAACAACAGATCGAATAAATGTAAACTACATTTTCATATGTCCACTTTCAATATAGTAAATATTATAAAAAATGTTTGTGGGTATTTGACACATTGGGCCTCATTACGGGTCGTTACGGTCCGGAAATAACCGTGGAGGTAAACCTGCCGCCACTGTTAATTCTGGACCACCCAATCTCGGGTCCTGCAGGTGGGAGGTGCCATTCCCGCCAGGTCTGACCTGGCGGGTTTAACACCGCCCGCCTGCAAGCAGACGTGGAAACACCAGCACCATCACAAGATGGTGCCTGTGTTTCCACTTCCCCATTGAGTCTTATGGGACTCAATGGGAATGGGGATTTACTGAATTCCACCTCCGGAATTCCCGAGACACCAGGGTCGTAATGCCCTGGTAATTCCGGGAGTCACAGAGGCAGAATGGTAATACGAGTCCAGCGGTAACCGAGCCAGAAAAACCGGCTGGTTGCCACCGACTCGTAATGAGGCCCATTGTGTCCTTCTAACAGTTGCTGACTTATGCTCAAAGCCAAATAACAATGGTAGCCTGTTTTCAGTGATTGAAGCCAGAGATGGGTAGATTTTGTGAAAGAATGTAAAAAAATTAAAATAAATGGATAGGTCGCTGCTTCAGTCAAGTGGTTCAGAAAACCAAGGACAGTTACAAACAGCTATGTAAATTATGTTTTGCAACAGGAACGTAAGAACAATCCCGAAAGGTATATGTTGCTGCTAACTCTGGGGATATATCATCTCTAAAAGAAAATTCAATTGAAACCCCACCTCTCCCTCGTCCAGCACTTTTTCATGGCTCAAAGCACAGAATTTGTGGGTCAGTGTGACTGTATTTCTTCCTCCCTTCCCGCTGGCACCAGCCCTGAGCCTCCCAGATGCGTGACATAGTTATGTAGTAGTAGGCTTAGAATATTATCACAGTTTTCAGAATGTAATGTATGAGAGACCTGACCTTCACTCCATGGAGAGATGAGCCCACCTGACCCACGTGGGAATCGACAGATGGCTGAGAAACAAAGCAATTGTAGCCTGGCATCCATTAAGGAGCAGGATCATGTATACTGTCTTACCAATCAACTGTGTGGGTTAGGACCCTAAGAGGCAGATTCATGGAACAAACGTGCGCCGAAAATCTTGGCGCAAGCTGGCTCAAGCGTGAAAAATCAGATCCATGGAAGTCCCTGCACGTGTTTCACTCGGGATGTGCGCCAAACCCATGCGTGACGCACACGGGCGCACACGTCATTGCAACATCCGGAACGCTGTGCGCGACGCGCACCGGGAAAGCGCACAATGTCGGCGCACACACCAAAAAGGGGGTGGGATACGAGGCGTAACACGTGGAATGGGGAACAGCGTGTGAAAAAGAAGGCGAAAACTGGGGAAATACTGCAGGGAAATACACGGAACGCCCACACGCACAACACGTATTCATGGAATCGAATACGGGAAACCCGCACACGCTAAAAGACACGCATAGGCATCAACACATCCACCACACGAAGGCAGGCGGAAGCGTCCCTGCGCACAGTATAAAAGTGCACGCAAACAACAAACACGTAGATCCAGCTACGATGAATGCCCCATTTGTCGCAGCACTGATTGTGGGACACCGCAGGAGGAGGAGGAGAATAGCCAGGGCCCGCATTTCTTTTCCCCGGACTAGCCTTTGTGGGTTGCCTGACGACCAGGTCTATGGCAGGTACAGGTTTCCACCCTGTATCATCCTAGAGTGGTCAGGGAGTGAGAAGATGACCTTACATCACCCACCCTGTGCTCCCAAGCATTGAGCCCCTTGGAGAAGGTGCTCATTGTCCTGCATTTTTTGGCCACTGGGTCATTTCAGTGACAACCGCCATAGTGGGGGGGGTCTCACAGGCCACGCAGTCACACTGCCCACACCAGGTGTTGGCAATCATCACTGCACGCCCTCAGTCTGCAGGCACATATACATGCCAAGAACACCTGCAGAAAGGCAGGCCGTGGTCCAGGACTTTTACAGGGTGGCACACTTCCCCAAAGTGCTCGGTGCCATAGATTGCACCCATGTGGCCCTACGTCCACCTAGGGCCACTGGGCACATCTATCGAAACCGCAAGCACTGGCATTCCATAAATGTGCATGTTGTATGCGATGCAAAGGGAATCATCACATCTGTCTATTCAAATTACCCTCGCTCTACCCATGACAGTTTCATATACAGAATGTCCACCCTGAGCCGGGCCCTGGAAGCTGGGCAGCATGGTGACACATGGCTCCTAGGTGAGTACAAATGCCTGTGCACATGCATGCATGTCACACACAGCCAAATACACAAACCCCAATAATCACAACCATTATCACCTCCAAAGGCGACAGTGCCTACCCTCTGAGAAACCACATGATAACGCCAATCCGGAACCCCACCACACCACCCCAGGTAAGATACAACGCTGCCCATATTGCAATCAGGGGCATAGTGGAGCGCACATTCGGAGTGCTCAAGTCACGCTTCCGCTCGCTTGACCGCTCTGGCGGCCAGCTACTATATGCACCCCCTGTAGTGTGCAGGATCATTGTGGCAGTATGTGTCCTGCACAATGTTGCAACACGGCGGGACGTACCAGTGGACATGGTGGTGCCCCCACATCCGCAACCACAGGCACAGGCACTGCCCATGGGAAGGGAAAGGGCATGTGGCGAGGCAGCCCGGACCCAGCTTATGGCCACATTTTTCACCTAAATTCCCACCCCTGCGGAGTGCACACAGGCCTGGCACATACCAGGTGACAATCGATGATGACAAAGAGACAGTCAACTGTCACAACCTTACCACCCTGAGAATGTTGCCATGGAAGTGCTACATTGGCCATCATTACGACCCTGGCGTTAAGGGGTTAACGGCACCGTAAAAGGTGTCAGCGCCGTTAAACCCTTAACGCCTGATTACGAGGTCCCTTAGCGGCTTCCAACCTTAACGGTTGGTCTGGACCAGCCGTAAAGTAGGGACCCACAAAGGGACTTTCGAGGTAATTACGGTACCGTTATTTGCAGTACAGTAATTACCGCCTTCCCCAGTCCCATTGAGCCCTATGGGGCAAAAATGGGAATGGGAAAGGGCCAATGGTAAATGGAGAATTACCGCCCCGCCAACCTTGGAATGGGGTGGTAATTTCCCATTTCCCATTGGCGGAATCGGTAAGTTACCGTTGTTAACCATGGCGCTATCAGCGCCATTGGTTAACGCCAGAGTCGTAATGAGGGCCATTGTGTGCATCCCTAGCTACTTAAACATAACCAATCCTGTGTGACCAAAAGGAATACATGCAAGGTATGTATTGCACCACCCCGCAAAACAGGCCATCACAATCCCTGGTATGTCACCCAAACCCTCCCAGACCACATCACCCTTGTCTGCCACACCATGACATGGCATGCAATAGCAAAAGACCAACACATGACCAATAAGATATGAAGTTACATGTCATAAAAGAAAACTGGCCCGAGACAATGAAGCCTGACATGGAATCAGATGAAATGACTGACCAACAATCTCCCACACATACAAAGTCAGACACAAATGCCTTCCACCAGTCGTAGCATGAACACAACACTGAATGCCTGTTCACATGCACATTGGGCATGGCAAATTCTGGACTCCCGAACCCGTGTGCTGTGTGTGTCTCCTTCAACACACTGCTCAGCACACAGCACATTGAACAGCCATTGTGTTGCAGATACACCTTGGGCATCACATGAAAATGACAAATCAAATCAATAACCAAATGACGCATGTGCAGGATACCCAAATGGTAATAGATCATGTGCTGCAGGGACACAGCGGGCCTGAGAATGCAATCTGTGTGCACCTGTGGACATGGAAGGGTGGTTGTACGTGTGGGGGATCATTGTGCAACTGTGCGTGTCATTAGGGACATGTACTCAACATATGCATGTGAAATCAAGTGACCCTCAGTGTCCTGTACACATCACATGTGAACATTGCCCATGTGAACACCCCAGCATGTCAAACCACACCATTCCCCTGACACCAGAAAAGTAAAGACAACACAGGAACAGGCATTGCCCACCACAACACATTGTGTACATAGTACCCCACAATTACAATGTCAGAGTGCCCAAAACACTGTAGCCCAAGCCAACTGTCCAACAACAAAAGGCCCCCCTCATTTACACATCATTGTGACCTGAACAACTGTGCCTGGGCTCTGTAGCCTTCTTCATTTAAGTCTACCTGGCTACAGGACCACCCTATCCCTTGGTCTCCGTGTTCCAGCTTGTGTGTAAATAGGGTCCAACCCCCTCAGAGGCCACCTTGACTGGTAAAAATACCAAATCGCAGAGAACTCCAAGTAGCCATTCCCACAAACCAGAGAAAAAAACCTGTAGGCACCAAAAACCCCTGAAGAGTCTCCAGTAGTTGATTTGAAGTAGCAGAAAATGTCAAAGCACATGTACAAGAACAATGATAGAACAACCAAGGTAGCACAGTTGAACAATGGACCAACAGGATGGGTACCATTTACAGTACATAACATACAATGAGGATGCAACAACTTATGGGTAGTGTCACAGCTCCGGTGTCCAGGCGCGGGAGTGGCACGAACCAACCACCCCCTCCGTGGTCTGGGCGCCTGCAAGGTAAACTTACAAAGGCCTCTGAGACCCCAGCGGGGAAGGAGGGTCAGGGATACGTTGTTTGAACAGGCATTGGTATTCATGATAACCGGAAAGAGGGGCAGGAGAGGGGAGGTGGATTTGCAACGGAAAATAGGCAAAATACACTATTCACAAAAACACATACTCAATTTGAGAAAACATGTTCATCGTGCACATTGTACCAAATTAGTCAAATGCAAGGCAAAGACACACTTATCTCTGCAGTGAGTGCTGGTCTCCTGCCTGCACACTCTCAGGTCCAGTAACAGGAGCAGTTAAATGCTGCAAAGAGAGCGTGAGTTACTAATCTGAATGTGTGTTCACAACACACACACAACACCATCCATGCCCCACAGTAAGTGACTTCTCCACAAACCAACACCCCTGTCTGCTGCTTTGTACCCATATGTTAGCTTGGCCCCCTGATGGTTCATACACTTTCAATGTAGTAAGGCTGTTGCATGTGGGCAAGCGGGAAATGGAAGACCAATGCTTGAACAATCACACATGATACAATAGTCCCTGGGTGAGCTGCTAGACACGTATAGCGACGTGCAACTTCAGTACAAGTTGTGTTCTGGCAGCCACAGATTTCAATAGGTAGTGCACGTGGCAATTTGCTCATGCAAATGACATGCACTACCCACGAGTCTGTGCCTCGCTGGGTGTCCCTGTGTGCTGTATCAGTTTCTGGCTAGGAACGCTACTGCCCTAATAACTCTGCTTCAATGGAGCAGGGGGGACTCGAGGATATGTTTGATGGCAGCTGCCTGTGTCCCTGACAACCTGTAAAGCCACTTGGCATTTGGCCCTCTACGCATGTCAACTGTACTGTGCGCTTCTCTAACAATGCCTGGCAAAGCTCCCCAGCACTGGTGCTACTTAGCATGCATGTGCAAGTGGCCTGGTGGAAGGTTGGCTGCGGTGTGGGCCCTTGTGCTGCTCCCCTTTCCTGGAGCCCCTGGAAACACATCTGCTTCTGTCGGATGTCTGAGCACAAGCCCTGGGCTTCTGCTTGCGCATACATCCACACGTCTGAACCACCGAACGTGGCAATTTTTCTGGATTACACGTCCCTGTGTCTCCTGGCAAAGGTAGTCTGGAGGCTCATCTAACTGCAGAAAGGGCATAACACATATTAATAAGGCAGGAATGTTCCCTGTGTGTGTGTCTTCATGCTGGTTGTCACTGGGCCAGATTACAGACCCACATCCAAACTCCTCCCACCATCAGTGTCACTTTGACAGGCCAAGGGTGCAGGCTACTGTCTACAGCATGAAGTGCATCAAGCACATATACAGGCAAGAAAATAACATACATCACAATCCACATCAATTAATGGAGACATCAATCACGTACTCGCCCAAATTGATTATAGACATGGGGTGGATAAAACACAACCAATCCCGCTAGGGGTGTTAACACAAGTAGTACAGCATCAAACAGGCCACAGTTATGAAGAAAGTCCAAAGCCCTTGTGTAAAATTTTGTAACACCGAACCATCCTAGCGAGCCCATGGATAAGGGAAGCAGGAGTGGCCTATGTGAGTCAGGACACCAAGCTGCAAACACATACACGAGACAAGCTTGAAGGGCCCAGCTGGAACAGAGAGTGGATGCCTTCAAAAGCCACAAAGCACCACACCGTCACATGAATGCACAATAGACAAACAATATTAAACTATATTAACTAATTAAACTAACAATGAAAAACCTACATAACCTAATTAAAATACTATCAAATAGTTAATATTAAACTAAACTAAAAGCAAAAATCGAAAATGGCCTCATACGACCCGGGGGGGCGGAGGCACCCAGAAGGGGGGAGGTACAGGGTGCACCTCAACACCCACATGCGATGATGTTGAGACAAAAAATAAACCTCCATGGGCTCAATGCCTGCACACCACGACCTGTGTGGGAGATATCTCGTCGTCCGAGTCTGGATCATCTTGAAAAGGAGGACGTGGCACAGGATCCTGACCGCGCCTAGCCACAGCTTGCCCCTCGTCGGCAGCAAGTCTGCTGGATGGGTGAGCCTGGTTCTGTGCGGCGATGAAACATAGATCTGCATGCAGAACATCCTGTGATACGCATGCTTCCTCTTGCAAGGTAACACGTGTAACACAGAGTTCTTCCTGCAAGGTATGGCTGGACAACTGATGTACCTCCCGGCAAGCATGTAGCTCAGCCGAGATGGTACACTCAAGCTGCGCAAACCGCTCCTCTGCCCGCTCCCTCTGGGTCATCATGAGCACACCCTGAGTGGATCTGAAGGAAGCATACTCACCCTCCATGGCCTCCATGTGTGCCTCTGCGTGAGCAGCAATTGCTTGATGCAGAGACAACATTTCAGCCTGGTGTGCCCTGTCTGACGCCGCCATCTCCAGCCTGAGTGAGCAGGCCGTGGACTGCGCTGCCTGCCGCTGGAGAAGCACCTGCCTAGCAGGGGGCAGCACAGATTGGGCCACACGTTCCATGCTAACAGCGATGTTATCAAATGCTGCCCTCTGCCGTTCTGAATTGGCAGTAAGTCTTGATCCCACTCAGTATACCTCGGTGGCGCGCGGCCACCACATTGCTGGGCTTCACACCTGTGGGACACTAGGATCGGCCATCCTCGTTGGGTTGGCACTGCCCGCGGCTGCATGACTACATGCCCCTGTCAACGTGATGTCCCAGGCACATCAGTGACTTGTGTGGAGGGTGACCCTGCATCCCGATCCACCACAGGCAGAGGTCCCAACACTGTCTGGCCCCTCAGTGCAGGTGTCGCGGACAGAGGAGTGTCCACATCAGAATCACTCACCCCTGACGTATGGACCTGATGCACATCCAAGTCGACATGTACGTCAGAGTGGTCATCTGGGCTGGACTCATTGCCAGCCAAAGACAAGATGGACTGTAGCACATGTGGGTTCTCGTGGTCTACCACCCCACGACCCCCACTTGTGCCGGGTTGCTGTTGTAATAACAACCCTGTGCCTTGCATGACAACACCATCCTCTGGCTCCATTGCGTCATCATCTGAAATGTGGAGAGAAAGAAACATTAGTACACATGTCAGAAGCACATAACACACACACACATAGACATCACACAGACAGCCAACACATGAAGCAGACATGTCACACACAAAAGAGAACCTGCCATGCATGCCAGGTCACTTTGACATAGCATCAGTGAGAAGGCATGTAGAACGGTGTTACACGGCTAAGAAGTGGGTTGATGCAGTGCAGAACATGTGTACGGTACTCACTATCTACATGAACAAGTACTTCATGATGTGTATCAAAAAATGTGAAGCCAGTGCAAGGGCAAGTTCAGGCATCACGTGCAATGTGCATGCAATGGGTTGCATGGCTACAAGCAAACCTCCCCCCCCCCAGTGAAAATGCAGGGATACCTTGCATGGTAGCAGAAGAGTGACCAGAGATAGTGTTGACTAGCATCAATGGCATCATCTGAGTCAACTGTCAACACAGCAAATGGTGATGGGACAGTAAGCAGGACACATGACGAACCCTCAGTAGTACACCCATGTGTGCAGATGGCTGAAGAAATGCCATGAAATGTTGATCATCCTGGACACGTACTACAATGATCATCCAGTCAAGGACACATAGGGGCATGCATGGAATGCACATGGAGCATGAATGGGCACTCATGTACCTGCGGAGCATCTGCCATCTGCACAGTCCCAGTGAGACACCCTGTATGAAGGGTAGAGGATGTACCCCACTGCATATGTCCGGCAGGGTGGCTGGTGGAAGTTATCAAGTTATCATGTACACAGGAGGCTTGAACAGGCCATTGCAGTATGCCAAGAGGATGCACACCAGTGCAATGGTGTAATTGGGGTGCAGGGGGGGTGGAGGGCAAGGGGGCATGCCTACGTGGAGTACCTGCATGCAGGCAGAGGACACATGCACGTCCATCATGCAATGACATAGTCCCAGTGCTGAGAGGAAAGATACCCCTGGCTACATGCGGAAGGGCCAGTAAGCTGGAACATGGACCGGAGGGGCATCTGGGTGACTGGCATGTGAGTAGGGTGCAAGTGTGGTGATGAGGACAGTCCCTGTCTGCTCTACATGTCCACCATCCTGCACAGCAAGCACACATCAGTGAAGCATTGCATGATTAGCACATGAGAACCATGTACACATAGCATGTAGTGGCAGTCAAGCACAACACATCACACAGGCAAACCACACATGGGCTGGACATACACACAACAACACTCACTGGACGGGGCATCAAAGTCCTGCATCTCTCCCACTCCTTCGACCAATTCAGCTGGTATGAACTCCGCAACTAGTGACTGGTGCGGAGTGAGGTCATCCTCCTCAGGTGGTGGCCCACCGCCAGTCACCAGAGTCATGCTGTAATTAGAGGCACGCTTGGCCTTAGCGCTGCATTTGAGGTCATCCCAACACTTCTTGCACTCGGCACCTGTGTGCACCTCATGGCAGAATGCACTAACATTATCTGCAACATGCTTCCAGTGGGTATTCCGATGGGCAGCTTTAGTTTGACAATTCGGCCCAACTAGCATGTAACGACTGTGGGCTTGCACGTAGTCCACAAAGGAGTCCAGTTCCTGCAAACAGAAAGGCTTCTTCCTTGACCTGCAGGAGGCCGTGGCTGTGTCTGGGGTCCCAGCCTGTGCTGCAGCTGCAACCTTCCTCCTCTTGGATAGTGGTGCGGACCCTGGCTGGCGAATGCCGCCCTGATCAGTATGGCCAGTGGCACCGGTGGATTGAACCAAGGGAGTGGCAGGTGGAAGGTTGACCGAAGGCTTGACTTGCATCAGTGGCTGCTGGGTGCCCTGGAATGGACCTTGCGCAGCAACATCTGCTGTGCCAGGGTCATTGACCGCGACTGTCCTGGTTGGTAGACTCACAAGCGGGGTGTTGGCTGCATTTGCCCCTGCACTTGCCAACACCCAGCTGGTTGGGGCAGCAGATGACATTACTGCCCCAGGGACACGTGTCTCGGTCAGGGCAGCCCTGCATGCACTTACTTCAAAAAAGGTAGCAGGCGCTCCTCTCCAGAAAGAACATGGCATGTTAACGTGTTCTGAGATGAGAGTTTGCAGCACATGCTTTTTGCTCACTGCACCTTTCACAGATGGGAAATATCCATTTGCATATCCGTCTTTGTCCCGCCCACATGGGCAGTCCAGCACCGAAATGCTATGGCAATTCCCCTCTGAACGAGTACCAACAGCAACCCCATACATGTGTTTCAGCCTTGTTTGGCCTCATCAGTGAGGGGAAGCTGTGCCTGTCTGGGCACAGTGAGCAGGGAGTCCACGTCTGGTTGCCCCCAGGTAACTCAGGGTGACCAACCCAAAGTTCCTTGCAAATACTTCAAAAAAGGTAGCAGGCGCTCCTCTCCAGAAAGAACATGGCATGATAACCTGTTCTGAGATGAGAGTTTGCAGCACACACTTTTTGCTCACTGTACCTTTCACAGATGGGAAATATCATTTGCATATCCGTCTTTGTCCCGCCCACATGGGCAGTCCAGCACCGAAATGCTATGGCAATTCCCCTCTGAACAAGAGTACCAACAGCAACCCCATACACGTGTTTCAGCATTGTTGGGCCTCATCAGTGAGGTGAAGCTCCGCCTCTCTGGGCACAGTGAGCAGGGAGTCCACGTCTGGTTGCCCCAGGTAACTCAGGGTGACCAACCCCAAGTTCCTTGCAAATACTTCAAAAAAGGTAGCAGGCGCTCCTCTCCTCTCCTCTGCGTGCATCTACGGTGTTCCTCCTGACCTGCTGGAAATCTTCCATGGACTCTTCAAGTGCCAACGCAGCCTGCGCTGGCAGACCCTGAGCCTGGGTGGTGGTGTCCACAGCTGCACCTGCAGCTACCACTACCCTTGGGCCCGTGGCATTCGATGAAACAGACTGCTGGGTCACATGGGCGCCAGTGCCAGATGCAGAAGCTGCATCTCCCAGAACCACAGAGGGTGGTGGCATGACTGCACCAACACATGGCACAACATCGTGCCGATGTGGCGCACCCCTGCCTCTTCCCCCTCTGCGGCCACCCTGGACACCCTGGAGTCCCCCTACTCCATGGTCACCCCGGCCACGTCCCTGACCACCCCCGCCATGAGGAGTACACCCAGCTGAGGTGCCCCTCACCTTTGTTGGCCTCCCAACCAACCATGGAAAATATGGAGTAGTGCCGGCACAGATGGAAAAGTGCCAATGGGAGGTGTACACGACAATTGTCCTGGGCAATTGAGGTGAAGGGGGTGGGATACAAGATGTTAAAAGCACCCCTGCACCTGCAAGGCTGTATGTGACCCCGGTGACGGGTCACGCAATGCTCAGGCACCCCAAAACTGCAGTAAAACCGCGCACGCAACCCCAGTAGCCTACGTGTGTGGAATTAACCTCCCGCAGTACGCGGTGGCACCCAGGGACACGAAAACCACATACGCATGTGACACGCAGGCTAGTATGACCTCAAAAATGGGTAGGCGATACACAGGGGCACCCGCAGTGGGAAAAATAGCGTGCGCGACTCACCGTCAGACTAGCGTGATAATGAAAAACATGCATAGCCAATACCCCTGCCAAAAGAAGAGATACGTCCTTGATCCGCTGTGACGTTGTGATGGTGCGCGAAACAACACGAAGTAGCAACACACACGTCGGTCTCCATGAAAGACACATACAGCGAACTGCTGGTCCCGCTCACCTTTTACCCGTGCTGAGGAAAACGCCCGCGTGCGTCACGTCACTTATGCGCTTAGGTCCTTTCCTCAGATTACACGCATTAACACGCGGACGTGCTGATTTTTCACGTGCTGATTCACTATGCACCTGTCATTAGGCAAACGCCCCCGTGCATAACGTCACAGACGCGCTTATGCGCTAAGGGCTTTTACTCGAATTACACACTGACGTGCACTTTTTTCACGTGCCAAATCACTCCGTATCAAGCTGGCCACGTGACAACACACGGAAGACCACGCTCCTGCCCAAAAGGCCATTTTCCTGCCCCCTAGAGCACCAAGCATGCTCCCACCTGCCATCTGCTGCTGCCTGCCTGCTGCCCACATGCCCTGCTATTTGGTGCCTGCACGTCAGCCATCTGCAGAGGTCCAGTTGATGTGTCCACCCCTGCTGGAACTGAAGACTCCCGACTGGGATACCATCGCTCCACAGCCCAGCCCCAGGACCCAGTTGCCCACCCACACCTGCCTCGGGGGTCGCCATGTTGGGGAAAACACCATCCAAGACCACTGGTGACCCCCAGCCAGAGAGGCAGAGGGCTACCAGATTCAGTGATGAGGAAGTTGGTATCCTGGAGGAGCAAGTTCTGGGGCATTATGATGCCCTCTTCACACCAATGCGTGCCGACAATGAAGGACGAAGGAGGATCTGGACGGACATAGTGGGTGCCATCAACGCGGAGGGGGTGGCACCCTGAGACACGTCCAGAAGCGCTGGGAGGACTACAAGTCCAGGACACCCGGCGTCTCTTAGAGGCAGAGGATGCAGAGGGGCATTTGGGCCAGCTTACCAACCAGTAGGTGAGGGTCCTGGAGCGCATTCGCCCAGTGCTTTGCCACCAGATCCTCAGGACGCAGGCCTGTCTGGAGTCGAGCGGTAAGTGGCCATGCATTGCTGTGTGAAACAGGGCATGTTGCAATGTGCTGGTAGTCAGCTACTTGCCTGTATGTGTGACATAGGCCATGTATGAATGTGTGTGTGCACGGACATCATGGTAATGCATGTGAGACCAGTCATGCGTGAACCACATGGATGGTGCATGTGTTACAATGCAACATGGGGAGCAGCATGCAGAATGCACACATGAATTCATGCCTGTCACTGTTCTTGGACATGGATGGGGTGTGAGAGATGGGTGCTGCTCTCATGTACATGTATGGTGTACATGTCTGTGTGTCTGAGTAGCGTGTGTGTGACTTTGAAATGCCATGGGTGCATGACACATGTCAGTGACGATGTGTTGATTCACTTATGCAGTCTAGTCATCCTTGTATCCACTGTGTCTGTGGTGTACGAGCCCTGATGCATGACCCTCCGGTGATGTGTGTGCATGGGATCAGTATGAGCCATGATGCATGTGAGTTTGAAGCCAACATTTATGTCAATAGAGGCCCTGGTACATGGATGCTGATGTTGATTGCATGCGCCGTGCCTGTTTCTGGATGTGTGTTGCCTGCATTGACCCATGTGTTGTGGAGGGACAGGATGGAAGTGATGTTTGACAGTGCCACTCATGTGTTATTGCTTCCTGTCTAGGGGACTATTGTACAGTACACTGATGCTTGTGTTCTATGTCTCCCTCTACGCAGCGTCGAGTGAAGAAGAGGGCGGAGAGGGAGCTGTGGAGCAAAGCGGCAGGGATGCCTCCACTGGGCAGCGACGCAAGGCCCAGCCACCCTCCCAGGAATTGCCATCATCTGGGAGCGATGGGACTGGTGCTGCGTCTGCCACTACGGCTGTAGCGCAAGGGAAGTGTGAGCCCCCACAGGGGCTTGCAATGGCGGAAGACGGTGCAGAGCCATCCAGGTTGGTGGTCTCCACAGAGGAGGAGGAGGCCGTTACTGAGCCGCACACGGGGCCTGGTGGGGGTAGTACCACTGGTGCAAGTGCTGCAGTCCAGGGGCAGGAAGCAGCACAGGTCACCGCGGAGGGGCCTGTGCATGTCACTGTTCCCGACCCTGTGACTGCACCACCATGCACCAGCAGGGATGCCCCGTCCCAGGCCCGTCTGCAGGTAGGGAGGAGGCCCACGTCATCTGGCACACCACTACCTGTGGACGAGGAGACCCATGACCGTATGGGGTCCATCCTGATTGGTGTCGCCTTGCGCATGCGTGTCATTCGTGATGATGTGTGTACTTCCTGGTAGGACCATGCACGCCATCACGAAGAGCTGCGTGGCAACGTGGCACAGTTGGGAGGGGTCATGGTCGAAGGGTTCCTACATGTGTCGAGCACTCTGGCGGCCCTCTCCTCCTCTGTGGAGACTATGCGCCAGTCGTTCTCCCTGCTGTCTTCCGGCCCAGATTCCACCAAGGCCCCCTGTGGACCTGGCCCTACCAACACAGCCAGCTTGGTGGAGATCACATCCCTGCCACAGTCGGGAGTCGGAGGTCCAGCAGGGGTGGACACCCCACCAACTGGAGACCTGCAGATGGAGGATGTGCCGGCATCATCGGGCAGGGCACATGGACAGCAGCAGCAGCAGGCTCAAGGTGTTAGCGATGATGGCTCAGGGCCATCAAAATCAGAGGGGCAGCCATCGGCCGGAGGGCAGGAGGACCCTGGAATGGGAGTGTCTTCCCTGTGGCAGCGTTTGGGCCAGCGGATAGATGCGCAGCGGTGGCGGGCGGAAGAGGCACGGCTCACCATGGTCAGGGTGGAGTTCTCCATGCACAGGATGTTGAGGCGGCCTGAGTGTCTCAAGGCAACTCGCAAGGAGTTTGAACAGGCCATGACTGCATCCCTCCGAGACCTCGGGGCCACGGCAGAGGCCTGCCTCTGGGACATCAACATGGAGTTCGATGATGCTCTGGCCTGGAACATCACAGAGTGAGCCGTAGGACTTGCCTGCCGCCATTGTATAAAGTTAGTTAGTGTTAGGTTTCCTTTCTGTTTTTATTTCTGTTGGGGCGCTTGGACAGTGCTCCACCTTTTTGTATATAGTTCTTCATTAGGTAGGCTTTTTTGTAGGTTTCATTTCAATGGTTGGGCTTATGGACCCTGGATTTGTACTTTGTAAATAGTTCTACACTGGATTTCAATTCTTATTTTTTATTTTTCCCTGGATCAATGGTGTTTTCTTATTTTTTCACTTTGGATTTGTTTTGCCGGACTGACACTTTGGACACGTGCTTTTGGATTGATTTGGATTCTTCTTTTCTACCTTTTTTTTTGTTTTTTTGGACATGCAGTTTTTTGATCATTATTTCAATTCTTGTGTGTTTCATTTCATTCCCTTGCTTTTGTGTTTAATACATTTTTATTTCCTACTTCAATGTGTGATATTCTTTCTGTGGTTTCATGCATGTCACAATGTGTGTTTTCTCAATCACATGCACCCATTGTGTGGGTGTGACGGAAAAGTGTTGATGTGCATACTTGCCATTTGGGATGTATCATGTGATGGGGATTTCATTGTGGGGTGGATGTAATACCTGGTTTTGTGTTTGGACTGGGGTGGCGTGGGGTGTGATTTGGATGGCCATAAGGCCCATGATTGTGGATCATCATGATGTGTTGGTGGGGAAATGAGTTGGGGCCACTGCTTAGGTGGGTGAGTGGGGGTGCAGGGACATGAGTCGGGGTCTGCTGGCAGGAGCGTCACTGCTTTGAGTGGGTGGGGGGACATGAGTCAGGGCCTGCTGGCAGCTGCCTGTCACTGCTGGGTGGGTGGGGGTGCAGGGGGACATGTGTCGGTGCTCATTTGTACATGGTGACATGTCGGCTGGCTGGGGGCATGGCCAGGGTGGATGGGCTGCCTGCGGGGCATGGCCAGGGGTGCAGGGTAGCCCCCTGTGTTGTGGGCTGCCTGCAGGGCCGGTGGAGGGGGGAGAGGGCACACCTGGGAGGACACACACTGCCAATTCACGTTTGGGCACCCCAGGAATACACGTTCCCCTCCCGCGGCAGCAAAAACACGTGTAAAACTCCCCATGCACCTCTCTGATTACACGTACCCCGCTCGCACAAGGCCTATCGCGTGTAAAACATCCTGCGCACCCCTCAGAATACGCATACCCCACTTGCACAAGGCCTATCGCGTGTGATACTTCACGCACACCCGAAATACATGTACCCCGCTCGCACAAGGCCTGTCGCGTGTGAAACTCCCAGCACACCCCCAGAATACACATACTCCACTCGCACTAGGCCTATCGCGTGTGATACTTCACGCGCTCCCGCAAGATACACATATCCCGCTCGCACTAGGCCTATCGCATGTGATACTTCATGTGCACCCCCGAAATACACGTACCCCGCATGCACTAGGCCTATCACGTGTGACATGTCCCGCGCACCCCTAAATACACGTACCGCGCTCGCACTAGGCCTATCGCATGTAACACATCCCGCACACCGCCAGAATACACGTACCCCGCTTACACTAGGCCTATTGCGTGTAACACATCCCACGCACACCCAGAATACATGTACCCTGCTCGCACTAGGCCTATCGCGTGAGATACTTCACGCGCACCCCCGAAATACACGTACCCCACTTGCACTAGGCGTATCGTGTGTAACACCTCCTGCACACCCCCAGCATACACGTACCCCGCTCGCACTAGGCCTATCGCATGTAACACGTCCCGCGCACCCCCAGAATACACATACCCCGCTCACACTAGGCCTATCGCGTGTGATACTTTATGCGCACCCCAAAGAATACACGTACCCCGCTCGCACTAGGCCTATTGCATGTAATATGTCCCACGCACACCCAGAATACACGTACCACGCTCGCACTAGGCCTATCACGTGTGATACTTCACGCACACCCCCGAAATACACATACCCCACTCGCACCAGGCCTATCGAGTGTAAAACTCCATGCTCACTCCCAGTATACATGCAGGCACCCCATCCACTCTGGGCATGCCCCACAGGCAGCCAACGCCACAGGGGGGGGATTATTCTACGCTATTTACCTGCCGCGAGCGTGGTTCGTGTATTCAGTGGGGTGCGCAGGGAGTTTTACACGCGTTTCCGTGGTTGGGGGGCTGTATGCTGGTTCACTGGCCTTTGCGCCATGTACTGGATTTGTGCGCTGGTCATGGCGCACAGAGCGGGTTTGGGGTGTAACTGTCGCTGCTGCAGGGTTGCTGCACCACTCTGCACCACGGCTGCTTATGGATGTTGAAATCCATGAATACGCTGTGCGCTGAAATGTGTTTTAGGGCACACGGGTGGCGCAGACTGCCGCACGCGCACACTGTGCGCCAGCCGCGTGTGCCGATTTCTATGAATTACCCCCTAAATGTGATGTCATTACTGATTCTGTTGCCTCTCAAAAGGCATCAACATTCATTATGGAGTCTGAACATTCTCGAGCAGCAGAGTCTTTTGCTGATATTTTTGTGATTCTGTACAATTAAACCTTTTTATCCTTGCAAG
This sequence comes from Ambystoma mexicanum, assembly GCF_040938575.1. Taxonomy (NCBI): domain Eukaryota; kingdom Metazoa; phylum Chordata; class Amphibia; order Caudata; family Ambystomatidae; genus Ambystoma; species Ambystoma mexicanum. Next base: position 234,284,478 of record NC_090927.1, on the reverse strand, counting down.
CTATCTCTTGCCTTCTTTCCCTAGAGGGTTGTATTTATTTTGGTGTGAGCATAACAGGGGACTGTCTTCAATTACACAGCGCTTACTATAATTCATGCATGTCGGTTCATACTCCCTTGCGCAACTAAGGCAGCCCTCTCTACCCTCATAAGAGACAGGTGACATTGTGTGCCCATAGGTATATTCATGCTCCGACTAGGCCGTCTGCCAATCAGCCATGCTAGTGCATAGGGGATGGAAGGAGGAGCCCATGGGTGTACAAGTGCTGCATGAGGGTGTTAAAATGGATTTCTAAACACTTACCTGATGGGCTGAAGATTAGGAGTCCACCCATGGTCTAGTGTAACAGGGGAACTTTTTGAACAAGCTGGACCAATCTAGGTAGCTTGGCAGGCGGTCAAGACTAAGGGCCTCATTACTACCCTGGCGGAACGGGTTAACGGGTGCCGCAAAAGGATGCGGACCTGTTAAAACCTTTCCGCCACATTACGAGGACCCCTCGCGGGACCCGGTAAGCACGCCTGGTATAAGCAGGCGTGCTTACCTGGTCACGCGAGGGGAAGAGGGAGCAAACAATGGGCTAACTCGTAATCGGCCCGTTGTTTGCTCCCTCTCCCATTCCCATTCAGCCCTATGGGGGCTGAAATGGGAATGGGGAAGGTCGGGGTCCGGGTCCTTGGAAGGAGGAATTACCGGGCCCTCCGAACCCGGAATGGCCCGGTAATTCCTCATTCTGGGAACCCAGACCCGGAGGCAATTTCGGCGGCAGCCATACCGCCAATAGCGGCATGGCTACCACCGAGGTCGTAATGAGGCCCAAAGTCTCAGGAGGGGTGATAGTGATCGGAAGCCCACAATGAGCACACACAGCAGTGAACCACAAATTACTCTTAGACAAGTGCATATGAAAGATATCTAGACATTTATTGTCAACCGCATCAACAGATACAAGTAAACTTTAGTTATGCGCAAACAGTTACCACACACAATACTCTACTATACAGCATGTATACAATTCCTAATGCGACAAAGGAGGAAACCACAGCGACAACCTGTAAAGACAAAGGTTGATTAACACACTAGGAGCTTTAGACCATTTTTCAGAGTCGTTCTTTCACTTTCTAGTCCAGCCCTAAAAAGTGGGTAGCCTTGGGCTCAACAGTGCAGCAAATGAAATGAAATGATATTTTATGTATATCGCGCTCGTACACAAGTGTTTCAGAGCACGACCAGGCAAACGGAGGGGAACAAGGGAGAACAAAAAAAAACAGTGATCTTACCAGGCCCAGTGACATTAAGAAAGCACATGTGCATGGAAAAGTAAAAATGGGGACAGTGCATGGAGCGGGGGAGAAAGTGGAAAGTGTGAAACAGAGGAGAGAACAGAATAAATACTAAGAGGGTAATTCATAGAATTTCGCAGAAAAGTGTCGCAAGCGGCTGGCGCAGAGTGTCCGCGTGCGATTGTCTGCGCCAGGCACGTGCGCTAAAACCGATTTCTGCGCACAGTGTATTCATGGATTTCAGGCTCCCAAACCAGCCGTGGCGCAGAGAATCGCAGCGACCCTGCAGCAGCGCCAGTAACGCCCCCAAGAACGCCCTCGCGCAAGGAAAAGCCATCAAAATCGCTAAATCATCGCAAAGGGCAGCGCGAACCCTGGACCAGTTCACCGGGCTGCCAAACAGCAAACGCCAAGCGGGGAACGTGTATTTCAGGGGTGCGCGGGAAGTTCCACACGCGATTGGCCCCGTGCAAGCAGGGTACGTGTATTCCAGGGGTGCGTGGGAAGTTCCACACGCGAATGGGCCAGTGCGAGCAGGGTACGTGTATTTCAGGGGTGCGCGGCAAGTTCCACACGCGATTTCTGCAGGGTACGTGCATTTCAGGGGTGCGCGGGAAGTTACAGACGCGATTGGCCCAGTGCGAGCAGGGTACGTGTATTTCAGGGGTGCGCGGGAAGTTGCACACGCGATTGTCCCAGTGCGAGCAGGGTACGTGTATTTCAGGGGTGCGCGGGAAGTTGCACACGCGATTGTCCCAGTGCGAGCAGGGTACGTGTATTTCAGGGGTGCGCGGGAAGTTCCACATGCGATTTCAGCAAGGTATGTGTATTTCAGGGGTGCGCGGGAAGTTGCACACACGATTGTCCCAGTGCGAGCAGGGTACGTGTATTTCAGGGGTGCGCGGGAAGTTGCACATGTGATTGTCCCAGTGCGAGCAGGGTACGTGTATTTCAGGGGTGCGCGGGAAGTTGCACACGCGATTGTCCCAGTGCGAGCAGGGTACGTGTATTTCAGGGGTGCACGGGAAGTTCCACACGCGATAGTCCCAGTGCGAGCAGGGTACATGTATTTCAGGGGTGCGCGGGAAGTTGCACACGCGATTGTCCCAGTGCGAGCAGGGTAAGTGTATTTCAGGGGTGCGCAGGAAGTTGCACACACGATTGTCCCAGTGCGAGCAGGGTACGTGTATTTCAGGGGTGCGCGGGAAGTTGCACACGTGATTGTCCCAGTGCGAGCAGGGTACGTGTATTTCAGGGGTGCGCGGGAAGTTGCACACGCGATTGTCCCAGTGCGAGCAGGTTACGTGTATTTCAGGGGTGCACGGGAAGTTCCACACGCGATAGTCCCAGTGCGAGCAGGGTACATGTATTTCAGGGGTGCGCGGGAAGTTGCACACGCGATTGTCCCAGTGCGAGCAGGGTAAGTGTATTTCAGGGGTGCGCGGGAAGTTCCACACGCGATAGTCCCAGTGCGAGCAGGGTACGTGTATTTCAGGGGTGCGCGGGAAGTTGCACACGCGATTGTCCCAGTGCGAGCAGGGTACGTGTATTTCAGGGGTGCGCGGGAAGTTCCACACGCGATACCAGCAGGGAATGTGTATTTCAGGGGTTCTGGGGAGTACTACACGTGAATTGGCTGTGTGGGTCCTCCCAGGTGTACGCTCCACAACCTCCACGGCCCCTGCAGGCAGCCCACACCACGGGGGACTACCCTGCACCCCTGCCCATGTCCCGCAGGCAGCCCATCCACCATGGGCATGCCCCCCAGCCAACCCACATGTCACCTTGCACTACTGATCAACAATGCATGTCTCCCACCACCCCCACCCCCCAGCAGTGCAGGGGCAGCCTCCACCAGCCCCCACTCATGTCCCCCACCAGCCCCACCCCCCAGCCACCAGGGTCAGCCTCCACCAGGCCCCCACTCATGTCCCCCTGCACCCCCACCCCTCAGCATCCAGGGTCACCCTCCACCAGGCCCCCACTCATGTCTCCCACCACCCCCACCCCCCAGCCACCAGGGGCACCCTCCACCAGGCCCCCACTCATGTCCCCCACCACCCTCACCCCCCAGCCACCAGGGTCAGCCTCCAGCAGGCCCCCACTCATGTCCCCCTGCACCCCCACCCCCCAGCATCCAGGGTCACCCTCCACCAGGCCCCCACTCATGTCCCCCTGCACCCCCACCCCCCAGCTTCCAGGGTTACCCTCCACCAGGCACCCACTCATGTCTCCCACCACCCCCACCCCCCTGCAGTGGAGGGGCAGCCTCCACCAGGCCCCCACTCATGTCTCCCACCACCCCCACCCCCCTGGCACCAGGGGCAGCCTCCACCAGGCCCCCACTCATGTCTCCCACCCCCCAGCAGTGCAGGGGCAGCCTCCACCAGGCCCCCACTCATGTCTCCCACCACCCCCACCCCCCTGCCACCATGGGCAGCCTCCAGCAGGCCCCCACTCATGTCCCCCTGCACCCCCACCCCTCAGCATCCAGGGTCACCCTCCACCAGGCCCCCACTCATGTCCCCCTGCACCCCCACCCCCCAGCATCCAGGGTCACCCTCCACCAGGCACCCACTCATGTCTCCCACCACCCCCACCCCCTAGCCACCAGGGGCAGCCTCCATCAGGCCCCCACTCATGTCTCCCACCACCCCCACCCCCCTGCCACCAGGGGCACCCTCCACCAGGCCCCCACTCATGTCCCCCTGCACCCCCACCCCCCAGCATCCAGGGTCACCCTCCACCAGGCCCCCACTCATGTCTCCCACCACCCCCACCCCCCAGCAGCGCAGGGGCAGCCTCCACCAGGCCCCCACTCATGTCCCCCACCACCCTCACCCCCCAGCCACCAGGGTCAGCCTCCAGCAGTCCCCCACTCATGTCCCCCTGCACCCCCACCATCCACGGTCACCCTCCACCAGGCCCCCACTCATGTCCCCCTGCACCCCCACCCCCCAGCATCCAGGGTCACCCTCCACCAGGCCCCCACTCATGTCTCCCACCACCCCCACCCCCCTGCCACCATGGGCAGCCCCCACCAGGTCCTCACAATCCCCAATCATGTGCGTAATGGTCAGCCTCCACAGCCAAATAGCCCTACCAAGTAACCCATTCACCCACATGGAAATGGAAATCACATGTTACACCCCCAATGTTCATGAAGCTAATGAACCCATGTCCGTCACACACAATGGTTGCAATTGAATGGGAAAACACACATGACATGCATGAAACCAATGAGATGATACCAAACAGTGAAGTATGCAAACAAAATTGTATTGAAAAAAATAAAGAATGCTAAAGAAAGAAAACAAACTACAATGTGAATGAGAAAAAATAAGCTGCATGTCCGTATAAAAACACAAAACTGGAAATCCAAAGCCAAAAAAATTTTGTCCAAAGTCAAATGTAAAAAAATCTCCATGCAATAAAGAACTATGTAAAAAACTACCAAGGGTCCATGAGCCCAACTGAACAAAGGAAACCTACTAAAAAACCTACCTTAAAATCAACTATATACAAAAAGTGGAGCAGTGTCCGTCGACTCCAAATCATAATAAGAAAGAAAGGAAACCTAAAACTAAAGAACTATATACAAAGGCGGCGGGCAAGTTCAGCGGCTCACTCCGTGGTGTCCCGGGCCAGGGCATCATCGAACTCCTGTTCGATGTCCCGGAGGCGGTCCAGTTCCATGGCCCCGAGGGTCCGCAGGGATGACGCCGTGTCGTCCTCCAACCCCCTGCGGATTGCCTCGAGGCACTCGGCCCGCCTCAGGGCCCTCCGCATGGAGTTCTCCGCCCTGACCATTGTGAGCCGCGCCTCTTCCGCCCGCCGCTGCTCCGCACCTATGGCGTGGCCCAACCGCTGCCACACGGAAGACACTCTCTGTCCTGGGTCCCCCTGCCCTCTGGCCGATGCCTGCCCCTCCGATGTCGAAAGCTCCGAGCCTTCATGTCTCCCACCATCTTGCTGCTGCTGCTGCTCTGCCTCTGCCCGTGCACTGCCTCCTGCTGCCTCCACATCCTCCGCCGGCTGGGGTGCACTTGTTGATGTGGCCACCCCTGCTGGACCTCCGACTCCCGACTGTGGCAGGGATGCCTCCTCCACCAGCCTGGCCGCACCGTCAGAGGCAGCTCCACAGGGCACCCAGGTGACTGCTGGGTGGGAAGATGGCACAGAGGACGACTGGCGCGTTGGGGGTCCAGTTGAGGAGGGGGTCGAAGCAAGCCCCATCAGACAGCGGAATCCGGCCTGGGTGACCTGTCCCAGCAGGCTGACGTGGTCAACGAGCCATTCGAGATGACGTGCAGTCTCTCCATGAAAAGACTGCAGGTCACCTCGCATGGCCCGTTGACGCAACGCCACACCAGCCAGGACAGGCTCAACCCGGACCTGGATGGCCACGTCCGCAGGCAGAGGAAGGCCAGTTGACGTCAGCTCATCCCCTGCCTGAAAACGGGTCTGGACATAGGCATCCCTGCTGGTGCAAGATGATGCAGGGACAGGATCGGGGACAGGATTGCACACAGGCACCTCCACTGTGCTGCCTCCTGTCCCTGGTCCTGCACTGCACCACTAGCACCAGTGGGATCCCCACCTCCAGACCCTGTCTCTGGTGCTTGCGCGGCCGCCTCCTCCACCAAACCCCCCACCAACTTGGATGACTCCGTGCCATCTTCCCCTGTTGGGCCCTGTGGGGTCCCAGCTGCCCCTTCTGCTGCCGAGGAGTCCAACTGCAACCTCCGCCTCTTGGACCTCCCCCCGGCAGCTGCGACCTGGGACGCGGCACCGGACTCCTCACTCCCCGACGAGATGACAACACGGGAGGGGAGCCGGGCCTTGCGTCTCCGGCTGGCGACGGATCCCCGCCGCTGTGCTCCACAGCACCTTCTCCGCCCTCTTCATCAGTTGACGCTGCAGACAGGGAGAAACAAAACACAGGCATCAGGGCACTGTACAATGGACACATACACGCATGACAGTTGCACATGAGTGGCATTGGCAAACCTCAGACATGTCATCACAATCCCCAACACACATGTCATTACAACTGGCACACATGAGCCATACCACAGCCATATCGCAACTGCCACTACCATCCCTACACATACAACAGCATCAGCAGCCAAAGGGGAGCCAGACATCACATGCAACACAGGAAGTGCACCACACATGTACACACACCACCACACTTGCATGCATGTCTACACCTCTGCCAAGTGTTGCACTGTTCAGACGGGCATCCATGTCACATCTGCCAATCAGGCTTCCACATACCGCTGTCACATGCATCCATGTTGCATCACTGTTGCACCCTTGTCAAATACACACACATGCACATGTACACAGTGCTCATACATGCAGCAGAAAACAACATACATGCGTGACATCACGGACATGTCTACTTACATACACATTCATCCAAACATGTGTGCATGCACAACTGCATTTGCCATGCAAGCCCACACACACAAGCACCATCCATGTCTCACACATTACAGCCCTTGCATGTGTCAGCCCCACGGCCCTGTACCCCCCCACCCATACTCGACCCCATACAAACAGATGTGCAACCGGCACAATGCTGAATAATCACCACACGCACTGCTCACAATCAGGATGCATGTACACTCACCGCTCGACTCCAGACGGGTCTGCTTCTCTAGGACCTGGACGTGGAGCGCTGGGGATATGCGTTCCAGGACCCCCATCTGTTCTTCCGACAAGTGGCCCCGGCGCCCCTTGGCATCCGCTGCCTTCAAGAGGCGCCGGGCCTTGTTCAGCGTCCTGGACCTGAAGTCCTCCCAGCGCTTCCTGACATGTTGTAAGTCCCGGACTGCCACCCCCTCCGCGTTGATGGCAGTCACGATGTCAGTCCAGATCCGAGTCCGTCCTTCCTTGTCGGCGCGGGAACTTCCGAAGAGGGCATCATACTGCCCCAGGACTTGCTCCACCAGGACACCAACTTCGGTGGCACTGAAGCTGGTGCCCCTCTGCCTCTCTGGCCGGGGGTTGTCAGTGGTCACAGATGGTGTTTGCCCCGACATGACAACCCCAGAGGCAGGAGTGGGTGGGCAACTGGGTCCTTGGGCTGGGCTGTGGAGCGATGGAATTCCAGTCGGGAGTCTTCGGTTCCAGCAGGGGTGGTCACAGCAACAGCACCCCTGGCTGATGTGCAGGCAGCAAATGGCAGTGCACGTGGGCAGCAGGCAGTCAGGCAGCAGCAGATGGCAGGTGGGAGCGTGCTCGGGGTTCTGGGGGGCAGTAGTTCGGCCTTCTGGGCAGGAGCGTGGTCTTCCGTGTGCTTACGCGTGGCCAGCTTGGTACGGAGTGATTTGGCACGTGAAAATCCTGCACGTCAGCGTGAAAACCGAGGAAAGGCCCTTAGCGCGTAAGCGCGTCAGCACGCATACGCGATTCTATTGGACCAAAGGCCCTCAGCGCGTAAGCGCGTCTGTGACGTGACCCGCACGGGTGTTTCCCACACAGCACGTGCTGACAGAGCTCACGTGGAAAGACTGCACGTCAGAGTGTCATCGCGTGTGATTGGTGGAAATGGCCGTACACGCAGAAGTGACAAAGCGTGTAATTGGTGGAAATGGCCCTACACGCATAAGTGACAAAGCGTGTAATTTGAGGAAATGGCCCTAGCGCGGACACGCCGCGTAAGTGACGCTGGACGTGTGGGCCTGTATAAAAGGTACGCGTAGAACACCATTTCCTTGTACGTGCTTTTCGTGGAGAGCGAGTGGGTGAATTCTGTACTTCTTGTCGGTTCACACGCGATTTACTTCACGGCGTTTCAAGTTCGTATTCCCTGCTACCTCTGACAGATTTTTCTCTTTTTTCTCTTTTACTGGTTTACCTGGGCCTGTTCCCTCAAACAGTGTTCCCTTCTACTGTTGTCCTGTCTCCTCAGACAGCGTACAAATCTTCTTTTGGCGGGGGTGTTGTCAACCAAACGCGCTCCTTTTTCACGCTCTTTTACCTGGCAGACGGTGAGTCACGCACGTATCTAACATCTGTGCTTGCCCCGTGTGTAGCCTACCCCTTCAGAGGTGATTCTAGGCTGCGTGTGACACGCATACGTTCATTCTTGTGTTACTGGGTGCCACAGCGTAGTGCAGGTTTTTCTTTCTGCACACGTGGTCTAGGAGGGGTTGCGTGCACGTCATCTCCCTTTTTTGGGGCTCCTGTGCGTAGCGTGACCCGTCATCTTTCCCCAGGGGTTACAATCAGCCTTGCAAGAGCACTAGGGTACAATTACAATCTGGTACCCAACCCCTTTGACCCCCAATTGCCCAGGACAATATTTTACAGCCACACCCATATGCACATTAACATCAGTGCCATGGCTGGGAGGCGAGGATTCCGTAAGGGTGGCAAAGGTGGAAGAGCCACACGTGGTGGCCGTGGTGGATCCGGTAGGGGACGTGGTCGTTACTTGCAGGGTGAGCCTGTCCCCCCATGTGTGGAGGACCAGTCAAGGGCACCCATCACCCCCCCCCTCCTGTTGAGGCTGATGTGGCTGACACCATCCATGCTCAGCCCTTGTTGGACCAGCCCATTGTGGCACCAGACCTGGCTGACTCCATGGCTGACTTCCAGGTCAGCAGGCCTATGACACGTGCGCTGGTGCACGTTGATGTCACCATGCCACGTGCATCTGGGGCAGCAAGGTCATCTGCTGCACCAAGTAGGCAGGGCGGAGAGGCTGCAGGGGCAGCTGTGGCTCCATCCACCCCAGCCCTCACACACCCAGCCCGGACAGTGTCGGTCCTAGTCCATGCTGCTGATATTCCCCCTGACACCATCACACTAGAGCCAATGCCTGCACCAACTCCCATGCTGAGTGTGCAATCCCACACTCCTGATACAGAGTCCACCAGGGCTCCTGCCCCTAGTGTCCAGAGCGGCACAGGACACTCAGGATCACCACCACCTTCCAAGCGGAAGAGGAAGAGTGCTCGTCCGGCACAGGCTGATGCCCCAGACACGGCTACACAGTCCGGCCCATCCAGGAAGCCCAGCTTCACGGATGACGAACTGAATGCACTTGTCGAGTATGTGTCCGCACATGACAACGAGATGGTCATTGTTGCAGGATCCAAGACCACACCTGCACAACGCCAGGCACACTGGCAGACCGTTGCGGACATCGTAAGTGCCCTTGGAATCGTGAGGCGCACAGCCAATGATTGCTATAAGCGCTGGAATGACCTAAAACGCAGGGCAAAGAGTAAGCTGGCCTCAAGTCATGCCGCAACTCTAGTGACTGGAGGTGGGTCTCCAGTAGTAGAATTGGAACTCACTCCACATGAGTCAGTCGCTGGGACCTACGTCACGGAGGAACAGATCCAAGGCGTGGGAGATTTGGCTGATTACGAGGCATTGTCCGGTGAGTGCACATGCATGTGTGTGTCATCCATGTGCATGGTGTGTGTGAGGGCTTCTGTTTGTGTGACAGGTGAGAGTGTGTGCGCCTGAGTCGTATGGGTCAGCCATGTGCTTCATGCAATACATCCTGCGCAGCTGCATTTGGCCATAGCAGTATCCCTTCTGCCAACAGTAGACATCTAGCCCAACTGCACGCCAGTTGCCCTTGAAGTGTCACCTTGCCACAACATTGTTGCTAAATTTTCCACTGTTCATTTAGTCAGATTGTTTGCATTCCACCACTTCTACTAGGCATGTCGCAGTCCTCTAGTCACATGTCTGACATGGCTATGGTAAAGTGGAGTGACTTTGTTACCTGGATATCATTTGTTCAAACATGTCCCTGTGCAATTGCACCATTTCGGACTGGCAGCTTCAGGTGAAGAATCTGACCTGTTTGAATTAGAAAAGCTATTACATACGGGAACTGGACAGAATGAATAGGTGCTGCCCTCCTCTCCATCTTCACTCAATAGCAATGGTACATGCCATCTGTGTGATGGCATGTGTGTTTCACCTGCCAATCACAGGCCAATGTGTGATGCCACTGCCAGGCAGCATGCAGAAAATGTGTTAGTCTTCAATCTTGGTGTCATCAGTGTGTGCCATTTGCCTGCCCTTCATACGCAGTGAGGGTGCATGCATGGGAGGGTTTTAGTCATGTGGGACATGTGTCAAACAAGTACTGGTTCTGTTGCTTCTCAGCCCTCATTGTGTGCCATGGTGCTAATGCCTGTTTCCATTTCTTTGTTTTTATGTCTTTGCAGGGGAAGATGCACCTGATACTGCTGGGGTTGTGGAGATGGTGCAGACCCAGGAGGGGTCCGAGGGCCGACCAACCACCAGTGAGGGACGTGGTGTGGTGGTGGGTGAGAACCCACAAGTGCTGCAGGTCCTGCTCTCAAGGGGTGTCTCTGGCTGCACCTCCCCCGAGCTGTACTCAGGTGTTGATTCGGATGAGACCTACGTGCCGTCGCAGGTGAGTGTTCCAGGGAGGGATTCTGTTCTGTCTCACCCACCTGCACCAGGGTCAGAACCCTCAATGGGGATGTCAGTGTTGGCAGCTACGCCTTTGGTGGTTACGGATGCAGGGTCACACTCCGCGACATCTGATCCTGTTACTGGGCCAGCAGATCAGAGGGGGAATGCAGTCCTGCAGCCTCAGGCTGTGCCGGCACAGCTAGGCGCAGTTCGCCTTGCCCCAGACAGGTGTGGTGCCCGCCGACGTGGTGGCCGTACGCCACCTGGCAATACTGCATGGGAGCAATCCATTTACGGTATGGCAACCCAACAGGCAGCATCATCCGAGATGATGGCTCAGGCCATGGATAGGGTGGCCACTTCCATTGTCCCCCCTGAAAGGCTGATGGAGCGACTAGAGCAGGCAACCGACTCCATCTGCCAGTCACACAGGGAGGACATGTTGGGGTCCAACAGGGACAGGCGGGCGGCACTGGCGACTCTGCAGGAGGCCATCTCCATTGAGTCCCAGGGCCACAGGGAAGCCCTGAGGCAGGAGCTCCTTCACCTCAGGACGACTCTTGTTGAGCTTGAGGCTTCTACACACCAAAGGAAAGAACAGCAGCTGGAGCGTCTCACCCGTACGCTCTCAGCTGAGATGCAGGCAACGAGGGCGGAGGTCCGGGCATCCCGTGAGTTGTTGCATGGGGACCTCCGCACACTCATCCTCCAGAACCAGACCTACCACACCCGCATGCTTGCAGCCATGGAGGAGCAGACTAGGGCCTTGCGTGGGCTGCCTCCCATAGTGCAACCACCTCCGGATGCAGCTGCACAGGGTGATAATAGCGACAGCAGTGATACTCCCACAATAGGGTAGCCGTGTGGGCCATGAGCCCATGGAGGTGTTTTTTTTTCCCAGGATCCACGCAGGTGGGTTCTGGTGTGCATCCTGTCCTCGGACCTCCTGGGTGGCCTCCCCAAACCCCCCGGGCCCTTCAATGGCCATTTTTGATTTTTTTTTAATTTTATTTTTGTTTTTATTTTTATTTCTTTTATTCCCAATTTTATTGGGACGATTTGTTGGCTTCCGTGGTTCCTGTGGGCATACGCTGCATTGTGGCTGGGCACATGCAGGCTTGTAATGTATTTGGTTCAGATGCTTGGGTTTGAGTCACACACACCCCTCCTGCTTCCCGTTTCCATGGGCTTGCAAAGGGTGTGCCCAAGTGACAGTGAATTACACAGTGACGTTGGACTCCCATGAGCTGTGTGGGCAGTCTGTAGTCAATACTGTGTATACATTCCTAGTGCATATTGCTGTTGTGTTGTACACTGCATGTTGCATTGATGTGTAACTCATCTTCTGTGTCTACCTCCCAATTTGCAGGTCCCTTCCTCATGTCTACACAAGGACCTCTAGTCTGGAGATGTGGTCCATGTTGGCAGCAGTGCACCTACAACTCTACATGGCGCCAACACTGCACAGTTGGTAGTGGTGGGAGTGCAGGCATTTCCAGGTGGTGAGACTACTAATATTAAACATTAGTGATGTCATGTTAATGGTAGTACGTGCTCAAGTTTGTTGTTGGTCCGGCATTACTGTGAGCATTTCAGGTGTTGCAAGTTTCTAATAGGGACACTGTACATTGTGACACTAGTGTCATGTTGTGGGGATTACTTTGTTTACCTGCAAATAGCATGACATGGCACGGTGTGTCGTGTGGCGGTGCTGGGGTTGGGTTGGCTGACATGGCACTGTCCTCTTGTTGCATATATTGGGTATTCATTTTAGCTGCTTGAATGTGTAACTTCACAAAACTGCATTCGTGGTGTCAGTGTGGGTAGGGATGCACACATTGTGACACTTCCAGGTGAACAATCTCAGGCTGATATGGTTTTCACGGTTCTTTCTCCAGACATTCAGGATCAGTGTCAGGTTGAGTCATCATTGATTGTCAGATGGAATGTGCCAGGGCAGTGTGCACTCCACAGGGGTGTGATTTCTATGTGAAGTAATTAGCCACTAGCTGTGTACGGGCTGCCTCCCCCATGCCCTTTCACCTCCCATGCGCAGCGGCTGTGCATGTGGTTGGGGATGGGGGGGCACCACCATGTCCATGGCCAGGCCCCGGCGTGTTGCAACGTTGTGCAGGACACATGCTGCCACTATGATCCTGCACACTACTGGGGGAGCGTACAACAGCTGCCCGCCAGAACGGTCAAGGGAGCGAAAGCGTGACTTCAGCACTCCGAATGTGCGCTCCACTATGCCCCGGGTTGTAATGTGGGCTGCGTTATATCTTACCTGGGGTGGCGTGGTGGGGTTCCGAATTGGCGTCATCATGTGGGGGCTGAGAGGGTAGGCACTGTCCCCTGTGGAGGTGGTGATTGGTATCATTGGTGGGGTTGTGACCTTGCTCAGTATCTGACACGCATGCATGTGCAGTGGCATTCATACTCACCAAGCAGCCATGTATCGCCATGCCGGCCAGCTTCTAGGTCCCGGCTTAGGGTGGACATTTGGTAAATGAAGCTGTCGTGGGTTGACCCGGGATAGTTGGCATATACTGAGGTGATGATTCCCTTGGCATTACATACTACCTGCACGTTGATGGAATGCCAGTGCTTGCGGTTCCTATAGATGTGCTCAGATGCCCTGGGGGGGACGTAGAGCCACATGGGTGCAGTCGATGGCACCTAGCACTTTGGGGAATCGTGCCACAGTGTAAAAATCCAGGGCGGCAGCATGCCTTTCTGCAGGGGTTCTGGGCAGGTATATGTGCCTGCGGACTGATGGGCGTGCAGTGATGATGTTCAAGACCTGGTGTAGGCAGCGTGACTGGGTGGCCTGTGATACACCACCCACAATGGCACTTGTCCGCTGAAATGATCCAGTGGCTAAGAAGTGCAGTACATTGAGGACCTTCTCCAGGGGGCTGAGTGCCTGGGAGCACAGGGTGGGTGATGTGAGGTCGTCATCCCACTCACTGACCAGGTCCAGTATGATGTCTGGTGGAAACCTGTACCTCCCATGCACCTGGTCATCAGGCATCCCGAAAAGGCTGGTTCTGGGTGTGAATATTCTGGCCATGGCTATCCTCCTCCTCCTCCTTTGGTAGGCCACGCCCACTGCTGCTAGGAACGGTATGTTCATCCTGGGTCTGAGCTAGTTATTTTGTTAGCGCGCAAATTAATGCGTTGCGCGTGTTGTAGGCGAGCGTGTGACCCGCGCACCCCTGAAATCCAGTACCCAGTCCAATAGCGTGTGGAAATTGCTGCGCACACCGGGATACAGGTGCGCTGACGTACCTGCGTGTGTAAGTGTCCGCGCACACCTGATATAACCGTACATAGGCCAATCGCGTGTACGCGCACTATTGTCCAATTACACGCGATGACACTCTGACGTGCAGTCTTTCCACGTGTGCTCTGTCATCACGTGCTGTGTGGGAAACACCCGTGCGGGTCACGTCACAGACGCGCTTACGCGCTGAGGGCCTTTGGTCCAATAGATTCGCGTATGCGTGCTGACGCGCTTACGCGCTAAGGGCCTTTCCTCGGTTTTCACGTGCCAAATCACTCCGTACCAAGCTGGCCACGCGGAAGACCACGCTCCTGCCCAGAAGGCCGAACTACTGCCCCCCAGAGCCCCGAGCACGCTCCAACCTGCCATCTGCTGCTGCCTGACTGCCTGCTGCCCACGTGCACTGCCATTTGCTGCCTGCACATCAGCCAGGGGTGCTGTTGCTGTGACCACCCCTGCTGGAACCGAACACTCCCGACTGGAATTCCATCGTTCCACAGCCCAGCCCAAGGACCCAGTTGCCCACCCACTCCTGCCTCTGGGGTTGTCATGTCGGGGCATACACCATCTGTGACCACTGACAACCCCCGGCCAGAGAGGCAGAGGGGCACCAGCTTCAGTGCCACCGAAGTTGGTGTCCTGGTGGAGCAAGTCCTGGGGCAGTATGATGCCCTCTTCGGAAGTTCCCGCGCCGACAAGGAAGGACGGACTCGGATCTGGACTGACATCGTGACTGCCATCAACGCGGAGGGGGTGGCAGTCTGGGACTTACAACATGTCAGGAAGCGCTGGGAGGACTTCAGGTCCAGGACCCTGAACAAGGCCCGGCGCCTCTTAAAGGCAGCGGATGCCAAGGGGCGCCGGGGCCACTTGTCGGAAGAACAGATGGGGGTCCTGGAATGCATATCCAGAGCGCTCCACGTCCAGGTCCTAGAGAAGCAGACCCGTCTGGAGTCGAGCGGTCCTAGAGAAGCAGACCCGTCTGGAGTCGAGCGGTGAGTGTACATGCATCCTGATTGTGAGCAGTGCGTGTGGTGATTATTCGGCATTGTGCCGGTTGCACATCTGTTTGTATGGGTGGGGGTCTACAGGGCCGTGGGGCTGACACATGCGAGGGCTGTAATGTGTGAGACATGGATGGTGCTTGTGTGTGTGGGCTTCCATGGCAAATGCAGTTGTGCGTGCACACATGTTTGGATGAATGTGTATGTAAGTAGACATGTCCGTGATGTCAGGCATGTATGTTGTTTTCGGCTGCATGTATGAGCACTGTGTACATGTGCATGTGTGTGTATTTGTCAAGGGTGCAACAGTGATGCAACATGGATGCATGTGACAGCGGTATGTGGAAGCCTGATTGGCAGATGTGACATGGATGCCCGTCTGAACAGTGCGACACTTGCAGAGGTGTAGACATGCATGCAAGTGTGGTGGTGTGTGTACATGTGTGGTGCACTTCCTGTGTTGCATGTGATGTCTGGCTCCCCTTTGGCTGCTGATGCTGTTGTATGTGTAGGGATGGTGGTGGCAGTTGCGATATGGCTGTGATATGGCTCATGTGTGCCAGTTGCAATGACATGTGTGTTGGGGATTGTGATGACATGTCTGAGGTTTGCCAATGCCACTCATGTGCAACTGTCATGCGTGTATGTGTCCATTGTACAGTGCCCTGATGCCTGTGTTTTGTTTCTCCCTGTCTGCAGCGTCAACTGATGAAGAGGGCGGAGAAGGTGCTGTGGAGCACAGCGGCGGGGATCCGACTGCCAGCCGGAGACGCAAGGCCCGGCTCCCCTCCCGTGTTGTCATCTCGTCGGGGAGTGAGGAGTCCGGTGCCGTGTTCCAGGCCGCAGCTGCCGGGAGGAGGTCCAAGAGGCGAAGGTTGCAGTTGGACTCCTCGATAGAAGAAGGGGCAGCTGGGACCCCACAGGGCCCAACAGGGGAAGATGGCACGGAGTCATCCAGGTTGGTGGGGGGTTTGGTGGAGGAGGGGGCCGCGCAAGCACCAGAGACGGGGTCTGGAGGTGGGGATCCCACTGGTGCTAGTGGTGCAGTGCAGGACAAGGGACAGGAGGCAGCACAGGCAGCCGCTGAGGTGCCTGTGTGCAATCCTGTCCCTGCATCATCTTGCACCAGCACGGATGCCTACGTCCAGACCCGTTTTCAGGCAGGGATGAGCTGACGTCAACTGGCCTTCCTCTGCCTGCGGACGTGGCCATCCAGGTCCGGGTTGAGCCTGTCCTGGCTGGTGTGGCGTTGCGTCAACGGGCCATGCGAGGTGACCTGCAGTCTTTTCATGGAGAGACTGCACTTCATCTCGAATGGCTCGTTGACCACGTCAGCCTGCTGGGACAGGTCACCCAGGCCGGATTCCTCCGTCTGATGGGGCTTGCTCCGACCCACTCCTCAACTGGACCCCCTACGCGCCAGTCGTTCTCTGTGCCATCTTCCCACCCATCAGTCACCTGGGTTCCCTGTGGAGCTGCCTCTGACGGTGCGTGGAGGAGGCATCCCTGCCACAGTCGGGAGTCGGAGGTCCAGCAGGGGTGGCCACATCAACAACTGCACCCCAGCCGGCGGAGGATGTGCATGCAGCAGGAGGAAGTGCACGGGCAGAGGCAGAGCAGCAGCAGCAGCAAGATGGTGGGAGACATGAAGGCTCGGGGCTTTCGACATCGGAGGGGCAGGCATCGGCCGGAGGGCAGGGGGACCCAGGACAGAGAGTGTCTTCCGTGTGGCAGCGGTTGGGCCACGCAATAGGTGCGGAGCGGCGGCGGGCGGAAGAGGCGCTGCTCACAATGGTCAGGGCGGAGAACTCCATGCGGAGGGCCCTGAGGCGGGCCGAGTGCCTCGAGGCAATCCGCAGGGGGTTGGAGGAAGACACGGCGTCGTCCCTGCGGACCCTCGGGGCCATGGAACTGGACCGCCTCCGGGACATCGAACAGGAGTTCGATGATGCCCTGGCCCGGGACACCACGGAGTGAGCCGCTGGACTTGCCCGTCGCCTTTGTATATAGTTCTTTAGTTTTAGGTTTCCTTTCTTTCTTATTATGATTTGGAGTCGACGGACACTGCTCCACTTTTTGTATATAGTTGATTTTTAGGTAGGTTTTTTAGTAGGTTTCCTTTGTTCAGTTGGGCTCATGGATGGACCCTTGGTAGTTTTTTACATAGTTCTTTATTGCATGGAGATTTTTTACATTTTGACTTTGGCCAAATATTTTTTGGATTATGATTTCCAGTTTTGTGTTTTTATACGGACATGCTGTTTTTTTTCTCATTCACATTCTAGTTTGTTTTCTTTCTTTAGCATTCTTTATTTTTTTCAATACAATTTTGTTTGCATACTTCACTGTGTGGTATCATCTCATTGGTTTCATGCATGTCATGTTGTGTGTTTTCCCATTCAATTGCAACCATTGTGTGTGACGGACATGGGTTCATTAACTTCATGAACATTGGGGGTGTAACATGTGATTTCCATTTCCATGTGGGTGAATGGGTTACTTGGTAGGGCTTTTTGGCTGTGGAGGCTGTCCATTACGCACATGATTGGGGAATGTGAGGACCTGGTGGGGGCTGCCCATGGTGGCAGGGGGGTGGGGGTGCAGGGGGACATGAGTGGGGGCCTGGTGGAGGCTGCCCCTGCACTGCTGGGGGGTGGTGGGAGACATGAGTGGGGGCCTGGTGGAGGGTGACCCTGGATGCTGGGGGGTGGGGGTGCAGGGGGACATGAGTGGGGGCCTGGTGGAGGATGCCCATGGTGGCAGTGGGGTGGGGGTGGTGGGAGACATGAGTGGGGGCCTGGTGGAGGCTGCCCCTGCACTGCTGGGGGGTGGGGGTGGTGGGAGACATGAGTGGGGGCCTGGTGGAGGATGCCCATGGTGGCAGGGGGGTGGGGGTGCAGGGGGACATGAGTGGGGGCCTGGTGGAGGCTGACCCTGGATGCTGGGGGGTGGGGGTGCAGGAGGACATGAGTGGGGGCCTGCTGGAGGCTGCCCCTGGATGCTGGGGGGTGGGGGTGGTGGGAGACATGAGTGGGGGCCTGGTGGAGGATGCCCATGGTGGCAGGGGGGTGGGGGTGGTGGGAGACATGCATTGTTGATCAGTAGTGCAAGGTGACATGTGGGTTGGCTGGGAGGCATGCCCATGGTGGATGGGCTGCCTGCGGGACATGAGCATGGGTGCAGGGTAGTCCCCCCTGGTGTGGGCTGCCTGCAGGGTCCGTGGAGGTTGTGGAGCGTACACCTGGGAGGGCCCACACGGCCAAATCACGTGTGGTACTCCCCAGAACCCCTGAAATACACATACCCTGCTGAAATCGCGTGTGGAAATTCCCGCGCACCCCTGAAATACACATACCCTGCTGAAATCGAGTGTGGAACTTCCCGCGCACCCCTGAAATACACATACCTTGCTGAAATCGCGTGTGGAACTACCCGCGCACCCCTGAAATACACGTACCCTGCTGAAATCGCGTGTGGTACTTCCCGCGCACCCCTGAAATACACATACCTTGCTGAAATTGCGTGTGGAACTTCCCACGCACCCCTGAAATACACGGACCCCTCTCGCACTGGGCCAATCGTGTGTGGGACTTCCCGCGCACCCCGAAATACACGTACCCTGCTGAAATCGCGTGTGGAACTTCCCGCGCACCCCTGAAATACACATACCTTGCTGAAATTGCGTGTGGAACTTCCCGCGCACCCCTGAAATACACGTACCCTGCTCGCACTGGGCCAATCGTGTGTGGAACTTCCCGCGCACCCCTGAAATACACGTACCCTGCTGAAATCGCGTGTGGAACTTCCCGCGCACCCCTGAAATACACGTACCCTGCTCGCACTGGGCCAATCGTGTGTGGAACTTCCCGCGCACCCCTGAAATACACATACCTTGCTGAAATCGCGTGTGGAACTTCCCGCGCACCCCTGAAATACACGTACCCTGCTGAAATCGCGTGTGGAACTTCCTGCGCACCCCTGAAATACACGTACCCTGCTGAAATCGCGTGTGGAACTTCCCGCGCACCCCTGAAATACACGTACCCTGCTCGCACTGGGCCAATCGTGTGTGGAACTTCCCGCGCACCCCTGAAATACACATACCTTGCTGAAATCGCGTGTGGAACTTCCCGCGCACCCCTGAAATACACGTACCCTGCTCGCACTGGGCCAATCGTGTGTGGAACTTCCCGCGCACCCCTGAAATACACATACCCTGCTGAAATCGCGTGTGGAACTTCCCACGCACCCCTGAAATACACGTACCCTGCTGAAATCGCGTGTGGAACTTCCCGCGCACCCCTGAAATACACGTACCCTGCTGAAATCGCGTGTGGAACTTCCCGCGCACCCCTGAAATACACGTACCCTGCTCGCACTGGGCCAATCGTGTGTGGAACTTCCCGCGCACCCCTGAAATACACGTACCCTGCTGAAATCGCGTGTGGAACTTCCCGCGCACCCCTGAAATACACATACCTTGCTGGAATCGCGTGTGGAACTTCCCGCGCACCCCTGAAATACACGTGCCCTGCTCGCACTGGGCCAATCATGTGTGGAACTTCCCGCGAACCCCTGAAATCCACGTACCCGGCCAAATCGCGTGTGAGACTTCCCGCGCACCCCGGTATACACGCACACGTATTTTTTGTCAGCGGGTGTCCGTGTTTGTGGGTACCCCTTTGCACGTCATTTGTCCTGGAGGGCCACAGTATAGGACATTCATCATGGCAGTATATAGGTGCTATTTGTTGGCGCACCTTTTGGCGCACATTTCTTACAGCTGCAGAGACGCTACCGCCTGCTTTCTTGTGGCGGTCGTGTTTGTGCCTGTGCGCTGGTTTGAGCGTGCGCTTTTTTGCCCTATTCTATTCCATGAATACGTGTTGTAGGCGAGCGTGTGGGCGTTCCGCGCACTTGTGCCCTGTACTTCCCCCGTGACGCCCACGTTTTGGCAAGTTGTTCCCCATTCCGAGTGTTACGCCTGTGTTCCGCCTACTTTTGTTGCGTGCACCGCGCTATGTGCGAATTTCGCTGTGGCCTGTGCGATTTTCGCTGTGACCTGGCGCACACTGTTAGATGGCCTGTGCGCCAACGTGCGCCGCGCACTTTTTTATCGCACATCCGCTGGTTTTCTCGCGCACAGCCTTCCATGAATCGATGTGCGCTGCTTTTCGTGCGATTTTCGCACTTGCACTTTGATTTTCGCTATTCCACTGCGATTCGCACGTTTTTGCCCACTTGAGCCGCGCTAATTATTCCATGAATCGGCCTGTAAATAAAATAAATAAATGCGATAAACCGTGGTAGTGCAAGCAGCAAGTGGCGGGTGATAGATTAGTCAGATAGAGATATATATGATGAGTGCAGAAGAGAAGTGGGAGAGGGACTGTATGGGTACAGAAATAGAACCCCAGTGCAAGGGGTGGCCCGGAGGCAGTGAAGGAGGGTGTCATGGTGAGCATGGTCCTGGGCCCGAATGAGACAGGGTGGCAAGGTCACGATGTCAAGAAAGAAAACAGATCAGCAGGGGACAAGGGGGGGGCAAAGGCAGAGGCAAAGGGAAAGCTCACGAGGTGCTTCTGGAACCAGAGATGGTTCTCCTCAAGTTTCAAGCTGGTCGGGAAGCTGTTCCAAAGTAGTGCGTCAAATCGCACAATCGCACCTGTGAAGCAAAGAGTGGGTCTTCAAGGGAAGGCTGTGGAAAGTCCGGAACGGGTCTGAGACGATGAACAATTGGTTCCCACTATTTGAGTAGGATGTGCCTTTGGCGGCAGAACAGTTGTCAAAAGATGAGAATAGCTGCGGGGCGCAGGCTAACTGAGCCAACATTGAATACCTTTATGTGATATTTGTGTGTAAAAGGTATCGTTGTGCCGGTGGGAAACCATCAAGTGATGCAAGGGCTTGATCCATGTAGCCAACTGGAGACATGGGATAGATTGTATGTCTGCAATGACATCCTTTTTACCCCTTACCATTGCCCTTTCATAAAACGTATTGTCGACGGGACGCACCTTCACTTCGTCCATATAAAAAACATACATGTTATTAGAATGACCTATTGCATCTGATAAGGGGTGGCTGTTAGGACAGTTTATCTGAAGTCCAACTAAGGGCTTACTATAACCATTCAACTGAGGCAGTCCAAGACTCCTCTCTTAGTATAAGGATGTACCACCTGAGTTCAGGGTAGCGTAGTGTCATGATGCCTACCCCCGGAGCACCAGGCCAGGCCCAGCACCCCCGGGTGCAGGCATCATGCCCCCGGGTAAAAGCCCAGCGGCCCCTTATAGGGGCTCTTTGGACTCTGTCCTGGCGCCGTTGGCGCCTGGCTCATGTTGGACATCAGTCCTGGCGCCACAGGCGCCAGGCTCATAAAGGAAGGTGTTTTGTGCACTTACCTGATGCAGACCATGCTGCAAGATTCAGGCCTCCCTGAGACCTGAAAGGGACTATTTTTTCATTGGGTATAATTTGCCTCTCGGGCATGGCCAGGGAAGGATACTTCCTGGAACTACTTTGGGGGCTATTTAAGCCACGCCCAGACAGTAGCTCACGCTTCGCATTGTTCTGCATCCAAGCAGCTGAACGCTCACCGTGTCTGCTCCTGCATCTGGTCTCCGGCCACGCCCGCCTCGATCCTGGAACACCTGTAAGGAAAGAAGAGAAGAGAAAGGTGAAAACCAAGAATTTTATCAAACTTCTTACCTGCATCCGGAACCTTCACGCCAGCATTCCTGAGAAAAGACTTTCAGTTAAAAGCACTGCGTTGCTCGCTGCAGCGCCGCGCTTCACTCACCTGTCCTCGGGAGTTCTTCTGGCTCCACCGCGACTGTCTGCACCGGTCGCCACATCTCTGCGCCTAGGGGAGAGAAGAAGAGACAAAAGGTGAGCAGAAGGAACATATGAGGAAAGCCTAATTTTCCGCCATAACACTTACCGGTCTTCTGTTGGTGGACCATTCCTCATTTCAGGTCGGCGCCGCTTCGTTGGCAGGTACCGCACCCCGGCCCCTATGGGGAAAGGACAAAAGACATTACTGGAGGAATATAGAGACATTAAGAGGGATCGCCCCCATCGCTAACTCACCTGAGTTTACCATCTGCAATTCAATCCCTCAACGCATCGCCTTCATTCTGCACCTGAAATAAAGGACAGATCACAGGTTAGGAAGGCAACAGAAAAGGAGGCTCTACACTTGAACGTTTGTAATCTTCATACTTATGGCGTTCCGCTCGGAAAAGCCATGTGGATTTTGCCAGCGCCATTCTGAAAACCAGTGAAGTAACTGGACAAACACGTGCCCCTGCACCAGAAGCAGGATGGAGAGTTCATCCTTTCAAACCATAAGGTGAGCTTCAACCGGGGATTTCGGAGGAAGTTAGAGAAGAACGAAGGGGGGAAGGAGGGAGCAAGCACACTATTCTGAAGACTGTTAATCCCCTTTCTCATCTGCAGAAGGATATTCCTACGGGCCAGACAAGGAAGATTTGAGGGTCCTGTTCAGTCGGTGTTCCGAGTTCTGCGCATCACGCTCGAAGAGGCCACAGCAACCCAGACTAGACCAGCACCTCTGTGGGAGTCAGGTGAACGTTGCAGAACGCAAAGCCTTCCTACAAATTCCCACCCAGGCGCTATGGAAACTTCTGAGACTAATCAGTTGGCCCAACTACTGGGGGAATTACCGGCCGAAGTACACACCGCTCGTCAAGAGACAAATGCTCTCAGGAGGGAAGTGATTGTATCAAAGGAAAGAACTGATGACCTGGCTAGACAGTTTTTGCAAGGTCAAGCTGGACACACTCCTCTACCCGGTTCCGGGGGGATCCCCGATCCTGTGGTTCCCAGTAACCCTGTGCAGATTAATCTACCTGGAAACATGCCGCTGGCCCCACCCGAACGCTTTGCTGGTGACCCCAAACGATTCGCCGTATTCATGAATCAGTGTCGTTTGCACTTCCTATGCAGACCTGGGGCCTTCCCTAATGACCAGACCAAGGTAGCCTTTGTATTGTCATATCTCAGCGGCTGTGCTGCCGATTGGTCAGTTCCACTGGTTACTCAAGATGACCCGATTCTCTGTGATTTTCAAGGATTTCAAGCAAGCATGGAAATATGCTCGACACTCTCAGGGGCAGGCTCTGGATGACGAACTCCTATCCCTGCGACAGGGCAATCAGGACCTCCTATCCTGCATTGCAACCTTTAATAGACTAATTGTGGAAACTGGGTGGCCAGAGGATAAAAGAATCACGTTATTTTATCGAGGTCTACGCAGAGAACTTAAAGATGTCCTGGCCCAATTTGTAAATCCGCCCCAAGAATGCACAGAACATACAGACTTAGTGGTCCAATTGGATCACAGACTTCAAAACAGAAAAGCAGATCGGTCCAAGTTTGAGACCCGGGTGTTGGTCAAGACCCACGCTAACCCCAAGGGTGCTGATGTCTCTGAGCCTATGCAAATCGGAGAGGTTAAAGGACCTTTAACTCAAAAAGAACGTGAAAGAAGACGGCAGATGCAATTATGTCTTTATTGTGGGTCCTCTGGACACTTTCTACGAGATTGCCCGGCAAAACCGCCCAAGAAGGTGGTAGGAGCCGCTGATAAAAACCATGAAGACTCTGTTTCGGGAAACGACCACGCCCGACAAGCGTAGGGGTCCGCTTGCCGAGCTTGAAAACTAACTCTCAGACCTCGCATTTCATTGTGCCAATGGTCCTCGTAGATCCGGAACAGCCTAAGCAGTTGCATGCAATAAAGGCATACATCGATAGTGGGGCTATAGGAAATTATGTGGATCGTGAATTGATCTCTAGGATTAACCTCCCTCTGCGTCCTAAAACCAGCAAAGATGTCATCACCACAGTCGATGGAACCGAAATTGCCTCTGGACCGGTAACACATTCCACTGCTGAGGTGACACTTATAGGTCCGGACGGCCATCGGGAGGCAGTTGTGTTTGATGTAATCAAGGTCCACAGTTTCAGGTTATTCTCGGAATCCCTTGGTTAGAGACACATAATCCTCGAATTGATTGGTGAGCGAAGAGAATAACCTTCCCGGATTGTGCAGAAACCTGCTACCCAGAAAATCTGAAGATTAGTCTAGCGTCTGTAACCTCTGTCTCCATGCAACTACCTCTGGAATACCAAGACTTTCAGGACGTCTTCCAAAAGGAACAGGCCAACACGTTACCTCCCCCTAGATCGTACGATTGCCAAATCGATCTGGTGCCCGCTGCACAACCCCCTTGTAGCAGGATTTATGCCCTTACTGAACCTGAGAATCTGCATTTGAGACAATATCTAGCCAATGGTTTCATTCGCCTGTCAAAGTCTCCGGCATCCTCGGCTTTGTTCTTCGTGCCCAAAAAAGAAGGCGACCTTAGAACTTGTATCGACTACCGCGCATTGAACCAGATAACTGTTAAAAACCGTTACCCGCTGCCTCTGATCCCTGAACTCCTTGACCAGGTGAAGGACGCTTGCGTATGCACCAAGTTAGATCTCCGGGGGGCTTATCATCTGGTGCGAGTAAAAGAAGGCGACGAATGGAAAACGGCCTTCCGTACAAAATATGGATTATTCGAATACCAGGTGATGCCTTTCGGGTTGTGCAACGCGCCTGCTGCCTTCCAATTCTTCATGAACGATGTCCTTTGGGAACTCATCGATGTTTGTGTTGTCGTATATATCGATGACATTCTTGTGTACTCCTCTTTGGAATCTGATCACAGAAAGCATGTCAGGGCCGTCCTTGAGGAATTGCGCCAGCACAAACTGTTTGCAAAGCTGGAAAAGTGTGTTTTCCATACCACCGAGGTTGAGTTTCTTGGATTCATCCTGACACCTAAAGGGGTCCAAATGGACTCACGAAAAGTGGATGCCATCCTCAAATGGCCATCACCTAGTTCGGTGAAAGGTGTCCAAAGCATGCTTGGTTTTGCAAATTTTTATCGCAGATTTATCCCGGAATTTTCACGTGTGATACAACCCATCACTGCACTCTTGCGAAAAAATAAACGCTTCGAATGGACCGAGGAAGCCGAACAGGCCTTTCAGTAATTGAAAGCTAAATTCACGTCCGCACCTATTTTGAAGCACCCGCGTCCCGATCTCCCATATATAGTCGAAACCGACGCGTCCAGCTTAGCCATGGGAGCTGTCCTGTCTCAGAGAGACCCTGAAACCAACCAACTGCACCCCGTAGCATTTTGGTCCAGAAAGTTCTCGCCGCCTGAGGTAAATTATGCAATCACCGACAAGGAATTATTAGCTATTAAGTCCGCCTTTAAGGCTTGGCGGCATTATCTTCTTGGCGCCAGGCATACCATCACTGTGATCACTGATCACCGAAACTTACAATATTTAAAAACTGCCAAGGCTCAATCGTCACGTCAGCTCCGATGGGCTTTGTTCTTTGCTGAGTTCCATTTTGTAATCACTTACCGCCCCGGCTGTAAGAATGGCAAAGTGGACGCGCTATCTCGAATAGGAATGGGAGAAATAGACACAAACTCAGAACCTGTGCCGATAATTCCCGAACAAAGAATTTTGGGGATAACCTCTTTACAAACCCTTGAAGACATTCAAGCACGGGCAAAACAACTCCTGGACTCTACAGCCTTGCAGGATTGGACCCAAAGGGGGTCTTACTTTTCGGTCAACGATGGCCTACCTTACTTCCAAGGACACTTATTTCTGCCAGAAAAGGAATTGCAAGAACTAGTTATTTCCCGTCATCATGATACCCTGATGGAAGGACATCCTGGCATTGCCAAAACTGAGGAAAAAATTAAACGACAATTCTGGTGGCCTTCCTGGCGAAAGGATATTAAATATTTTGTGATGTCCTGTGGAGTTTGCGCCCAAAACAAAGGCCAAAAAACAAAACCCGCCGGTCTTCTTCAGCCTTTAGACATTCCACCAGCACCTTGGCACACCTTGTCACTAGATTTTATCACAGACCTGCCCCCTTGTAATGGATACAATACTATTCTGGTTGTGGTGGATTTATTTTCCAAGATGGCCCATTTTATTCCGTTGAAAGGATTACCTTCAGCTTCTGTCCTAGCCAAGGAATTCCTCGAAAATATCATCCGTTTGCATGGATTCCCGTCCATACTAGTCTCTGACCGGGGAAGCCAGTTTATTTCTCATTTTTGGAGAAAGTGTTGTCAACTGGCACAAATCGACGTAAGACTCCCAACCAGCCACCATCCACAGACAGATGGTCAGACGGAGAGAACGAACCAGACCCTTGAACAATATCTACGATGTATGTTGCACCAATCGGAGGTTAATTGGAAGGATATTTTATGGGTGGTCGAATATGCATACAATAACTTGGTACACTCTGGAACTGGACAAAGCCCCTTTTATACCCTATATGGACATCACCCTCGTACTTCAGACCTGGACTCACCTCTGAGCCTTGAAATGCCTGCAGTGGACCATTTGCATTCCACGATAACTCAAGCCTTCAAGGATGCAACTTCACATTTGCAACAAGTGAAAGGGAAATACAAAAAGAATGCGGATCTGCATCGGAGTGAGGCGCCTCCATACCAAATAGGGGATCAAGTATGGTTGGCTACCAAACACTTATTGCTCAAGGGACCTCAAACTTTTAATCCAAGGTATTGGGCCCTTACTCGATCAAAGCTATAATTAACCCAGTGGCAGTCAAGCTCGATCTACCAGCTAACATGCGGATTCACCCCGTTTTTCCTGTGTCACTTTTGAAACCAGTGCAACCAGGAACCAGATTAATAAAGCCACCAGAACCAATCCAGATAGATGGGGAGCCTGAATTCGAGGTGAAGAACATTTTGGATTCTAAGATCTCAAAATCAAAACTTTTCTATCTAATTGATTGGAAAGGGTACGGGCCTCCGGAAAGGTCTTGGGAACCCAGCGACCACGTACATGCTCCTCGGCTGGTAAAAAGGTTCCATCGGAATTTCCCAAAGAAACCAAAACCTCCAGAGGGAACGACCTTGGGAGGGGCCTTGGGGGGGGGAGTGCTGTCATGATGCCTACCCCCGGAGCACCAGCCCAGGCCCAGCACCCCCGGGAGCAGGCATCATGCCCCCGGGTAAAAGCCCAGCGGCCCCTTATAGGGGCGCTTTGGATTCTGTCCTGGCGCCGTTGGCGCCAGGCTCATGTTGGACATCAGTCCTGGCGCCATAGGCGCCAGGCTCATAAAGGAAGGTGTTTTGTGCACTTACCTGATGCAGACCATGCTGCAAGATTCAGGCCTCCCTGAGACCTGAAAGGGACTATTTTTTCATTGGGACTATTTTGCCACTCGGGCGTGGCCAGGGAAGGATACTTCCTGGAACTACTTTGGGGGCTATTTAAGCCACGCCCAGACAGTAACTCGCATCCAAGCAGCTGAACTCTCGCCGTGTCTGCTCCTGCATCTGGTCTCCAGCCACGCCCGCCTCAATCCTGGAACACCTTTAAGGAAAGAAGATAAGAGAAAGGTGAAAACCAAGAATTTTATCAAACTTCTTACCTTCATCCGGAACCTTCACGCCAGCGTTCCTGAGAAAAGACTTTCATTTAAAAGCACCACGTTGCTCGCTGCAGCGCCGCGCTTCACTCACCCGTCCTCGGGAGTTCTTCTGGCTCCACCGCGACTGTCTGCACCGGTCGCCACATCTCTGCGCCTAGGGGAGAGAAGAAGAGACAAAAGGTGAGCAGAAGGAACATATGAGGAAAGCCTAATTTTCCGCCATAACACTTACCGGTCTTCTGTTGGTGGACCATTCCTCATTTCGGGTTGGCGCCGCTTCGCTGGCAGGTACCGCACCCCGGCCCCTATGGGAAAAGGACAAAAGACATTACTGGAGGAATATAGAGACATTAAGAGGGATCGCCCCACATCGCTAACTCACCTGAGTTTACCATCAGCAATTTAATCCCTCAACGCATCGCCTTCATTCTGCACCTGAAATAAAGGACAGATCACAGATTAGGAAGGCAACAGAAAAGGAGGCTCTACACTTGAACTTTTGTAATCTTCATACTTACGGCGTTCCGCTCGGAAAAGTCAAGTGGATTTTGCCAGCGCCATTCTGAAAACCAGTGAAGTAACTGGACAAACACGCGCCCTTGCACCAGAAGCAGGATGGAGAGTTTATCCTTTCAAACCATAAGGTGAGCTTGACCGGGGATTTCGAAGGAAGTTAGAGAAGAACGAAGAACGAAGGGGGAAAGGGGGAGCAAGCACACTATTCTGCAGACTGTTAATCCCCTTTCTCATCTGCAGAAGGATATTCCTACGGGCCAGACAAGCAAGATTTGAGGCTCCTGTTCAGTCGGTGTTCCGAGTTCTGCGCATCACGCTCGAAGAGGCCACAGCAACCCAGACTAGACCAGCGCCTCCGTGGGAGTCAGGTGAGCGTTACACGTAGACAGAGCAGCCAGGCTTAATTTAGGAGGGAGAGAGGGCTGTAGAATCAATACAAATGAAATGTTAATACAAACGGTTCAAAGAAACACTGAAACACTATGGCCCTCATTACGACCCTTGCGGAAATCAACTGACATGACCGCCATAGCGTAAATAGCGTTTCCGCCACTGCACGATGGAGGAAAGTGCGGCTAATTCTGACCCATCGGGCACGAGCATTACGCCATGGCGGAAGTGCAAAGTCCGCGATGGCGGAAATGACCCCAAAACGCCCCTTACCGCCGTCGTACGTCGCCCTAGGTGCAATTCCGCCACCCATCTTAGCGGTCACCGTAATGAGCGGTCAGCGCAAAATACGGTCACCGTAAATATACGGAAACGGAAGTAAAAACATGGGGCCGGAACGGGAAACAGCACGCCGTACACCTATAAAATCAGAATCCCAACACAACCATTAAAAATCCGACCCTGAGACACATCCCAACCCGTTAGCCATCCCAGTCAAAAAAATAAATATGGGAAAAGTTGCTAAAAAAGCGTGCGACCGCAAGCGGCAGGTCCACTTCTCCCACGAGGAACTCACCGTGCTCACAGAGACCCTCCAGGAGAATGCTGCCGTCGTCTTCTCTACGCAAATGACCAGGACGGCACTTGCAAACAAGAAGGCCATATGGGCGCTGGTGGCACAGCGGGTAAGTGCGGTGGGGACCGCACCCCGCAACCCACAGCAATGCAGAAAGCGATGGGACGACCTACGGATACGCGTCCGGAGCATACTCTCTGCCAACCGGAACATTGCCACAGCTACCGGGGGAGGATCGGAATCACCCATCAAGTTGACCCCCTGGGAAGAAATCTGTGCCTCCACCATTGGATTGGAGAGCATAGAGGGAGTCGGAGGGATGGAGAAAGGAGTGCAGACATCAGAAGAATCAGGTAGGTGGCCCAAATAAAACTATGCCAAATCCACAATTACCAACCATGTGAAGTACCATTTGTCCCCATAGTGCAATAGAAACACATGTTCAGGAGAACGACCACATACAATGCCATGACAGCGCCCCTTAAAAGTCAGATCAAATAAATAAATATTTAAAAATCCAAAAAACACACTCTACATGTGCAGCATGCACACCCTAACTGCAGACTGCAAAATAACTGCATCCCCAATGCACACAAAAATGAGACCACCTCCAAGGCCCTGACCCAAATCACCCCCAGGTACCACCCCAATGCATGTGATACAATTGCCATTACAATTACCACAGATCCATGAATAACGCTTGCCCTCCTTTACTCCACCACAGGGTCCGATTCCAACGACGAGCTTCAGGACACCCCTACCAGCACACCTGCAAAGAGGGCCAAGACCAACGGCCAAAGACCCTCCACCTCAGCTGCACGGATCAAGACACGGCAGCTGCACAAATCGAGTGGCAGCACACTGGAGGGGACATCAACAGGCACCCCAGCAGCCAGCATGTCCACAACAGCAGCACCACAGGTCCCCCCAATGGATGCCACAGAAGGCACTGCTTCTGGTGGCAGCAGCACCCTAGGTGACACTGCATTCATGCCAGCATGCTCCGACACAGAAAACGGTGCTGCCGAAGTAGGACACATCCATGACCTGTCCCAATCCCCCTGTATGTTTCATCCCGTACACCATGAGGAAACCACGCAGGGGCACCCACAAGACGACGACTGGCCAACCCCCACAAGGCCTGTTGCAAGGCAACATGAGGCGTCCAGCCCCTCTGTGACACCACCGCAAATGGGCATGGCCCAGCAGAGGCAACAGTCCCTCGAGCAGATGATAGTGCAACAGCAGCAACTAGCCACGCTCCTCAAGGAGCATGCTGATGAATGTGGGGGTTCTAAGGCAGCCATTGAAACATCTACTGAGACACTTAGGGCAGAAATGGAGCGAAGTACAGAGACACTAAGGGCACAAATGGAGAGAAGTACCGAGAGCCTGAGGGGGGAACTGCATGCGACGTCCAAAGACGTATGTGGTGAACTTGCCGCTGTGCGCCGTGTGCTCACTGAGCTCTCACAAACCCTTAGGGACATGCATGGACGTGAGCAGGCAGAGACATCATCCGTTGCAAGTTCCGTCCAGGGCAGCCCCCAACGTAGATCTGGGAGGACCCGGCGCTCCACAGGCAGGGGTGCCCCTGATAGAGGGGGCTTGCAATAGCGTCTGCCCACTGACAATGAGCGTCATTGGACACTGGTGTTCGGGGGGAGGGGTAGGAGGGTGGAGGGTGTGTGTTGTGCTTCTTTGGGTGGCGGGTCGATTGGGTGTGTAATGTCATTTCACATCTGCAATACAATTCTTCATATTCATCCTATGAGATGTGTGGACATTGATCTCTGTGTACGAGGCCTATCTTGGCGTACAGTCCATATTGTGCATGTTCCAGACACACACAGTGCCACAAGTCCCGTGTCCATGTAACAGCCACCAGGCGTGAGTGCTAGAAGCATGCATCTATGAGATTCTGACGTAATTCACGGGCCTCCTGTGCCTCGCGGACCCCTTGAGGTGCTGCCACATCCCCACCCTCATCATGACCATCTTCAGGTGCTAGCAGTTCTGCGTCGGGGGGCATGGCCACATTCCTACGTACGCACATGTTGTGTAGCATGACACATGCCATGACCATCTTTGCCACCTTCTCATGGCGGTACAGGAGTGCCCCGCCAGACCTGCTGAGGCAGCGGAAACGAGCCTTCAGTAGGCCGAATGCCTGTTCTATGACCACACGGGTACGTGAGTGGGCATGGTTGTAGTCCTCCTCATGCTGGTCCTGTGGGTTCCGGATTGGTGTAAGGAGCCATCTCTTCAGTGGATACCCGCAATCACCTGTATGTGGACAAGAAAGGATGTTTGTGGAATGTCATTGCTACGTACGCACCCCCCCCCCTTCCTGCCAGGTCATTCACGCATCACCTACCCCACATACTCATGCATTAAATGAGACTCACCAAGTAGCCAGGATCGGCGCCCTGCGTGTCGCTCCATGTAGCGTGGTATTCTAGAGTTCCGCAAGACCACAGAATCATGTGTTGATCCTGGAAATCGGGCAGAACAATGTGTAAAGATCCTGTTGGAGTCACACACCATTTGCACATTGATAGAATGATATTGTTTCCGGTTGCGGTACTGGGCCTCCGTGGCATGTGGGACAACCAATTCCACATGGGTGCAGTCGATGGCACCAATGCAACCCGGTATGCCGCCAAGTGCATGGAATCCCACTTTTGTGTTTGTAAGCTCCTGCTCCGAGCGTGGTAAAGTGATGTAGTCGTCTGAGTGCTTCAGGAGGGCATCAAGCACTTGGAATAGTGTCCGTTGGAATAGTGGCTGTGAAATGCCATGCAACTGTCCGACTGTGTGCTGGTAGGTGCCTGTGGCCAGGAAGTGGAGTACAGACACCACCTTCAGTAGGGGTGGGATGGCGGTTGGGCTATCTATGATGCTGACAAGGTCAGCGTGTGTCATGTCGACAATGGCGGTTATGGTGTCCCGGTCCAAACGGTAGAGGGTGTGGATCTGCTCAGCTGTGAGGTTGAACGGATTAGCTCGGAGGCGTGGGATTGCGGGCTGCCTGCGTGGTGGTAGTGGCTGTGCTGGTGGGGCTTGCTGGCCATGCCTTGCCCTCCTCCTCCTCCTCCTCCTGCGTCTCCTCTGTGCGGCCGGTTGTTGTAGTAGTTGGCGTTCGTCTTCTTCTAGAAGTTGGAGTACTTGCAGTGCAATCAGGTCCCCCAGGCCCAACATCGCTAGTCCTGCCGGTAGCATTCTGGAGTGGGTGTGGTTGGGGGAGGGGGTTGGGTGTGCAATTTATGTGTTTTCAGGCTGTATAGCCTTCACCTGTGGTGATTCATTCCACCTGTGTCAGCTGCAATGCCTTTCGTGCGAGCACGTCCCGCACACGACGCTGCAATTCGACGCATGGCATCTTGCATTTGCAATCATGTTCTTAATCCCGATGGCTGTGGAATATTGGTTTATATGTTAATTCTGCTATGGTCCCATTGTTGCACATACTATATTTGCATTCGCGAGCAGACTTGTGAAGGGTCAGTGGAATGTAGTGCTCGATCAACGGTGGACCCTCATGCAGCACTGTACCGACGTTCACCGACGGCGGGGAGTCCCATCAGTGATTGAGGCCAGTTACCATTTTCACACACAGCCGCACTGCATAGATGTATTTGTGAATACAAGCGTTCACAGATGCCTTTTCAACGTGATGTTGCAAATGAGGAATTCGAAGGACAGCGCTTTCGGTTTTCAACTAGCGGCGTGGAGACGCCCACAGGTCTGACTGGAAATGTAACATTCTATTGTTGAATGTCCTTGGGACAGGGCCCATGACGGGAATGCAATGATTGATATGGTTTGAATGGGATGCGCTATAGCGTAGTGGACGATAAGGCAGGACGTTCCCAAATACATGTGACTTCACTACACAAGGAATCCGGGCAGGAGCACAGTGGATTTTGAAGGCTGCATTACGTACAGACTCAATGGAAATTTCGAATGTTATGTGAGTGAATATTCAGGGGTTTTCATAACGGGATGAGGGAATGATGAATGGATGCATGGAAAGATGATTTAATTGGGAGTCTGCCATGTACATGGCTATTTGGAATCTGTCCCCTTCCCATGGGCTATGTGATGCAAGGCTGCCATAGTGGGACCATCGTCTGTCTGCCCTTGTTGAACCCTCCCTGTCTCGACGCGCCTTCAATCACTTGTGTCTATGCACGTTGATGATCCCATCTGATGGATCCTGTTCTGACAGGCGCATGCACACAGACACTCGTTTGAAATAGTGTATTCACCTCGATTTGTGTCGTAATGATTCGCAAGTGATTTTTGGGTGCAATTGATCCTTATGAGTGGCCTAGCATGCATATGGTTGTAGGTTTGGTGTGTTGAATGAAGTGAGTAATGCATATGGAGTTCGGATGCCCATACTATCATTTTTATCATTTGGGTGACAGGTATCTCCTCCCCTTCTGCCGCTGCCATCTGTACGCCACTCCTGCAGATGGCTTCTACAGTCGACACCTGCAGCTTCGAGTTAATCAGTGGAGCACCATTACGATCTTATGGGACGATCGCCAATGGCCCACATGCCCTTACGCAGTACTAGTGGCTAGGTGCAGCATACCTAGCTTCCAGCTGTACTAGTGCCTACTTCATGGGACGGCCCTGCGGTCCTAGGCGCTTCCATGTTGCCTTTTTGGACGTTGATGTAGCCCCTGTGTGCCATGAAGGTACAGGGCGTCACACATGGGGAAGCTGGTCATTTATTGCGGATGCAGCCCACAGTAATGCTGATCATTTGTGAGTTTATGTTCAAATGGCTGTATGGGCTTGGTGATTTTGATGTGCATTAAATTTATATTCCGATATTAACCGTATAGCGTTATTCTTTGCTAGTAATGTGGCATATTACGATTTGTGGCGCGATGTATTGTGAGGTGTTCTGCATTGGGTTCCGGCTTCTGGGTACAGTTGTGTGGTACATGCTTATGCTGATGGTTGGTTTGACTACTGGCATGTGTACAGGGCTGGTGCAGTCTCCCTCAGGTTACTGCTTTCAATGTTGATTTACACTGGTGGCAAGCGATGGGGGACTGTTGTTGTTTTGTGTCATGGAATTTTCAGTTCATTTTGGTGTACTTGCACCTTCAGATGCCTGTGCTGCATCAGTACGGCAATGGTGTGTTGCCAATTGTGGATGGCCACTCACAGGGCACTTGGGGCCCCTGCATGCATTTGTTCGTTGGCATGCATGGGTGACTTGTACATTTCACTGGTTGCATGGTGTGACTGCATTGCGCCTACGAGGAGTTGTGCAATGTGGCCAGGGAGTGGAGTACAGGCACTCAGTAGGGCCATTACGGTTGGTTCGCGATGCCGTAGTTCTCGCCATGGCAGAATGGTACTTTCCGCCATGCTTGATGGCGTTAGGTGAATGTCCGCTGGGGTCAGCATTCGCCTACCGTTGCGCCATGGCGGATATTGCGGTTTTGCACGGCGCGCGTGCGCATACTTGGTGCAGTTAGCGTTGGAGGTTCGCTACGGTGTCGCTAATGGTATCGTACTTTACGGTGACGGGTCATGATCGCAACGGGCGGTATTCGATGGCGGTATTGCATTTCCGCCATCATTTTTCGTATTCCGCCAGGGTCGTAATGAGGGCCTATGTATTGTAAAAATAAATAGTTTATTGAAATACGAGTAGGCCCAGATAAATCTTGGGGGAAATAAGTACTATCACATTATATATGACCACATTTATAAAAACACAACAACATGCTTGAAGGTACACAGACCAAAGCAAATAACCTCATTTGGAACACCTAACAGGAGTTCTTGGGAAGTCAAAACCAATAGTTACTTTTAGATTACTTTCAGTAAAACCAGGGCTGTAGACCCTATCAGTTGTACCATGATGCTCAGCAACAAAACACACAGTCATTTCAACTGTACAATATACTATTCTGATCTAGTGAAAAGATACTAGGCACAGTATAAACCTATAACTCTGATTCAGGATAACAAAGTTATTCTAGGGGAGTTGGACCTCTGGGTGTAATTTTCAATTACAGTTGCTTTTCAGTTCAAAGACTAAGGGAAGCAATAACTCTAACTTATTTTAGGATAATACATTTACACTCAAGGTAAGCAAAACCTATACACTTTTCACAGGAGCTATAAGCAACTTAAAGGCACGTGTAACCTAAGTCTCTGTTTGTATCTGTCTAAAACAGACCAGGGAAAGCAAAATACAGTGTTACACTTTATAAATCACCCAAATTTATTCTAGGGCGGTAAAACCTAAGGCAATCTTATTCTGGACAGGCCAACAGCAAGTCAGGGGAAGCAAAACCCAGTTGGGGACACATATAATTATACTAAAAGGAATAATAAAGTGAAACCAACAGCTCTACTTGTGTGTAAGAGGCACAACCAATGCACAGATGAGTAACATTACTGTATATCTACTTTACTGAATGGTAGAACATTACTAAGGTAAATAAACTAGCCTTTAATTAACTTTGCAGAAAGGTTATAACATCATTCTGTTTAATGTAAAGATAGTTTGATCCTCTAATGAAGTCAAGGTAAGCCTTTCACATCAGTAAAAGTGTTCGACAAATCACTTCCACCAGCCATTAATGTTGAGTTTGTCCTTGTAAACATACATGTTGCATGTATTTAAAATGAGAAAGGAGATACTCAGTATCTCCCCAGCACTCCATATTAGGTGGGGGGAGCTGGTCTTCATTAATAAAATGTAAAAGGGATCCAAAGATCCTTTCTACCCTTGGGAACTGTAGTTCTCTCAAGGTTAACAAGAAAAAGTCAAAAACAGAGCGCCTACGGCAACCCAGCAACAACAAGTACTTATTGCCAAAAATTTGTCAAAGAGGATACATTTTAAAAGAAACTATGGAGAGCCCAAAAAACCACACCCATTAAATGAGTAAAACATGCTGTGAGAGTCGAAAAAGGTTCCACTCACAGAGGTATAAGAAAAAATAATCCACTGCTAAAGCTAAATGTTCTGGGGTTGACACAGGTTAGGAAGATGTTTCACTACTATGAAAATGTTTCCTAACAGAGGCCATCAGCGCAAGTGCCGTGGATTGATTGTGTGCATGGGGTTTGTGTCAGCAGAGGGTTTGACACACAACAAGCCTCAGTGTACCTTTCACAGATGGGAAATAACTATTTGCATATCATTATTTCTCCCACCCAAATGGGCAGTCCAACACCGAAGTGCTAGGGCAATCCTCCTCTGGACAATAGTGCCAATAGCAACCCCAGACACGTGTCTTCTAGTAAGTGGATAAGCAATATAAATGAGGGAAAGGTAAAAGATGTACATTACTTTGTAATACATTGGGCCTCATTACACGTTGTGCGGTAGGGATTTAACGTTACCGGTAAGGGAATACAGGTATCGTTAAATCCCCATGCCAATTACGACCCGGCTCACCGCTATTAGCGGCACCGCTAAGTACGGTGCCACTAATAGCGGCTAGTCCGCGTGCGCGTGACCCTCCATCCGGTAAATAATGCAATGCCGCTAATAGCACACCATCACAAGCCAAACGGACATGCTAATAGCGGCATGGTAAAGGCCCCAAAACCCCTTACCACCATGGCACTAATACCGGCATCGCGAACCACCCATTAATAGAACTGAGCAGTGTTCCCACCTGCCACAGGTGGACACAATCAGCACAGGTGGAGGCAATGGACACTGTGGCAGCACAAGAGGAGCACACCACACCCCTTCACACACCCCTTCCCACACAAAGATGGTTCCAATACTCGCAGCATTACATGGGCTGGAGGACATGATTGCAGTGCAGCACCACAACAACAGACAGCACAGAGGGTACGCAGGAGGAGGAGGAGGAGGAGGGCAAAACAGGTGCAGCAAGCATTGCCAGGGCACCTAGTCATACCACAGAGGCAGCCACCAATCCCCAGGATCAGAGCCAGGGTTAACCTAACCCCTGAGCAGATAAACACCCTGTACCGTCTGGACCGGGATACCATCACCAGCATTGTGGACATGATACATGACGACATTGTCAGCCTCATAGACATCCGAACTGCCATCCCCCCTCTACTCAAGGTGGTGACTGTGCTCCACTTCCTGGCCACAGGCACCTACCAGCATACAGTGGGGCAGATGCATGGCATCTCACAACCAGTATTCTCATGCATGCTGAACCAGGCACTCGATGCCCTCCTGAAGCATGCACCTGAACACATAGTCATGCCACGGACTGCCCAGGAGATCGCAACCACCAAAGTTGGCTTATATTCACTGGCAGGCATCCCAAGTTGCATTGGGGCCATCGACTGTACCCATGTGGAATTGGTGGTCCCACATCACAATGAAGTAGTCTACCGAAACAGGAAGCGATTTGACTCCATCAATGTCCAAATGGTATGTGACGCTAACAAGATAATCACTCATTGTTGTGCCCGATTTCCTGGATCAACCCATGATTCCAAGGTACTGCGGAACTCAACCATACCACGATACATGGAGCAACAAGCTGGACTATGTTTGTGGCTACTTGGTGAGTAGCAGGGCAAGCACATGGCAGTGTGATTGGGGGGGGATACATACTCCAACTGGGTGTGATTGGGGGGGAGAGATACATACTCCAACTGGGTATGATTGGGGGGAGAGAGATACATACTCCAACTGGGTGTGATTGCGGGGGGTGGATACATACTCCAACTGGGTGTGATTGGGGGGGGAGAGATACATACTCCAACTGGGTGTAGCCTGTCATCCGTAGGACAAATGGGCATACAGATGTACGCCAATGTCCATCAGAGAAGGCCGCAATGTACTTGAGATGAACCTGCATGCAATTATAAGCTACACAACATAGAGAACAATCCAGGTCTACGAATATTACACATCCATCCACATCCACATTGCACATTATGCCACACCACATAATACACGATTCAGCAACATGGCATCAAGATGGTAATACAGTATCAGTGCAGCACAACATCAATACAGGAATGTGCCCTTGAATGCATGCAAAGAGCTCATCCCTAGCCTTAGCATTGAACCCCACACCTATAGCACCAGTGAACTGATGCTACACAGCATGGCAACATCAATGTCGGATTGGCAGTACACTAGCAGTGTGGTACCAAATATGCCTGGGCTCAGGGACACCTAAGACCTGGCCTCACCCAGGACATGTCAATTGCTGTTGGAGGCATGATTCAGGCATGTCCACTTGCAGGGTCAAGTACACCTTTGCACATTGCAGTCACACAGATTGTCTGCATGCATGCTGGTAGTCGTCGATCACAATCAGTATGCATAGTTGATTTGTCTGACATGTACATGCCACTCCAGAGTTGAACAGTAACAGGCCCCCATTCTTCCCCCCATACACGCGATGCCGGCTATCCCCTGAAGAGGTGGCTCCTTACCCCTGTACGGAACCCACATAACCGGCACGAAGAGGACTACAATCGTGCACATACCCGTACCCGTGTTGTGATTGAGCAGACATTTGGCCTTTTGAAGACACGGTTTAGGTGCATAAGCAGGTCGGGTGGTGCTCTCCTGTACTGCCATGAGAAGGTGGCCAAGATCACCATGGCATGTGTCATGCTGCACAATATGTGTATCAGACGGAATGTGCCACTGCCCCCTGACGTTCAAATGCAACCACCTGATGAGGATGATGATGGTGATGAGGACGGAGGTGAAGGGGATGCAGGTCAAGCAAGGGGCGATGGTCAAGAGGGACGTGATGTGAGACAGCATCTGATCAACCAAATGTTCTGAGTAACATGGTCTCACTCTGTACGATGGATATGGGTAGAAATGCACTGGTGTCTGTGTTGAAGCGCACAATGGACCCTGTCACCAATAAAGTACACATGCACAATGAAGAAGTCCAAGCCTAATATTAATTTTTTGATTAATCACCCGTGTATTAACGAATTTAAAGATGTATAAGTGCATGTCCCCAAACATCCCACCACCCTTCCCCCCTCCCCCCACAACAGTCCCAAAACACCCTTCCCCCCCTCCCCCACAACACTCCCAAAACACCCTTCCCCCAACCCCCCACAACAGTCCCTTATGTGTCTGGCACGATGTTGTGCAGCTGCACACGTGGTGGGTTGACCCTGCAGTCCCTATTCCCCATTGCCACCACCAGCATGAGGAGGCTGGCTTGACGTGCGCCTGGTGGTGCGCATGGAGCGGCGGAGGGGGCTTGTCTGCCTCAAACTGGTGGATGAAGATGATGTGGCTGTCAGTCCCGGTGGTGGTGGTGGTGGTGGGAACTGGCGGTCCATTGCGTCCGCTATCCGCGTGAGGACCTGCCTGAGTTGGCTCATCTCCCCACACAGCCTGTTGGTGCAGGCTTCAATTGCCTCCCTTGAGTGCCTGGCAGTCTCTGATATCTCCCCCCTGAGACGGGCAGCCTCTTCGACATGCTGCCCAACCAGCACAGTTATCTCCTGTTGGTGCTGCCTGATGCTGGCCAGGTCAGGGTCAATGTGGCGTTCCCGTGGTGTGGCTGCTGCGCCTACCTCTGCAAGCAGGACATCTGGTGAAGCCACCCGTGGGCTACTGAACCCTCCCATGTTGTCCTCGCTAAACTGGCCATTGACACTGGACCCAGGTGTCTGCTGTGGATTTGCCTCAGGGGTTCCGGGGGGGTTGCGGTGTGCATGCCCATGGGCAAATCTATCACCTCATCCACATCCGAGAGCGGCGCTGTGGCTGCCGCCTCACCTGTGGAACTTGTTGCAGCAGAGGGTGGGCCCTCCGTGGCTGGATTCTGTGGTGGGGGGTTCACTTCAGAAGGTGGGCCAGTTGTCGCTGGTGTGGACAGCGCTATGGCAGCAGTGGTGCTCCGCCGATATTTGGCACTTGGGATGGGAACTCTTCTCCCTTTGCCCCTTGATGATGTAGGGGTGTCCCCTGTGTCCTGTGGCCTTGGTTTTTTCGTGGCAGAGGGTTCCAGAGTTGCAGTGCCAGGTTCATCACTGTCTGTATGTGAGCCTGTCGGGGACAAAGAGGGGGATGGCATTGGTGACGGTTCAATGTACTTCATGCACAATACATTATTCTAGCTGTTGTGAGCATTGGGACTTCATTGGTAGGGATGCAGATGATGTGTTTGTTGAGTGGGTCATCCACGCATGGTTGTGTGTGGCACTTGTCTCTGGTGATGTGTGCATGTGTGTGTGTTTGGGTTTGACACTGACATGGCCAGGGTTGCATGCATGTATGGATGTTTGCGCATCCATGAGTTGATTATGGGCTCACATTTGGGGGGAGCTGAACATTCACAGTACATACTTTCATGTGTACACTCACCTCCATCGGATGTAGTTGCCACACCATGCTCCATGGTCCCGACTCCCTCAATCGATTCTACTCCAATCATGTTGGCACAGGTCGCTTCCGACTCCTTTAATTTTATCGGCGAATCAGATCCACCAGCTGTGGCTTTGTTGTGGTTCGCAGACAGGATGCTTCCCACCGCTTTCTGCACTCCCGGACAGTGCGGGGGGTGGTGCCCACTGCACTCACTTTCAGGGCAACCTCTGCCCAGATTGCCTTCTTGCGGATAAGGGTCTCCCGACGCATGTCGCTCGTAAATAACAACTTCGGTATTCAGTGCAAGGGTGTCTGTGAGCATTGTTAGCTCCTCGGTGTAAAACCTTTCCTTGCGCTGGGGGTCAGTTGTTTTTTTAATAGCCTTAGGCATGGCAAGGGTGTCCTTGTGGCTTTCCAATAGCAAAGTGCTCAAAACACGTCCAGGGGGCAGAGGATGGCAATGGATTGTGTTTTTAAAGATGGCCGCCGTGCTCCTTCCCGTTCCTGTGCGATGACGCTATTTCCTGTTCCGCTATTTAACGGTGACCGCTAATTGCGGTGGCCGTTATTAGCGGTGACCGCTATTTGCATGTTGCAGGAGGTCGGAAGTGCTGTCAGCGCTTTCATCGGTGCCGCTAAGGGTCTTTTTGGGGTTCATAGCGGCATGGCGGTAGGGGCAGTACCGGCATGGCGCTATGCTCGTGTCCGCATGCTCGCAATGGTACGCTGTTAGCGGCCTCTTGTAAAGGTGGACACGTTAATAGCGCCATGCTGGTAATTTGTGATTTTTACCGCACAACGTGTAATGATGCCAATTATGTAGCATTGCATTTGTAGGTGTAATAGCATTAGATTGTTTCTGTACAATGTCCAAACATCAGGGAACATATCTAAAATGTTATTCCGACCATATTTTGAAGACAGCTATAAATCATTTAAAGCTGGAAGTCAACCTTTCACCAAGTTCTGATTTTGGAGGACAAGACTGGTATGCAATATTTAGTCGCATTGTATGTGTCATGGGAACAAAATGAGGAGCCATTCCATGAGTATGCATGGCCAACACAATCAATGTCAGATGTTTCACAAATTCAAAATCCATGTTCTGGTATATTGGCTTGGCCATCCATTGTTTCCCTTGTTTTGAAAAGGCAATGAGGTAACAAAGCATCCCGAATGTGCCTGCAGTTGTCGCTTGTTCCCTCCCAATGTTCTCATTGTGCCCAAGTACAGCTCATTCTGTTCTGGCCACAATATTGTCTATGCCAAAATGCAACCTTTTGGGCCTGTACTTTAGGCACATATTATGGAACACCTCCAAATCTCCAGTATGACAGAATTCGGTGAGTCCCATCAGGGCTCTTGAAAGTGTTTTATTGTACACAATCTTCTCAAGTGCATTGTGTGGAGCGGAACATGGCACCAACTACTTTTTCTTGCGTTCCTGCTCCTTCAATAAAGGTCCATGTGCTCATTTGTGGAAATGTTGGTTTTCTGTTCATGAGTGTACGTTTTAACAATGGTGCATCAATGAATGCCATTTCTATAGTAAAATTTCTAAAGATCAATCACAAGTTTTGGAGCTCCACCAAAGCTGATTGCTAATAGACTGAGACCACTTTAAAATGTTTTCTGAACCCTTTTTTATACCAGCAGCTGTCATTTTTTTATTGATTGATTTGGCAACTTGCCATACATCAAACTGATGCCGAATAACTGAAACGTGCCTTTCAGTGGCTATCAGGTCTATTTGCATTATCCTGGATTCCAGATGTTCAATGGATTTAATAAAACCATGTTTCTCTATGGCTACAGAAGTTGTACATTCAGACACCTGCACAATGCGAACTCACCATTTTATTACTTTCCATATCTTGAAAGTGGTATGTGCAATACTTAGCAGAAAATCCTGGACTGTCACACAGTCCATTGCCAGCCTGATTTGCCAGAGAATGTAGTGTCCATTGACATCTGTTCAAGTTTCCAAGCATGACTAATAGGCAAGCTGAAGTTGAGATCTTGAGCAAATTCCGCAGTCAATTGCGTTGAAACTTCAGCCTCTGTTAGTTCAGGCTGTGATATTTCCGCATGAATTGGAGAAACAGGTAACATTGAATGTTTGTTGCGTGGAACATTTTTAGAGGGTGTAAATTGTGTCAAAGGGTCTGCGAGCAATTGTAATGCATCTTCATTGTCTTCAGTTTCATCTGGTTGAGTTTGCACAAAGTAGCAATCGTCCATGGTAATTTTGATTGTTCGCAGGTGGGATTCCATTCATTTTCATGCCACTTGACATATGCATCACAAGTCTGAATATTGACTGGTCCACGCTGTACTTCAAATAGTAGTTGCTCCATTGTGAAATCTGTTTGCTAAGCAACATCTTTGGTTTCAGTTGTCTGAGTCTTTATACTCCTCTTCCTTCTTTCTGGGCCTCTAACAGGTTTATAGAAAAACATGCTCAATGTATAGCGTATATACAGAAGATTTTCCAACTGAAATATAATATGACTAAAACATCTGCTTAAAAATATCTCCCAAGCAAGCTGGTTTGTTCTGTAACCTTGTTTTCTTAATTCGATTCGAAACCGTGGCCTTCTCTTTGACGACCGCAACATCAAGCTTTAAAAAGAGTGTCTTAAATGGTTTAAATAAAGCAAATTTCATTTCCACTCAAATAAACATATGTACATATATACAAAAAAAAACAACTTGATGGACTTTAAAACATTACAACATTTTAAAAATGTATTCCCAATCCAATGTGATGCCCAATTGTATTTCATATTAGGTTTTGTGTACCTCTGGTCCATGTGCCTCTTCTAATTCCACATCTTAAGTACATTCCTTGGAGAGAATAATCATTAAAAAAATTAAATGTCAATTGTACTGAAATGTAAAATGCTTCACTGCACAGAGCACGTCTGCACAAAGTAGTTTAAATGATTACGAACCATATACTATAAGGTTTGTTGTTGCAAACAAATAGAAAATTCATATGAACATACCCTCGAAAACAGTGTACGTGATTTGGTCATAATATAAATTTCAGATTTCACCTGATAACCTTCCGCGATGACACAAGGACCTGATCTGAGATCACCCTGCAAAAATATTGATTAAAATGTTGCCTTCAAAAGTAGTTTGGTTTGTAATGTTTTCTTTGTAAAGTTGTAAAGAACCACAATCAGAAAAGTTTGAAACAGTGCAAAGGTACGAGCATTTCAGTCTCAAAGTATATCCTTTATAGGATTTACTTTCATTCTGGCCAGTAAACTCTAAGTACGCATACCTCATACTCGGGACCTGTTGCAAAGGAGGAAGTAGTCGAAGTTCCAGCATCCCCCTATAATATAGTACTTTTTAAAATATGGATGAAAAAGCGAAATGAAACTGAAAAAAAAGAGATGCAGATGATGGTACATACAGAGAGACTCCCATACATGCCACTTTGTGTAACTAACTAATACTAATATATCACAAAAAATAAGGAGTAAGCTGATAAATGTTATCTACTCACACCCCTTCTCTTCAAATAGGGCCCTCTGATAGATTTACCGGCACTATAAATCTTGAAAACATAGACTGCGTGCCACACTTTAACTTTCAAACAACATTTTTTGTTTATTCAAAATTCTTCAAGTAAAACATAACACTACCCTCACCTAACACAGTGTAATAACTAACCCTAAAACCATAGTATCTAAAACTTAGGCCTCATATTTATACACATATCCAAGACACAAACGATATCACATAACAAAATACAAAAAACCTAAATGTGTCATTAAAAAACATATGATCCCAACATGTTTCTGTTCTTCAAAGCCCCTTTCGGGCGAACATTCTTCGCTATTCTCCTCAACACCGTGTTGAATGGGTAGTTACAGGCAGACAGAGCCTGGAAAGAAAAAGACAGAGGACACTAATAAGTTCCAAAG
Source organism: Ambystoma mexicanum (assembly GCF_040938575.1). Taxonomy (NCBI): domain Eukaryota; kingdom Metazoa; phylum Chordata; class Amphibia; order Caudata; family Ambystomatidae; genus Ambystoma; species Ambystoma mexicanum. The sequence continues at coordinate 234,240,194 of NC_090927.1, read as the reverse complement.
GGAGGGGAATACTACAAAAGTGTAAATGTGAAATCGGTTCAAACCATGATGCCAACCTCACAAGGGTCAAAAACCCTTTAGATTTACCTTCAATTGGTGAATCTCCAATGCACGTCTGTAAATGACCAGTATGCTAATCTCTCGCAAAAATGAGAAACCAAAACTTCACAGGGCGTCACAGTCCGCCGAGATATTGCAACACCTGAAAAGACAACCCAACTTTCAGAGACCATTCACTCTATAACAGCCAAGAATCACTGCAAGAGCTAAAGCTATAGAATATTCATGCCAGATGTGATAATTACCTTCAAACAAGTAGAGATGCCCACTGCATATAACCAATACTATACATAATAATTTTCAATATGTTGAAATTCCAAACATAACACATTCACCTATTGTTCATTCACATATAAAGGACTAGTACAATATAATTACTTGATGTGCAAGTGAGGTTGATGTTGACTCCGGAAAAGTGTTTGATGCAGAATCTTGCTCCTACATTTTCAGAAAATAGTACAATGGAAAAGGTAAATTAGTATTAGAAATGTGGCTACATCCAATGCTGTAAAATATCACTTAATGCAAGTCGGTAGGGCTCACCGTTGGGGTACTAGATGTGCCGGTGGTTTCGTCACTGGTGTGGGTCTGTGCTTCCATCAGTGTGCTCTATGTAAAGAAGGACAGGTCAACCAACACATTTCGAAAACATTATGTGACTTTTAAAGGGCAATATCGACGTTTTTACTGAGGGTCACATTTCACTAATTTATTAGAGGCTCCCGATAGCGGGGATAGACAAAGTATACCAAAGTGAAACATTTTAAAATGTTGGTGATTTTGGTAACTATGGAAACTTGAGTACTATTACTTTGATGGAAATAACACCGAAAACTCTAAACCATTCATCAAGTTACCTTTTCAATACACTACTTTAAATAAAACGAGAGATCATAGAGAGTACATATTTATACAGACCATCATCCTGCATACCAACAAACATAACAAATATATCATCCACTACTCACCTGAGCCAGTGTGTGCCGAAATTGAGTCAGAATTGCATTTGGAAGCCATTTATGAAGAAATCTAGGTCGAAGCTTTTTTGTGTACTTTGTTTGTACATATCGTCAGTAAAGTGCAGGCTGCAGATGTGGAATCGATTGGCCATCATGTCTCCCAAGACAGCCTGGGCTCTACTTTCAATCTCGTTCACTGGAAAACTGCAATTTGTAATCCATCTTCTTATTAAATCAATATCCTTTGGGAATATATGCAGGACTGTGCCCTGGGTTTTGGCATGGCTCATAGAAGGGCAACCGATAATGATACATGAAGGCATTCTTGAAAAGTCTGTAAGATCTGTATAAAAAAATATAATTAATTATTATATATAATTCTGTATGAATGTGAATAAAGCCATTATTACACAGCTTTGTCTGTACAGTTTGTTTTAAAGAAAGAAAGAAAACATGTGTAACCTAGTCGAAAGAACACAGTGATAACTTTCTTACATAATTGATTGTTATACGGCAAACCATAACGTATTACTCGTCCATTGGATGATCTTTCAAGCATCAAAAGAAAACATGCTTGCAAACATGGACCACAAAACATTCCATTCTATTATAATGCACAGTGAGCCAATGTGATATTTACCGAGATCAAAATACATCAAACATTCGATAATGGTTAAGTCTTTGAAAGAAATGAACATTAGAATACTGGGTAGATTAGGTGGAAATCGATAGAAACTTTCAGAGCAGCGATCGATGAACATAGAGAAGCAAATAGGTGACCTAAACAAATTATATGATTCAGCAAGCAGGGGGACAAGAAGCCGTGGAACAGGTATCCGAGGAACAGGTAGCTTGATGACGATATACCTTGCCAATCTCAGAGATATTCTCCTGGTAACTGTCAAGGAGTTTATGAAGGCTTAGAAAAGTGAGTGTGTATGTGAATGTGTGACTTGTTCATTGTAACCCACTCAGATGCCAATGTTTCACATCTGAATTACCCACCCGCCCATCACCCTTCGACTGCACAGGCATAGGCTTGCTCGTACTGCCTATAGGGCAATAGGCCAGGTTTGAACCACAAATGCAAAATGCTTGTGTGGGTCATTTTTTTTATGAACGTGCCCAACTTTTTTGGGCCATGTTGGCCAGTTTGATGAGTTACTTCAAAATGTGGCTGGTAGTAATGAACACTGTTGCTGAATATATATTTTTTTAAATGCACATTTTGCCTCACCTTTTCATCAAAATACTCACCTTTGGGTAATGTTCAAACAGTGTCCAAAAAGGAATGAATAGCAACTTCGAACTGTGTGCCACATTTTCATTGGTGCCCAAGAAAAATGTATGCCCAGTATGACCCTGTTCATAGGTGCCAACTGCTACTAGGGATGAGGATGGATGGGGACGAGGTGAGCACAAAAGTCCCAGAACACTGCTCAACGGACAAAAGCATATGTTGATAGCAGGGACGGGGTCTTGAAGTGGGGAGTCAGGAGTCACTGGGTCTGGCCTCGCCATGTGGACAACGGATATCACAGCACATAGGATATATTCTTTGAGGATAGTCGCAGCCACATCGGCATTGCATGGAGGAATGGGGACACAAGTAGTCAACAAGATAGGAGGTTGGAAATCACATTGTTTCACAAGATGTATAAGACCCGAGATAACAAAACGAATATCTTTTAACAGATAATAGAAACCCCACAAAACAGCCTGTATCATGGGACATTCCTTTGTGGGCAGGACAGGAAAGTGGAACGAAGAGTCATGAAACAAACTACCATTTAAAAACATGATCACATCCTGGTGGGAGCAGTCTATTCTGACCAAGAGCTTTTCCACAAAAATTGAACACACCTATCAGTAAATTGGATGGAATTATTCCATACAGGGATTTTAAACATACTAGCAACAAGGGTGTGCAAAAAGAGCTTTAGGGGAGCAAGGGTCTTTTTGGTGAACCCGAGTGGCCCTGGACCCACTCAGGTGTGGCAGCATGGGCCTGGAAGGAAGCTGCCTGCAAGCACAAGAGTGCTCACCAGACAAGATGTAGGTCCCCAACACAAAGACCTGAATGCACACAATAGGGGCAGTTGGTGAGACAAGGAGGGACAGTTCATGTTTCACGATCCAGATGCCAAGCAAAGTTCAGAATTATGATAACGCTGCACACCGGTTGATTTGTAACATAAACACTGTAATCTTGTTTGGTTTATTATTGTTTTGTTTAATAAAAGCCACAGAATGTTATTGCCAATACAAAAACAAAGAGTCTGCATAATTGTGTATGATACGTAATGTATATTTTCAATGCTACACAGCATCCACACACACCGAGCCCCGTTGGGAGTGCACAGTCATAGGTGTGATGTGCCATTGATACTGGAGGGGGGATGGAAGGGCATGAGGTGAGCACAACAGACCCTGAACACTGCTGAAGGGACACAAACATATGTTGATTGCAGGGGCAGGGTCTTGAAGAGGGGAGTCTGGAGACACTGGGTCTTGGGAGGCCATGTGATCATTGGTCACTGTACGGAAGATCCCTTTGAAGTGTGCGTGGCATTTGGCAATTTGAGTGTTCTCACCTACCCAGCCCCCTTGGGAGTGCACAGTCATAGGTGTGAACTGCCATTGATACTGGAGGCGGGATAGATGGATATGAGGCAAGCGCAAAAGGCCCCGGACACTACTGAAGTTACACAAATGTATGTTGATTGCTGGGGCGGGTCTTGAAGAGGGGAGTCTGGAGGATCCCTTTAAGTCTTACATGGTGTTTGGCACCTTGAGCGTTCCCACCCACCCACTTCTGAGGGGGAATGGATGAGGATGAGGCAAGCGCAAAGGGGCACTAACCATTCTTTCATGACCCTCATAGACGATTGAGCGTGTTCTTGACTCACTGAAAAATTTAAACAACTATTCATTTATGCTCATTTGTATTGTATTTAGTTTGGTGATGCTAATGGCACAAACAAACTACAAATTGTATACTTGTGGTTGCAGCATAGTGTGTGAAAATCCCCTGTACTGTCCACTGTCACTTGGGAATTTGGCGCGAATGGCTCGAACGACACAGGCGGGTATTACTCGTTGAACATGGAATCCTAGCCTCCCATAAAGCCACTGTGTAAATGTACGTTGGGCCACAAGCCTGTACCACCTGTGAAAGAGAAACATTAATATTTTAATTGAATGAACCAGTTAAGTGTGGTTATGAACCACCTTGGTCGAAAAAGCATCCTAAATTCTATAGCATAGTTGCCCTTAGAAAATTAACTTTCTGGAAAAATTTACTTGGGCTTTGAAGTATCGACAGATTACAAAAGTGAGCACCCATTCAAATCAGAACTGTTTGGGCCATAGAGAAATATTATTTTTTTGTTGAAAGTGAAATACACGTAAGCGATGAACACTCTGATTTGCAATATGTGATAGAAATGTATTCAATTTACATACTAAATTCATTTGTCAGTGATTGATCGAAGTTACGACAATGTAGGAGAACAACACGAAATGTTAGTCGTCTCAGGGCCCTATTCTTAACTTGGCGCAGTGAATGTGCTAAAGAACACGATTCACTGCGCCAAATCAGGATGCCCAGGCTCCACCACTATTCTCAAGTGGGCCTGGGCGTCTGCATAGTGCACGACAGTGCACCTTCATCATTGCACCTGTTTTTGGCTTAATGGGCACATTCCTGAAATCTCTGCAGCCTTTTTGTAAAATAACGACATATTTGTTATTTTATAAAACTGCTGCCGAGTTTATATACACCAAAGTAAGCAGCTTGAACTATACACCCGTGTGTTGCATATGATCATTTACATATACACCAAAGTAAGCAGTTTCACGTTTGTAGAATACAATGTTGAAGCTGCTTACTTTGGTGTGAATTAAAGTGTTCATATACACTGTGCACTGCAACAAGTCTTCTTGTGGCACTCCTCCACAATACCGGCACCAAAATGGTACTGTATAAGTGTGCCACTTTAGTGCACATTTAAAAGTGGAGGAGTGCCACAAGAATACCTGTTTTAAGTGTCAGGTTATAAATGTGGCGGTTGCTAGATTGGTTTCCCGACCATCCTAGCAACTGCCACATTTATTCCAAAAGTGGTGCATTCATACCGACTTCAGAAGAATGTGCCACCTTCAGAATAGGTCTTAAGTGGGGGGGCGCTGTTGCGCACGTGGAGAGATGGACACTCTTGTGTAGGCTCTGCAGACTTCCTGGGCTGCATCGCCAATAAAAGCGCCTAAAGAAGCCGGTTCCACACAATATTCGCCAGAAGTGTTCCGTCATGTCCATAGATCACCCATACAAAGTTTGAACGAGATCGCATGCACAAATCTGGCGATATACACTGAAGATGTTTCCTCGTGAGCAGCGGGAGACACCTCGCCACGTAAACCGCAGAGCGGGATGAGGAGCCCAGCGGTGAAACGAATCGAGGGCTGCGCGGCATGGCTGCGAGGCCTGCCAGCGCATGAAGGGTTGTGGGCACTCCGGTCCCCATCGAGCGCCTGCTGACCCCAACCATGCAGTCATCTCGGCGGGGGTGGCAGAGGAGCGGGGGGCCCAGAACCCACGAAGCAGACGGTAACGAGGAGGGGGGTCTATACATACCAGTGGGACCAGTGGCAGTCTGACCTCCGGACCCATCCTCCCCCCCTCGGTGGGTCACCCCTCCCCTGCCGCACTGAGAGGACTGGCGGAGGGGGACTGCGAGGGCAGGAAACTTGGCTCTCCGTCATGGGCGCGTGGCTTCACCAGGCCCACGCCCAACAGTAATTGCGAACTGCAACCCCATTAATCAAGAGGCCCCTCTGCCCGCGGCTGACATTTCGGGCCCCCACCGGCTGGGGAACTGGGCACACTCCTCCCCGGGACAACTGGGTGCATGCGGCACAACTGCACAACGCCACTGCGGCCACAGCGGCCTGATATCCCCATATCAACGGACCCTACCACACTGTGGGGAATCCATTTCTGCTCGCCCCAGTGATAAGACATTGAGACTAGACCGGCAACCTGCCGCCAGTCCACACCAGGAGGGGAAGCCCATTGGGAGTCGCTTCAAGAACAGATTACTCCAGTATTAGCCGACCTGGACTACAAGAGTGGGACACAGGCCCCCCCTCCTCAGGGCTGCCCCAATGTAAAGCAGCCATAGTAAGGGGTGCAAAGAAACACTTACAGGACAACCAGCACATACAGAGGAGAAAAGGAGCATCACGACACACCTCACCTCGACCAAAGGTGGGGAGCCTTCCTCAAATAGCGGGGCGAACACACCGAACGCCGACCTGAGAAACCCCCCCAACACTAAGCGCTATAAAACAGTGCACGCAACAAGGGGACATCACGCTGTCTCTGTGTCGACTGAACTTGGATAATAGACACAGGTGTGGGAAGTTACATTTTCAGGACAGACCACAGAGCACAGGGAAAAAGCAAGCTGGGGCATAACTCATCAACGCTCTGATCACAGGATACTAGCGCCCCACACCACCGTCAAGCCTGCCTTGCAAAACTCGATGACGCCTGGGCCGAAAGTGTGCAAGACAGACACAAACCCCAAATCTCCACGAGATCTACAAACCATCTACTTACTGGGCACAATACAACAGAGGCAGCAGTAAACCCACTGGAGAAACAGCAGACACAGACTGGGGACAGCCCTACAAACTATATAGTGAAACTCCTACAAACAATCGCAGCAAGCGGATATGACCCACTTCTACCACACGCTGCGAAGGCCACCGTGAACACCACAACCCTGCTGCAACGCAAAAAACGAATCTGAAGTGAAAGCCAACAGAAACCAACCCCAGAGGTGTCAAATACGATGCCCAAGGGCTTCGGACCCAAGAAAGGGAAATGAACCATAGAAAAATATACAACAACGACGAGAAGAGAAACAGAACCCATGATGTCTAAAGAAACACCACCGCAAACAGAACCCGACACGCCTGCCCACATGATGGACCCACAGTGGTCTTCCTGGCCATGCAGCAAGGGTTCTCAGCTCTTAATGAAAAACTAGATGGGATAACAGCCAATGTTGCCTCCATTGAAACGCAACTGGATAAGACCACATAGAGAATCACAGAGGCTGACACATGGATTTCCGGCACAGAAGATGCGCCGGAGGCACTGAAGTCCACAGTATCAACAATGGCAATGGAATTGGGAATGATATAAAATAAGTGCAAGGATTTGGAAGCCAGGTCAAGTTGGAACAACATCCGTATAGTCAGCGTGCCGGAAGAAGCCCTGAAGGGACCCATGGAGCAGGCTGTGGAGAATCTTCTGCGCAATCTTCTGGGGGATCGCGGATGTGAGCGTGCCCACAGATCCCTTGCACCAAAACAACAAGCCCGGAGCATACCTGAGGCCCATCATAGCATGCTTGATGAATTATAGGGACAGAGACTTAGTGCTGAAAACCGCCCGAGAAAAACAAGAACTGAGATCGGAAGCTAATACTATACGCATTTTCCCAGACTTCACGCTGGTGGTGCAACAAGAAAGACGCCTCTTCACTGGGGACATAAAACTATTGTGCGAAAAACATGTTCCCTATGCCATGTTATACCCGGCCAGGCTAAAGATACAGCATCAAAACAAAACCTACTGCTTCACATATCCTGAGGAGGTGGCGAGCTCACATCCCAATCCCAACTCCTCCACCTGGAACTGAACAGGATCCCTGAAGAGTGGAGACTTTGCAACGGCGGAAGCACTAGAATAACAAACAATGAAGTGACACGGAGGCCCCCTCACCCCCGGGGTGGCCCCATACAAAGGGCACATTCGAATTGGTTTATATATGCCAAGAATGAGGACTTCCCCTTTACTAGCCAAATGAGTGAGAGCAACAACATACAGAACTGGCCACACTGAGAAAGGATATAAGCGTCTGTGGCCCAGGATGTCGCTACAGACCCCCCTGTAGCAGGTGCACTATAAGTTGATGGGTGGGGGAAGGGAGGGACAAGTGGGCATATTTGAAGTTTGGGGAACTATGAGAGAGGGGGAGGGTCACAGGGTATGTTTATTGGGGCTCAGTTTTTTTTAAAGAGAAGATTAATACAACAAAAAAGCACACAGGTGATGGACATGATCAAGAACAATAGCATAACAAAAATGGAACATATTACACATAATCTTACCCATATCCAAGGAAATGGCTAATGCAGGTAACGGGGATATTAAAATGTTGAGCTGGAATGTTCGAGGGCTGGCTTCCTGTATCAAGAAAAGGAAAATATTTGCATACATTAACAGACAGGGCCCCAAGATGGTCTTTCTACAAGAAACACATTTAGGACACCAACAAGCCGGGCCACTTGCCCCGAATTGGGGGACACATAAACATTACACGTCATACTCCAATCGAGCAAGGGGGACAGCTACCCTCATACATAAAACTCTGACGTTCACCTGTCTCAACTCCGAGTGTGACCCTGGGGGAAGATATGTTCTGGTCCATGGCACGCTTCACGATAGAGAGGTGGTACTACTTAATATATATGGCCCAAATCTGGATGAGCCAGACTTCAATTCCTCTTTATTTGGAAAACTTGCAAAGTTCCCAACGACCCACCTGATATGTGGAGGTGACTTCAATACAATTTTAGACGTGCACCTAGACCGCATATTGAATTAACCAAGGGCACTCTCCAAGTCCGCCCAAACGATACTCACCCACATGGCTGACTTAGACCTGAGAGACGCATGGCGCTCTATGCATCCCAGAAAAAGGGAGTATACAAACTACTCCACCGTGCATGATATGCACTCCAGAATAGAGTTATGGCTAATCGCTAATGAAGCACTAGGCTGGGTTACCAACGCTCATATCTACCCCAGAACATACTCGGACCATTCGCCAATACAGTTAATGATAAGAAAACCTGAGATAAAAATAAACAGACCACCATGGAGATTTAAATCAGCTGCCCTCCAGGATCTGGTCTATAAGACAGCATTAGCTCAACACATACAGGAATACTTTCACATGAATGAGGGCTCTGTTTCTAGTCAAGAAATACTATGGCAGGCATTTAAATCTGCCTCAGAGGCAACACAATGTCCACTGAATTCGAAGTTCTCAAGGACATACATAGAAATCTTGCACGCCAAGAAACAGATATTGCTAATAAACAATCTCAGTATGCACAATCCCCATCTTCAAAACTACGTCTGGAGATTAAAACTAAATTAGACGAATTCAAGGAAGCAGCGAAACAAGAAATCTGTTACTTCGATAAACCCATAGCAGCGCAACGATTTGGGGAGGGCGAGCGCCCGGGGGGTCTCTAGCTAGAGCGGTGCGGAGCGAACGGGCCCCGACAGCCATCCCATGCATAAAATTAACAAACGGCAAAGTAACCACGGAAAGTACAAAAACCAGAGGGGCATTCTATGACATTTACAGGCAGCTATACTCCCCCCCAGAGCAACACAACCAATGAAGAAATAGATCAGTATCTCTCCAGTATACCAACGACACTGCTAACAGACGCCACTAGAGAAACTTTTGAAAACCCAATCACTGAGGCTGAGATAACAGAAGCTATAAAAGCGCTCCCCAACGGGAAAGCACCAGGCACATATCCTGGAATTCTATAAAGAGTTCAGTCCAATTCTCGTACCCAAGCTGCATGCAGTATGGACAGAGGCCCTAGAAAAAGGGGAACTACCGGAAACCACCAGGGAAGCGTTTATCACGCTATTACTTAAACCCGGAAAACCCCCAGATGAATGCGACTCATACAGACCACTCTCACTAATAAATACTGACGCAAAATTCTTCGCAAAAATATTAGCAACCCGACTAACCCCATAGATGCCCTACATGGTCGATGAAGACCAGGCCGGATTTGTTGCAGGTAGGTCCACGGCAACAAATATTAGATGGTGCCACAAGATCTTGGCGACAATACCCGAAGATACTCAAGGGGTGGCAGTATCTCTAGACATGCAAAAAGCATTCGACACAGTATACTGGCCCTTTCTATTCAGATCCTACAGAATTACGGGTTTGTCATAATTTCATCAAATGGATCAAAATACTGTACACACGCCCCTATGCCAAGATAAGTATCAACAGTACCTTATCAGACACACTAGAACTCCTGGAAGGCACCTGACAGGGCTTCCCACTGTTGCCGCTCTTATTTGCACTGGTGATAGAGCCTTTGGTGGACCTACTAAGGACCCGCTACAGTGCTTGTGGATTGAGGCTGGAAGGTAAATTGGATATCATTACTTTATATGCTGATGATATACTGTTGTACCTAAAAAAATTCAGATTACATGCTCGGCGTGATACTAACGGAAGTCAAGAAGTTTGGACACTTCTACTGCTTAAAACTTAATGCTAACAAATCTGAAATGTTCCCTCTCACAAAAGCAACAGTAGCACCTCATGATCTTCACAGACTCAGGTGGAGCCCGATACACATTCAATACTTAGGAACATACGTGGTTTGGACTGCCAAGTTATCACGCGCCCTAAATTATAAGACCCTGGCTGATGCCCTGTGTGCGAAAATGGCACAGTGGAGCGCCTTACCTATCTCAATGATGGGGAGGATCACCCTTATCAAAATCATAGTTTTCCCAAAACTCTTCTACCTATTCAATACAGTACTGGTGTGGCCTGGTCGAGCACTGTTCGCAAACATAAAAAGTGCCTGCATCGCATTCACATGGGGAGGGCATCTCAGATTAAGTTGAGGATGTTAACGGCCCCATATTCGCAAGGCGGCCTAGCGGCACCTGATTTTGACCTGCAAAAGCACACTACGCTGCCCAGTGGGCTACTAGCTTCCTAAACCCTGAGAGTACACCAAATGAACATCACACACCGGAACCCACCATACTGCTCCATAACATGACGAAGTCACGTCCCAAACGTTATAATTCCATTGACCCTACACCATTGACGAATACAGCCTCGGCCAGAATTGCCGACATATACGGCACAGATAAGATGTATCATCCTAGCATGCCGATCTGGGATGAGCCCCATATACCACCTACCCTAGACAAGGAGGACGCAGCACACTGGAGAACCAAGGGAATTGTTCAATGGGGTCAATTGTTCCCAGACAAACTTTTTGTTACCTGGGAAATCCTTAAAGGCATAGTGGGAGACAAAGCCAAATACAAACTGCACTACATGCGCATCAGAGCATCAATTAGGAATGTATGGCCAACTGTACCAGAAGAACCAGAGATAAACCTGGGATTGGGATACATGTTCACCGAAAGGGCAGGAAAAATCACGGTGTCCACATTGTATAAGACTATTGCTCAAACTCGCCCAGTGGCAGAGCACGAAGCCAAAACTAAGTGGGAACAAGACCTGGGGCATCAAATAGAGGACCACCAGTAGCTGCAGGTATGCATTTTGACCAAACACATATCCTGTAATGCCAGATACAAACGTATACATTATAGGATAGTCCACAGAACACACTACACCCCCGCTAGGCTCAAGAGCATCTTCCCCACAGCGGAGAGTACATGCCCGAGATGTCAATCCAAAGATGCAGGCATTTACCACATGTTGTGGACGTGTATAAAACTAAAAGAGTATTGGGCAGAGATTTGCACAGCGCTAGACGAAATGGCCGACCAGCCCATCTAGTGGTCATGGTCACCACAGTCATGTCTCCTGGGGGCCATGGGGAAGATGAACCCAACATGGCAAAAACTTCTAAATTTGAGCTTGCTGATAGCCAAAAGGGCAATATTGCTGAAATGGAAGAGTAGCACACCACCTACGAAAGCAGATTGGGAAAAAGACATGATATGGACAAACGACACCGAGGAACTGTATATAGACTCAGTACAACCCACTTCCAGACCCAGGAACATATGGAACAGATACAAACAATACCTATCAGACAAAGCAGAAGCCGAGGACCCGGAATGATACAAAATGTAACCTCATATGTTGTAATGTTTGGAATTCTCAACAAATGTGTGTATGATTTATCTGTGTGCAATAATAAATAAAGGTTAAAAAAAAAAATAGGTCTTAAGTAGCGAAAAACTTTGTTAACACTTTTAACAACCTTTTCGGTACTTAAGACCCAGTTGGGAATCGGGCCCTCAGTGGTCAAAATGACATCACATCTAGAGTATACTTACTCAGTACTTGGATTGTGAAGGCGAACTGTTGCATGACGTTCATGCATAAACACCATCATAATCCTCAACATAGACCTTGTGAGGCAGGCTGCCCTGAAGCTGTGCAGCTCGGTAGTGTGGCTTCTTCGGCTATGTATGCCGAGCATCAAGAGTTTTCTTGGCAGCAGTTCTCCACCTGGGTTGGCTTGACCTCGGAACGATTGCAGGTACACCATGTGGAAACCTCTACCATGTGACAAGGCTCAGGCTCATGCTCCAGTGATTCATCTTCCCTACAATCATACGATTCCCGCTTCTTTCTCTTTCTCTTTCCATTAGTTCCTCTTCAGAATACTCAGGCTCGTGCTGGTAGGGCTGTATTGTTGCCATTATACGACAAATATTTAAATAAAATTAAAGTACCTCAGTTCTGCTAATGTAAGTACCTGTTCGCAGGGCTTCGTAATAGGAAGATAGCTGAACAGAGCAGAAACGAGTCACGGGCGATCAAAACTAAATACAGTGAAACGATTGAAAAAGCAATGCTGTCTGCTCAGAAAGGCTCTGTTTATACTTGTTGAGGAAAGAAGCGTCCTGGCATTTCCATGGAGACACATTAATAGTTTGCACACAGAGAAAGTTGACACGAGACTTGCTTTGGCATTGTGAAAAGGGACGTAAAGCATCTAGTGATGTCAGTTTGAGGGGCGAGCAATCTGTATTCATGCTGCGAGGGCACTTGAACTTACACGTAATGAAAGAATGTATGTGATTATCTTCCTGGTTCTGCATCGAGTAACGTTATGGCGTGGCTGATACATGGAACGTTTGGGTACACTGGCCACGAACATCATGAAAATCGGAGGAGCATATCGTTTGGACTAGTGATGTCAGTTTGAGGGGGCGATAAGAATTCATGACGCGAGGGCACTTGAATTTAGGGCGATGCATCAATCGATAAGATTAGCACAAGATGGCTGCGCCCAACCCGTTTCTTTTTGCATGTGTAAAAGTGAGGAAAACTAAAGTAAGATGAACATGAAAAATGTTTAAGATTGATTACAGTATGCTTAAAAATACATGCCCGAACAATCGGGACAATAACATCTTTGAGCAAACAATTCCTTTAAGTAATATTACTGCATGCTGAGAGCCTTGCTGGGTTATAATGGCTCACAGCTCAACTGAATAGGGCCAAGTACAGCAAAGGGCCTTCAATTAGGGGTGCAGGCCATTACCACCCAGCATGGCGCGATGAGGGGGCATTATTACTATTACTGTGCCAGTTAGCAATTTTGGGTTCTAAGCAGGGAGATGTTCTGGAAAATGTTATCCATTGTGTTATACAAAAATCAAAATTCACATAAGATGCCTGCCAAGGAAATGGAAGCAGGGATCCCTGTGGACCCCTTCCGCCATTTCCATGGCAGGCCAGAGAGGATGAGGAGGTGAGCCAGATCCAGAGTAGACTTTCAGCATAGATGCAGGTAAAGTGGGAGCTGTGTGGCAGGGAAGTGGGGGAAACTTCACCTGTGCAAAAGGAGGTGGCTGGCAGTAGGTCAGGCTGAAGAAGTGTGGGTCTGGGCAGCAGTAAACCTGCTCAGAGAGCAGGACTTGATCAATAGAAAAATAGTCTCCCTTGCTTCCCCTAAAAATGTGGCTCTTTGTTTCTGGAGTGGCTGGCTTTCTTGGTCAGGCATCTTAAAAAAACAGGCGGTTCTACAAGTGTAGCAATTTGAGCAGTGACTCTAAATAAGAAAGAATAGGAATAACAAATAATTTGCGTTTCTGGAATTCTATACAATAATTGCTAGACTCATTAAAGGTTGGGTGATATTGTATGTATATTTGTTCCATATATAGCACTAAGTGTAAATTCTATATAATAAAACATCATTATAATTTGGCCTTGGACATCTGCTTGCATTCACAGTAATTTGGGAATTTGGTCCCATACACACTGATATTAATGATACATATGGTGATCCATTCTTGTATGAAATGTATATCACATAATAGTGATATCATAACCATATTTCTCGTAGTGTATTGAGGAACAATGCTATGTGATGCCACTTCCTGCTTTGTCAAGGGGTGGATGGTCGTGTTCCATCACTTCCCGGTGGGGGTCAAATGACATCAACATCTGTGATGTCATCAGAGGTCAAGGGTCGTGTGATATCACTTCCGCTACCCCTGGTATTTTGGTGAATTGACACCCTTGAGCAACCTGATTGCCTGTCACGTCTACCGAGGGTACTAAAATAATGTACTAAAATGCCGAAGATTAATGTTTTTACAGAGAATAAAAACATGCACTGACCAAAACTGTTTGCAGTTTACATAACGCAGCCTCGGAAGCCTGACGCACAAAAGGTCACGCACAAAAGCGCAGTGTGCTGCGCGTCAGGCTTCAGGGGACACAGTATCCGGACCGCAGGAATGACGGAAGGAGGCAGCCAGAGACTGGATGCTGCAGCAGGTAAATTGAGAGTGGGGTGGCAGGAGCAGGTAGAGGGTGCCACACAGCAGTGGGGCTTTCAGGGGGTGTGGACTGTCCCAAAAGGGACTGGCAGAGGTGCCGTTACAAAAGGGTGAACCTGCAGAATGCAGCCTGTGTACTGTAATCCGTAGGTTTGGCGTTTGCAATCAGCCTTTAAACATAGACCAGTAAAACATTATGAAAGGGATGACCCCACAGCACATGTTTAACTTCTGTGTGAAAACATTCAGCTGCAGATTGTAATGATTAACAACCTATGGCTTTGTTGACAACTCACACCTTCCCTGTTCTGGCCTTCAACTGAATGGGTGTCAATGGACAACTGATGTTTGCATTGGGTTACTAACTCTCCACAGTCAATAACAGCACACCAATCAATCTTTTACAGTGTAGAGTAATTACTGGGCTTGTATCTTGTCATTTCTGGTCTCTGACTAAAAGTCACACTGGCGTATGAAATAGTCGACTCAGTCCCCCAACATGGTTCTCAGACTGCAGCATTCAGTGATCTAGCACCCAACACAACACTGCCCACATAGATACATCAAATCAATGTGAAACAAATCAGTCCTATCATGGAAATACATATGATTCTGTGTGATGGTGTAATCAGGGTTTCTTTTCTTTAATGATGCATAGAACAGAGGCATGTTCATTAAAATAAAATGTAGTCAAATAACTTTGCCTAAAAAGGTAATATCGCCTGGCTGTCTTTCCTTATCAATACGGTGTCTACTGCAGTCTTGGCTTTAACCCACAGTCATAACGTGGGGAATAACCCCTTTGCAAAATCAAACACAATTAAGTTTAAAATTGTTTCCGTGCAAAACAATAAGAGTGTTGGTGCTTCCTTTAAAAGAAGGATTTTATTAGCAATTGCATTCCTGAAATGTGTTTAGAAATTTTTTGAGGTTAGCCGTATAGACATTCATTGCCAGGCAGATATATATTACCATGTATTGCACTGCGGAAACAATAGTTGGATTTGAAAGCTGCAGCTGAAGGAAGCCCAGCCCCTGAATGAACTGATGACATGCTGAACATATTAAGCCGATCCCTGGGGTGATTTGGCAAGCCACAGCAAGGCTCAATGTCCCAGATGGATTAAAGTCAGGGTCTGTGGGCAGGAGTAAATGCCAGGTGCTCAGAAACTATGCAGTACAATATACTTCTAAGGAATGATTCAACCAGTATGCATATTGCTCGATAGGTGTGCGTGCCACCGGTTTATAAGGTGAAGGTCCTTGCATTTGCAAGTTCTGCTTTTAGCAATGCCTAATGATGGAGCAGTTAATGGCGGGGATCAACCCGATTCGGATCCCACTATGCAAAGTATGGCCTGATGCATTTTTTTACTTAGTGTTTGGAGCAACCGACATCTAAGCGCTTGACCTGAGCTTTGTAAAGCAGCTGGGATGGCACAATGGCCGGGATCTGCAACCTTTGGCTCTCTAGGTGTTTTGGATTAAAACTCTCATCAGCCATATTCAGCATAGTCAATAGTGAGGGATCATGGGAGCTGTAGTGCAAAACAGAGCCACAGGTTGCAGACCCCTGAACTAGGGGTAGGTCCTTATATTTACACACCAATTCAGAAATGACGAAAGTGGATCACTACCAACAATAACTATGTTTTTACCATGTTTTTGGGTCACCAATTTCAGCTTGAAAAGTTATTATTTTATAGGATTTCAGAGGCACTTCGCTTCTTTGAAGGATATGTCTATACTTATAGACATACATGACATGTATTGATTGTACCTGTCTATGCTGGGACGTCCAGGGCGTGCCCACTTCTTATTTAATTTGCAAACCTCCCTGCCCCCTCTGAACAGTCTTTTGCGCATCATCTCTCATAGCTTCAATCTGAAGTTTTGGCAAATGACCCATGAAATACGCCCTACGGGAAAAAAATGTTGGGCCAAATGGGCGGTGTTTGAGATAAGCGCTATTTTGCAATTTGCCTCCAGCCAGCTAAATACAGGTGTGGAAAGTACCATCCTTCTTGTGCTGATTTAAATTGTTACTGATTCAGATGATTGCTGTGCTGTAGTAATGCTCCAAGGTGATTGTCTGGAGCCAGTGAACCCCTGACGATGACTCATAGGCAATCTGAAAGGAGCTTCAAATGACAGAGAAGGAAGAAGATGATGGAAACACACAAAGAACGTTTTGACTAAATGAGGAATTCACTGACAAAGACTGAAAAAATCAATCACATTCTAGAAAGTGTGAAAACTTTGACTTGTTAGCGATGTGTGAACACATAAAGTCGTAGGCAATATCATTTTATTTCACCAAAGACAAAGGTCCAAAGGAAGGGTCATGAAATAATTTCACAGCCCCAAATGAACACTCTCTTATCAAAATCCTCACATCACAGCCTAGAAAGGACAAATTGGGCCTCATCACGAGTTGGGTGGTGCTGTAAAAATGTGGCGATAATGGCGCTACTGCTACATTACCGCATCAACCAATTACGAGTTTGGGAGAAAGTTGGAGGATTCCCCTCCAGCCCTGAGCTGGAGGTAAATCCGCTCACTTTCAATCCATTTTCAGGGCAATTACCACCGTGCAATTACCACCAAAGTAATTGGGCCAAAAATGCCCAATTGAGCCATTTGGGCAAACAATAAATGGGAATGTATACCACCACTGGCACTTGTAATATGGCGGTAATACCACCGCTCCAAGTGGCAGTGACGCTAATTACGTTGGGTGGTATTCTGACCGATTTACCACCCATATTTTCCTTATGTGCAAAGTTAATTAATTGAGACCCAGTCTGACTACCAATATCATCCAAATGGGATGCAGACCAATTCAATTATTAGTCCTGACTTTTGACTTGGGATGTGTTAACTGAACACCAATCAATAGTTGCATGTTTGCACACTCCGTTCCATAATTAAGCCTTTTGAAGTGATGCAGGGGTAATGATCCCGGTATAATTGTGAGCACCCCATGTTAATGCCTGAGTCCACATGACTGTGCTCCTGCCTCAGGTCTCCAAGGCTAGTAGCACAATGAGTTGTTCAACTAAAATGGAAAATTGATGTTAGGCTGTTTCCACTTTGCTAATTTGATCCACCCTGCTACTGAAAAAGAGTGCTATGCCATTGATGCATAACTTCAGTTTCCTCTGACACAACCCTAACATGTTCAATTGTATTGGGATCCATTCTGATTCCAGTTTTGCCCTGATCAACCCAACCTAGTACCTTTCCACATTTCAAGGTGATGAGCACACACCCTCCCACTGTTCTCCCTAAATTACAACAAGGCATCAAATTCTGCCACATTGTCTATCAGCTTCTCCCAATATGCATTGGCTTCCACTTTAGACGGGAATCCATAGGATTTGACATCTTTCCACCAGCGTTCTTTGTTAATAAGCCTAAATTTCAAGCCACTGTCAACCAGTGCCTGTGTGTATGTGGACCAAAAACAGATGTGCTTTGCTTTCCATGTCACATGAGAGGCAAGCAGTTGAACCCAGCAATCCAAAAACAGCCCTGCATTGCTTTTGTTTCACTTGAATGACATGAAGTCATGCACTGCATCAAAAACGGCCTTATTGTACTGTTCATTCACACGAGTGGCAAGCAGTTGAACCCTGCAATCCAAAAAGGCTCTGCATTGCTTTTGTATCACCTGGAAGAGGCTCACAATACTGAAACTGTTTTTGGGCTCAGGCAGGAAACCTCTGAATTGAAAGCCCCGCTCTCCATGGAAAGTCGCACCTACTAGTGAGTCAGCCTGCAATGACATGTGATGTACGGAGGGCATTATAATTCCCTGCTCTGCCAAACTTGAAGGCAGGGGCTCAGGGACTTCAAGGAAACCAAGTGTGGCTAAATACTTGACTGGGAGGTGTGTGTTCCTCCTGCCCCACTACCAAGGACAAACAGACAACTTCAAAGGGGGTCATCAAAATCTCTGGTCACCAGCTGTGGGGGATAAAGTGCTCCTCCCACAGAGGGGGACAGATCTTCCAAATTGACATTAAAGGACTGAGTCCATTTTAGGCATTTTTGTAACAATTGGAATAAGAAATCATTTCATGTTATGCTATGTTGTCATGTTATTTCCAGGTGGTTTATAAGAGCTATAGTGCATTTTCCTAGGAATTTGGGGACTAAAATGGCCAGCTAATTCTAGTTTCTGGCTGCTTGGAAGATGTGACAAGTATGAGATTTGATGGAAAGATGGACGGTGAAATTAGGAATATGCTGGATCATTTGCAAGGTCATAACTAATATATATTTTAAGAAAATGACAAAAATGTGCCAAAGGGCCATGCTACCTCGTATGGAGTTTGCGATCGGCTTACCTAATTCCCTATGACCCCCTCAAACCGCATATCTAATGCACACGTTAAGGGCTAGAAGTAATATGCAGTTATGAGACATAACTGGTTTTTTGAAAAAAAGTGGCCAAGAGAACAAAGAAGGGTAATAAAATGCCAATAGACAGATGGTGCTCTCTTACCTTGGACCAATAATGCCATGGGGTGGAGAAAGGAATAGAAAAACTGTCCTATCCGAGGGGTAGTGGTAATTATAGAGTACTCCCCTAGATTGTAAAGTGAATGATGTCATTTGGGCTATATAAGGGGTTGGGGGCTGTACTAAGTCAGGGAAAATGCAGGAATCTGGGGAGACAGTAAAAGGAGGACAGGGAGGAGGCAGCTGAACCATACCAAGGAGAGTGCAGTGACCAGGACCCTTGCCTAGCTGTCCAGAAGGTCCTGAGATCCACTTGACTTTCGGGAATCCCAAACCAAGGCTTACTTTGTAAGTAGCAAATAACCCCAGCCCTAAATTGCATAAAGCTCTTCCTTTTTGTAGCATGGCACTCATTGAAAACACCATTGTAAACCTCACATTGCTAGTGTAATTCAGTCACCTTCCCATAGAAGAATCTGTGTTTAGCACGTGTATATTAGCATATTCCCTTTGGTAAACCTCTCAGTGTCTGTGTAAATCCTTAGCATATTCTTAAGTAAATCAATTAATTCCCCCATTTAAATTCAAGGTACAAGTTGGTTAAAATTCGAAATTAACCCCCTTGTCCCTAGTCTCTTTCTTTAATAATCATAGTCATTAAAGGGTTGCCTCAAAAGAATTAGTCTCCTTGTAACTGAAAACCGAATTTCCCAGTGTATTGTGTGCATTACCCCACATATTCCTATTTGCATCTTTCCCATTGAGGGAAATCCCTTTTGCCTATGAATCTATCTGTCATGTATCTCTGCATGTGTCAATAACAACCGTTGTTTCCTATTCTGAGCTATACACCTTCCCTGGGCTGCCTGTCATTGTAAATCCAGTGTAAAACAAATGTGTATTTGCTGTTTGTATTTGTATTTTTCCTTTCGCATTTGCTTTCTCCCCAAAATCCATTTTCTACTTTATTTCCACGTTGCCCTGGTATGCTGATTAGTAGTCTCTAAGCTTCCATGTCTCCTCAAGTGTAGCAACACAAATTTCCTATTATTCTGTCCCATAGCAGTTGTGATCAGCCATGTGAGTAATAATCAAAATCAGATTCTGCCGTAGTGCTCCAAAAACGGGTTTCACTTTCTTAGCAGATCTCCCATCCTGTGGTGGTGGGCTTTACTCAAAATCCGATTTTCTCTATCCCTACTCCTTGCCACTGCCTTCCATTCAAAGAAATCAAGTTAGCTAATGTTTAGGGGTGAGCGTTGCAAGGGGGAGTGCTAAACCATTGGGGGTATCTCTTTCTAAAAATTGCTCTTTTCCTGTGTTGCCATTAAAGATTGTGAGAATTGAAACAGTATGTCTTCACTGAATTGTTTTGTAGAGATTAGTGCAATTTTGTACCACAACAGTAGTGGCTGTACAACTTTTGATTTTCTTTTTCCCTTAAATAATAAATTAATTAATATCTTATTGATACACACCGGCCTGATTCCTGGTCCATTGTGACACGGGGTATTTGTGGAGGTTGGATGTGAGACAGGTTGGAGGCCTACTCAAATATAAGAACCTGTGGTTTAAAAAAAATAAAGAGTGCTTTATTGTACGCCACAGCGACAGAGTTCCTGGCTGGAGTCTGCCGAGTAGTAGAACGTGACAAAGTGTTGGCTCATCCGGGATTGAGTTTAGAGTTTACACCCATGTCAGTGCAACACAGCAGGCTACCCGATTGAAGGTAGTGTTACTTTTAGTGGCTAGAAAGCTGTGTTACACTGTAAAGGCACCATCCAAAAATGTGTACCCTAGGTATCAGGCCTGTGTCTCAAAATACAATATTGTAACCATAAACTAGGCAGGAGCAGGGTTGAGATTTTGTCCTTGCATAGATAACCCACCAGCAGTAGAACACTCTTCATAATGAGCACCGTGGAAATTAACATGGCTAGGCAGTACCTTCTGTCCAAATTATTCATTAGATGGGAATGGGCAGAACACAAACCTGAAACATGGCTATCTAGTATGATGCAACAGGAGACCTCTATATGTATGGATTTGTGGCAGGACAGTGACCTGTTACATCAAGCCCTGACTACCTTCTATATGATGCAGAACGTCAAAGATGAATACATTAAAATGGTCCAACTCACTACATACATGTCATGGAAGAAAAGTACCAAGAAAGTGTAACCTCTGTGAAGAATCAGTCTGAGTTTTTAAATCAAACACAAAGTGAGTTAAGGCAAGTAAAGGACAAAATGCGAGAGAGGCAAAATACTGAGTTGGAATTAGGAAACCTCATTCAGCGGCTCAAGGAGGAGTTGGCAGTTCAGCAACAAACTAATTCAGAACAGGAGGCCCAATTGTCAGCACTGAAAGAGAAGTGCCAGGAAAGGGTTGACAGTCAACTAAAATTGAACCAACAAGTGATATCCAATAGAACCTGCTCAGAGGATATGATTGCACATTGAAAGCAGATTAAGCAATTGGAACTGTGGAAACAGTAAGTTAATAATTAAGGACGTCCATTCCCAAGCAGATTTTGACCAAGAGCGCCAGAAGTCAAGCGCTATGAAACAGCAGAGAGATAACTTTAGGGAACTGAATTGCACACTGTATCAGGAAAAATAAGCCCTATGCCAGGAAGTGTGCAAATTAAAGGCAGACCTGGGGAAAGGAGAGTCATGCTTTCAGGAACTGACTAACATAAAATTAGAGAATGAAAAATGTATGGGGCACATAAGACAAATAGAAGCTTATCTAAAGCAGACAATACAGACCAAAAATTTGCAGAGTGAGGTGATGCATCTCTTGCAGCAGAAATGGTCTGAATATTCGCAGGCAATACAAAAAGCAGAAAGAAAATGAGGCACTTTGTGATGAGAAAAGGGGACTCCAGGGCCAATTAGTAGCACAAGGGAAGGTCATAGAAGTCAGTCAAGCCCCGATAGCAGAGAACAAGGCTCAGGCCTTTGCATACTATCAAAAAATAGGGGCTGAGAAAGAGAAATTTGAGAGGTTAGAAAAAGAGTGTGCTAGGTTTGTTAAGGTTTATTAAGGGCTTGAGGAACCTCTGTACGTAGGGCCTCAAGCCAACTTACCACCCTGTATGCACAAAGCACATGTCCACAGGTTCGCAAGAACAGGGAACCATGAGGCAGCCATACTCAATTAGGCCCAGCATGATTGAGCTGGCAGGCCAGCGACCCTCAGAGATTGATGGGCATGCACCCCTGTTTAGGTTCAAAAATATTGTGGCCAATGTATCTGACCAGGAAGAGTCCTATGAAGAGAAAATCAGGGAGTTAGACTTACAGAAACATCAGCTACAAAGGAACCACCTGGTCCACTTTGCAAACAAAAAGGAGTCTGAGTTTAGGCCCCAAAACAGCATCTTGAAAACCTCCTCCCAATCGGGAGTTCTCCACCAACCCCGGAAGAAGGAAGGAGTCCGATGAGTACTCCCCTGTGTGAAAGAGGGAGTCCAAGAGAAATGACCGAGAGAGCCCACAATGCAACAGGGGGAAGAGACTCCCAGGCACAAAGAATCAGTGAGTGCCTAGAGCATAGGGATAAGACCTCAAATAGCAGCAGCTCTGAGTCTGAGTGTGAATGGACTCAGGTGCAGCGGAAAAAGAAGGCTGCCAAACAAAAAAGAACTTTGGTAAAATACCTCATTGGACAAATTAAAACCATTAGAAACTTCATGACCTTGTACCATAAAAATGCCAAGTACTCAGTCAGGGAGTGTCTGGAGCTGTATGACCAGATGGTGATGTGATTTGCCATGAAAAATGGCCGGATTTCTATGGAGTTTGCCAAATGGACATTCTCCCCAGAATACTCCGGCTTCTTTGCTGGGCTGGCGGATCAGAATCATTCAAGGTTGTCTACCTACAAGGCGTCCATCTTGGAGCACTGCTCTGTGCACCGAAACCCCCAGGAGGCTTGCAAGGTGGCCTAGAACCTGCAGTGTCGAGAGGATCAGGCCCGAAGGAATTTGTCCAAGAATTAAAACAGGCGTTTTCACAAACCACTACGCGATTTCGCACCTATTTCCATGTGTTTCCTAAGTACATTATGACGCAAATGATTAAGGACTTTCACAGAGAAAGGACCCTGGACTGGGTAAAAGAGCAAGCTACCCGGATCTATGAGGTCCAAAAGCCAGTTGAAAACAAGAATTCCCCCAAAATCCTCCAACCATCCAACACCCCACTGCTGCCAGACTCTAATGCATCTAGCCTTATACTCATTGTGCCAAGCCCTGAACTCATGAAGCCTAGCCCTGAATTGGTCATGCCTAGCTCTAAACTGATTGTGCCTGGCCATGAATTGATTGTGCCTAGCCTCTAATTGATTGTGCCTAGCCCTAAACTGATTCTGCCTAGCCCTAAATTGATTGTGCCTAGCACTAGAATGATTGTGCCTAGCCCTTAATTGATTGTGCCTAGCCCTGAATTGATTGTGCCTATACCTGAATTGATTGTGTCTGGCTCTGAATTGATTGTGCCTAGCCCTAAATTGATTGTGCCTAGCCCTAAATTGATTGTGCCTTGCTCTAAACTGATTGTGCCTAGCCCTAAATTGATTGTGCTTAGCCCTGAATTGATTGTGCCTAGTACTAAATTGAATGTGCCTAGCCCTGAATTGATTGTGCCTAACGCCAAATTGATTGTGCTTAGCCCTGAATTGATTATGCCTAGCCCTGAATTGATTGTGCCTAGCCCTAAATTGAGTGTGCCTAGCCCGGGATTGATTGTGCCTAGCCCTAAATTAATTGTGCCTAGCCCTGAACTCATTGTGCCTAGACCCCAAATTGAATGTGCCTAGCCCTGAACATATTGTGCCTAGCCCTAAATTGATCATGCCTAGCCCTAAATTGATTATGCCCAGTACTGACCTGATTATGCCTAGTGCTGAATTGATCATGCCTAGACCTACAGTTATTGTGCCTAGCCCTAAATTGATTGTGCCTAGCCCAGAATTTATTGTGCCTAGCCCTGAATTGATTGTGCCTAGCCCTACATTGATTGTGCCTAGCCCTACATTGATTGTGCCTTGCACTGAATTCATTGTGCCTAGCCCCAAATTGAATGTGCCTATCCCTGAACTTATTGTGCCTATCCCTAAATTGATCATGCCTAGTACTAAAATGATTGTGCCCAGCCCTGATTTGATCATGCCTTGGCCTGAATGGTTCATGCCTAGCTCTAAATTCATTTTGCCGAGCCCCAAATTGTTTGTGCCTAGCCTTGAATTGATAGTGCCTAGCCCTAAATTGATTGTGCCTGGATGGAATGCAATGGGAACACCAGGGCCCTAGGCGTAAAAGAGTGAAAGGATCCAGAAAATGCAGACGCCCCAACAACACACCTGATAATGTAAAATGAGGACGTGCCTCCTGAATGCGACGACCAGAAGCACTGGTACCTATGGATGAAACACAGGTCACTGAACCTATGGAGACCAAATTTTTGGAAGTCAAGTGCCCGCGGGATGACAGATGACGAACACCCCTCTGAAGTAAGAGGGGGCACGAATTTGCGCGGGGCGACCCTGGGAATGCACGTAATGTTATATTTTTGTATGATTATTGCTGTTATTGTTGTATTACATGAAGTTGGGGGGGAGTGGGATAGAGGGCTCACCCTTATGTTGAGATGGAATACATGATTGGGACTGTGAGGTAACGGTTCCCACAGATGGTCTGACAATGGACGGAACACTGCGATTCTATTGCCACCCTCCAACTAAAGCATCCCAACCTCACCCTTCTTGGAGACTTCAATATATGGCTCGACATCCCCACCAACCCCATGACACACTCCCTGGTTGACGGTTTAGATGCAATTAATCTTCAACCCCACATAAACGGCCCGACTCACTATAAAGGACACACTCTTGATGCCATTTTTAGCTCCAACACCTTGATTCATCTAAAGCCCCCCACCCCTATCATCTGGTCCGATCACTTCATTCTCTCGTTCGCCATCCACGCACCCGACCCCCTTCCGGTAACCGTATCTGAACCTCCGAATCTACACAAATGCTGGAAAAAACTAATAATCACCCCGGACCTAGCCGAGGCACTCCTCCAGTCTCCACCACCTACCTGCCGCCTCAACGACCAACTAACCCCTGAAGCCTTTTATACATGGCTCAACGCATCTCTACCACGGCTCACTCCCTCATGCAAACCATCAACCCGCCTTTATCCCAGATGGTTCACTCCTGAGTTGAAGACCACTAAACGACAATACAAATACCTAGAACGCAAATGGCAAAAAGAGAAAACCCACGAGAGCAGGACCACCTTGGCCCGACACCTGTATCGGTACAAGGCCGAAATCCGGAAAGCAAAAAAAGCCCATTACAACACAGAATCCTAAATTACAATAACCCAAGCAAAGAACTTCACAAAATCATCTCCGAATTCACCAATCCGGCTTGTAACACGACTGTCCCGACCCCGTCACAATCACCGCGTGACTCACTCTCCCTCCATTTTTACACCACGGCTATCGAAAGGACAAAAACTCTAACCACCAAACTGGCTCTCCTAAAGCCACCAGGCAATCCTCCGCCCCTACCGGCCAGCCCATCAGCTGTGACCTCCACGCAACCAACATTCAAATCCTTTAGTCCAACATCACCAGAACAATTTCTCAAACTTCTATCTGCCCGCAAACCATCTGGATCACCACTGGACCCTTGCCCAGCCACAACCCTTAAAGAAATGTTTGCTTCCACCCGCGCAGGAGAACACGCAAGATCTATCATAAATGCCTGCCTTTCCTCCAGCATCTTTCCGGACGCATTCAAAATGGTGCACGTCAAACCTCTAATTAAAAAACCTTCTCGAGCCCAAAAACTACCGCCCCGTCTCAAACACCAGGTTCCTTGCCAAACTCATTGACCAGACCGCCTATTCTCAACTAAATGCCTTTGTCGAAGCCAACAATCTCCTAGACCCCGTCCAATCAGGTTTCAGAACACGTCACGGAACTGAAACTACCCTAACCTCGATCTGGGATGACCTTAAAATGACAGCAGACTCTGCGGGATGCACCGCACCAATCCTTCTGGACCTATCGGCCGCCTTTGACACGATCAATCACTCAATCCTCCTTGACCGCCTCCACTCCCTAGGAATTCGTGGAACCGCTCTGAAATGGATAGCTTCATTCCTCAAAGACAGGCACCAAACAATGACACTTTCCAGCTTTACCTCCCTAGCCCGACCAGTCGACACGGGAGTCCCACAAGGAGCATGTCTATCCCCCCTCCTGTTCAATCTCTACCTGATCACCCTCCCACCAATAATTCATTCTCACAACATCCTGTGTTACAACTACGCTGACGACACTCAACTAATTCTAAAATTCCTGAACTCAAAACCCAACTCTCGACTTGACCTGGCATCCTGCCTCCTTAACATAGAACGCTGGATGACCCAAAGCCACCTCTTATTAAACCCCTCCAAAACAGAAATCATGGTTTGCGGCAACTCCAATCTTCTTCCGCACTCACTACCCTGGCCACCCACCTTGGGCAACTCACCAACACCCTCCAACACAGTGAAAAATCTTGGATGCACCCTGGACTCTGACCTAACACTATCGCACTAAGTCAACAATGTCTCAAAGTCCTGCCACTACCACCTTAAAACCCTTAGGCGCATCTTTCCATATCTCTCATTTCCCAACAGACGCTCCACGGTCCAATCAATCGTTATATCAAGACTGGACTACGCAAACCCCCTATACCTCGGAATCCATGCCTACCAACTGAATAAACTCCAAAGGGCACAAAACGCGGCAGCCAAAATGCTACTTGCACTTGGTCCTAGAGACCACGTATCCCCAGCCCTTAAGACACTGCACTGGCTTCCAGAGCCCGTAGGGTGGCCTTCAAAACCTTATGCCTCTCCCATCGAGCACTGCATAAAACTGGACCTCAATATCTTCAAGACAAGCTAATACCTTATCATCCCACTCGCACCCTAAGATCAAGCTCAGCCGGCCTCCTAGTAATTCCTAAAACAAACTCAGTCAGGTTAGGCGGATCATCATTCTCAGCCCTAGCCCCAACCCTGTGGAACTCGCTCCCACCCCACATCCGCTTAACTGAGGATTTAACGTCCTTCCGCAAACTACTGAAAACCTGGCTCTTCCCCTAGTTTTCCAAACTAGCATCATCACAATAACACCGACCCAACAAAACTACCTGAAGCGAGAAATTGACAGCTAATAAACCCGAATGTAAACTAGAAAACAAACAGAACTAAACGAGTAATGTAGATCAAAACAGTGAAGTGGATAATAGGAATACATCATTATGAAAGTAAGGCGATCTAAACTGATGAAATGGACGTAATGAATGAGGAGAGAAAGTAGTGAATGACATAGATGAAATATTTAGAATGGATAAAAAGTATAGAACGGATGAATCGAATAAGTGTATGAGTGCATGAATGGAAGGACAGACGACTAGATAGATCAAATGGGAATGGAGATCGGATGGAATAGATGAACATACTAAAGCCAATGAGTGTGTAGATTGGTTGGGTGTGTAGAGCGGACGAGCGTGTAGAGTTGATGAGTACGTGTAGAGTGGATGAGTATGAAAATACAGAGAAACGAATAGAACGCTGAAGGGCGCTAGAACTGTTGACTATACTGAACGGACAAACGTATAGACTGGATAAACGTTTTGACCAGACGAACGTGTATGAGCAAACAAGCATGTAGAGAGAATGAGCGTGGAGAGCGGATGAGTGTGGAGAGCGGATGAGTGTGGAGAGTGGATGAGTGTGAAGAGCGGACGAGTGTGGAGAGCTGACGAGAGTGGAGAACAGACGAGTGTGGAGAGCAGACGAGTGTGGGGAGCGGCCGAGTGTGGGGAGCGACCGAGTGTGGGGAGCGACCGCGTGTGGGGACCGGCTGAGAGTGGGAACGGCCGACTGTAGGGAACAGCTGACTGTTGGGAGTGGCTGAGTGTGAGGAACGGCTGAGTGTGTGGGGAGCGGCTGAGTGTGTGGGGAGTGGCTGAGTGTGTGGGGAGCGGCTGAGTGTGTGAGGAGCGGCTGAGTGTGGGGAGCGGCTGAGTATATTGGACCAGTTAAAAATGTGGAACGATTGAGTGTGTGGAACGGACGAGTACGTAGAGCAGAGTGGACGAGTACGTAGAGTGGAAAAGTGTGTGGAACGGACGAGCACGTAGAACAGAGCCGACGAATACGTAGAATGGATGAATGAGTGGAACAGACGAGTACGCAGAGCAGAGCGGAGTACATAGAGCAGACGAGTACGTAGAGCGGACAAATGTGTGGAGCGGATGAGTAGGTGGAGCGGATGAGTGTTCGGAATTGATGAATCTGTGGTGCCGATAAATATGTGGAGCGGGTGAATGTGGTGCCGACAAGTGTGTGGAGCGGGTGAGTACGTGGAGCAGATAAATCCGTAGAACAGATGTGTGTGTGGAACGGACGAATGGGTGGAGCAGATGAATATGTGGGGCGGATGAGTACGTGGAGCGGATGAATACGTGGAGCGGATAAATTCATAGAACGGATGAGTGTGTAGAACGGATGAGTGGGGGGAGCGGATGAATGTTTGGAGCAGATGTGTGTATGGAACAGACGAATATGTACTGCGGTCGAGTAATATATCAAGCAGACGGGTAGTATGTTGTGCCGATGAGTGGATAGACCAGATGAGTGTGTGGACCGGATGAGCGTGCGGATTGGACGAGTGTATGGAGCGGACGAGTGTGTGGAACGGACGGGTGTGGGGAGCGGACGAGTGTGTGGAGCGGACGAGCGTATGTGGAGCGGATGACTGTATGTAGCGGATGAATGTATGTAGAGCGGACGAGAATGTGGTGCGGAAGGGGGTGTAGAGCAGACGAAGGTGTGGAGCAGACAAGTGTGTGGAGTGGATGCCTGTGTGAGCGGATGCCTGTGCGAAGCGGATGAGTGTATGTTGAGCGGATGAGTGTATGTTGAGCTGTTGAGTGTGTGGACCGGATGAGTGTGTGGACCGGATGAATATGTGGACCGGATGAGAGTGCGGACCGGATGAGTGTGTAGATCGGATGAGCGTACAGAGCAGATGAGTGAACTGAACGGATGAGTATACAGAGCGGAAGAATATACAGAGCGGATGAGTGCATAGGCAGACACGAGTACATGCGCAGGGTAGACTGGAGTGCATGCGTGGGGAGGGTGGGAGTGCATGCGTATGGAATACATGAGAGCATGCGTGAAGCACACTGGAAAATGAGGGATAGAGTGGAGCACGGAAGTTGAACTAGAATGCGCGAGTGTGTCGAGCAGGCAGGAGTGTGTAGGACAATCTTGAATGCCTGAAATGAATAAAATGCATAGAACGGACCTGATCGCATAAATTGCGTGACATACATAATATTTGAACATTTGAAAGAACGTATATCATACCACACCCTACGCCTACTCTCTTCTTTACACCACCACTCAAATAGAACACAGGGATGCTATGACACCATTCGGTATAACTGTTCTCATATCAACATCTCCCGCTCACTCCCCATCACTCTAAGTAAACACTGCTGGTTTAACACCCCCAGCCAGGTGTTTCTCCTCAGGCCTAACGCAGCCACACTTGAGCTGGATAAATTCTGCCAGAGCGAACACATTCTCCTGACCTCTCAACCACCACACCTACCGCTAAGAAGCAGCTACCACATGAACTCCGCACCAGCTGCACACATACCTGGTGCGCACACGCACCTTTTGACTCTCTTCACTCTCTCTACTGACCCGAACTTCGGTTCCCAAGGGCATTCAACCTACCAGCACCTTCAGACCATACCAATGGTATATAAGGCGCTATATAAATGCAAAATAACAATAACAATAGCCCAAATGGACTGTGCCTAGCCCCGAATTGATTGTGCCTAGCCCTAAACTGGTTTTGCCTAGCCCTAAATTGATTGTACCTAGCCCACAACTGATTGTGACTAGCCCTAAATTGATGTGCCTAGCCCCAAATTGATTGTGCCTATCCCCAAACTGATTGTGCCCATGTCACGACTCTCGCCCAAAACCCCCTCTGGCAAACCCATTGGCCAGGTGGAGTCAGGACTCGGGCCTCTAGAGCCTGGCATCCTCTTAAAAAGCCCTCATGGGGCCAGTCCTGGCGCCTATGGCGCCAGGCTCATACACCATGAACAACAATGTGCTTGGGAACTACTTTATTGTATTGTCAGCCAACATGGAGGCATCCACATAGCTTGGTCCCTAAACACCAAGCTATGCGGTCTAGTGTTTTGGGTGTGGCAGGCCTGGAACTACTGTCCCTGGTACTACTTTACCTGGGCTATATAAACCACACCCTGACTGCAGAACATGCTTCGTGTTACTTTGCAGCTTGCAACGTGACGCTCACCGTGTCCAGCTATTCCCTCGAACCTCGGAGAAGCAAAATCTGCAAGGAGACAAAAGGAACATCATTAGCAGTAGCATCTTACCTGCAGTCTTCATCTTTAAACACTCGCAGCTACTGAGAACAGCTTCCTCGAATCTGCAAGCCTCCCGGACAGAACGACCTGAAAGAGGAAGATAGAGGCAACATTAAAGAAAGCTGTAGAGACATTTACAAATTACGAACTGCTCAAAAGGCTTACCTGGCTGGTCGCCTCTCGGCACCACTCATTTTAATCAAAGAAAGGCATGCAGGATAGCAACAAAACTAAAGAACAGCAATAAGACCTACTTGAACAATATCAAACGGGCCGGCGTCAGTGAAGTAACTGGACCGCATTCGCCCATGAAAGACAACGCGCCCCTGCAAAGAAGGCAGGACGGGGAGCACGCCTAATTCTACCACAAGGTGAGGAGAGGGCACCAGAGGGACTGAAAGCATACGGGGGTGGAGGGAGGATACTTACCCCAGTCGGTCAGTCTTGAACACAGTCCTCCTGTATTTCAGGCAGAATCTTCCCCGCAGACCACATCAGGGCAAAGCTGAGAAGCATACCAGTGAGTAACCCAGCTGGGGGCGTCCCTGTGGATACCAGGTGAGCGTCACAGAACACTAAGCCTACCATAAAAAATCCACCTGGGCGCCATGGAGACATGAGAAATTGACCAATTAGCCCAATTACTAGGAGAGCTTCGTGCTGAGGTTCATTCTGCCCGACAAGAGAGTAATACCCTCCGGAGAGACCTAATAGTGACCAAAGAACACACTGAAGAGATTAGCAGGCAATACTTGCAATCACAGGCAGGACA
Source organism: Ambystoma mexicanum (assembly GCF_040938575.1). Classification (NCBI taxonomy): domain Eukaryota; kingdom Metazoa; phylum Chordata; class Amphibia; order Caudata; family Ambystomatidae; genus Ambystoma; species Ambystoma mexicanum. The sequence continues at coordinate 234,208,801 of NC_090927.1, read as the reverse complement.
GACGCCTCTACCTGGAAGCAATCCAACGATGCAAAACCCTGCCATACCACCCACTCCGGTACAGATCACGTTGCCTGGAACAGTGCCCCTGGCACCACCAGAGAGGTTCTCAGGCGACCCACAGAAGTATGCAGCATTCATCAATCAGTGCTGCCTTCATTTTCTTTGTAGGCATGGAGCATTTCCAAATGACCAAGCTCGGGTAGCTTTTGTCTTATCATCCCTGAGTGGTAGTGCAGCAGATTGGTCGGTGCCGTTGGTAACCCAAGGCGATCCTCTATTACATGACTTTGGGGGATTCCAGAGAGAAATGGAAAAACTTTTTGCTCGCCATACCCATGAACAAGCAGTAGACAATGAACTCTTGTCCCTCCGACAGGGCAATCAGGACTTGTTAACGTACATTGCTACCTTCAACAGACTGGTTGCCAAAGCTAGGTGGCCAGAAAACAAAAGAACCACGTTATTCCATTGAGGCTTACGAGGCGAATTAAAGGACGTCTTAGCCCAGGTGGTTGATCCACCCAGAGACTGTGCAGAATTCATAAATCTGGTCGTGCAGCTAGACTAGCGGTTGCAGGACCAAAAGGCAGACCAGGTGGTTGATCCACCCAGAGACTGTGCAGAATTCATAAATCTGGTCGTGCAGCTAGACCAGCGGTTGCAGGACCGAAAGGCAGACCGGTCTAAGACGGACCTTCGGGCCGTGCATGTTCGACCAAAGGAAAAAACTCCCCGTGTACCTGAAAATGCTGCAGAACCCATGCAGATTGGAGGGATACGGCCTCCATTAACAAAACAAGAGCGGGACAAAAGAAGACAACAACAGCTTTGTTTGTATTGTGGGAAACCAGGACATTTCCTGAAGGACTGTCCAGTAAAACCCCCAAGAAGAACAGTCGGGCCACAGAGAAGGATGAAGCTAAGGAATCAGGAAACTACCAAGCTCGCCAAACGTAGAGGTCAGTTTTTCGAGTGAGAAGAAAGAGTTGCTGACGTCGCACTTTGCAATACCTGTGATCTTAATTAACCACAAACAGTCGTCAAGAATGCATGCCGTTGAAGCATACATTGATAGCGGAGCAGTTAGAAATTATATTAATCAAGAACTGGCAGCAGAGATGGGGCTTCCTTTGTGTTCTAAACCAACTATGGATGAAGTAACCACCGTGGATGGGACAGAAATCGCTTCCGGACCAGTAACCTAGTGCACAGCCAGGGTAAACTTGCTGTGTCAGGATGGACATCGGGAGTCTATTTTATTCAATCTCATCAAGGCAGCTCAGTTCAGGCTAATACTATGGATGCCATGGTTGGTTGCTCACAACCCTTTGATAGACTGGCGGGCACGAAAATTAACCTTCCACTGTGACTGCTCCCCTGCCTGCTATTACCAAGAGGAGAAACCCGACGTCTGTATCTCCATGACTCCCAGAGCGACAGTATCAACCCTGGGAGCAACTAATACCTTGCCAAGTGAATATCCTGATTTCCAGGATGTTTTCTGAAAGGACCAAGCCAATACATTGCCGCCGTACAGGCCCTATGACTGTCAGATCGACCTTGTTCCTGGTGCAAAAATCCCTTGCGGCAGGATCTACGCTCTCACAGAACCAGAAAACCTTCATTTGAAATCCTATTTAGACCAGTACCTTGCAAACGGATTTATCCGTCCTTCGAAGTCCCCCGCAGCCAGTCCTTTGTTCTTCGTACCGAAAAAGGAAGGAGACTTCAGAACCTGTATTGACTACCACGCATTGAACCAGATCACTGTGAAGAGCCGCTACCCTTTGCCACTTATCTCTGAGATGCTAGACCAAGTTAAAGATGCCCAGATTTATACCAAATTGGACCTTCGGGGAGCATACCACCTGGTCCAGGTCAGAAAAGGAGATGAATGGAAAACCGCCTCCCATACTAAGTACAGCTTGTTTGAATATCAAGACATGCCCTTCGGTTTATGCAACGCTCCTGCGGCATTCCAATATTTCATGAATGACATCTTAAGGGAGTTAATTGATGTGTGCGCCTTAGTGTACATAGACGACATCTTAGTATACTCAGCCTCGGAACAAGATCATGTCAGGCACATTCATTCAGTCCACACCAAGCTCCGTCAACATCGCTTGTTTGCAAAGCTTGATAAATGCTTTGTTCACGTCACCGAAGTAGAATTTCTTGGTTTTATCCTTACTCCAGGAGGCATCAGAATGGACGTGCACAAGGTAGATGCCTTTCTGAAATGGTCTTCATTGATGTCTCTGAAAGGGGTACAAAGCATGCTGGGCTTTGCGAACTTCTACCGCCGGTTCATCCGAGACTTCTCTCAGGCTGTGCACCCAATCACAGTACTATTACGAAAAAACAATAACAAGTTTGCTTGGACCGAAGAAGCAGAAGATGCCTTTCAGGAACATAAACAAAGGTTTACCTCTGCTCCAATCCTGCGACATCCTCGTCCAGCCCTCCCTTATGTCGTTGAAACTGATGCGTCCAGTCTCGCAATGGGGGCTGTCCTTTCACAGAGAGACCCGGAAACTGGCCAGGTACATTCTGTGGCCTTCTGGTCGAAAAAGTTCTCACCTCCAGAGATTAATTATGCCATCACAGACAAGGAACTCCTGGCTATCAAATCCACCTTTAAAGCCTGGAGGCACTACCTTCTGGGGGCCAGACATACCATTACAGTCATCACAGACCACCGAAACCTGCAATATTTCAAAACAGCCAAGGCCCAGTCCTCGAGCCAATTACGGTGGGCCCTTTTCTTCGCCGAATATGATTATGTAATCACATTTCGACCAGGAGTCAGAAACTGAAAGGCGGATACCTTATCTCGCATGGGCATAGATTAAATAGTATATACAACTCCAGACCCAGTACCTATTATACCCGAAGACAAACTCTTGGGTATCACGACAGCCTTAACACAAACAGAACTACGAAAAGAAATCCAATGGACAATGCATCCTGATGCCTACCTTGCATGGCAAACTCAAGGAGAACAATATACCATCAAGGACCACCTACCCTTTTTTAGGCATCGCCTATATGTACCCAAGAAGGAATTAGAACAGCATATTATTTCAAACTATCATGATTCACTGATCGAAGGCCATCCTGGGATCGCCAAAACCCTAGCTAAGTTGAAAGAGAACTTTTGGTGGCCTACCTGGCGTAAGGACATCATTCAGTATATTCAGTCCTGTGGTGTCTGCGCACAAAATAAATCACAGAAACAAAAACCATCTGGTCTCCTACAACCATTGGACATTCCTCCAGTTCCATGGCACACTCTTTCCCTTGACTTCATCACTGATCTACCTCCAAGCCAAGGGTTCAACACCATCCGTGTAGTTGTGGACTTATTCCCAAAGATGGCCCATTTTATTCCTCTCAAAGGCCTCCCAGACGCAGCCACTTTAGCAAAACTGTTCCTGGAGGGCGTGGTTAAGCTACATGGCTTCCCTTCGGTTCTGGTCTTTGATCGAGGCAGCCAGTTTGTTTCAAACTTCTGGAAAAAATGCTGTGCAATGGCGCAGATTGACGTTCGGCTATCTACCAGTCACCATCCCCAAACGGACGGCCAAACCGAGAGAACCAATCAGACACTCGAGCAATATTTACGGTGCATGCTGCACCACGAACAAAGGAATTGGAAAGACCTACTATGCATAGCCGAATATGCATATAATGATTCTTTGCATTCAACCACGGGACAAACGCCCTTCTATACCCTTTATGGCAGACATCCACGTACCTCTGAACTAGACCTTCCAGCCAGCCTGGAAATGCTAGCAGTAAAGACTCTACACAAAACCATTACTCAGGCTTTCAGAAGGTCAAAGGAACACCTTATTCATTCCAAAGAAAAACAAAAGAGATTCACCGACAAACACCGGAAAAAGGCCCCTGATTATCAAGTAGGAGACAAAAATTGGTTAGCCGCTAAATTCGTACCCATCAAGGGAACCCAGACCTTTCATCCCAGTTTCTTAGGACCCTATACCATTAAGGCAATTATCAACCCAGCAGCTGTGAAACTGGATTTACCACCTAATCTACACATCCACCCGGTATTCCATGTGTCCCTCCTGAAACCAAGGCAAGCCGGCACACGGATTGGGACACCACCTAAGCCCATACTTGTTGACGGAGAACCAGAATTCAAAGTCAAAGATATCTTGGACGCTAAATACTCTAGGACCAACCTATAATATCTCGTCGATTGGAAAGGATTTGGACCACAAGATAGATCTTGGGAGCCAGTGAGAATATCCACGCACCACATCTAATCAGGAAATTCCATCGGAACGTCCCAACCAAACCTGGGCCAGACAGAAAGAACACCATGGGAGGGGCCTTAGGGGGGAGTGCTGTCACGACCCTCACCCAAAACCCCCTCTGGCAAACCCATTGGCCAGGTGGAGTCAGGACTCGGGCCTATAGAGCCTGGCATCCTCTTCAAAAGCCCTCGGCGCCAGGCTCATACACCATGAACAACAATGTGCTTGGGAACTACTTTATGGTATTGTCAGCCAACATGGAGGCATCCACATAACTTGGTTCCTAAGAACCAAGCTATGCGGTCTAGTGTTTTGGGTGTGGCAGGCCTGGAACTACTTTCCCTGCTACTACTTTACTGGGCTATATAAACCACACCCTGACTGCAGAACATGCTTCGTGTTACTTTGCAGCTTGCAACATGACGCTCACCGTGTCCAGCTATTCCCTTGAACCTCGGAGAAGCAGAACCTGCAAGGAGACAAAAGGAACATCATTAGCAGCAGCATCTTACCTGCAGTATTCATCTTTAAACACTCGCAGCTACTGAGAACAGCTTCCTCGAATCTGCACGCCTCCCGGACAGAACGACCTGAAAGAGGAAGATAGAGGCAACATTAAAGAAAGCTGTAGAGACATTTATAAATTACAAACTGCTCAAAAGGCTTACCTGGCAGGTCGCCTCTCGGCTGGCACCACTCCGGACATTCCACCCACGCTGAAGAACACTGCGACCTACAAGGAAGGAAAACACAGGTTAGCAAAGGCAAGACTTCGCAGCACTGCACATAGCGCTTACTTACCGCATCATAGCGCTCTTAATGTGCCATCATTCACCAGCGGGGCTCAACTAAGCCAGATCGCTGCACTGAAGCTCTGCATACCTAAGGGAGAAAAAAGAGACATTTTAAACAAAGAAAGGCATGCAGGATAGCAACAAAACTAAAGAACAGCAATACGACCTACCTGAACAATATCAAACGGGCAGGCGTCAGTGAAGTAACTGGACCGCACTCGCCCATGAAAGACAACGCGCCCCTGCAAAGAAGGCAGGACGGAGAGCACGCCCAATTCTACCACAAGGTGAGGAGAGGGCACCAGAGGGACTGAAAGCATTCGGGGGTGGAGGGAGGATACTTACCCCAGTCGGTCAGTCTTGAACACAGTCCTCCTACATTTCAGCCAGAACCTTCCCCGCAGACCACATCAGGGCAAAGCTGAGAAGCATACCAGTGAGTAACCCAGCTGGGTGACGTCCCTGTGGATACCAGGTGAGCGTAACAGCCTAGCCCTAAATTGATTGTGCCTATCCCTGAATTGATTGTACCTAGCCCTGAATTGATTGTGCCTAGCCCTAAATTGATTGTGCCTAGCCCCGAATTGAATGTGCCTATCCATGAACTGATTGTGCCTAGCCCTAAATTGATTGTGCCTAGTCCTGAATTGATTGTACAAAGCCCTAAACTTATTGTGCCTAGCCCTAAATTGATTGTGCTTAGCCCCAAATTGATTGTGCTAGTACTAAATTGAATGTGCCTAGCCCTGAATTGATTGTGCCTAGCCGTAAACTGAATGTGCCTAGCCCGGAATTGATTGTGCCTAGCCCAAAATTGATTGTGCCTAGCCCTGAACTCATTGTGCCTAGCCCCCAAATTGAATGTGCCTAACCCTGAACATATTGTGCCTAGCCCTAAATTGATTGTGCCCAGCCCTGATTTGATCATGCCTAGCGCTGAATAAATCATGCCTAGACCTAAAGTGATTGTGCATAGCCCTAAATTGATTGTGCCTAGCCCCAAATGGATTGTGCATAGCCCAGAATTGATTGAGCCTAGCCCTGAATTCATTTTGCCTAGCCCTAAATGGATTGTGCCTAGCCCTGAATTCATTGTGCCTAGCCCCCAAATTGAAAATGCCTAGCCCTGAACATATTTTGCCTAGCCCTGCATTGATCATGCCTAGCCCTAACTTGAATGTGCCTAGCCCTGAATTGATTGTGCCTAGCCCTACATTGATTTTGCCTTGCCCTGAAATCATTCTGCCTAGCCCCGAATTGAATGTGCCTATCCCTGAACTTATTGTGCCTAGCCCTAAATTGATCATGCCTAGCCCTAAATTGATTGTGCCCAGCCCTGATTTGATCATGCCTAGCACTGAATTGATCATGCCTAGACCAAAGTGCTTGTGCCTAGCTCTAAATTGATTGTGCATAGCCCCAAATTGATTGTGCTTAGCCCTGAATTGGCTGTGCATAGCCCTAAATTGATTGTGCCTAGCCCTGAATTGATTGTGCATATCCCTGAACTTATTGTGCCTATCCCTAAATTGATCATGCCTAGCCCTAAATTGATTGTGCCCAGCCCTGATTTGATCATAACTTGCCCTGAATGGATCATGCCTAGCTATAAATTCATTGTGCCCAGCCCCAAATTGTTTGTGCCTAGCCTTGAATTGAAAGTGCCTAGCCCTAAATTGATTGTGCCTAGCCCCAAATTGACTGTGCCTAGCCCCAAATTGATTGTGCCAAGCCCTAAACTGATTGTGCCTAGCCCTAAATTGATTGTACCTAGCCCACAACTGATTGTGACCAGCCCTAAATTGATGTACCTAGCCCCAAATTGATTGTGCCTAGCCCCAAATTGATTGTGCCTAGCCCTGAATTGATTGCGCCTAGCCCTGAATTGATTGTGCCTAGCCCTAAATTGATTGTGCCTAGCCCCAAATTGAATGTGCCTAGCCATGAACTTATTGTGTCTCGTCCTGAATTGACCATGCCCATCCCTGAATTGACCATGCCTAACCATGAATTAATCGTGCCTAGCCCACAATTGATTATGCCTAGCCTAGACCTAAATTGATTGTGCAACCCAAACCCAGCAGACGGGACCAACAACCTACTATGGCTCCTGAGCCTAAGCTGATACCCAGCATTACTAACATCATCCAACGCTTAGAAATCCTACTGTGCCCAATGATGCATTAAGCCACACCACCCATTCCCCATCACACAACTCCCCAAAAGGTACTCAGACTACCACTGTCAGCAAAACTACCATCAAGGGTTGTCTCATCAACGCTAGATCACTCCCAGCACATGCCCTTGTGTTAAACGGGAAATCATATTGTGCCTCCTTTCTTGTATGTATTGGGCTAAGCCTAGTCGCTCTGCAAAGAAAACCGCATTGCAAAGTTCCAATTTTAGATCGACTTTTTAGGATCATCCGCCATCTTGATTTCTGTTCATATGTAATTCTGTGTTCTAAAATGGTGGACTGTGTTTCCAACTTGTAACCGAGCCTTCCCAACCTTTGTCCCTAGTTAATGGTTACACTGTCCGCGGGCTGAATGTTTAGACTGGGTAATGAGACCTTGTCCCATACATGACTTGTGGTGTTAGGATTGTCTGCACCAATAAGCCTCATCCACGAATACACATCGAGGACAATGTAATGCAAATGTCGAGCGCGGACACTGGCTGAACTGCATTGTGAAGGGATATGTGCTAAGGCTTACTGCTAATTCCTGGAATACACTTTTTCCATTGTAACTTGTTTGAATTGTAAACCAAAGTAATCCTTGTGCATATTGTTGTATGAGTCATAAGTGAACTCGGCACGAACTCTAGACCAAAGAATATTAACCTGCAGAGGGGCTGGACATTATTACTGAAGTGTATAAAAATGTGAATGTCCAGAAGTCCAGTACCTCTCACCCCTCACACTGAAGGGCTGGTACTCATTTTGATGTATTGAGGGCCAGATAGCTATCTGAATTTGTTTCTTCGTAACTGTGCAGTAGAATAAAGATCTGTCAATCTTTATAGCCCGTGTTTGGTGTATTTCCTTTTGTGGTACTCAGCCTCAATATTTCCTTTTGCTTTTACAGATGGCGCCCAAATAGGGACCCTCAACATTGATGCCATCTCGTTGAAGGTTGACGCGGCTATCGGACCGGGATCGGACAGTGAAAAAGGGGGGCCCCTTTCTTGGATGAGACGCGATACCTCAATAGTACTGCATGACCCGATCCCTGGACGGTGAGCCCACGGTCCGAGACGGCATCTTGATGAGGGTCCATATAACGAGGTGGGCAGTTTTTCCGAAATCACCGACCATGTGGGTCCTTTGTAGTCCTTTGTAATCCGATCGGACCTCCTTTGTCCTTTGATCAGGTGAGTCGTGACCCGATTCTTAAGTATCCTTATAAATTGTTTTGGCGCATTGTTCTTGCAAGTACAATTATTGACCAGGTAACACCAGGAATCTGATATGCCTGAGAAATTGTCTGCCTGCTTCAGGGCGTTATTCCGCAGGACAGACATTCTTTGGAATTTGGCCATCCAGCGCCACAGGAGGGGTCTCCGGCGTGTACTGTGTACTGTAAGCACGGCATTGGTAGTATAGTGTTTAATAATATTTGGCACAGACAAGCTAGACATGCTTCTGAACTTCAGTGGCCAACCAATGGTAGTTTGGAAATTCCTCGTATAGAATATTTAGAGTCTATATTGTTAAAGAAAAAGGCTACACCTGCAGCATTTGATGTATTACAAAATTGAAAGAAAGAAGCTATGCAGCAACTTAAAAGTAGAGCAAAACATGCACACCGTCATATGTCCAACGCCGAAAAAGCCTTGTTGTATGATCAAAATAAACAGTCTGAGTCAGTTAGAAATATGAATAGGGCTTTTCAACTTGGTATTCAGAAAATGTATCCATATAAAGACATTCATGTGTCTGATGAGTTAATTGACAAACTTCTAAATGAATGAAGGCTTTGTGCCACTACGCCACCTCCGTATATACCTATTCCTGCTGCTTTACCTCTTCCTGCTATTGTTCTTCCTCCCATAGTAATTCCTGCTCCTCCTATCGTTCCTCCTATTGTTCCTCTTCCTCCGGCTGTTGTTCCTCCCCCTATCATTGCTCCTCCACCTGCTCCTCCACCTTTGCCTACCGTTACGGGTTCGTTAGATGTGTCTTCTGCACCAGTGATAGTCTGTAGGTTTTTCTGGTACACCAGTAGTTTGTCCGGTTTCTTCGCCGGTAGAAATTACATTGGGTCCATTCACGGACCACTGTCCGTTTCTTTTGACTACGAACTGTGGAGTGAATTTGTTGGGGTTGAATCTGTTGAAGGAATTAAATGCGGTAATTCATTGTTCTTCGAATGGAGTGCGTTTGACGATTTCACCGCAGCAACTTTCTGTCTCTCAGTTCTTGACTAGACCTTTGCCGCCGGAATTTAGTGCTGTTCCGGAGGGTTTGTAGGCAATTGATGACAATGATGTCAGTGTTCTGCAAATTGAGCCTGTTAAAATAATTTTGAAACACAGAGTAAAGTTGCCACGTATTCCTCAGTATAAGATTTCAGTTGTTGGTGAGCAAGCTTTGAAGTGCATAGTCTCCGATTTCGTACATCGTGGGGTAATTGAGGGAATTGCAGGTAGTTTGTGCCATAGTCCGATTTTGCCTGTGTATAAGAAAGGCGATAATGCAATTCCTTTTCGTTTTATCATTGACTTATGTGCTATCAATAGGATTGTTGCTCCACAATTTCTTATTGTGCCTGATGTGACGACAATACTAACCATGATCCCAGCTTCTGCTACTCACTTGTTGTAGATCTTAAGAATGCTTTCTTTAGCAATCCTATACACAAGGATAGCAGATATCTGTTTGTGTTCACCTTAGGGGGACACTCGTTTACATTTACCCGTGCGCCGCAAGGTTACACGGAAAGTCCGAGCATCTATAGTAGGGCTTTGAAAGAGCAGTTTGACACACTCGAGTTGCCTACCACTTGTACTCCACTTCAGTACATAGACGATCTTCTTTTAGCTGCTGACTCGGAAAGTGCCTGTTGGGAGGGCACCGTGTTGTTGCTTATTCACCTAGCAAAACATGGACATTAAGCTTCACTCAAAAAGTTTCAATATTGTCGACAGAAGGTTGCCGATTTAAAAGGAGGGAAGAAGGTTGACGCCTGAACGGATTAAAATCATTTCTAGCATGTCTGTCCCAAATACACAGAAGGAAATCAGAGCCTTGATAGGAATGGCTTCTTACTGTAGGCAGTGGATCCCGAACTTCCTGTTAACGATTAAACCAATGTTGGCTCTGAAAAAGAAGGGCATTTCTTTGCCATTGCCGTGGAACTTGGAACACCAGAAAGCATTTGATCTGCTCAAGACTGCACTGTGTTCAGCACCAGTTTTGGGCACACCAAATTATGAAAAGGCCTTCGAGTTGTATGTGCATGAACGTGATGGATGTGCTTTGGCTGTATTAACGCAGGAACACAGAGGGAAGAATAGGCCGTGCAGCTACTTTGCTTCCGCCCTTGATCCGGTTGCATGCCCTTTGCCAAGATGTTTGAGAGCTGTCACTGCTGCTGCTGCGTCTGTAAAACAGAGCGAGGGTATGGTCCTAGGCCATGCTTTAACCCTGATGGTACCTCTCTCTGTAGATGTTCTATTAAACAGAACACAAATACAACACCTCACCTCTGCATGATTAACGAGATACGAATTGATCTTGTTTGCACCGCACATCAAAATTCAGAGGTGTTTTGCATTGAATCTGGATGAACTTTTACATTTCCCGCAAGATACTGCTTGCAGTGACGAAACGTCACATGACTGCCTTTACACCACAGAGGAAGAGACTAAAGGCAGAATCAACATGAAAGATACTCCTTTGAAAAATCCACAAGGGGAGCTGTTTTGTGATGGCTCCTGTTTCAATCTTCCAGATGGTACATCCATGGCTGCTTATGCCATCACCACATTAAGCACAATTGTGGAAACCAGGAGAATCACGCATAACTCCGCGCAGGCCGCAACAATTATTGCATTGACTCGAGATTGTGAACTTTCCAAAGGGCTTAGAGTAAATATATAAACTGATAGTCAGTATGCCTTTGGGGTGGTTCACAACTTTGGTAGACTTTGGGCAGAACGAGGTTTCTTGACCTCACATGGAACAAAGATCCAGTATGGATCCTTGATAGTACGGTTACTTTCAGCGCTTGCACTCCCCGCTCAGTTAGCGATCATGAAATGCGCAGCACATCAGAAATCACAGATAATGTAGGAAAAGTTAATGCTTTCGCTGACCAGATAGCCACACAAACTGCCACTGATCTCTATTCAGAAATGTATACTGCAAGGAAAGCCACCAATGTTTGTACTATGGATGAGGGTATTGAATCTGTAAAGAATATTCAAGCTGATGCCACATTAGAAGAATCTAAACAATGTGCTGAAGGTTTGGCAAGGATGGATGATGACAGGTGTTGGGTGGACAAGTTAGAAGGAAAATGGTTGCTGCCAGATGCGTACATTACAATGATGGTCGCAATGGCTCATGGGCCCACCCACATCTGTGCACGGAAGGTTTCCAAAATGTTGCAAAATGTCTGGGTGAATGATAAAATCTCGAAAACAGCTGAACGTTTTGTTCAGAGTTGTATGATCTGTCTACAGCATAATATGGGAAAAGGCACATCGACACCTAGGGGTAGTTTTGGTCCACCGTCTGTCCCCTTTGAAGTCATTCACTTTGATTTCATTGAAATGGAGCATTGCAATAACTATAAGTATGTTTTGGTGGTTATCTGCACCTTTAGTAAATGGGTTGAAGCCTTTCCTGTTAAAGATGCCACAGCAATGACAACGGCGAAAACCATGCTTAAGGAATATTTTCCTAGGTTTGGTTTGCCAAGGGTCATCTGGTCTGACAATGGTCCACATTTTATTGCTGCTGTAATTCTGCAGTTATGCGCGGGATTACAGATTGATAAACGGTTCCATTCGGCTAGACATGCTCAAAGTGCTGGTTTGGTAGAGAGACACAATGGAATCATAAAGAACAAGCTCGCTAAGATGTGTGCCGGCGCCAAATTGAAATGGCTGGATGCCTTACCGATCGTGTTACTATCAATGAGAACAACTCCACAGACAAGGACTGGGCTCTCCTCTTTTGAGGTGGTAATGGGTAGCCCAGCTAACATTTGGAATTTACCTAAGCCAAAAGCCTTGAGGGACACTGAACATGTACTTCTTTCGGACTACTGTGACCGGTTAACTAAAAATCTGTATTTCATTTATCAACAGGTGCGAGAAGCCCTCCCAGTTAAATACGAGGGTCCAGGTCACAGTATTCGGCCTGGTAGCTGGGTGCTTGTAAAAGCATTCAAAAAGCATCCTGTCTCGCACCGTGTTGGAGGGGCCCTCATCAGGTTCTACTGTCCACACAGACTGCTGTACGAGTGACTGGACGAAAGCACTGGATCCACGCATCGCATGTCAAGAGGATTCCCTTCCCTTTGCCACACGATACAGAAGATACAGAAAATCATACCTGCTCTGCTCCCAGCGATCACTCAGCATTGAACAGCATTGAGAGTGCTTCAGAGACTCTCCCTGAGCCCATGGGGCCTGGGGAAACAGCTGCTTTATCTCCACACTCTCCTACAGATCCTTTTTCACCATTGTTAGGTTCTGTTGCAAATCCACCACTTCCAGCAGTAAGCAACAACACGTTGTTCGCAGATCATGCCATACCAGGAGTCACAAGGTACAATCTGCGCCCACGGAGCTCGACTTACTGCATGGTTCGTTTGTGCCAATGGGAAAATCACCATAGGGCTTGTCTTCTGACCCTGTCTTTTGCATGCAAGGAAATCTTTTGGCTAGGGATAGGGAAGGACTAAGAAAAGGCACGATCAGGAGATCGCCAGCAAATAAACTCTGGAGTATTTCATTTGAAGAAACAATGCCTGCAATCGCGCTCACTCGTACGGAACAAATAAGTGACTGTGTGACCAATCGAAACAATGGACAATCAAATGTATGGTCTCTTAAAACGTATTGTTGTCTTGTAATTATGTTAACCGGCTTCACAATCAGGGACGTCATTTCACCAAAATACCAGGGGTAGCGGAAGTGACATCACACGACCCTTGACCCCGATAACATCACAGAAAGTGATGTCATTTGACCCCACCCCGAAGTGATATCGCATGAAGAGACGGAACACGACCTTTCACCCGTTGACAAAACAGAAAGTGGCATCACATAGCATTGTACACTACGTAAAATATGGTTACGATATCACTATAATGTGATGTACATTTCATACAAGAATGGATCGCCATATGTATCGTTAAGATCAGTGTGTATAGATCCATATTACCAAATTACTGTGAATGCACGCAGACGTCCATGACCAAATGATAATGATTTGTTATTATATAGCACTAACGCTTAAGCGCTTTATATAGAAAAAATATTCACCCAATATCACCCAACCTGTGTTGTTACTCATTTATCGACCTCAGAAGGATGAAAGGCTAAGTTGAGTTGTTTAAGAACAGACTAAATCAGTGACTCTCTCCCTGAAGTGTGCCTGCAATAAACCTTTAATGAGTCTAGCAATTATTGCATAGAATTCCAGAAAAGCACGTTATTTTGTATTCCTATTTAGGGTCAGTGCTGAAAGTGTTAGACTTGAGCCACGTTTCTTCTTTTTTTAAGGGGCCTCAACAAGAAGGTCAGCCACTCCAGAAGTAAAGAGCCACATGGTGCTGGTCACAGCCCAGGAGCTCGCATTACAAAAAAAACCCCAAAAGAACATTTTTTTTTCTGCTTTTTTTTTTTTTTTAGAGGTCACAAGGGAGTCCACAGAGGTCACAAGGGAGACCTCAGAGGTCGCTTTTGCGACCTCTGGCGACACCCAAATTATGTCCCTGTTCACAATAGTAATTGCCTTAGGATTTTGGTATTTGGAAGAAGTACATCCGCTTGAAACTCTTTTGCCCACTGAAAATGTACCTACTGTTTCTACACCTTTTGTGCATCTGCACACTCTATCTCCTAGAGACTCTCAACACAGACAGAGTTACCACAATAACACACTACTACTCATAATGAATGCCACACATGCCATTTTTAATAGGTCTAATTGTTGGGTCTGCTCTCATTTACTGCAACATGGAGATAAGGGGTTGGGCTGGTATATTCATCCTTTACCTCTGACTACTGCATGCTATGCTTCTTTAAGGGCGCTATTCTTTGGCCGATGGAACAATAGCATCTCGGGGAACTTTGATGGAACAAATTTTAATGATTTTGAGAAACGAGTTCTAACGCCCCTGGGATGCTCACTTTTCGCGAATAGGAGCAAGCTTAATGTTACTTCCATTAGGCCTTCTGATAGACTGTCTCGACCTTTTCAATCTTTGATCTCTTTCAAGGTGGCTCCTATAGGCAATAGGGATGCCACGCCACCTTCCTACACTGTTAACCACAGCCCCGATTCAGTTTCTTTCTGCATACAGAGGAATGGTACTCAGTCAATGGGTGATTTCAAAGGCTGCACCAATGTTGCAAACTTGACCAGTGAGGACAGACCTTTGTATGTAGGCGAACCTATCTATTTCGTTTGCGGTAATGAAGCTTTCCCATGGCTACCTAGGGATTGGCAGGGAACCTGTTATTTTGGAATTCTGTTACCCGGGGCATTCATAGCAAGCACCACAGAAAGCTCGAAAGCTCATCCAAGGCGGGATGAGAATGGCGACACTTCATCAAAAGTTCTGCGTAACGTAGCAAAATCCTTTGTACCTTTTTGGGGGCAAATATTAAACTCTGAGTATATCAGAAGACTAGCGACAGTACTGGAGAGGATAATCAACCGGACCACTGACATACTCTATAACATGACGTTAGAACAGACAGCGATAAGGTTAGTGGCCCTACAGAACTGGATGGCATTAGACATCATCCTGGCTGAGCGTGGTGGTATATGTAAATTAGTGGGGTCAGTTTGTTGCATTTTCGTGCCAGATTCCTCCCCAACCATCTTTAAGGCTATACAAAATCTGCATGTCCTTAGTTCAGAAGTGCACATTCCCGAGGGAAACTGGGATCTTAGCGCTTGGTTCTGAGACTTCTTACGATCTTGGGGATGGAAGCTACTTTCAGTCTTATTGATTATTCTGGGTATTCTGTTGTTTTTCCGTTACTGTATACAACGTCTTCCTGGCATATGTTCGGTGTTAGGAGGATGTTGTGCACAGGCGATGGGAACATTATGACAACAGGTACGCGCCTCTGAAGGAATGACAAATGAATTTGTGTTGAAAGAAATTTCTGTTACTGACCTTATGGCAATCGATATCTCTGATGATTGTGATTCAGGGTGTATGGACATTGAGACGTGGAGTTACTCGTAAAGTGACTAGAAGTAGTTTAGCGCTTGGCTTAAGCCAAAAGGAGGGTTTGTTAAATGGGAAATCATATTGTGCCTCCTTTCTTATATGTATTGGACTAAGCCTAGTCACTCTGCAAAGAAACCCGCGTTGTAAAGTTCCGATTTTAGATCAACTTCGCCGCCATTTTAGGATCATCCGCCATCTTGATTTCTGTTCATATGTAATTCTGTGTTCTAAAATGGTGTACTGTGTTTCCAACTTGTAACCGAGCCTTCCCAACCTTTGTCCCTAGTTAATGGTTACACTGTCCGCGGGCTGAATGTTGAGACTGGGTAATGAGACCTTGTCCCATACATGACTTGTGGTTTAGGATTGTCTGCACCAGTAAGCCTCATCCACGAATACACATCGAGGACAATTTAATGCAAATGTCGAGTGTGGACACTGGCTGAACTGCATTGTGAAGGGATATGTGCTAAGGCTTACTGCTAATTCCTGGAATGCACTTTTGCCATTGTAACTTGTTTGAAATGTAAACCGAAGTAATCCTTGTGCATATTGTTGTATGAGTCATAAGCGAACTCGGCACAAACTCTAGATCACAGATTATTAACCTGCAGAGGGGCTGGACATTATTTCTTAAGTGTATACAAATGTGAATGTCCAGATGTCCAGTACCTCTCACTCCTCCCACTGAAGGGCTGGTACTCATTGTGATGTATTGAGGGCCACATAGCTATCTGAATTTGTTTCTTTGTAACTGTGCAGTAGAATAAAGGTCTGTGAATCTTTATAGCCCGTTTTTGGTGTATTTCCTTTTGTGCTACTCAGACTCGATATTTCCTTTTGCTTTTACACCTGACATATCTGACCTCATAACTACCAACCATCTTGACCTCCTAGCGGTCACTGAAACATGGCGGTACCCTGCAGCAGGCCCTGAACTCTCATTTGCCATACCGGAAAGATTCACAATCTACAGAAAAGGAGGTGGAGTTGCTCTGATCGTTAAATCTGACCTTTCCATCTGAGAATCACATGGCCAAGCTTCCCATCTGGGGAACTCCTCTCAATCAAACTATCCTACCCCAATACTGCAACTACCACCATGCAAGTCATATACCGACCACCTGGACCACTACAAACCTTTGACGAGGATATAATTCTACTACTAAACACTAAACTATCTACTCTAATTATCATCTTGGCCTCTATGACAGCCTAGATCCCAATGCCACGACCATTCAAAACACAATAACTGTTCTTCGACTTACTCAACGTATTGTATAGTAAGCTACCCATGACAAAGGCTGCACCTTAGACTGGCTTGCCGATCTAAATGTATCAACCAGCATTACAGCTAATTCCCCTTGCCCCTGGTCAGACCATAACATCATCACATTCACTATCCCCAGAAAAACCCAACACAAAACTGTTCCACCCCAGCTACCCTTGCAAGAAGCACACGCAACATCTAACATACTAACCTGCTCCCTCTATTAGGCCCCATCACTGAAGGCAACTATTCCCATGCCAACCCGTCAGAATGTTAGATCTCTATAACACCACCATCCTCCAAGCCATCGACAAAATTGCCCCACTCAAACACTGCAAACCAAAACAGACAGCTCACCTGAACTCCTGGTTCACACCTGACCGCAAGAATCTCAGATCGAATAAACACACCGCTGAATCATCCTGGAAAGCATCACCATCGAAACACAACAGAGATCTGTTCATCTCCTCCACAAAAAAATACAAACAAGCAATACTGCCAGGTAAAAACACTACATACAATGAGCGCATAGCAAATGCCAAATCTAGCAGTAAGGAATTATTCACCATCCTAAGGGAACTTGAGTCTCCCACCAGCCCACTCCACACCTATAAGAAAGATGAAACTTGGTGTGCTGACATACTGCATGCACTCCTCAACAAAATAGCTATGCTCCAAAACAAAATCACACACAAAAAAGACAAGTTAACACTGCCAGCCATTAACACTGACCCACCAATCACAAGAGAGCCTTTACCCCCTCCTTTTGAATGTAGACCAGTCTCCAACACTGAGGTCATCAAAATCATCTCCAGTTTAAAACTGTCAAGGTGTCAAGGCGACATATGCCCTGCATCATCAAAGACTGTGTAACAGAACTCTCACCATTCATCACCTCTCTCATCAATAATTATTTCGCACAAGGTACAGTCCTGAAAGAAGCCTGGGTCCTCCCGCTTCGAAAAAAAAACATCCCTTGACCCCAGCATCCCTACTAATTACCATCCCATCATGTCGGTCCCCTTCCTCTTGAAAATCCTCGACCACGCTGCCTTCCTCCAGATTCAAGAACGCCTGGAAAATAACAATCTCCTGGACCTACGCCAATAAGGTTTCCGACCTCGACACAGGACAGAAACGGCACTCCTTGACCTAAAAAAAACAAATGGACACCATACTTGACAACAGAAATTTAGCCATACTACTTCTCCTAGATCTCTCTGCAGCATTTGACTTAGTAAATAATAAAATACTATGCCACCCCCTGGACAGTGCTTCCCACTTCTCAACTAATCCCATTGCTTGGATAAAATCATTCATCTCCGAGCGTACCATGAGAGATTTTTCAAACCTAGCTAACGCCACCCCTGCGGGGTTCCTCAAGGATCTTTCGTGTCACCAACGATTTACAATATATTCACCAAGCTGCTAGTCGACTGCCTTGATGAACGTGGAGTATCCTATACAAACTATGCAGACGATACGCAAATTCCAATCCACCTAAATGGAGACTACAACACTGATTCCACCATCCTCAACAACATTTACCAGAGGATCCAATCCTGGATGGCCAGACATGAACTTTGTCTAAATTATGACAAAATGGTGCTACTCCTGGTCGGCACCCAGACATACCTCAAAAAACCTGACGCCAAATACAAACACTTCTTCATAGATGGAAATACCATTACATTTACATTCCTCCTTAACCTTCTCTAGACAAGTTAACTCCATAATCTCATCAGCAGCATACACTGCCAAACTCATTAATACCTGCAGACTCTACTTATCTGCAGACAGCTGCTTAACCTTAGCAAGAGCCCTCATTTTGTCGAAACTCGACTATTGTAATATCCTCCTGGCTGACACTGCAACTACCAGCATTAAAAAACTACATGTCACTCAAAACAACACCTTATGGGCAGCACTAAACATAACAAGAAGAGATCATATCTCTGAAATCAGATGCAATGTGTGCTGGCTACCGGTTCAGGACCGGATCAAATTCAAAACAATGGTGTAGAGGAGGTCCCAAATAAAGCCTGCATTCCAGTCGCCCATTTTGAAGTACCAGGCACGCTCACGCCGAAATACATGACGTATGAGGAGCAAATAAGCCAGCAGAGAGCTGCAGTGGGGCCCTGCCCATTACCTATCTGAAGAACAATACCAGACAACCATGGACAGTAAGGTACCCATTGAGAAAACCCTACCAGTAAATGAAACGAAATGAATATTGCTTAAGCACTATCCAGGAGGAAACCAAAAAGGACTTAATGGAATACGAATGGTGACGTCACAAGGGCCTGGACTAACACACCCATAGAAGATATGAGGACCCAAGGATGACACAAAGAGACAAAATGCCATAAATGAAAATATAGTGAAACTAAAAGAAGAGAATGTTGATGAAAGACAAAGGAGCTTAAACTGTAAGCAGGATGAAGATATTCAACCAGCTAACGCCTGTACATATGCTTGTAACCGCAAGAAAGCTAAGAACACAGTGCGGCTTGCTGTGCTAAGTAGAAAAATGGAGCAGCAGGCGCCATTATACACAATCTACCTCAAAACGAAGCATGTTATATAAGTGCAAGTCCACTTTACACAAAAAGCAGAATTAACTCAGGTGACTAGAGGTCAAACAGGACAGGTTTTGTATTCCAGCTAAAACGAGAAGAGATGGCTGAATCGAAACTCAGCAGACGCAACGTGAGCCAGGAAGAGCCAAGGTCAGACCAATAGAAGGAGCGAACAGTAGCTTCACAGAATCGAAGCTTAAGAACTGAATAGCCTATCTCAGGAAGGCCAAGATAAGGAGGCGTAAGCAGGTGGAAAGCCGAATAAGAATTAAATGCACAAAATGAAGGAAACTAGGCAGATTCATGGTGTGAGCAGCACGTGACCATCCGAGCAAGAAGCAGCACGGGTTCACACCTACGCCTGGCTGTCGTCCAGACAGAGATATCATAACTTTTTCTGACAAGAAGATAGAGTTTTGAGGCCGGCCACACCCAACTAATTGACACAAAGCCACTAAAGTAATGATTGATTGAGGGAAGGCAGGGTGAATCTTAGGGCACCCTGCACCTGGCTGACCATTCTGCATGCTGCTAAGTAAAGTGGAGATTTATGCATGGGGTTGAAGCCAACCCAATCACAATGGACCAAATAATCTAGGATTCTATAGATAGTAGAACCAATGGGACGTTGTACTCATAGTGACGTCTACTAGAGAATTCTTAGAAGGAAGGGCTTAGACACCCACCTGATAGTGTTTATCCAATCCTCTTACTCCATTACCATATACAGATATAGTACCTATAGTAAAGTTACCTTTTCTAAACCAATAGAATTACATGTTAACTTTTTAGCGTTACACGTCAATGATGATGAGTTTTGGGTATAAATGTTTGTATGAAGTTCGAGGGAGTTGAAGCAAGACGGACTATCGCATCACTGTTGATTTCCATGTTTCCCCGTTTTATTTTACTTGTCATTAATCGGACTCTCTTTTGCCAAACCATTGAGTTGTCCTTATTGATTGGTGTTGGAGTAAGAAAACCTGCACCCCCATCCATCTCTAGGTGCAGATAACTTGTATTAAAGTACTCTGGAGCAAACCCCGACTCTATGGGCCGGCCGACGGTCTCCCCAGTACACTTGGTAGCAGAGGATGGTTATCGACTATCGATTATTTGACTAAAGTAAGACACCTATTGACAGTCGACATAAAGTAACTCTAGGTCTTAGGCAATATCACAAGTCCTTTGCCATTTGGCTGAGTAGACTGTGAAGCTCCCCATAGACAATGGTAGCGTGAGCAAAATTCTGGAGAAAGGGCCTGAAGGGACCCGTTTTCCCACACTTCCCTTCCCATTCCTACGGGTGGCTGAGCGAGCGAAAAGCTGAAGCAGGCGGTAACAAAGGCGGTGATCCCGAGGGTCCACAGACGAACCATGCGAACGGTGAGTGAAGCAAAAAATTGAGTGCTTTGGCAAATAGTGCAGGCCTTAGAACAAGTAAAGGGAAAAGGTAACAGAGGGAGGAGGGAAAACTAAATATAGTGAGAAGTAGAGAAGACTGTATATATATAAGGGGATAATGACTCGAGAGCAATAAAAGATAAATGAGAGCTTACCGGGGTGGACATCCATTAAGAGAGAGGTTACCGGGGCAGACACCTGAGAAGTGAGAGGATTCGCCTTATTCCTGCGCTTTAATATAGCGGCTAAAAGAAACGTGTACCCAGAGTCCCACATAATGGGGAACGACTAGGCTACCACAGCATTTAAAGACTTTGTGGAAGGGGTACATTTACACTCCATGAAGGGGTAATGATTAGAGGCAGAGATATTTGTGTCCAGCTGGTGTCCGTCTAGTCTGTTAAGTGTCTGTCTTACATGTGTTTCTGTTGTGACATCGCACATATGCATTGAACATTTTTGAGAAAACTGTTCATGCGATTTGATAGCTGAGACAAAATCTCACATGAATTGATGTTTTTGGACAAATCGGTAGCATAACATTTTTGTGGGAAATTTGGGATGGAGCTTGCAATATTTGGTGCTTGCTCATATTGTTAGAAGCTGTCTAAACCACACGAAAGCATTGACAAGTGTTATATAAGAGGAAAGGGAACAGATTTAAGCATGGAAGACATAACTCCATTAGCACACTTATGCAAGCAATTGCAAAAACACACACCCAAGCTAAAGAAATATAGTGCAGAGTGGGTTACAGGTACCGACCACAAGATGTTTATGCCATGGCCACAAAATGGGTATTTATTTAAGCTGTCTTACAACATATGATGATATATTTGCATGCCACATATACAGGCAAGAAGTTAGAAAAACGCCTTGCTGTTCTCGAGTTGTGGAAAATGTACGAACAGGTAAAGGAGGAAGAGCCGCCAACAGATTGGATACTTAATGTATGCACAGAGGAGGTGTGACGCCTACCGCAACACCAGTCCTGCCCGAAACAAAAATTGAAGAAAGTAAGGACAAGAGATTATACCCGTTAAGGGAACTTAAAGCAGCCACAGGGTACACCAACCCCGCATATGAGTCACCTACACATAGTAGTGACGAGAATCAAGGGAGAGATAAGGACAAGAATATTACCTCTGCAAGGGACAAGGGGAGACACGATGATGAAAGGAAAGATCAGACACAGACAAGTGCATCTCTCGACAAGGGGAGAGAAGGGAAGAGATGGAAAGGGAGCGAAGACAGAACTGTTGAGATAGCATTCGCAAAAGACGAATGGATGGGAGGACACATTTTATTGAAACTCAATGGGAAAGGCATTGATGACGCGAAACAAAAGGAGACGTTAGATGAGACACAAAGGAAGGAGAAAGAGAAGGAGTGAAGAGACGAAAGGATAAGAAAGAAAGACAGACAAAGGCGAGAACAGCTTTATCGCGTGACTAGGCCACCTCTGTTGGCAAAATAGATGCCCGGCAAGGCCAACTCAGCCGTTCACCCTTCTGAGGTCAATAACTGAGTGCCAATTTCGGTTTGGGCGATATGGTATGTAAATATGTGCTCCGTAAAGCGCTTTGGTTCAAGGCGCTATATAAATAACACATCGTTAGGGTAGGGAATAATGGGCGGAAGCTACAATTTCAATCGATTTGGCATGGCACTACAAAGGGAAGCGTAGGTCTGCCAATTTTCGGAGGTAGTAACCATGCTTCCCGTTTGCCTTGCTTTACATCATAGAGAATTTCAGGCAATGTTTTGTCGTTTGGTTCACCCGCGTTACCTACTGGGACCACATGTCCCAATATGCAATTATTCAAAGGCCCTGTTTTAATGAACGTTCAAAGGGGGTTTTAAGTGCTGGGGCAGCCGACTGCAGGAAACTGTAAATGCATGACTGATGGGGTCTGGGTTAGTGCAGATGGAGGCATTCTGGTCGTTTGTACAATTTCACGGTTGGCCTGGGAAGACGGAATGGGGGTCTCATTGTCTACTGGGACACGCGAATTGGGGAAGTTGGAGGGAATGTCTACCGACGCAAAGGTTGATTTTCGGTTCTCTAGCACTATTGCGTCATTGCCCCCCACGATACCTACGGAGACTGCAAGTCCCAGAATGCAATTTGGCATTTTCTCTGTTTTAAGGCACAAAGCGTTCTCCCATGTATCTGCCGAGCTTGGTGTAATGGGCTCTAAAAGGCAGGAGGAATGCACACCACTGCCATAAAGGTAACAGTTCTGACTGTCCTTGTCAGGTCGGCTTGGGTTTCATGTGGGACATTAGCGCAGCAAAGCAACCACAACATAGCCAGATTACAGCGCAAGGATCTATGGGTAGGAAGGGTAGGCAGCAGAGGTGGAGCGCATTTAAACAGGAAGGGACAGGGAACTACTACGTACATATAGCCCCGCGTGCATGGTGGCCAGACTTAGTGGCCCCTCTTGTTTTCTTGGTTGCGGGCTGCGTTTAAGGGTTGGTCCTCGGCGCCGCGTGCATTGTTGGTATCACGGCAAGTTAGCCAATTTCATGTTTAAGTTCAAGGAGAGAGGAACAATTTCTGGGCGTTTTGTAGAATGCAATGGGGTTTTGGTTACCCTGCCGTGTCGCCGGTTTAGGGTCACAATGTATAATGGGCTGTTATGCGAGACCGGATAAGGCAGGTTTGTCTTGCGGGGAACACTCCGCATGCACGGCAATGGTTTTTCATTAGGTGAATTCGGTCATATGGAAGGGGCGGGTCAAGCCGAACAACCATATGGCATGCAGACATTGTTTCAGGAGGGTAACATGGCCATCGGGTATGGAGGAACATTTGGTTCTGGCCGGGTGGAGGGTTTGCAATGTCATTAGTATAAAATTATGGCCAGTGTTGGCGGTCTCCGGATGCCGCCGTCCTTGAGTCCCCCACCCCCGTGATAGAGAGACACGGAGACAGCGGTGTTACCAGTGTGGGCTCCCCGGTGATTGTGTCGTCACCGGGAACGCCCCGTTTATTTAACTGCGCACGCGACGGAGTGAACGTCACTCCGTCGCGTGCGTACCCTTAAAGGGCCAACGCCACACTCCTCCTTTTCCATAACAACAAATTGGAAACAGGAGGGACTAACTATCACACATATATAAAGCACACAACTCTGTCAATTCCAAAACCCCCATTTATTCACAGCCACCCTGGATACCCCGCGGGTACCTGTCACGGCCTGACCATTAGCCCCCCGGTCAGCCTCCCCAGCTCAGTCCGTCACATAGTCTGTGAGACAGGCAGGTTTCCCACGCCCTGTTCTCAGGGGGTACCTCCTGCCAACGTCCCTGGCCGGTGTCTCTTGACCGGGTCTGCCTCGAGCCGGAGAATCCACGGCGGGGCTTTCACCCCCACCTTCATCCAAGGCACCCTCACCCTCTTGGTTGTCCGGGCTGTCCACTCTCGGGTCACCGATTCTCCCGAAGAATGAAGCATTCCTTGTTACAGACGACATCCCGTCAGAGGCTGTCACCATAGAACCCTTGACCGCCACGACGTCTAGAGGAGCGGGTTCATACGTGAGGGACAACTTTCCTTGGGGGTGGCGATCCCTCACCAGCACCTCATCTCCCAGCGCGATGTGTGGGGGCCTCAGGCCCCTCCGGATGTTTTCCATCTGCGTCCTGACTCGTCTGTCCTCTTCGACCTGTTCATTGTCAGTGACGGCAGGGTCCCTGTCCCCCACCTCTGGTATGACGTCTCTCGGGCATCTCTGGAAGAGAGCTTCCGCCGGGGCCACACCCTTTGAGGAGTGGGGTGTGGTTCGATATCCCCGCAGGAAGACGTACAGGGCCCTCTGCAAGCACTCGCCCTTTCCATGGGCGATCCTGAACACTTTGTTGAGGGTGCGCATCATGCGCTCTGCCTCCCTGTTGGCCCGGGGCCACAGTGGGGTTACCCGCCGGTGTTGAATGCCATACTCCCTCATGAGCTCGGCAAAGCTCTCGCCTTGGAATGGTGCCCCGTTGTCGGAGCACAGCACAGAGGGCAGGCCAGGGGTGGCGAAAATCTTCTCCAGCGCCACCACCACGTTCTCAAATGCGACGGACTCTATGAACTCGACCTCCGGGTATCGAGACCACTCGTCCACCACAACTAGGAAGTGAGTACCTCTCGACGTGGACCCGGAGTCTGCGTGCACTACTTCCCATGGCTGGGTCCCTCTGGGCATCGCTTCAATGGACGGTTCTCGCTGGGCCGGTGCCGCAGCCTGGCACCATACGCATGACGCCACAAATGCTTCCACCTTCCGCTCGAGTTCCGGGAACCATACCTTCTGGCGGAGGCGAGCTTTGGTTTTGGGTGCCCCTTGGTGACCCTGGTGCGCCAAGGCGATGACCTGTGCAACTTTGGCCTGGGGCACCACGATCCTCTCACCCCTCAGCAGCAGCCCCGACTCTGAGAATGTTAGTTCTTCTCTCACTCTCCATAACTGCTCGAGGGCCACTCTGGCTTCGCATGTCCTGCGTTCAACGGCCTCCAGTACCGTCTTCCAGGTACCCCTCTGCATGGCTTCCCTCAGGATGGCAAAACATTAGTCGCCTTTTGATACAACCTCGAGTTCTTCCACCTGCATGGAGTTTGGGGTGGCCGTCTCCACGACCAGGCGGACGTGTTCGTCGGCCTCTTCCGCTGATGCAGACTCCTGCAAGTCCCCTCTTGGGTGTCGAGATAGGTAGTCTGCCGCGTTGTTAGCCCCTGGACGATATGTCAACGACACTCCATACTCGAGCAGGGCGAGCATCCAGCGCTCTATTCTCACTGGTGGACTGGATGATGAGCCCGCCATGATCGGCAACAACGGCTTGTGGTCTGTGACCACCGTCACGGGGCGCCCCAGAATGTAGAGGCGAAAATGTCTACAACCCCACAGCACCGCCAGGGCTTCCCTCTCAATCTGGGAGTATCTTTGCTGGGTGTCGGAGAGTGCCTTGCTGGCGTATGCTATGGGTCGAATATCCTGGCCATTCCCCACTTGTGTAAGCACTGCCCCCAGTCCATATGGGCTGGCATCCACCACGATCTCTGTCTGCAGGCTCGGATCGAAGAACGCCATGGTGTCATCCGCCGCCAAGGCACCTCTGATGTCGTCGAATGCCGCCTGCTCAAGGGGGCCCCACTGCCAGGTGGTGTCCTTCTTGGTGAGCGATCTCAACGGCTCTGAGCGGGACGCCAGGTTCCTGATGAAACCGCCACAGTAAGTGACCATGCCCAAGAAGCTCCTCACCTCCGCAACATTCTCTGGCAGACGCGCCTCCTTTATGTCCCTTACTTTGCGGGGGTCCGGCGACACCCCATCCGCCTTAAACACGAACCCAAAGAATTCGATCGTTGTTTTCAGAAATTCACACTTGTCCTTGTGCAGGGTGAGTCCGAGCGAGCATAGGCGTTCAAAGGTCTTGGCCAGGCGTGCCAGATGCTCCGTCTCCGACCTGGCATACACCAAGATGTTGTCGCTAATATTAAGGACTCCATCCAGATCCGCCTGTGACCCTCTTATGATGTTTTGGAACACCTCCGCCGCGGAAGACACCCCAAAACTCAACCTCTTGTACCGGTAAAGACCTCGATGAGTGGTAAAGGTTGTGATGTAGCGGGACTCGGGGTGCAGGACCACCTGATGATAACCTGCTCTCAGGTCCAGTTTGGAAAAGAACCTTGCCCCTTGCAGTTCTGCTATGATGTCATCGATGGTAGGGGTCAAGTGTCGCTCCCTCTTTATGGCCTTATTGGGGAGTCGCATGTCCACACAGATCCTCACCGCATCTGGCTGTTTAGGCTTGCGCTCGATGACAATGGGAGACACCCACAGGGTGGGGCCCTCAACCTTTTCAATGATGTCCAGCCCCACCAGATTGTCCAGTTCTCGATCCACCAGATCCCTGAGATGAAAAGGAACTCGCCGGTGCTTCAGCGCCACTGGTTGGATCGACTCATCGATGTGGAGCCGGACGGGCTCACCCACCAACTGTCCAATGCCTTCAAACAGGGAGCTGTGTTTGGCCAGGAGTACCTGAATGTCGTCTAGGTACACTGAGTATGCGAATGTGACAATTCCCAGCGCCTCAGCCGCCGCACAGCAAAGCAGGGTGTTGTCGCTCACCGGTGTGACATAGAATCTGGCCCGGATGTGTGAGTCACCATATTGAACATCAGCCACGAATATGCCGTCCAGAGGAAGGGGCTGATCGCCGCCGAAAGCGAATATGCATGCTCTCGGTGCGCTCAGCGTGGGCGGGGCCTGCATGGTATCATAATGCTGTCTGGCCATCACATTCACGGACGCACCGGTGTCCACTAGCATTGGTACAGAGTCTCCATTGACAAACACGTTGCACCTGGGCTGTCCCTTGGAGCGGGACTTCAGCATGCTCACACTGGACACGAAGAAGACGTTTTCCTCGTCCTCTTCCTCCTCCTCCCCTTCCTGAGGGGCCCCTTCGTCACCCTGGTCCACCTGAGCAACGTTGGATGTCCTTTGGGGTCGGAAGAAACCGGCTCGAACAGGCCCCCTAGGCACTACCTTGGGAGCTGCAGATCTGCACCTCCTGGCGAAGTGGTCCGCGCCTCCGCACCTACCGCACTTAACCCCAGTCGCAGGGCATTCAGCTGGGTGCGGGAGATCGTACCCACACTTTGGGCACGAGGAAGTCGTCCCAGGCGGGCGCGGGCTCTGAGTGTTCATGGGGCGCCTCGCTCCACGGCCTCTTCCGACAGCGCAGATCTCCTCCACCTTGCCTGGGCGGGCACCAGCTTCCATTCTGGTCGCCCGCAATTCCGACACTTCGTGGCACCTTCTCAGTTCTAGGATGCGAGGAAGTGTGATGCCAGGCTTGCGCAATATCTGGCGCCTCAGTTTCCCAGAGACACAGCCCTGAATGAGTTGGTTGCGAATCATGACTTCAGGGTCATTCCACGCACATGGCGCCGCCAGTCTCCGCAGCCGCCCATAGAATACATCCAGAGTCTCGTCATCCTTCTGTCGAGCCGTTCCCATGAGAAAACGTTCATAATCTGCGTTGGCCATTGGCATAAAATGATTATGGAGTGCATCCTTTGCCGCTGCAAACGACCCATCCGCCGGCTGTAGGGACAGAAATATCTCATGCACTGCTGGGCCAGCAGAGTACAGGAGAGTGGCCAGCTTGCTGTCGTCGCTTGTCTCCATCGTGGCTCTGAAGTACATCTCAAGCCTATCCATCCACATCTTCCACCTCTGTCCCAGGCTTGATGGAGCACCCGAGGTATCAAACTCAGGCATTGGCTGTAGGGACCCAGGTGGTTTCAGCGGGGGAGCAGGCGGAGGCGCAGCAGCCGCAGCAGCAGCAGTTTGACTCATGGTGGATGGCGCACAGGCACCCCAGAAGATATAATTGATGGGGCCGCAACTCACCACCAGCAGTCAGCCTTCAGAGATGGTTTGAGTTCTGCCTCTCACCAGGCACACTCCACGCAGATGTATCACTCCAGCCGACCGGCAGACAAAGAAGTGTCCAAAAATTGAGCAGGGGGGGAAGACCCCTAGTGCATTCAGCAGGCTTCCATAGAGTCTTACACATCTACTCGGTGAAAAACAGTGAAAATGTCAATGAATCATTCTGAAATTGACACGTGCTGTCTCCAGTGACTGTCCGCCGCTGAAATATCCAAAAATTATGTCCGGATGGCTCACCGACGCTTCGTTATGAAGCCGTGGGTCTCCGAGGCCTATTCATCAAGATGGCCGCTGGCCGCGTGTATCTCTTCCTTCTCCGCGGTCAGAATTCGCTGGAGCGTTCACGTAGGATCATCTACGCTCCCAGCGAATGTCTCCGCCTGTTCCAGGAAGTGATCCCGGCACTCGTCGCCACTGTTGACGGTCTCCGGATGCCGCCGTCCGTGAGCCCCCCACCACCTGTGATACAGAGACACGGAGACAGCGGTGTTACCAGTGTGGGCTCCCCGGTGATTGTGTCGTCACCGGGAACGCCCCGTTTATTTAACTGCGCACGCGACGGAGTGAACGTCACTCCGTCGCGTGCGTACCCTTAAAGGGCCACGCCACAGCCAGGTTGGCGGTTACTAGGAGGCAGTCACTTTAATGCCAGATGCGTGCCGAGTAGGCGTTTGGGGTCTCGCTTAATGTTTGGGTTTACAGTAATAAAGTTAGGATTGTTTGCGCTCAACTGAAAGGTGCAGGTTACACTACTGAAGCTGCACAGGTGCGATGGTATGGAACGAAGGCAGCACGGGGGGGGGTGGAAGGAAGATTGCACCCAGGGGGATACGAGGCACAGGGCCCGTAATGTTCACTAGCTTGGGTTCTGTTAACCAGGTTCTTGCGCCGCAAGCCCGGTTGCAACGATAAGTTAGGGGTTTATATAGAAGGGAAAGCAACACGGGGGAGAGTAAGAGCATTGAGTACCGTCAGGTAGATTGCAGGGTGTTCAAAGGATTATGGGGATATTAGCTCGTTGTAAAGGAGGGAAGGTGCAAGCTGAGCCAGACGCATCGTTAATGTATTACAAACAAGACATGAGTGCAGGCGAAGCAGTGTTCCTTGGTCCCAGCGGCCATTGTGCATGCATTGTCAGGGCAGAGTACGGCGCTTGCTGGGAGTGTGGGTTTGTTTCGCGGGGAGTTCAGATGGGGTGCGGTTTTGAGGGGCATTCTGGTTAATGTGGTTCGCTATTGTATTCACCTGTTTAGCCATTCAGCATGAGTCATGCGGCCTCGGCAGCGGCGCGCAATGCATGTACTTTTTGTGTGGGCGGTCGCTGTGCGGGGTTGCTGCTGGGGGTCTCCATTGAGGGGCCGGGAGGAGGGTGGGGGTTGGCGATTGGCTTCCAGGAAATAGAAATGTTCTTGGGTGGTGTGCAGCCAAGGGGCAGGGATGATCCAGGGGAATGGAAGCAGGCTGCCGTGATCTAGCCTCCTAGTGCTTACAATGCAGGGCAGCGCTGGAATGCAGCAGGCAGGGAAAAGCAGGCAATGCAGGACTTGGAAAGGACACTCACCACATCACCAAGCATAACGATTTTACCAAATGTTTACAGAAGGATGCAATGCCGAATGGAAAGGATCATAGCTCCAAGCTCACCATCGCCAAGGGAGGTAGATAAGCACCAGCACTCCAATCGATGTGATTTAAAACATTTAATCTGGGTTTGTCTGCGCACTCACGGCAATGTAAGATATATTAGATGATTTGTCCAGGATCTCTGTATCACCTGCTGGCTAAACCCAGGATACACACATGAATCCATAGTCCGGAACTTTGGTACTTATGCACTTCTTGGACTAACATTTTATGCCATAGTGGAGGCCAGGGGCGTTGCTAGGGGGGGGCTAAGGGGGCTATAGCCCCTGATCTTTGGGTTGTAGCCCCGGATAGAATCTCAGGAGCTACAGCCAAAAGGCTAGCTAGCCCCCAGTCCCAACAGTTCCGACATCAGCATAGCCCTGGGTCTTTTCCAGACCTAGCAACTCCCCTGGTGGAGGCGATTGCCCAGGTTTCCTAAC
This sequence comes from Ambystoma mexicanum, assembly GCF_040938575.1. Taxonomy (NCBI): domain Eukaryota; kingdom Metazoa; phylum Chordata; class Amphibia; order Caudata; family Ambystomatidae; genus Ambystoma; species Ambystoma mexicanum. Next base: position 234,178,509 of record NC_090927.1, on the reverse strand, counting down.
ACCCCATCCGGTCAAACCAATTGCCAGGCCTTCTTCATTTGGACGATATATTAGTGCACAGCAACCCCCATCTTCTACAGGTACACTGCTGATAATAGCTGATGAAGTTCCGCAAATAAGTGCATATGCAGGCAGTTATAGACTACAGACGGAGGAAAGGACCAGCCAGCCGTCCGGAATGTGAGAAGGTAATTTTTACATATGGGCACATATCTCTCTAGGGGTGCCTCTCTCACGAGCTAACCCTAACCAGGTGGCACTCAATTTATCAATACGCATTCCTCTCAATCACAGAGCATTTTAGGATTATGAGTCCAGGGGCTACATGCCCGCCTTTGAAGCAAAGCGTGGGCCTGACCATAGAAACTGCTGGGTTCCAGCACGCCCCTCTTTAGTAGCAGATGGCATGAAGGTGCAGCAACCGCCATTTGGCCGAAGTTCACAGGGATCAAGGAATAAGATTAACAAACAATAGAGGAAGAGAGCATTTGGTTAGAACAATGGGCAGCACATGGTGCGCCACAGATGCCCATGAGAGCGTTAGCAGCGTCAATTGACATCAGCTAGGTTATTGCATGATTAGCGTTGGTTCAACATGAGCATTTCAGACTTGGGCGCAAGGGCAAACAGCCCCGCCCTAGAAGGGGAACGACATGGAGCGTCACAGGCGCAATCTCCGTCCTGGGCATTAGGAGCGTGATGGCCAGGAACGCGGGTTAAGCGAGGAGGAAGGTAGGGTGCGCAAGCCTGATCTCCCTCTCTCTCTTACAGGAGAGGGGTGCTCTGGCGGGCGTGTGAAGGAGGGGCATAGGGAGGGGTGTGCCAAGGCTTAGGAGAAGCAGGGCGAGCGACCCCAGCTGGAGATGGTGAGCACAAGGGGGGGGATTAGTAGCCAGGAGGAGGGGGTGCACCCTTGGCCTACAATAGAAGGGGTGCCTCAAGGGATGGCAGGTACAACTAATAGAAGTTAGGGGGCCAACAAGCTAACTCTCTCTTGAAAAGGGCGCAAGGTTTCAGACTGGAACTCATTTAATCAGCAATCACTACAATATGGGAATGTAGACAATACCAAGGGTAATAAAAAGATTTTCAAAGGGCACTGCATGTTGTAGTTGGCGTGGTTTGTAGAGATAACAATCAAAGTGGCTGGTTTGTTTCACTCAACTCAATATCGGGGACTTCCCATTCTGCAACTAATAGCAAATGCAAATGGGGGAAATTCCTGATCAGCAGGGGCCTGGGATGTATCAAGCATGCCTTGATTAGTTGAAAACTCCGGGTTGCTTTGGGGAGGATAAAAGTTCACTGGTCGGAAGGGGGGGTGACTGGAAGGATGCGCTGGAAGTGTTGGGGCTGCAGATGAACCACAAGGAGAGGCCAAAGGGGGCAGGGAGGGGAGGGTCAAGTTAGGAACTACCCACTAAAAAATCAATCAATAAATAAATAAATAAATAAAAGTAAATAAAAATACATTAAATTATAAATAAATAAATAAAAAATAAAATAAAAAACAAAAAAAAGGCCAGTAGTTGGCCCAAAACGCTCCCTCCCCAACACTTGGAAGGGGGCCTCCGCTACGGAAGCGGAACGGAACGGTGAGGCAAGACCTCATTTTGGCACGCCGCTGCCAGGTCAGTTGGCCCTCCTGCAATGGAGTATGGAACAAGGGATCAAGCAAACAGGAAGAACGCTGGCAGGAAAGGCCGCAGCACAATCCATCACACCACCGGTTCGATCCGGAGGGCCAGCTTGTCTGTTGTGAACGGAATGAATGGGGGTGAAGGAACATTGTTGGAAGTATGGCGGGGCACTGGGGGCAGCACAGGCGACCAGGTGCATGAGGGGGAACTCACTGCGGCCGGCAACCCGCTGTGAGTCGTGGCCGAGACACCGGTCTTGCGGACAAGCCCAGCGGATGTTACATGGTGTTCCCGTTAGAAAGCACTGGCAGATACCACAAGTGGAACTGCACAGCCATCAGTTTAGTATGAACGGCGCCCAGGAGTATTAGACTCAGGGGAGGCCCACGTTAATGGGGAGGGTTGGGGGGTTGGAAGACCTTCCAACTCCAAAAGTGGGTGGGGCAAATGGGAAGTGCATCGTTGGAAACAAAAAATGGAGAGCAACAATGAAGTCTGCAAGGGGGGGTGAATTGAAAGATTGCACAGTTAACGGGGCTCCGGCAAGTAGGTTGGAAACTGAGGGGAAGGGGGCTCAGGGGAGATTAGGGGTTGTTGAGGGGGGGTTCAAGAGAAGTGGGGCATTCGATATTGGCAGCTCAAGCAGATCTAAAGAAACACTTGGGAGTGGGGGGCTTTGGAATGCGGGGGGTAGGGGCCAGGTCGAGCAGTGGGGATAGGTGAGGAGGACCCCTCTTTAGAGAAAGGCAGGGGAAGACGATGGGAATAAGAAGGTGGCTGGACCCTGGGGTGTAGGTAGCAGTGGATGGATGGGGCTCTCGAGAACAGGAGGGTGATATGGGGAGGAGGGGCCGGAGGGGATGGGGCAACTAAGGCGGGGAGAACTAGGGCAGCCCGGGGTCTTGGCGGAAGGGGGAGGGGGACTCACGGGTTGGACGGGCTAAGGGAAGACCTTTTGGGGGTGAGAACATTAATAAAGATTAACAAGCCAACCAGGGGAAAGGGGAAGATGGAATCCGGGGGAAAGGGAAGCAAAAAGGGGGAATAAGGAGACCTGAATGCATCCTTAAAAAAGGAGCCTAAGTCGAAATGGAGAATGAAAAGAAAGTAATACATGGAATGAAAATTGCACTTAAATAGAGATGGGAAAGAAAATAAAAAGGAAATTGCAAAATAAAGAAATGGCCAAAAGGTAGAGAGGGACTGTTGAGGAAGGGACTGGGTGCCTGCGTCGGGTCCCCCAAGGACCCGAAGTGGCGGGGGGGGGGGAAAGTTGCATTGCTCTCAGCCCAGAATTCTGAGTATAAAATGGAACACCTGCAAGCTAACCCCTGACTTTATGTTGTAATAAAGTTTGCTGTGGCAATTTTTCTCCCACTCATCGAACTGGTCATGCCTCTCATTTGGATTGAAAGGGGGTTGGGTTCCCTGGGAGGAGGGTAGCCGTGAAGGGGTGAGAGTCTGAATGAGTGCCTGGGGTGGGGGGCATTGGGAGCAACGATGGCCGTGGACGTGCCCCCCACTGAGGGTGTCGGCACTAAGACAAAGGCGAGAACAGCTTTATCGCGAAGAGCAAGAAAAACAGCTTGAACGCAACCCAAGAGCAGCCTACGATCAAGACAGACAGAAACAGCAAAGGTTAGAAAAAGAGCAAAGGATACGTGAGAAAAGAATAAGGAGACGAAGAGATGAGAAAATTCAAAGGGCATAATCAACGTAGAAATGTAAAGAGAAAGGAAGAAGATAGGGTCAGAGAAGATGCGAGGAAGCGCAAAGAATTTGATGACGATATCGAAAGTAAGGGAAGACAGAGAGCACGCGATCTTGATTATTTGGAGAGGGAGGTTAAAAAACCTGATCCAGTTGTAGACTGGGAAGACATCAAGGAATTATTTCCTACATACGATTCAGTACCAGGCACATCTAGGTCAAATATTGAAGATGACTTCGACACCAGAAGCATCGGAGAAACGATTTATTTATTTATTTTATTTTATTTATTCGTATTTGTTGAGCGCACAGCAGACCGAAGGCATTGTGGCGCTTGTTACAGTGATGCTTATATTTAGTTACATACGTTTCAACTGATCCATCATGGTTGTTGTTACAGGGTTGCTTGTACTTAGTTACATACAGTTCAGGTCCGTAGGTGTTACATTGGACGATGTTGTACATTTGTTACATATATGCATTGTGAAACAGGTGATTGGGAGAACAGATTAGTTGAAGAGGGCAGTTTTGAGTTTTCTACGGAAGGAAAATAGAGATGTTTCAGCTCTGAGGTAGCTGGGGAGGGAGTTCCAGAGCTCCGGGGCGAGGAAGGGGAAGCCTATACCACCTGCCTTTGTCCTGTTGATGCGAGGTATCGTTAGTTGATTGGAGTATTGTAATCTGGTCGGTTTGGTGGATTGAGATCTACATAATGTGTCAGATAGGTATGAAGGTGCTGAACGGTTGATACATTTATGCGTAGTCATGAGAATTTGGAAGGAAATACGGTCCTTGACTGGGAGCCAGTGAGCTGTCTTCCTCGCTTGAGTGATGTGGTCTGTTTTCGGTATGCTGAGGGCTGCCCTAAAAGCATTGTTTTGAGTAGTATGGAGTCTAGATAGTTTTTTTTTTAGATGTGCCAGCTAGGAGCGCATTACAGTAATCTAGTTTGGCTCCCATGCGCTTCCTCGCGTCTGGCGATTGAGAGGGAGTTATCTTTAGTTAGGAATGGTTTTATTGCGTTGATAAGTGTGGTACTTAGAGCGGAGGCCGAGACTATGGCGCTGACTTGTTTGTCCATTGTTAGGGTAGCGTCTATGTAAACCCCCAGTTTTTTGACTGAGGATAACACTGGGATGACACAGTTATCTATGTTGAAGTTAAGGTACAGCGGGTTGAGGTTGGAGAGTGTGGATTTCTGGCCTAGCATGAGAATTTCTGTCTTGTCCCCGTTCAAGCAGAGGCCGTTGGTGGCCATCCATGCTTGTATGGTGGAGTAGATTTGCTGTAGGGTAGTGGCATCTTGATGGTAATGCCCTGTCAGGGAAAGGAGAACCTGTGTGTCGTCGGCGTAATTTGTGTATGTGATACCTAGTGAATCCAGTTTGTCAAAGAGAGGCTTGGTAAAAAGATTATAGAGCATGGGGGCAGTACATGAACCTTGTGGGACACTGCAGTGGATGATGGAGGGTGCTGCATGAGCTGTGTTAGAGAACACTTTCATGGCTCTGCCCTCTAAGAAAGAGGTTACCCAGGATGCTGCGCCCTTTGAGAAGTGTGCAGCCTGCGTCAGATGACTGGTGAGTGTGGAGTGATCTATCAGATCAAATGCTGCGGATAGGTCCAGGAGAAGGAGGAGTGCAGGCTTGCCTTTGTCAAGGATGTTAGTGATTTCGTTTTTTAGGTCTAGAAGGGCGGTTTCAGTTCTGTGCCCTTTTGCGGAACCCGGATTGTCTTTTACCTAGGATTGCGTTCGATTCAATCTATAGTTGAATCTGTTTGTGGGCTGCCTTGTCTAATATTTTCAGGAGGAATGGGACTGTTGTTATGGGTCGGTAGTTATTGGGATTAGCTCGGTCTAGCATTGGTTTTTTTAAGAGAGGGCACAACCATGCCTCTTTAAGGCTGTCTGGTACTATGCCTGTTTTGAATGACGCATTGATGAATGCCGTGAGAAGAGGGGCGAGTGGTTCTGCGCAGTCCTTGATAATTGTGGGGTGGCACACATCACCCTTACATTGTGAGGGTTTGAGGTGTCTGAGGATGTCAATGACATCTGCTTCGGAGATTTCTGCGAATGCGAATTTGGGCATGTTGCTAGGTTTGACATTAGGATGAGTCTGTAAGTGAGGGCTTTGCTTAGGTAAGGTATTGTAATGGTGAGATATCTTATTTTGGAGGAGGTTTATCTTTGCAAGCATGGCTGATTGAATGCTTGTGCACCATGCTTTGTCTTTGATGATCTCATCAGGGCATGTGGGTGGTACTGTTAATTCTTTAAAGATACTAAAAAGTTCTTTAGAGTGTGAGTTGGCAGCGGAGATACGGTGGTTGTAGGCTTCAGATTTAACAGTGAAGATGGCGTCTTTGTATTCTTTGGCTAAGAATTTGAAGTTGTCTTTTGTGGTGTCGCAAGGATTACACTGCCCCAGTTTTTGAGCGCTTACCGTTTGTCTTTGCGCAGAGTCTGGAGTTCCTCAGTAAACCAGGAGTTGGAGTGGAAGGATTTTATTCCTTTTTGTTTTCTAATGGGGCGACAGCATTGACAGCTTTAGTAATGGTATCTTTGAATATTTCTGCAAGCATGTTAGGGTCAGAGGAGAAGGGAGGCGCTAGGCATGGCAGGTTAAGGTGTGCACTAAGGTTGTCCGCGGTGAGTTTTTTGGCACTTCTGGCTAAAGTTGCCGGTGCCGTGGTAGGCACTTTAGTGCATATAGAAACTGGGATGTCGAATTGGAGAAGGTTGTGGTCTGTCCAAGGGAGGCTTGTGTTGGATGTGATGGCTGTGTTACAATTGTGGTCTGTGATCCAGTCTAGGATGCATCCTTTTGTGTGAGTAGGCGCAGTGATTTTTTGTGACAAGCCTAAATCGTGGAGGTCTTTGGCTAGCGAGGTAGCAGTTTTGTCCTTGGGGTCATGGAATCCTAGATTAAGGTCTCCTATGAGTAATGATTTAGTGGATTTCTTAATATTGTTTCCTAGGAGGTGATTGATTTGACCTATGAAGTTGGCGGATGGGCCAGGTGGTCGGTATATGATATGAATATTTAATGTGCTGTTAGGTCAGAGTGCTCATTTGACTGATAGAATGTCAACATTCCCTTCCTCTTGGTGAGGTATGGTTCTAATAGATAGTGATTCTTTGTGGATAGTGATTGATAAAATATATGATGAAATGGGGTTAGAACTAATACCCCAAGGAGAGGGGGAGGACGAGCGCTTGGAAAGCGCTCAGCTGTATGACACAGAGGATGTCACCCGAAGTAGTGGGAATAGGGAACTATCCCTGGACAGATTAGAAATCAGTAGAAACAATGAAGACACAAGAAGTCGCGTGAATTGGTGACAAACAATGTCCGACTCCGAAAGGGAGGAGCGCGAGGAAAACGAAGAATGGAGGCGAAGCAAAAGTTGACTCCCAAGGGAAAAAGGGATACGATGGTCAGATACTAGCGAGTCAGCACCGAGGGCATCAGAGTCAGCTACGCAGTCTGCCCGACATGAAGGAGTACCTCATGGTCACCGCCCTATGTAGACAGACTAAGGACATTACCAGGTAGACAGCAATGCGGGAATATTACCCCTGCAATAGACAGGAGAACAATGAGAGAAGAAAAAGAGGGCTACGCATTCCAATTTTTGCTACTAGAGAAGGGGGGAGGAAGACAACAATATATTCCATGGCCGCACATGGATCGAGAAAACTTGAAAAACAGGCTTCCAATGCTGACACCGGGAGCCGGAAAGTGGATATATGTGTTAGAAAAAATGACAGGAGGTAACACGTTAGCTATAGGGGACATTAGGGGCCTCCTAATCGCCATACTTGGTTAGAGAGCAGACGATGTGTGGGCACAAGCAGGCTACCCTGGCGTAACCACAATTAATACCGCACATGACTGAGCGCCATTTAATAATTGTAGAGCAGCAGTATGGAAAGCGCTACGAGTACTTTACCCAGATACTTCCGATATGGGAGCTATAATGACTCAAAAAATGAAGGATTCTGAGGATCCGTTAATTTATATACAGAATTTCAAAGACATGTGGGTGCTCGAAACGCATGAATCTTGGACAAAATCAATACCTGTGTTTTACCATATATTGTGCCAAGGGTTGCCAAAACTGGTGCAGAAACAACTCAAGATATTGGTAGGAGTTGAGGCTAAACTGTGGGCTGAAATACAGTTGACTATCGCACATTATTGCAGACTGCTGCAGGAAAAGAATCGCAAAAAGGAAGCAACTCGAAAGGGTGAGGAAGCGAAATTGGTGCAGAAGAAATTATCAAAGTATGCTCTTGAAGGAGCCATGTTAACTAGCACAGCTGAATCAAGCATGCAGCAGGTGGCTAGTCCACAACAAAATAATCAGGGTAATGTAGGGTTTTACCCACTTGGAAGAGGATTTAGGGGAAGAGGATGGCAGAGCAATCAGGGAGGTTTCCAAAATAGCCAAGGAGGCTTCCAAAACATGCAAAATGGAAACTCGGATGTGTCAAATGGACAAATAATCCGACCACCGCCAGTATGTTGGCTGTGTGAAATGACAGGGCATTTGGCGCACACATGCAGAAGTCAAGGCATGATGCAGAACGGCCAGAGAATGGGAGCAGGCACAGCAAATCCACCTGCAGTTTTACAACAGGGCGTTGCACAGAATCACATGGTGCAACAACAAGTGCCAGGAGCGCAATAAGGGGTGCAACTACAAAGCATGGGGAATTTTCCATAAAGACAATCCCAACAGGCACCCCTGCAACTATCAGAGACCATGAACCCTGGAAGGGGAAGTAACAATGGGAATGGGGAAAATCCACAGTGCACAGTGGGCCAAACTTGTATATGAGCTAGGATAGCTCACTGGGAACCCTGATGTGCTATATCCTATCAGTGACACCAGACTCTCATAGGGAACCTAGGCTGGATGTCGTTATACGGGGTAAAGGAATTCCTTCCTAGTTGACAAGGGTGCGACACGCTCGTGCATACATGAAGGCAAGGTCTCCTTGTCCGGCGAGGCAATAGATACTCAGAGTTTTACAGGAGCTCACAGTCGAGCTCCCTTTACAAACGCACTCCCAGTCTCCATAGGAGAGTGCAAAATGAATGTACCTTTATCATACTCACGTAAGACCCCAGTAAACATTTTGGGTCGTGACTTAATGACAAAGTTGAACATGACAATTTCGTTCACTGAGGAGGGCATAGTATGCTCCACTCCATGAATGCACTACTCAAATGTATGTGAAATGATTAGAGAATACTCAAGACACATAGCCATGAGGACGATACAACATTGGAGCCAGACATTTTTGCATATGGCATGCATGTGCTTATGGTGGGATTGCCAGGCCTTGCAGACAAATCCCTGAGAGCCCCTGATGAGTTCCTATTCAGACCAAGAATACCGACACATTAGGAGGAGGGACAAGTATTTCCCTTGATGATACACACAGCTGCAGTGCGAGGGAAAGTGATTTTGGTTGATGGTTACGATGATGAAGGCAGACAATGGTGCGCGATTATCGCCATCGAAGAAGGATATCGAGTGACTGACGTCACTGAGGATGATCTGTGTGAAGAACAAGCAGGAATGGGAGAGACAATGGTAGAAGAAAGTCTCACCTTTTTGGTAAAGATGATTAAAAAAGTAATACCACAGAGAATGATGTTGGCACTAAAACGTGCTGAATATTTTGATGACGATATAGCTAAAGTGCCTGTCTCAGTGTGGACTACCGGACCCTATTATGTGGGTCTTTTGAAGGGGGTTGGAAAGTAAGGATTAAACTGAAACCAGGAGCAATTCTATGAAGAGCCCGACAATATCCCATGTCCAGAAGGCAGCTGAAGGGATTTTTAAGACAATTTCTGCCATGATAGACCAGGCCATCTTAGTGACGTCAGAGTCACCATGTAATACATCAGTGTATCCTGTCAAAAAATCAAAAGGAGGGTCTTTAATTCAGGATTTACGCCCAATAAATTATATTTTTGAGGCCGAGTTCCCTTTAGTCCCTAACCCGGCTACAATTCTATGTAATATATCCGTTGAGGCACAATATTTCACGGCGATTGACTTGAAAAATGCATTTTTCTCAATCTTCCGCACCGTGACTCTCAAGATCTGACATCATTCACGTTCAGACAAATGTGTCTGAAAAGCACGAGGCTGCCCCAGGGGTACTGTGAGTCTCCGTCTATTTTCAACAGAGTCCTGCAGATGGATGTGAGCAATATTGCACTAGAAAGTGTTGTCTTACAATATGTGGATGACATCCTAATTTGCAGCACCACAGAAGGGCAATGCAGGCTCGATTCTGTTCAGCTACTGACTATACAGGCTGAGAAAGGATATAAGGTTGACAAGGAAAACTTACAGTATTGTCAACAGTAAGTGCTGTACATAAGCCAGCTGATCTCACACGAAGGAAAGAAAGTGACCCCAGAAAGGGCTGAATCCATATTGAACATGGCTAAGCCAAACACGATAAAGCAAATGCAGAGCTTTCTAGGCCTGTGCAATTATGTTAGGGCATGGGTTTTCGATTACAGCTCTTATACTAAGTCTTTACTTCAGGCCATAAAGAAGGCCCAAGTGGCGAAAGAAAAGATTGAATGGACTGAGGAAATGGAGAAAGGGTTTGCTGAACTCAAGAGAGCGATTTGTACAGCTCCAGTTCTCTGAATTCCAATTATGCAGAGGAATTTTACCTGTTTTCACACACAAACGGCAGCGTCATGACGGCAGTGCTCGCTCAAGGAAACTTCTTGGGGTACAAGCCCCTGGCATACTACAGTGGGAATCTGGACCCAGTAATGAGAGGCCACTTCCCATACAAACAAAGTTTAGCTGCCGCAGCATTCGCCATTGACAAGGTGACAACCATTGTAATGGGATGCTCCATGACATTGTACGTCGAGCACTCATTATTTGTCATTCTAGAGACACCAAAGGGCACATTGACATTTCAGAGAGCTTCTGCTTATGAAGTGATCATATCAAACCCATCGATTAAAATAGTCTGATGTAAGATAGTAAACCCAGCTATGTTCATCGCAGAGCCAGTCACTGAGGGAGAGACGATGCATGACTGCGCAACTTATGAAGAATTCTATGATGAAATCCCCAGGGTGAAAGAAAATGCCTTGGCAGGAGGAGAGATCGTCTTCATTGACGGGTCTTCAAGAATCAATCAAAATTACGGGCAAAGATAGACGGGCGTTGCTGTGATAAAGCACACAGCAAATGGAGAGTTTCAAGTGCTTCTTAGTGCATGAATACCATCTCATTATTCAGCACAGGCTGCAGAATTATTGGCGTTGATATTCGCCATTGAGAATCACGCACACCAGGAAGTAACGGTGTACAGTGACTCCGCCTATGTGACATCAAAAGTGCACGCAGGCTTAGCGCGCTGGAAAAGGAAGGGTTACCTCTGAGCAGACGGCACGACAGTACTGCATGCAGCCCTTTTGGACAGGCTTATTAAGGCACTACAGCTCCCAGTGGGCATAGCGGTCGTGAAATGCGCCACCCACACCAAAGGGACAGATTTTATCTCATGCAGAAATCAAGCAGCAGACACAGAAGCCAAGAGTATGGCATCAAAAAGTGAGACGGTTATGGCAGTGGAAGCTATCCATGCCAATGGACTAATGATGCTTACACAAACCGCACCTGAGGGTTACAACAATTTGGGGCAAACACAGTTCTTGGAACTCCAAGGGGAGGCACTGCAGGAAGAGAAGAACTTGTGGAAACGTCAAGGGTGTTCTTTAAACCCCTCTGACAGCTTGTGGTGACAAGACAGCACTGGTAAACCAGTAATGCCTGTAGCCCTATCAAAAATAGCACTGGAGCAGTTACATTACCCGGCGCATATGACAAAGGAGAATCTAGCAGCAACGCTCGCGAAAGACTAGTTCATACCGAATTTAGCTGAGCATGTTGCATTCTTTATGGTGAACTGCGTAATCTGCCAGCAATTCACCGCTGGGCGCACAATAAAAGTTATGAGAGGAGTCATTCCCAGGCCAAATGGGCCTTTTCAGCACTTGCATTTTGATTACGTCGACATGATTCAAGTATTCAACGGGTACAGAAACTTAATTGTTGTGGTGTTTCCATTCTCTAGATGGATAGAGGCAGGTCCATGTACACGCCCAGACTCTACCTGTGCGGCAACATTTTTAGTGAGGGAAGTGTTCCCCAGGTGGGGGGTGTGTGAAGTTATGAGATCAGATAATGGCCCTCACTTTGTTAATTCAATATTTGAGTAGATTAGCTTGCTGCTTGGTATAAAGCACAAGTTCTCGTTGGCGTATCATCCACAAGGTAATTGGATCTGTGAGAAGCTCAACGGCTTGGTAAAGTAAAGGATAGCCAAGTTTAAGCTTACTCTAAAGAAGGGATGGTTGCACTGCCTTCCACTGGCACTTTATGCTCTTCGGAACCAACCTGGCTCCGACCATTATCTTACGCCACACAAGATAGCCACACCCTGTGATAGGGCTAGATATGATGCCCAGTCAACAGGAGAGGTTTTAGGATCTGAAATGCAAAACTATCTGAACTGTATGACATCTTGCCTTACCGTAATTTCAGACCAGCTGCAGTGACGATGAAAAGGGTGCAGCGCAGCACAGAACACAGAAGGAGACTGTCATGATCACTGCTTCCAAGGAGTCAGGACCAGCCCAACGTCCTTGGAAGCAGGCCCCTAACCTTAATCCTAGGCACCAGCCGGTCCCCACTGGGACCTTTTGGACCTTGTCCTGGCGCCGGTGGCGCCAGGCTCTTCAATGCCATCGGTCCCGGCACTGGAAGCGCCGGGCTCATAATCTATATGAAGATGCTTGGGTGGACTTACCTGCAGCAGACCATGCTGCTTACTTACCAGCTGCATAGGAATCCTCAGTAAGCCGTAACTACTTTCTTACCTGGGTGGGGCAAGCTCCACTCCCTGGATACAACACTGGAACTCTTCTGGAACAGGAACTCTTTTCTTACCTAGGCGGGGCCGTGGAGGAAGACGCCTCAGCACTCCAAGGCTATTTAAACCACACCTGATTGATGAAACGTGCTTCGCGTTCTGTAACACTCACCTGAATCCCACGGAGGCGCTGGTCAAGGCAGGAAGGTGTCTGCGACTCGAAAGGTGATGTGCAGGACTCGGTTGGCTTCTGGGGGTGAGCCTCTTCGCACTGTGTGTCGAACTCGAAGGGTGAGATTTCTGCAGGTGAGAGAATATGGGGGTTAATGATCTGGCAGTTGAGTGTCTCTCTCTCTCTCTCTCTCTATTCCCAGCTTCCCCGTAGAATCCCCCAGGTCAACGTGCTCACCTTAGATAGGTGAATGCTGGGCTCTCCATCTGCGTCTGGTGCAGGGTGCCGTTGCCAGTTCCTTCACTGGGTAAAACGTAGGCCTCTTAACATCAGAGGATCGCTACCGCTGTTAACTGCACGAGCGGTGAGTTTCCGGACACCTTTTGTCCTTAAAGTCTTTAGGTGCGAGGGCACTTTTATGTAGATCAGGGTTTGGTATAATGCTTCTTAGAAAACATCGTTCGGCTACACGGTTTTCTCTCGGTTTTGGTCTCCGATAGGGGAAGTCAATTCATCTCCCACTTTTGGCGAAGTTGCTGTCGTTTAGCCCAAATCGATGTGAGACTTTCAACCAGTCACCATCCCCAAACCGACGGACAAACCGAGAGGACAAATCAAACTCTAGAGCAATATCTACGTTGCATGCTCCAACAAACTGAAAACCCTTGGAAGGACATTCTTTGGATCGCGGAGTACGCTTATAACAATTCGACTCATTCGGGAACCGGGAAGACTCCCTTCTTCCTATTATATGGACACCATCCTAGGACCTCGAACCTGGATCCTCCCCAAGAATTCGAAGCACCTGCTGTGGATCACTTGCACTCTGAGATTACTCGTGCTTTTAAGGAAGCCACTGCCCATCTGCAAAGAGCTAAAGCTCAATTCAAGAAAGGAGCAGATCAACACCGTAAGAAACAGTCAGAGCGCTTGCATTTACTCACGCATTTCCAAGCGCTTCATTCTCAATCCAAGGCTCTGGCTCCAGCTTCGGCTCCCTTCACACCATCTTCTGTCTCCAGAGCCCTGCAAAACAAATAGGAGAAAGCATTATACCAAACCCTGATCTACATAAAAGTGCCCTCGCACCTAAAGACTTTAAGGACAAAAGGTGTCCGGAAACTCACCGCTAGTGCAGTTAACGGCGGTAGCGATCCTCTGATGTTAAGAGGCCTACGTTTTACCAAGTGAAGGAACTGGCAACGGCACCCTGCACCAGACGCAGATGGAGAGCCCAGCATTCACCTATCTAAGGTGAGCACGTTGACCTGGTGGATTCTACGGGGAAGCTGGGAATAGAGAGAGAGAGAGAGAGACACTCAACTGCCAGATCATTAACCCCCATATTCTCTCACCTGCAGAAATCTCACCCTTTGAGTTCGACACACAGTGCGAAGAGGCTCACCCCCAGAAGCCAACCGAGTCCTGCACATCACCTTTCGAGTCGCAGACACCTTCCTGCCTAGACCAGCGCCTCCGTGGGATTCAGGTGAGCGTTACAGAGACACTACATCAGACTCAGTTCAAGGTCTACGTGTTCCACTCGTCTTCCCTGGAGACGCCGTCTTGGAGAGAAACCATACAAGGAAAAGTTGGGATGAGCCAAGATTCAACAGTCCTTTTATCATAGAGGACTGCACTCCATCCGCTGTGAAGCTACAGGGCAAGAGAGCATGGATTTTTCTCTGTGATATCAAACTCTACATCGGAGAAGGCCCTCTGCCTGCACCCCAATGAGAGGAATCGATGAGCAACGGGGAAGAACCACAGTAGGGGCAGACAACATCCATGACGAGGAAGAAGGATGCATGACCAGCTAGACAAAGACAAAGAACTTTTGTGCAAAAAATTGTGGTTTCATTTTGGACATTCCTCTAAGAAAAAAAGGGGATAAGGACATAAAAACAGACACTCTGTGCATCCTAGTTGCAGGGTGAAGAAGAAAATTGCACGTGTAAGCCACAACATTATCTGTTGACTTTGAACTTTGGACTGAGGCACGCTGAAGCCTTGATGAGAAAAAGACAATGCCAAATTTTGACCAAGGACTTTTACATTGGAAAAAAATACAGTATCACGATTCATTCAGCACTGAGACCTTATTCGAAATCACTTATGGTGTCCCACAGTAGAGACATCACAAAGGACGTGGTAATCTATTTCAGCCTAGTGCTAAGATCATACCCGTCACTGGTAGGGAGGCCCACCAGTGTCAAAGACTTTCTCCAAGATCCTGAAAACAAACAAATAATAAGACAACTGCTTACTGTCATTTGACTAACAATTTATTATACTGCCTGAGTACAGTAAGGAAGAATCAAATGATCCCAACACAGGCGGAAATAGATGAGCTCATCAACACACTGTTCTTTCGCATAACCGAAGATTGTCCCACTCTCATTGGGAGAACAACAGACACACTCACATTTCTTCGAGATCCAGCAAATACAGAACATTTGAGCCATCTCTTGAATAAGATAATCATTTTGGTTGCACTCCACGCGACCGGACCGTGCAGACATTGTTTACATCAAGGAAAAAACATATAATACTGAACCCAGCTAGACAGGGCAGATGTCCCTGTCACCAGAAGACAGCCAGTTGGTGTACCACGTCTTCTTTCACCTTATTGAGGACTTTCCAGAGCTAGTGGGAAGACCAATCAACGTTGATGTACTCACATTTCTCGGAGATCCAGTAAAGTGTACCCAGCTAAACATGTTCCTACATGGTATTGTAGCACAAATTAAACTCTCCAATCTCCAATCGAAGCCTCCTGAGGAGATTTTAAGGAAACTTTCCTTACTAGGGACACATCGGGGGAGCAGAGTCAAGAACTCCATTTGTTATATTTGTTATTATTTTTTCTCTATTTCTTCATACTGACCAGTGTCCAACACGTCCTCAGGACTGAAGCAGATTCGAGGGGTGGACGGGGAGCTGACCTACTTTAAACATGCACAGTAAAAGGGCTCACTGAAGTGTATATAATATGTTTTTCGCATAGTCTAACAGAGGAACTGTATCCTGAAATAAGAGACAATCCGTCGCCCGCAAGAGGGGGACACTTGTGAACCATCTAACACTTGCAAACGCAGTATTTGAAAGACAATACTGGTTAAAGAAATAATAACATTGAAATTTGGCGAATGATCGAGATGGGGGCCCAGAGCAGCAACCTGGTCCTCCCACAAGCAAAGAGGCACCCCTGCTTCTCTGGAAGGAAATGCTGTCACCTAACATATCGAATCATAATGTACTTATGCATTGTATTTATCATTATTTTACTGTCATTAACGATCGGAACTGCATTCTTTATTGGGGCACGAAGCGATCCAATTTCAGTGCACCCACCTGATGATACACGCATGAAACCCACAAAAGCACCCAGACCCTTTATAGTCATTCCAGTACCAAGAAAATCTGATGGTAGAGTAAATGAACTTGCAATTAACATGATTAATAGTGATATACACACACTTATGGTAATGAATGAACAGGAAAGCCGGAGACAGGGCCGGCATGAAATGAATGAAGAAATAACACTGACAACTACACGCACACACACAATGAATGCACACGAAACAGGCCTAATGTCAATGACCGCAGAATCAAAATAAGAAAACAACAGAGAAGATGAGACTGCCTGCCATAAAAACCTTCACAGAAAATAGTGGGAGAAAACAAGAAGAATTAAGAGAAAGAACAACAGAAGAAGTCATATCAGAAACCCTTAAGAAAACAGAAGCGGCTTCAGAAAAAGTCTCTGCAAGGACACAAATGTTAGTAGAGTTACTATTCCCGAACATAGCCAGAGCGAGGAAACTACATGAGGAACTGCAAAATAAAACCACAGAGGCTGCATTACCCAGCATGTATGTTCCAACACAAGAGACAAGTACCAGTTCCACAATACAGCCATATACCGGGCCAGTGTCAGGCTGGTTGGCATGGGCATTTGCACGCAGCAGAGAGAAGATGCATGAGGACCAGGAAAAAGCTGCCAGACTCTTGTCCACTCAAATGGCGCAGATGAAGAGACCTGCACCATGGACCAGGATACCTGAGAACCCCCCAGCAAGAAAGAGCCATACAGATGCATTCAGAAATGTAGTAATAGCAAACTATATGAAAACCTTAAGAATCAAGAGACGCATGCATGAAAACGACAATGAACTGAACGATTACCTGGATAGCACAGCACACTTAGGTAACAACATTTGGTACCAGCACATGAAGGAAGTTGGAAGACGAAAATCCGAAGGGGAATGCTTCATTTGCACACTCCTACCGTACAGCATGGGGAAGTCCAAGATCTTCGTGGATGTAGAAATTGATGTCCCAACAGCACCCTGTCTCTCACACATAGCAATGTGCAATACAAGAGGCCAGTTCATGGGAAGTGATGCCTCATTGATATGGGCATCTGAAGCAGCTTATCCCGATGAAGATGATTATGTCCAGGACATTAAGACGAGAAACAGAGCCCATACTAGGAATTATGTGATCAGGTACAAGAAGCCTGGAGTTAAAGGAACAGGAATAAGATGGGAAGTAAACCCGGGACTGAACGTCCAAGGGAAAACTCCAGAAGAGGCTCAAATTTGGAAAATCAGAGGCCAAATGCAGATTTGGGGAACAGTACTTTCACCAAACGGATGGGAGCAAGAAGTAGTGATCTGCAGTGTATGTATGTTCCTCGGAGCATGCAAGGAAGCCATCAAAAACTCACAAAGATTGTACAAACCACTATGGCCTAAACTTACAAAACTACTGACATGGGTCGAAGACACAGGAGGACCCCTGCAGATCGTGCCACTATAAAGTCCGAAGTTGTGCTTCAGGAACAATGGCACAAGAAAAATGGAGGCGAATCAAAACTGCGGACACATTTTTGAGACTCCAGGAATGACTCATAGGACTGCGGTGATCATGGATCATTATCGGGCATGTGGACCCAAAGCATACATCAGACTGCCGAAAAACTGGGGAGGCATATGCACAATAGTGAATGTCCACATTCCAGCATTAGTAATCCCGAAAAGCGACCTGAACATTGACAGTTTCCTGAAAGCAGATATTCACCTGAAGAAGATGAGTTCTGTGGAACTGATAACCTGAATGAAGAGAGATAATTACTTCTCTGCTAAATCAGAAGAAACATTTCATGCAATCCCATATGAACACAGGCTGTTCAGCCTCACCTCATCAGTGTTCACAACGATTTTCATGCCACAAATCCAAGTTGGAGTAAATACTAAATGGTTGCAGATAACCAGATGGGAGTTACTGCAAACCATCAACACGACAATAAAAGGATTCAATGCAATCAAGGAAAAGTTAAGAGCCATCCGACTGATGACTCTCCACAACAGATATGTACTTGACATGGTCACAGCTGTGGATGGAGGAGTTTGTACAAAAATAGGAGAATCATGTTGCACATTTCTACCTTCCCACGACAAGGAAAATGGAACTTTAATAGAAGCTATAAGTATGCTGACAAACCTGCAGAACCAGATGATCAATGAAACCGACAAAGTTGATGTTGACAGCTGGTTTGCATCAATGTTTTCCTGGGTTCCACATTGGATGTCGGATGCATTCAAATTCTTGGGAGCACTGCTAGTGATGATATTACTAGGATTTTGTGTTATCAAGATAATAATCTCGCAATGCCAGAAAACTGCAAAGAAAGTCTTAGGGATGAAGATCATGACTGATGTCAAACCAGGATGGAAGCCCAGAGATCTGACTGATGAAGAAATAAGAGGCTTTGTGAAGGCTAGCAAAGTTTCTTTATCCCAGAAAACCCAGAAATTATGTAGGAAAATGGATTTACTGCAGCCCAAATGGACAATGTAAGCTGATGACATGGAACAAAGATGAACATGTAAAGACAGCAGGAAGCCTGAAAGGAGTGATAAAAATATGGACTCCAAAGAGACTCTTCATCATACCATCATGTACAAACCCAGAAGATGAAGAGGGAATCAACCCAGAGGATGAAATGAAGATGAATACAGAGGAACCAAGTAAGATGGATCCAAAGGAGGAAGTGGAAGTGGTTGATGAATTGACCAGAGCAGGGAGTGTAGAGGAGGTCCCAAATAAAGCCTGCACTCCAGTCGCCCATTTTGAAGAACCAGGAATGCTTACACTGAAATATGGGAGGTATGAGGAGCAAATAAACCAGCAGAGAGCCGCAGTGGGGCCCTGCCCAGTATCTATGAGAAGAACAATACCTATTGAAGTACCAATAACCAGACAACCATGGACAGTCAGGTACCCATTGAGAAAACCCTACCAGCAAATTAAACAAAATGAAGATTGCTTAAGTACTGTCCAGGAAGAAACCAAAAAGTCCTTAATCGAAGACGAATGGTGACGTCACAAGGGCCTGGACTAACGCACCCATAGAAGATATGACGACCCAAGGATGACACAAAGAGACGAAATGCCATAAATAAAGATATTGTGAAACTAAAAGAAGAGAACGTTGATGAAAGACAAAGGAGCTTAAACTGTACGCAGGATGAAGATATTTAACCAGCTAACGCCTGTACATATGCTTGTAACCGCAAGAAAGCTAAGAAAAAAGTGCAGCTTGCTGTGCTAAGAAGAAGAATGGAGCGGCAAGCGCCATTATACACAATCTACCTCAAAACAAAGCATGTTATATAAGTGCAAGTCCACTTTACACAAAAGCAGAATTAACTCAGGTTACTAGAGGTCAAACAGGACAGGATTTGTATTCCAGCTAAAACGAGAATAGATGGCAACGTAAACCAGGAAGAGTCAAGGTCAGACCAATAGAAGGAGCGAACAGTAGCTTCATGGAATCGAAGCTTAAGAACAGAATAGCCTATCTCAGGAAGGCCGAGATAAGGAGGCGTAGGCAGGTGGAAAGCCGAATAAGAATGAAATGCACAAATTGAAGGAAACTAGGCAGATTCACGGTGTGAGCAGCACGTGACCATCCAAGCAAGAAGAAGCACGGGTACACACCTACGCCTGGCTGTCGCCCAGACAGAGATATAACTTTTTCTGACAAGAAGATACAGTTTTGAGGCTGGCCACAGCAACTAATTGACACAAAGCCACTAAAGTAATGATGGATTCAGGGAAGGCAGGGTGAATCTTAGGGCACCCTGCACCTGGCTGACCATTCTGTGTGCTGCTAAGTAAAGTGGAGATTTATGCATGGGGTAGAAGCCAATCCAATCACAATGGACCAAATCATTAGGGTTCTATAGATAGTAGAAGCAATGGGACATCGTACTCATAGTGACATCTACTAGAGTAAAGTTAGAAGGAAGGGCTTAGATGCCCACCTGATAGTGGTTATCCAAACCTCTTACTCCGTTACCATATACAGACATACCTATAGTAAAGTTACCTTTTCCTAACCAATAGAATTGCATGTTAACATTTGAACATTACACGTCAATGATGACGAGTTTTGGGTGTAAACGTTACTGTTTGTATGAAGTTCGAGGGAGTTGAAGCGAGACAGACTATTGCATCACTGTTGATTTCCATGTTTCCCTGTTTTTTGTACTTGTCATTAAACGGACTCCCCTTTGCCAAACCATTGAGTTGTCCTTACTGATTGGTGTTGGAGTAAGAAATCTTGCACCCCCATCCATCTCAAGGTGCAGCTATCGTGTCTTAAAGTACTCTGGAGCAAGCCTTGACTCATTGGCTGGCCGGGTGTCTCCCCAGTACAATGGCAGCCACCCACAAATTCCTAATTAACATAGCTTCTAAATATCTTACCAACCTGCTAACTCCAACCCAAAACATCAAGACCACACGCTCCACTTCAGCCTTCCTTCTCTCTGTTCCAAAATTCAAAAGAACAAAGGCTGGGGACGTAGCTTCCCTGTTGTGGCAGCAAAGGCTGGAACACCCTACCTCTAGACATTAGATCGTACCCTTCCCACACCTCATTTCGCAGAAAACTTAAAGGCTGGTTCTTCACCTCCAATGTGTATCCTCTGTGCCTTAATGCTTACAATGTCATCCTTTCACAATATGCTTCTGTGAATATATTTGCTATACTTCATTTGCAAATTACCTATGTTAATAAGGTTGCACGTGTAAATATTACTGATTATGTACGGACCTACAAAATGTATATGTAAATATTTATTATTTATTATTTCTGTAAATATGCATAATATGATTTATGCCAAACCTTTGTCTTCTATGGTTGCCTGTGGCAACCCTTTAATGTGTATTACTTGCTCTCCAGTGCCCAGATACCTATGGGTTTGGCGCGCACTGCAAATGTTAAATAAATAAACCCTTCTTTCTCACCCAACTTTCAGGAGTCTAGACCCGCAAGTCAGGAAGAATGGAGACCAAGGATGGAGGGCTACCAGGGAAAACTTCCATATCTAAGTTACTCTGGGAGAAGGAACAATTACCCTTCCCGATAACAACAAAGATTTGATCCAAGACCCCCATATCAGCAGGAGAGGGTGTCACAACTGGAGCGCCAGGTCCAGAGCTTGACCCAAGACCTGAGTCGCATGTTGAGATTCTGGCACTCCAGAACAATGACGGGGTGAGAACCCCGACAACCAGCAGGTTCCAGAGGAGGCGGCTCGGGAGGAAAGGGGATTCAAAGCTCTCGAGGAAGCTTCCTTCCTCACCCGTGAAAAGCCCCTAGAAACCTCTGAACCCAAATTGCCTACCCCCGAAAAGCTGCAACCTAGGGAACAGAGGGTAAGTAGGAGAAACCAAGAGACAAAGAAGACCCATTTTGTGGAGGAGGTCTGTGTCCTCCAGTTTGAAGGGGAAGAATCCTTGGAGGATTCTGGGAAGAAAGTCTTCTCTTTCAAGGATGGGGGGATCGCTCCCAAAGAAAAATGGGTCCCAAAAGACCTTAACTTGGACTGAGTAGGTATGGGGACTGGCCTAGAACTGCCTATCCCTGAACCCCAGAAATGTCATCCTTAGAGATCAGAAATGAATGGGGTATCCTGCCCCCAAAGCAGTTCAAGTGACTGTCTCTGGGTAAAGGGGGACAGCACAGAATGAAGGGAAAAAGGGGATTCACAAACTCTGCAAATATCAGAATCAAACATTTTATTTACAGATTCCCGAACTCTGACACAGAAAACTGCCCAATATCCTACAGTGTCCGAAATAAAGAAATTAACTGACCAGCTTGCCCAAAAAGCCCATTTCCTTTGCCCACTGGAGGAGAAAGAAGGTAGGTTTATTGCCCCAATCCGTGTGCAAGGGCAGTGTGCATTTCCAGCACTGGTGGATAAAGGATCCCAAGCCACTCTTCTGTCTAAAAAGGAATTTGAGCAAATCAATTCAGGAAGGGGAAGAGTCACCAAATTCTCCTCACACCTCTTCCTGGACAACTCCAGAACTTCAACGGGAATGGCATTCCCGTCGAGGGGACTGCGGATCTGGAGATTGAAATTGAGCGACACAAGGTGAAACACCCGGTAATAGTCGTTACTGCAGAGGGAAACCCATGTCTCTTATGGAATGACCTCCTCCGGAGGTTGTCATCGCTAATAGACTGTATGTACAAGGTCCTCTGGATCCAGACTAACCAGCCAATGAAATTTAAACAGAGCCCCAACTATGTGAGCCTAAAAGGCACATGCCACATGGTTGAGCAGTGGTCTGACAAAATTGAGTTCCATTTTAAGAACAATCAAGTCCCTGACATCACTGTAATTGCTGTAGGCCAACAAACTGGTGATGGCAATCCTTCACCATTCCTGAAAATCAACCTTAATTCCAGTTCCAACTGGCATTCCACACTAGAAGGAAATACCCTGAAATATTATACTGATCCACAATTTTATAACCCAAACCCAATGATCAAAAGTGATGAGAAACCAGCTCAAAGCTTGGCTGATATTCAGAAAAAGGGTAAACAACTGTTCCTCCCCATTCAGGTAAATGAGAAGGGGGGGGGGGAGGGTTGTTCTTGCCAGAGTATGCCTGATTCATGGAAAAAGCTTCATCAGTGAAGCGTTGTTCAGGAAACACCCAAAAGATCAGACAATTGCCACATTTAAATTGATTGATAAATGGGCCTGGAAACTCCCAATTCCAAACATATCCTGCCTAACATGTGCATGCTCAAAATGTCCATTGGTGATAAAAGTCTAGAGCATAATTGTTGGGTTGTGCAAGATGTCCCCTCTGCATTATACTGACGCAGTGACATTCTCAATCGGTTCACAATTAATTTGGACCTCATTAATTACAAAGCCTGGTCCCAACTGGGGGGTACCCCAATGGGCTTTGAAAATCCTGAAAAGGCATTTTGGTCAGCTCAATTGCTATCATATGCAGGTGAAATTCAAATTGCAGAGACGGTCACCATCCCAGGATGGACCCGACAATTCCCAATCTCCTTAAAAATTAAGAGAGGACAGAAACTCCAAAACCCTAATGCTTATGTGCATTTAAATCATTAGCTCCAACAGCAGGGGTTGGAGTTGAACCCAACACCATTTATTGATTAGAACACAACACCATTCCAATATTGCTGGATAACAGCGAACCTAGGAGTATCACTCTGGGTGTAGACACCTTTATTGGAATGCAGGTTGATAACCAACTTCTCTCCATTGACTTAGGGAATGAAATCATGGGACTGATCCACAATGACTACCATGACTGTGACAATGAACATACCTCCAAAAAAGATCTTTACCCAGCAAGAGGGGAATTTCTTGGTGCACTCCTGCCCTTACAGGGGAGAAGAGGTGACCTGTGACATCAGGAAGGATGAGGTGATATTCCAGGTCCACAGTGACTGCCTCTCCTACCTGAAATCTTCTGTCCAGGTCAACAGCATGACCAGAGATCTCTCCACACAGCTGGACGATACCAATGAGATTGAAAACCTGAGGTCATTCCAGACTTCAGACAGATGCTAGAGAAATGAGTCAACCTTGCAGATGTCTGTGAGACTGAGTATCAAAAGCAAAAGCTGAAGCAGGTGTTTTTAGATTTTCAATAAATCTTTGCTGTGTAATTGTACGACTGTGGTAGCACTGAGATACATACTAAATCCTAACCCACAGACCCTGGGATGACTCACGTATTCGTGAAACAATATCAGTTGCCTCTCTCGTCTATGGAGTCACTCACGGAAATCATAAGCAACCTTGAGTCCTGTGGGATAATGTGTCCAGTCCACAGTACCTTCAACAATCCAGTACTGGGGATACTAAACCTAAAGGCCAATGGAGACTATGCACCTACCTTAGGGAGTTGAACAAACAGGTCCACATGTCCCGATGGCCTCTTCTCTACATTGACCAGGGACTGGCCCAGATCCAGGGGTCAAATGTGTACACCACCATTGACCTGACCAATGGATACTGGACAGTACTGTGAGTAGGGAAGACCAGTACAAGCTGGCCTTTACCTTTGGGGGGCAGCAGTGCACGTGGACCCGAACTCCCTTTGGATATATAAACTCTGGCAATTAATTTAACATCTTTCTGCACAAGGCCATGACAGACTTGGGTGAAAGGGGTAACCTGGCCTATGTAGATGATGTTCTAATTAAATGCTCAACTGTGGAGGAACATATAGCATAAATCTGTTATGTTCTGACCCAGTTGAAGAAAGCCAGAGCAAAACTGTCCTTCCATCAGGCGCAGTGGTGTAGGACCCGCGTTACCTTCTTAGGGCATGAAATCACCCCTGAGGGTCTCTGTCCCCAGGTAAAAAGGTGGAATCACTACTAAAACTGAAAGACCCCACAACTCTGCGTGAACAAAGGAGCCTTCTTCGACTGACTAATTACCATAGAAAGTTCATTGAGGATTATGCAGAGGTCACGAGACACCTGGTCAATTTATTAAAGGCTGGAGTCAAGTGGGAGTTGGGCCCAGAGCAAGCCGAGGCAGGAAAACAACTGAAGAGAAGCCTCTCACAAGCTCCTTGTCTAGCTTACCCCATCAAAAACAAGGAGTTCTTCTTGGAGAGAGGGTTCTCAAATACGTGCTTAACAGCAGAATTATACCAGAAGCATGACAAGGTCCATAAAGTCATCTCCTATGTGAGTAAGACTTTGGGCCTCATTACACGGATGGCGGTGGACCAAGGTGCTTTTAGCACCTTTGTCCATGCCGGTAAAATACTGGCACTGCCTTGGTGGAAAGGGGAATTACCGCCCTATTCCAAGGTTGGTGGGGCGGTAATTCCCCCTTACCACATTGCCCTTCCCCATTCCCATTTTTGCACCATAGGGCATAATGGGAATGGGGAAGGTGCTAATTACGGCACCGCAAATTGCGGTACCGTAATTAGCTCCCTGGTCCCTTTGCGGGTTGGTTTTTAACGCCTGCAAAAAGTAGACGTTAAATTCCCCAACCCGCAAAGGGATCTCGTAGTAAGGCGGTAAGGGTTTACCGGTACCGGTAAAATACCGGTACCGGTAAACCCTTACCGCCATCCGTGTAATGAGGCCCTTTATCTTGTGTGGAGGAAAAATTCATTGATTTTGAGAAGGTACTCCTGGCAATGGTGTGGGCAATGAAAAATGACCACCCGTTCATCCAGGAGGAGCACATCATCGTTGAGACTCCTCACCTGCCTTTGGAATATCTCCAAAGTGAAAGACTCCAGGCAAGGAATCTGAGCAATTCCAGAATTACTTCCTGGATTCTGTCCATGCAAGGCTTTCCTGTGGAGCTCACATACGGCCAAAACAAGAAGTGTTCCCTCGCGCAAGGTTTGGCTGACTTGCATGAATGTGCTCGAGAAAACTGTCTTGAGGATGAAAGTCTCAAATCCCAAGACAACATCGAGGTGTGCCTGAATTCCCTGCACAAAGTCTATAAAGAAGGCAAGTGCAAGGGGATGCCCACAGTTTATGTGGATGGGTTTTCCTACCATGTTAGGAACGGGTGGCTGGCGTTGGGAATGCCTGGGTGAATGATGCCCCGTAGCCCTCTGCCGGTAACAAAATCAGTCCCCGAAGTAGTCAGGTGGCAGAGCTGATGGCATTTCATCAGTCCATCCTCACTTCTGTTCAGCACTGACTCCAAAAACTGGTCATAATCACTGATTCAGATTATGTCCAGAACGGGTTCTTGGAGCACCTGATGAATTGGAAAACCAGAGGCATGCTGTGGGCAAACAATAAACCACTCAAGCATGGCAAACTAATAACTTCCATTGATGATCTGGTCACCTCTAATGAGATGACCATCTACTGGAAGAATATCAAGGGTCATTCCAGAATAGATGGAACAGACAAAACTGGAAATGGACTGGCTGACCAGTTGGCCAAAACAGGAGCCATCCATGGGGATCTCCTGGAGATCGATTCACTGTTGGAGGAAATCCAGTTTGCTGCTGTCACCAGGTCCCAAGCTCTTGCCCAAAATGAACTCTCAACTACCCAGTGGAGTAAGGAGACCCCAGATGCTGATTAGATCACATCACAAAAAGGGGACCCAATAATTGGGAAATTTTATCAACACATTGAAGACCTCGTGAATTTTCCTCTGACCGAAACACATCGGGAAAGAGGATCTCGGGGTGTTGATGAAGTTTCCCAAAATGTTCTGAATCCAAGACGGTTTGTTGGTACGGAGATCCATCTCGGGATGTGACCAGTGGGTGGTACCTATCTCATTCCGGAGCCTAATGCTAAGTCATGCCCATGACATGGCCACAGCCAGTCATCAGGGGTTTCATACTACTTTGGAAATCTAGTGAGAGGTTGCATACTGGCCACACATGGTTCAGGCGCTCCACCAGTATTTGAGGGGTGTCTTGTGTGTGCGCAATTTCAGCCAAGTTCACTCACCCACCGAGCTCCCCTCCAGAAAAGGGGGATGACACTGCCTTGGTCAGATTTACAAGTAGATTTCATTGGGCCCGTGATTCGCTCCTCTAGGGGAAACAAATACATGTTAACAGTAACATGCTTGTTTACCAAGTCGGTGCAAGGTCTCCCGGACCCAAATTGCAAGGCAGAAACAGCAGCTGCCCTGATGATCAACCACATCTTCTCGCATTTCGGTCTTCCCCAAAGGAGTGAGTCAGACCGAGGAAGTCACTTTACCAGCTTGGTGATGACAAAGATGTGGGAGATACTTGGGGTAAAGAGAAAACTCCATATTGCCTACCATCTAGCCTCTAGAGGGGGAGGTGAGAGGAACAATAAAACAATTGTGAGCATGTTTAAGAACTTTGTGGCGGACTCCGGGCCTAGTTGGGACATCTGACTACCGCTTTTCCTGATGGCCATGAGGTCTACACCATCTTCTGCGACCAAAATGTCCCCATTCGAGCTAATGACTGGACAAAAAATGATGTTTCCCTAGCATCTGCTCTACAGAACACAAGAGCAGGCACTGATTAACGCGTCCACAACACATGAAAATATTGAGAATCTAAGGAAACACCTGCAACATGCTTTTGCTTACGCTCAGTGGAATCTTGGAAAATCGGCAGAGGGAATGAAAACCCACTAGGTTTTAAAAACAACTAAAAAGATATATCAAGTAGGAGACAGGGTCTACTTGTACAATGTTCATAGGTACCAGACCAAGGAGTGGAAATTCCTCCCTTCATTATGCAGCCATTTTCAAATTGTAGACAAAATCTCACCTGTCGCCTATCAGATCTGCATCCCCAAAGGAGAACAGATAGAAGAAAAATGGGTCCACATCAATCAGTTGAAAAGTGGTCATCCCAGACACGCTTCGCGACTGATTGATGAGCCAATTGAAAAGCAAACAGAGGATCCATCTGAGGAATTAAAAGAAAGGAGGAAAAATCAGATGGAAGTATGTAGATACATATAGATACATATATATATATATATATACATATATATTACATGGCCACAGTACTGGCCATGTATTTATGGTTAAGTTGCTGTTTCCATAGGAAGAGCACTTTTTGGGCGGCTTATAACTCTGCTCCCCATGGACGAATCCTCACCAAACTTTGCAAAAAAAAAGTATATGGGCCACTCTGAATTTTTCTGTAAAGTTTGGTGATAATTTGTCCAGGGGGAGCGGAGTTATAGGGGGTCTCAAAACGTCTTTTTTTCCATAGACTGAATGGGGGAAAAACTTTGCGCACGGCTACAGGTTAAACCGCTGGACGGATTTTGACAAAATCTACGGCAGGTACAGGGTCTTGGTCCAGAAAGCGTGTTTTTGTAAATGTTGTCACCATACATGCAGTACGTTTATTTATAATTATGAAAAAGTAGGTCTGAAATAATTAGTGATATCTATGTTCGCTCTGCGGTCACACTTCCCTGTCCGGTCGAGGAACAAGAAACCGATTGGCTAAGGGGCTGCCGTCATGACCGTGTACACGCAATGTCTATGCCCATTGGCTGCTGCGAGACGTGTTCTGCGTCAGATGGTTTGGATGCTCCCGACATCTTGGATCCGTGGAAAGCAGAGCAACAACCAGCGTACACATGTTTTTTTCATTACCCTATTTTGCTGTGTCACAGAGCATTGGGAAAGGTTCACACAGTAAGAAATGGGTGATCTATGCATTTGTTCTTTGGCCGTCATGATGTAATTTCTATGGACACCTTGCACGTACAGTAAATGTGGGGCGTAATAACGATAGCACTTCAGTCCATATAGTGGGCGGGAAATTTGTAACACTTCAGTCCATGTCGTGGACAGGAAACTTGTAACTCTTGAAAGCACACAGGTATAGGTAGGCAACATTGAAATTGACAAGGTACCTTGAACGCATTATTTTTCCCAATGGCTATTATTATATTTATTAGTATGCCGCCATGGGTGGCACATGCTATGGTGGTAGTGGCCAGGAGCTACAGTCTTAACATATGGGTGATTATTGCACTTGTTCTGGGGGTCGGTCATCATGATGTAATGTGTATGGACATCTTGTACGCACAGTACACTTATACCTACTTAATGGCGTATGTTCTATGGTATCCTTGTACGCACAGAAAAGGAGGGGTCCAATAAGGCCAGTATTTGAGGCCGTGCACTGCATGGGGGAATTGTTACATTTGTAAGGACACGTGTGGTGTTAGGGAACATTGAAATTGCCTACATGCTGTGAATACATTACTGTTTAAAATGCCTATTATTATATTCATTAGTACGCTGCCATGGTTGGCACATGCTCCAGTGGTTGTGGCCAGGGCCTAGAGTCTTGGATGCATGGCCATCGGCCGAAGGCCGAAGGCCTTACTTCCAAGACTCTAGGCCCTGGCCACAACCACCGCCGCATGTGGCTCCTATGCATACACCCCTTGTGTTGCATTTTCATTGGCAAGTTGTGGGGAGTGCGTGCAGTGTTGGGTGCATGGCTGAAGGCCACGCACCCCACAACAAAGAGGTGGTTGTGGGGAGATCCTGCACTCTTGGGTGCAGGGCCGAACGCCAAGCACCCAATAATACACTTATATGTACTTTATGACGTATGTTCTGTGGGCTCCTTGTACGCACAGAAAATGAGGGGTCCAATAAGGCCAGTATTTCAGCCCGTGCAGTGCACGGGGGAGTTCTTAGATTTGTAAGGACACGTGTGGTAGGGAACATAGAAATTGACAACATGCCATGAATGCATTATTTTTTCTAATGGTTATCATTATATTCATTAGTACGCTGCCATGGGTGGCACATGCTACGGTGGTTGTGGCCAGGGCCCAGAGTCTTGGATGCATGGCCGTCGGCCAAAGGCCGAAGGCCTTACTTACAAGACTGTAGGCCCTGGCCACAACGACCGCCACATGTGCCACCCATGCACACACCCGTAGTGTTGCGTTTTGATTGGCAAGTTGTGGGGAGTGCGTGCAGTCTAGAAAGTGGTAACTACTAGACTTGGAAGACACTGGACACCCATCCCATGTAAGATCTATAGACATATACCTAGGAGGGAAGCCTCTGGGCAGAGGTACTGAAGGATAACACACCTAATAGAATAACCCCCACTACCACACATCACCGAGGTGGTTGTGGGGAGAGCCTGCAGTCTCGGGTGCATGGCTAAAGCCAATGCATCCAAGACTGAAGTCATAAGCAGTGGAGGTACAAGTTAATATGGGTGTGGTGGATTGTGGTTGTTGCTTTGATGCCCTAGTTTCTTCACTTCATGGCTGCAGACGATGGTCTGAAAAGTACATTTATAAGCAGCTAATTTACAAGGACCATGTTTTACATAGGCCGCAATGGTTGTGGATAGGAACTGTGCTCCTTGAAATGTAAGGTATAGGTGGTAGGTTACTCACCTCAGAGGAAAGGCCAGCCTACAGGCACTGCAGCATAGTACTACCATAGATTAGACGAGTAGATTCCCATGTGTAGAAAATGCCTGACAATATACTTACTCCTTACTTTGTTCAGAATCCATAAAAAAATGTTTAATTGGTTTTCATACTTGGCGGAAGTAACACTTTTTCCATTTCTGTGATGAAAGAAAAAGGTGTGTTAATGTTTGCAGTTTTTTCCACATTTACCACATTGCATAATAGACAGTTAACTTTTTTTTTTTAGACCCTCATATTTAGTTTACAAACCAGTGTACTGTGCATTGTGCTCAGTTTCTGTGTTTGCTTTTCTAATTCTTTCGGTCTGAGGAAAAATGTCCTTGTCGAATTAAAAGAAACCTTCATTTCTTAAGCAACTAAGTACTTCATTTTTTCCTTTCAGTGTTTTCTTCATTTTTCTGATCAATGTTATGTTTGTTGCCTTCCTACCCATTTTTAACAACAGTTACATACCTGTAGGCGTATTCTAACTGTGCATTTGGTCCTACAGATTTTTGATACTCATTAATTTGTGTCGTTGTTACATCCTGTTTCCTTCATCTTTCCCATTAATGTTTTCTTTGTTGCCTTACTGCTGATTTTTAACAACACTTAGCTACCTATAGGCATATTCTACCTGTGCATTTGTTTCCAACGATCTGTGATAATCATTTATTTGTGTCATTCTTCCATCCTGTTGGGTAGTTAGATACCTGTGGGCGTATTCTAACTGTTTGTAGTCTTTCACTTACTTTGTTGACAATTTTGAAGTACACATTATTTTGTAAATTTTGGCTTCAAGAACATTAAATATGCATTTGTTCGGCTAGCTGGCAACCTCTGCTTTAGAGTAATGGTGCTATCATTACATTCAAACCATCCAGAATTCTTTTTAATGTATGCAGTGTAGTGACCTGCATTGGTTGTAGCTCCTGCATGGTAGATTATTCCTACTGTTGTAAAGGTTTTCTTTCCAAGTGACACTTGACCGTGTGTAAATCCAGTTAGTTTGCAGTTGTTTTTGGTGCCATCTGAATTATAACGTAGAAGCATAAGTATTATGTAGGCACTATGTGATTGTATCATTAAGGTAGAGCAATTGTATGAATTGCAAATACTACATAATCTGCCATGGTTTGCATTTTGTACAAGTTGCTGAAATGGAATGCTCTCACAATTTGGTATGGAAATATACACAAATCGCTCATTTGG
Source organism: Ambystoma mexicanum (assembly GCF_040938575.1). Lineage (NCBI taxonomy): Eukaryota > Metazoa > Chordata > Amphibia > Caudata > Ambystomatidae > Ambystoma > Ambystoma mexicanum. The sequence continues at coordinate 234,147,571 of NC_090927.1, read as the reverse complement.
GATTTCTTCCTGTATCACTTTGTTACAGAGTGTGCATGGCCCTCATTCCAACCCATGAGTTAAGGGTTTAACGGCACCATTGGCGCCGTTAACCCTTAACGCCTGATTTCCACCTTAACGCCTGCTTTTAGCAGGCGTTAAGTACCAAGGCGCTAAGCGTCCTTGGCGTTAATTACGGCACCGTAATTTACGGTGCCGTAATTAGCACCTTACCCACTCCCATTATGCCCTATCGGGCAAAAATGGTAATGGGGAAGGATAAATGGGGATTGGGGATTTACCGCCCCACTCACCTTGGAATGGGGCGGTAAATCCGCCATTCACCATGGTGTATACAGAGTTTACACTATGGTGGTAAAGTAGGGAACTTACCATCTGGGTTGGAATGAGGGCCCATGTATGTTTCCACATGTACGAAATTTGGAAGAATACATTTACAGGTATGCTTTTGTTTTCCAATACTAATAGTATGTACATTAGAAATTTGTGTGGATCTTCTTGTGATTTCATAGTGAATCTCACCATTCCAGCACAGTCGTCCAATTGTTGCCTTACTCCATGAACACTGTATGTGTTGTCAGGATTGCTTGTTGCATTTCTATGCAGCACTAACATTTGCAAACACAATTGGTCTGTGCTGTGCAGGTAAATATTGTTAACAATTGGTGGCAATTGAAATAGAATATTCATTGCTACATTTGCATAGCAACTTACCCCACTTTCATTTGTAAATTTGAATGGGCCAGCAAGTTCTGTATCTGAGTGCATTTTTCATTTTATCTGTTGCTTCCCAGCTGATGTGACAGGTTTATATTCCCTAATAGGTTCTTCTATGTTTGCGGCAATTGATGAAACGTTAGCTTCTTTTCTATTTTTTGCAGAATTTCCTGTTGCATTTCTGTTTCATTTACTTTTCTTTTACCACGTTTAACAAGACTGAGTCATACTATGCTGTCTGATTCTCCATACAAAGCAATGCCGGTTAAACGATCTGCTGCTTCATAGGCCCCACATTCTCTATGAGAGAGCAATGTTTATGCCTAGGTTGTACAATTTCTGTGATAATGTTTTGTCTGATGCTAGGTCATCGCAGAGGTCTTAAAGCTCTGTTATTTCTGCTTTTGTTGAGTAGGCTGTAACATATCGTGCAACAGCAGTTGAATTGTCTGCAACATACTGCACAGTTATGTTTGCATTCCATTATAGGGTAATGATTGCATTGTAATCATTGATATATTTTGATTCTTCCCTTCTTTTTATGTAGTACATGTTCTTAGGTGATTTACCTTTAACACTATGTCGAACTGAAGACACGAAGTTGTTTATTTCACCTGTTTCTGTAACTGGTCTAGGGAAACCAAAGCAGCATTTGGTGTAGTATTTATCTTTGTTTTTGTATTTACGATGACAATATTTGCCACATTTGTGTCTTTGAAATTGTAAAATCTTCCCATGCAGCTCACTATGTGTCTGTTGTGAAGGGATTTCACATGTGACATATTTTTGGATAAACTGCAAAACAGTGCTATCACTGTCATGCCCAAATTTCGTTGCACCTTTGATCCATAACAGCATGTGACTATGTGGTGCTCCTCTCACTTGATATTCTTTTCTCCAAAAGAAGTGTTGCACTTCTCCAAGGGGAGGAACAGTTTTATTGCAAATAAAGTGTAGCATTGCAATAAAACGATGATGGAAATATCTTGAGACATTAACTGGATCTAGAGAGCAAAGTTCTCCAGGTATTAATATATCTACGTTGTTTTTGTTGCTGTTTGCTATGCGTAGGAACTCATGTAAATCTTCCCATGCATATTATGCACAACTTAGGGTAACAAACCAAGTTGGTGGTCCAAGGTTTCTGATCATGCAACGCACGTCTTCGTATTCCTTTGTAACACGCATGTTTGCAAACAAATTTGTTATACGTGATTGTAAAACCTCATCTTTTTCTTGTACTTTTTGTATTAACTGCGTAGCTGACATATTTTGAAAGTGCGTTCCAGATTTAAGAATGTGTGCAACTCCATAACATAGTGCTGCTAATTCACTTTCATAGAGTAGGTGGAACATGTATTCCACATTTTGTCTTAATCTGGGATCTTGCAAATACATTTGTAATGAGTGGTATTCTGATGCCCCAATCTGAGTGGGTCTATCATCGTATCTCCCACTTTTCCCAGTAGGAAATAGCAGTGGAAAAGCACGTGCTTCTATACTTTTTTCCCAAATACTCATTGTTGACCCCTTGGTTTGTCGCATTTGGTAAGTTTCTAGTGCATCATCTATACTTTCATTGGAATGCAATGGATGAATTGTGTAACGGTCCAAAACAGTGGATACTGTAGCTGGATCCAGAAGTTCGAATTTTCCAGTTTCTGATGGCTCTTGAATTATTTCAGTTGTTTGCCTTAAGCTTTCATCAATATTTATTTCCTTGTAGTACTCATTGTTGTCTTTTAGATATTGCAATGCTTGTGTAACTTTGTGTAAGTCTACTAATTGTTGCCAATTTTTTTGTCCTTTGTTGGTACTCCATTTACCAAGACTAATAAAGAATGCTCTATTGAATGTTCCACTCCTAGAGTATGCACATTTTCTGTTATATCAAATGGCAATTAAACTACTTTGCCACGAATGCCTTTCACCAATTCAGAGGAAGGTAAATTTGCTGTTTTTGGATGAAGCCGTATAATTGCTTGAAACGGGTGAATTGTTTGAATTATTATGCTCTCATACAAATTGAGCTGTTGCAGGATTTTTGGTAATGTAAACAATTCCAAATTATTTGTAATTGCACGTGAAGGAGTGTGGTTGTTGTCTAATTTTTCAGTACAGTAACTGCAACATATTAGGTGTTCAGTTATTCATATTTGCTTTCAGCTAAAAGGTACATGGCTAATTCAAACCATTTAGAGTCTTCATTGTTTTCTATGACATAGGCACACATGGTTTGGTACTTCAGCCGATGACCGTTTAAATTTTAGTATTTCATTTCTGTATGTGTGTAATAGAAGGTTGCTATGTGCAGAATTGTTGCTACTATGCTCTAAAACTCTTACATTTTCTACGTGGCTCTCACTTCCAAAATACTTTTTCTGAATACGGTCCATTTCTTCTTGTAAGTATTTGGGTGTACCATGCAGAAGAGTGGTATTTAAATTGCCTAATTCTGAAGCTGGACTTTTTGCACAGTATATTTTATACACTACATTTCTTACTTTGGAATGATGTACTGATATTCTTTTGATATCATGGATGGTACTTTTGCAAATAGTCCCAGAAACGCAGTTTAATGAATGTCCTTTTAGTCCTGTGTGTTTCCGCACTACACAAATATCCATATTTTGCAGCACTTTCATTTTACTTTTGTCTTTACCTTTTACATATTGATTGAGGAACAGACGTAAAGATTTGAAATCTTTGTTTGGATTGGCACACATTGATGTACACGGCCATTTGTATACAGGACGGTGTGGTTCTGCTGAATCGAGAGGTAATTCTGAGTTTTCAGAAGATAGTTTTGTAAGCAGTGTTTCTTGTTCCATGATGGTAGTATTGATTTTCTCATACCCTCCTCCACTGCTATGGATGGAAATTGTGTTTGTTTGACTTTGTTTGTATGCTTCTTCATTAAAATATGGCTCTGTGGTTGTTGTGTGACTCCATTCACCACCACAAACATGCAAAACATTATTTTTGTTCACATTCCGTTTATTGCTGAGTTTCATTTGTAGTTTGGTACTTAGTTTTGTTAGTGCGTTCATCCTTTTTAACACTAATATGAACAACTTCCTTTTGAGAAGGATTGCACTGTCCACGAGTGCTTGTAGAATTAACTTTCTACGGTATGTTTTAAGGGGTGAGGATGATTTTGGTCCTCTTCTTAGTAGATTCTGAAGGACTCTGTGATGAAAAATTTTTGCTAAAATACTTTTTTTACTATGGGTTCTTCTTACACTATCAGGATTATTAGGAACATTGTTAGCTGTACTGGCAGTCTTTTTTTTTGACAACATCTCTGTGTTTTGTGACACTTTTTGATGGAGGAGTTACAGTTTTGGTAGTTGAGACTTCTTTTATTATGTTACCCAACTGCATTAGGTGGTTTGTACCAAGATTCTCCACTAACTCTACAATAGGTGGATGATTACGTTGGGCACCTTTATTTTTATTTGCTCTAATTCTGCGTTCCTTTCTATGGAGCTGCTTTTTGGTAGGCATTCTTTGGTGTGTGTTTGAGAAAAAAAGTATACTTTGGTATGTGTGCTGTGTGCATGTGTGCATAAGTGTGATGGGGAAGCTCTTTGGCCTGGTGTGTCAATGCACAGTGACCTCTAACTATCATTTGGTAAGGCTATTTTACTGTTTGTATACTAGTACAATGTGCTTTAGATGAGAGTACAAAGTGCCCTACTTGTGACAAGAACCATTATTAATAACGAAATGCTAAAAACTAGCTACCACAACTTATTTTCACAATCTAATTTTCTAAGGATTTCCTATGTTATTTCAGTACCAAACACACAGGGATTTGTCAGCCATTCCACCTGTTATTCTTTGTTCAATAAATGGATATTTGTAGGCAGAATGGTTTACAAATGAATGCTTCCTTTGGTGCCCAAAATAAAAAAATAACCCATGCAGCCTCTTTAAGGAGTAGTTACAATATGAAGGTTGTACTGTACTTACTTTTTTGTGCAAGATGACCAGGTTTCTTCGGATATGTCGTCTGCAGTGTAGATGCTGTTGATTCTCAGGAGAGTAGTCTTCACTGTGAATTCAAAAAACGATATCAATTACTTTGTGTGTTTGCAGCCGTCATAATACTGCAGACTTTACTTGTACTTCTTTCGTCAGAGGCTTCAACTTTCATATTTCAAACCAATCCATGTGCACATTTCACTTCTCTCTGTGCAGTCTTTGCATACTGCTTTCAATATGGTACTTGAAAGTCCTTCAAAATAACTACATTTTTTAAGGGTTTCCAAATGCCTTTTTCTTTACAAAGTGTAGTATGCATAGGAGAGAGGTTTGTAAGCGAAAGGGCAAAGTAAATGATGTGCAAATATTTTGCACTTCTTAATGAAAAGCACGATGTCCAAAGATCGGGAGACCCTCCAAAGGACATGTCAGCACCACAATCGGGAGCGATTACTATTCTCATACGATCACATTGCAAGTAGCATTACTGTTGGCAGTACAGAGTACAGAACTCCGACATTCTCACATACAAAATTGAGGGTTGCCCTAAATTATACTTCTCAACTCACACGCTTTTGACGGGTGTCACCCACCTTGTAAAGGGCAGACACACCCGCCAAGCCTCCTGCACGCCCATTGATTTCAATGGGCGTCTCACCCGCCAAAAACAAAATCGGCTGATTTCACCCGCCTTTCAGACAAAAATGGTTGAGAGCTATGCCTAAATAGGCATGCTTGCAATGTATGTACAGGTTATGCAGAAGACAGTAAGCAGTCGTGCAATTTGTTAATGACAAATCGGCAATCTTGCACTTTAAAAGGGGGAGCGTTGTTCTGTGTTCCCTATTGAAATTTACCGGCATTATTTTGTCTATTTTAAATCATAAGGCTTCCACATGTACTCTGATTAAAATGTACATACCTGTACTCTATACTGATACATGTGGATATGCATGGAGCTGTACGTAAAAATTTTCAATCCTTGCACAGTAGCTTGTGAAGTAGGTGCTTTGCAGTGGCATGCGATTTCCATTAAGAATCATAGACAGTAATTTTGAAGTGCGCAATGTTGATGACGGAGTTAAAATTAGTGATGTTTTATGTGATTGGTGGATGATTGTGCGGCCACTTAGTTGTGTCCAATGAGGGATTCGCTTTGGTACCGCTGTAGAAAGGGTGGAAGGACTGGGTAAGAGTTATGTGCCGCACGTAGGCAACGCTTGTCCGCTGTTAGGGCGTGTCACATACGGGTTTCTACAGCAAATCCTGCATGGAAAGACGACTGTAGGCATCAGCCAATCAGATGTTCACATTACTGAAAGACGGTGCGCACACTGAAAATGGCAGAGGTGCAGAGGGTCAGGGTTTTGCTGCTTGGAGACATTTTTGTGCAAGGCTTACAACACTATGCCGAGAGTTGGCATGTGGCACACTATTTCGATGTGCGAGGTGTGGAGGTGGTGTGGAGCGCTGACACTGATGCCAATGCTGTGGCAATTCTCCAAGATTGCAGAGACATGCGTAGAATGACCACTCGTCATGTGGTAATTTTGCACTACGGTGCTTGCCACTTGGGATACCTGACTTCACGTACTTCGTTGGCAGATTTGGCACAGTTGGTTGAAGCACTCATGACCATCTTCCCAACATCGAAATTTATTTTTTCTGCTTTACTCCCGAGACTACAATGGAACAACACTTCTGTTTTCTGTCCAGATCAAAGCATCGGGAGGTGCATCATCAATCGCGGCAAGCGTGCATTCATGCTACGAGTTGGTATGTTTTTTTGTAGCCACGATAACATTGCTCCAAGCGATGCGCATTACTTTCAAGGAGATGGTGTTACGCTATCCTCTTTGGGAAATGCGATGTTCTTTTGGAACATAAGGCTTGCTTTAGAGAAGGTCCAGTAATGTTTGCAAGAGTAAAGCAAGGACCAAAATACAAAATAAAATACATAAAATACCACATGTCTGTATGATATGTGGCCAAAAATAAAATAAAACGGCTCTTTTCAGAGCCTACCTTAAACGGGAAAAAAGGGAATAGTACTTTAATGTACCATCATCACGCTCTGATCCTGTACATGTCCGCGAACATGGCGGTAGTTAGCAGTCAGCACATATCACCACCGGGGATTAAAGGGTGGAGCTGCATGTAAATGATAATGAGCGTAGCTTGGGATCGGTCCATAAAGGTCAGTAGGTGTGTTCTGACCGACGTACTTTAGTAAGACCGTCTTCACCCTCATAGGACACCACACAGCCATGGCTTTGCACGCTCGAAAACAGATTATCTGGATTGTGGGAGACTCATGGATACATTGGTTGAAGGTGCATGCAGAAAGCTGCAGTTTATCTCAAATCTCAGATTTCCATATACGGAGGTGCACTGGCATGGCGTGCGTGGCATGAGATGGCTGGACTTGGTACCTCTTTGTGTTACTTTACAGACAGAGCGTTCTCCAGATATACTCATCATTCATTGTGGAGGGAACAGTTTAGGCCATGTATCTGGAATTTCTTTACAATTTGCAATGAAGGAAGGACTCGCGAAGCTCATGGACATGTTTCCAAATTGTCAAATACTTTTTGCCCGTATTGCCCAAAGACAAACATGGTTGCGTTCTTCTGCATTTGGTCCACAAATGGAGAAAGCGAGACGCAATGTGAATAAGGCTGTGTGTGCCTTTTTAAGATATGTTGGTATGTCCTCTTTCCACAATGAAAACATTTCGTTTCGTAGCAGTCTCATTTTCCGCAGAGATGGAGTCCACCTCACATATGCTGGCAATCAGATGTTTCTTCACAATTTACAAAATGCATTGTGCCCTCTTTTGCAATCACACTAACCTATCTGTCAATCCGTTTTCCCAATCCACTGTTTTTGACCGACACAACACACCACCAAAAGGCTCTTTTCAGACCACTTACTCCAGCATACACTTTATTGCATTTTCTCCGCTAGCACCCTCCCTTTTTCCCCTCTACGACTGTCCGCAAACTTTTGCTAAACTCCGCAGGGGTATACGGCCTTCACTTCATAGTTCTATTGTTACAATGTGAAAAGCGGCTCTGAAAAGAGCCTTTTCTGTCATTTTTGTTGTTTTTACGTTTATTGATTAACAACACTCGACACACTAGGAGAAGAGGCGAGAGGAGGGTAAGGAAGGGACACCAGCCACAGGGATAATAAAGGGCAACTGAGCAGAGAAATATTAAGGGTGTTCTTTATTTAGGTAAGGAGCAAATCTTCTGGTGCTCGGTGATTGCAGCCTCAAAAGCACTTCCAAGACTCTCCCCCCTGCAGAGTACTGCGTCACAATACGTGCACACTACTGTCACCTTTTAAAGGTAAGGGTCCACAGCATTGTGAATGGCTTGTGAAGCAGCTGGAGGACAGGAGTGTCTCTTGTGGTGGGAGGATCGGATTCCGAGGATGCTGTGGAGGAACTCAAACGACTACGCTCTTCACATGGCACCACCTTGCGAATGTCCGCAGTGTGGTAAGAAGTGAGGTGTCGCTTCATGGTTGTCGTACCAAAACTGTACGCTCCAAATCTCTCGCGACTCAACACCACATCACACTGGTTACACTTCACCAGGTTCGCACGTGCTTTTGGTACGTTCCCATTAATGGAAAACACCCGCCACACCCACGACTCCCGCCGAGTGCTTCTAATGCGGAGTTCCTCCACTTCATTGTTTTCCTCCTCTTCTTCCTCAATCTCTACATCCTCACCCATATATCTCTCTGCAGGCCGTTGGTGAGGTGGTGATGGTGGCAGGTTTGGGGGTGGTGCAGAGGCTAATAACCCAACAGCAGCCATGGAAGCCATACTGATTAGTTTCCTTTTGGTCACTACAGCAGTAAAGGCAACGCACCTCAATCTGCTGTAGCTAGAAAGACAATAAAGATGCGCTCAGGGTGTGGCCTTTTGTAGGGGTGCAGGGGTGTGCCTTGTGACCGTCTTCATCCCTACAAATCGATACACACATTTTACACAGCAACTCCTGAGGTGGCCTATTGTTTGGGATGTATGAAATTACATTTTTACACTCCACAATACTTTGCCTTGTGTCTACAAGTTCATTTTTATTGTTGCAGAAGCACACAAACCGCGGAAACTAGTCCCCACGCTCAGCGTAGATGCGGTCACAAGATGACGTCCTCAACACATCCGCCCCCGAAATGAAAGTCCCCTGGACAGCAAATGCAAATAATCAAACATGTGCATGCGCACAAGTGTCCTACGGACAGTGTTCGGGTTCTGAAACTACTTCAAAGTGTGACACAAGTGAGACGGACAGTTAGGAACTGGAGCAATGTTCGCAATCCTTACGTTTGTACTGCGCATGTGCATGCATGCTGTGTTCACTGTACGGACAGTTCCAGTGTCCTTAGGACAACTCCATTTTGTTTGCCTACGAACTTGCCAGCCACCGTGCCTGTTCCATGGACGGCACCAATTTGACTGCGCCCAATATGGACCGCTATACTGTCCTTCACACACTCCCTTTTTACTCATTTACACCCATTCCGGACATCTTGTGTGTTCTACGACCATGTATTATCTCATTTCCAAGTGGTACACCAACGTAGTATATCCTTTGGATATCCCTTTCTGTTTATGTACAAACATTTTGTAAAGATGGTGCAGTCACACATCACATCGGTCTTAATTCGCATTAGACAGAACCCACATTCCATTGCTTGCGGATAGGTCGAACAGGCGTGCTGTTCGCGAACATTTTATGTCTTTTTAAAAAAAAATTCTACACACACACTCTTTCTCTAGAACTACTGCAAAAAAACATTCCAAACACACACACACACATCAATTTACAGAAATAGTGGGGGAAGCAGACACAGAAACAAATATGGGGGAATTAGGATTCAACACGGGCTGGTTATGAGAAGATTTGTGAGGGGAAGAAGGGTTGGATATTTCGTCAAAACGTCTATTTTCCTGTTCAAGGTTTGGGGAGGGTTCACTAGGGAATGGAGAAGCAGGGCAGGTGCAGGTGGGGCAATGATAACAAACTTTCCTCTCACACGGTCCTCGACAAACTCCCGTAAACTTTGAAAATTGTTGTTCAATGTGTCCATTTTCTGCTCTATCCTTTTTATCCTGTCTTCTTCTGTCTCATTTTTTGCCCTTTCCTTTTTTTCTTTCCTGGCCTGTTAAAAAAAACAATACATAGGTTGCATGCCTCTAAAATACTGGTCACTATGTTGCATATGCACAGCACTCTGTACCATTATTGTTGCTGTCTTCAGACATTTCGTCATGTGGGAAATGCTCCTCCAGCCACTCCAAAGTACTTGCCATTTCTGAATCAAAACAACAGAAAGAATTTACTATTTATGCACTACATACCACAAAAAAAAGCACCCATATAAAAACATGACCTGTACTCACTCTTTTGATGTAATGTCCCTTCGGCCTACTGCGTCCGTCCACTGTCGTTCCAGGCTGCCGAGTTTCTGTGAAGTGATTACGCTGGAGGCATCCTTTCTTTTTTATGGTGCCATCCAATTTATTCTACATGGTTATTAAATGTGTGTTTTTTTTCCTAACTTCAGGTTTCCATATTCACTTATTACTACTTATAATATCTTTATGTCCTTCTTCTACGTTGCACACATTTTTCTGTAAGACAATAGTACATTTTCAGCTATCCCCCGCCTCTTTGGGTAATGTTGATGCTGTCCAACCCCGTCTGCAAACAGGCGCTCAGTCCGTCCCTTTCCAATAACATTAAGCAGGGGGTTCTGTATGTTCTATGTTAAATCTATGTCAAGTACGTACATTATACTACATATCTTTCAAAATTATATGATTACAGTGTATATTCTGCTGAATGAATTCATTGCCACAATTTCATGTTCCACCTTCCAAAAGCCTATGCAATTCCCTACAAAAAAAACTTTCTTACGGGGACTTTATGGTTAGGTTGCCCTCCCAAAAACCAGTTAAATTCACTACAAAGAAACCTTTTTTTAAGGGGACGTTATGGTTAAGTTGCCCTCCCAAAAACCAGTGAAATTCATTACAAAAAAAACTTTGTTGAGGGGACTGTTACACTCACCTGGCTCCTACAGGGGCATCGATTGGACCCGGACAACTGTGACCTCCACCAACGTGAACCGTAGTGCAGAGATTACAGACTGGACTGGGCTGGCTAATCTCGTGTGCTTGACACGTAGAAGTGTTCTCCTGCAAGTGGAGAAAGGGATTTAGCCACCTGTGGATTTTAGTAATGGCTCCCCACTGTTCTCCCCACTAATCACCACTGATATTCACTTTCAGTGACCTCACCTTATGTTTGTAAATGATGAACTCTCCATCCTGCGTGGAATGCAGGGGCGCGTAGATACCAGTTACTTCACTGGTTTGAAGGCGTTGGAAGAGTTCCGGGTGAATATTGACTCTGAGGTTCTAGTCGAGAACCCGTAAGTATAAGTTCAAAGAGTTCAATATGTCCGATGTTGACTCTTGTACATTCCTTCTTGTGTTGCTGCTGGGTCCAAGAGAAGATTGTCTTTTGGCAGCTGATTTTGTTCAGGTAAGAGTCTGTATTACCAAACACTGTCCGGCACAAGATGCGTGTTTTTAAATTGCAGGTTTCTCTCTCCTTACAGATGCGGTGTAAGAAGTTGCGATTTGTTACAGAATAATGCCTCCGGTTGTTAATCAGGTAAGTCTATGTTGGAGAGATCGTATTTGTTGGCTCTCTCGGCTCACCTTATGTTTCTTTGTCCCCTAGATGGTGGAATTCGGCTGAGAAAATAATAGAGGCTGCGCTGGATCGAAAAATGCTGTGAGGACTGGTGAGTATGGCACAGCGCTGCAGCTGGCGATGCGACGCGTGTAGAATAATGTCCTCTTCAAGTTCGAAGATGTGATGGATCCCGAATTCAGGTAAGGATTGAGATAATACCTGTTTTCTAACCTTTCCTTCTTCTTTCTTCTATTGCTAGGAGCTCTGGATTCGAGACGGGCGTGGCTGAAGACTGGATGCTGACTGCAGGCACGGTGATCGTTACGCTGCTGGGTGCAGAATAACACGAAGCATGTGCTGCTGTTCGGGCGTGGTTTAAATAGCCTCCAAAGTAGTTCCATGTAAGAAGTCCCTAGAACCACACCCGAGTAAAAAATAGTCCCTGTAGTAAAATAGCCCCATCCAGGCCTCACGTTGGCTTGGATTCATTTGCAGCATGGTCTGCATGAGGTAAGTAAAGTCTATGAGCCTAAGGCGCCAGGACTGAACCCAGACAGCCCCCAGCCGGGGCTGCTGGGGTTTTATTAAATATCTGGATGCCTGCTCCCAGGGCTGATGGGCTTGATCCGGATGCCCGGGGTAGGCATCATGACAGCAATCCCCCCCAAGGCCCCTCCTAAAGTTGCTCTTCCCCTTGGTCCTGGTTTGTCTGGGAAGTTCCGATGGAATTTCTTCACCAACCGAGGTGCATGAATCTTTCTTGTGGTCCGTAACCCTTCCAGTCGATTAAATAAAAAGTCCCGATTTAACCATCTTAGAGTCCAGGATATTCTTTACCTCGAATTCAGGTTCTCCATCTATTAGGATGGGGTCAGGTGGTTTGGTTAATCTTGTCCCAGGTTGAACTGGTTTTAGAAGTGAAACATGAAAGACAGGATGAATCCGCATATTAGAGGGTAATTCCAATTTGACGGCCACCGGGTTGATAATGGCCTTAATGGTGTAAGGTCCCAAATATCTAGGATTGAAAGTTCGAGTTCCCTTTAGCGGTATGTGTTTTGTAGCCAGCCAAACTTGATCTCCAATCTGGTATTGTGGAGTTTCACTTTTATGTCGATCAGCATTTTTCTTGTATTTCTCCTTTGCTTGTTTCAATTGTTCCATTGCTTCCTTAAAGGCTTGTCTAATAGTAGAATGCAGATGAGTCACTGCAGGCATTTCTAAGTGTTGAGGCGAATCGAGTTCTGAGGTTCGAGGATGATGTCCATATATGGTATAAAAGGGGCTTTGTCCGGTTCCTGAATATACAGAGTTATTGTATGCGTATTCGGAAATCCATAATATATCTTTCCAATTGCTTTTGGTTTGGTGTAGCATACAACGTAGATATTGTTCAAGAGTCTGGTTGGTCCTCTCCGTCTGACCATCAGTTTGGGGGTGGTGACTGGTTGATAGCCTTACGTCCATTTGCGCCAATTGACAGTTTTTCTTCCAAAATTGCTAAATGAATTGACTACCTCGGTCAGAGACCAATACGGAAAGGAAATCCATGGATTCGAACAATGTTTTCGAGAAATTCCTTGGCCAAAATCGAAGCGGAAGGTAATCCTTTTAAAGGAATAAAGTAGGCCATTTTGGAAAAAAGATCCACAATAACAAGAATGGTGTTAAATCCATTACATCGAGGTAGATCTGTAATGAAGTCTAAAGACAAGGTGTGCCATGGTGTAGGTGAAATATCCAAAGGTTGTAAAAGGTCAGCTGGTTTTTTCTTCTGACTTTTGTTTTGGGCGCAGATACCACAAGACATCACAAATGACTTTACGTCTTTTCGCCAGGTGGGCCACCAGAATTATCTTTTGATTTTAGCTTCAGTTTTTGCGATACCTGGATGTCCTTCCATAAGGGCGTCATGATAATTGGAGATGACTAGTTCTTGTAGTTCCTTGTGTGGTAGAAAGAGATGTCCTTGATAGTAAGGCAGGTCATTGATGACTGAATAATCTTGGCCTTTCTTTACCCAGTCCTGCAGGGCTGCTGGATCGAAAAGTTGTTGGATTTTTAATTGAATGTCTTCTAGAGTCTGTAGAGTAGTTATGCCAAGAATTCTTTGTTCTGAAATTATAGGCACCGGTTCTGGGTTCGAATAGGCTTCTCCCATCCCTACTCGGGATAAGGCATCTGCCTTGCCGTTTTTACAACCTGGTCGATAAGTGATCACGAAATCGAATTCGGCAAAGAATAATGCCCACCGAAGTTGACGCGATGATTGGGCCTTGGCTGTTTTCAAATACTGCAGATTCCTGTGATCGGTGATTACCGCGATGGTATGCCTGGCACCGAGAAGATAATGCCGCCAAGCCTTGAAGGCGAACTTGATGGCTAATAACTCCTCATCAGTTACCGCATTGTTTAATTCGGGTGCTGAGAACTTTCTCGACCAGAATGCTACTGGATGAAGTTGACCGGTTTCGAGGTTTCTTCTGGGACAGGATAGCTCCCATGGCTAAACTGGATGCATCGGTTTCAACTATGTATGGAAGCTCAGGGCGTGGATGCTTTAAGACAGGTGCAGACGTGAATTTCGATTTTAGCTCTTGGAAGGCTCTTTCAGCCTCTTCAGTCCACAAAAAAAACATTTGTTTTTTCACAAAAGGGCTGTGATGGGGTGCACAATATGTGAGAATTTAGGAATAAATCTGCAATAGAAATTAGCAAATCCAATTATGCTTTGTACCCCTTTAACAGAACTCGGTGATGGCCACTTGAGGATTGCGTCCACCTTTCGAGAGTCCATTCAAACTCCTTTTGGAGTCAGGATAAATCCCAGGAATTCAACTTCTGTAGAATGAAAAACACATTTCTCCAATTTTGCGTATAACTTGTGCTGGCATAGTTTCTCTAGGACTGCACGAACGTGCTTCACATGGTCTGATTCTGAGGAGGAGTACACTAGAATATCGTCTATGTATACGACAACACAGACGTCAATGAGTTCACGAAGCACATCGTTCATAAAATACTGGAAGGCTGCTGGGGCATTGCACAACCCGAAGGGCATCACCTGGTATTCGAATAACCCGTACTTGGTGTGAAAGGCAGTCTTCCATTCATCGCCTTTCTTTACACGTACCAAATGGTATGCCCCTCGGAGGTCTAACTTAGTGTAGATACAAGCATCCTTTACTTGGTCTAGTAATTCGGGGATCAGAGGCAATGGGTATCGGTATTTTACCGTAATCTGATTTAATGTGTGGTAGTCTATGCACGTTCTAAGGTCACCTTCCTTTTTAGGCACGAAGAATAGGGCTGAGGATGCAGGAGATTTGGATGGACGAATGAAGCCATTAGCAAGGTATTGGTCCAGATATTGTCATAGGTGAAGATTTTCGGGTTCTGTAAGGGCGTAGATTCTACTGCATGGAGGTTGTTCCCCGGGTACTAGGTCAATTTGACAATTGTATGATCTGTGAGGTGGTAAGGTATTTCCCTGTTCTTTTTGAAAGACATCCTGAAATTCTTGATATTCCTGAGGTAACTGCACAACTGGATTAGTAACGGTGGCCAGGCTTTTGTTCAAGATTTTTTCCGGGTAACAGGTGTGTGCACAATCTGGGACGGTCACTCTCTTCTCTCGCCAATCAATACAAGGATTATGTGTTTCCAATCATGGCATTCCCAGAATTATTTGGAATTGCGGGGCCTTGATTAAATCAAACACAGTAATTTCTCGATGACCATCTTGACCCAACAGTGTCAGCTCAATAGAGGAATGAGTTACAGGCCCAGAGGCAATTTCAGTTCCATCGACTGTGGTGATGACATCCGAAGCTGTCTTTTTGCAAAGGGGTAGATTCATCCTTGAGGCCAATTTGTGGTCCATGTAGTTTCCTACGGCCCCGCTATCAATGTATGCCCTTACTGCATGCATACGTGATGGCTGCCTTGGATCTATTAGGACCATTGGTATAATTAGGTGGGAGGTCTGAGTGTCCTTCTTTAAGCTCGGCAAGTGGACCTCTACGCTTGTCGGGCGTAGCCGTTTCCCAAATCAGGCTCTATTTGACTTTTGTCAGCAACTCCTACTACTTTCTTGGGTGGTTTTATAGGGTAATCCCGTAGAAAATGTCCTGCGGTTCCACAGTACAGACACAATTGCATCTGCCATCTCTTTTCTCTTTCCTTTTGAGTTAAGGGTCCTTTAACCCCCCCTGATCTGCATAGGTTCTGATGCATCTGTTCCTTTGGGGGTAGCATTGGGTTTAACCCATACCCGACTCTCGAACTTAGCTTGATCAGCCTTTCTATTCTGAAGTCGGAGGTCTAACTGGACCACTAAGTCTATATATTCTGCACAATCCTGAGGTGGGTTCACAACTTGAGCCAAAACATTTTTGAGTTCTCCTCGAAGCCCACGATGAAATAATGTAATTCGTTTCTCCTCAGGCCATCCGGTTTCCACCACCAACCTATTGAAGGTTGCGATATAGGTTAGCAGATCCTCATTACCCTGTCGAAGGGATAAAAGTTCGTTATCCAGGGCCTGTCCCTGTGAATGTCTGGCGGATAGTCTTTCCATGCTTCTTTGAAAACCCTGAAAATCCCGAAGAAGAGGGTCATCCTGGTTGACTAGTGGAATTGACCAGTCAGCTGCGCTGCCACTAAGATATGATAGTACAAAGGCTACTTTGACTTGGTCATTTGGAAAAGCTCCAGGTCTGCATAAAAGGTGCAAGCGACATTGATTCATAAACACTGCAAACCTTTTTGGGTCCCCAGCAAAGCGTTCGGGTGGAGCTGAAGGAATAGCCCCTGGTAGGATTACTTGCACAGGATTGCTCGATGAAACAGGAGCTGGGTTTCCCCCAAGTCCGGGTTGGTGTGTTTACCCAGCTTGATTTTGCAGCAGTTGTCTAGCAAGATCATCTGTGCGTTCTTTTGACACAATCAGTTCTCTCCTTAGTCTCTTGGCGCGCAGAGTGTACTTCCGCCCTAAATTCCCCTAATAATTGGGCTAGTTGGTCTGTTTCGGAGGTTTCCATAACGCCCTGGTGAGAATTTGTAGATAGGCTTCGCGTTCTGTTACGCTCACCTGGCTCCCACAGGGGCGTCGATAAGACCCAGACAGCTGCCACCTCTGCCAACATGAAGCGTAGTGCAGAGATGACAGACTGGACTGCGCCGCCTAATCTTGTTTGCTTGACCCGTAGAAGTATTCTCCTGCAAGTGGAGAAAGGGATTTAGCCATCCGTGGATTTTAGTAATGGCTCCCCACTGTTCTCCCCACTAATCACCACCGATATTCACTTTCAGTAAGCTCACCTTATGTTTGTAAATGATGAGCTCTCCATCCTACGTGGAATGCAGGGGCGCGTAGATACCAGTTACTTCACTGGTTTGAAGGCATTGGAAGAGTTCCGGGTGAATATTGACTCCGAGGTTCCAGTCGAGAACCTGTAAGTATAAGTTAAAAGAGTTCAATATGTCAGATGTTCACTCTTGTACATTCCTTCTTGTGTTGCAGCTGGGTCCAAGAGAAGATTGTATTTTGGCAGCTGATGGTGTTCAGGTAAGAGTCTGTATTACCAAACACTGTCCGGCACAAGATGCGTGTTTTTAAATTGCAGGTTTCTCTCTCCTTACAGGTGCGGTGTAAGAAGTTGCGGTTTGTTACAGAATAATGCCTCCGGTTGTTAATCAGGTAAGTCTATGGTGGAGAGATTGTATTTGTTGGCTCTATCGGCTCACCTTATGTTTCTTTGGCCCCTAGATGGTGGAATTTGGCAGAGAAAATGATGGAGGCTGCGCCGGATCGAAAAATGCTGTGAGGACTGGTGAGTACGATGCGGCGCTGCAGCTGGCAATGCGACGCGTGTAGAATAATGTCCTCTTCAAGTTCGAAGACAAGATGGATCGGGAATTCATGTAAGGATTGAGATAATACCTGTTTTCTAACCTTTCCTTCTTCTTTCTTCTATTGCTAGGAGCTCTGGATTCGAGACGGGCGTGGCTGAAGACTGGATGCTGACTGCAGGCACAGTGAGCGTAACGCTGCTGGATGCAGAATAACGCAAAGTATGTGCTGCTGTTCGGGCGTGGTTTAAATAGCCTCCAAAGTAGTTCCAGGTGAGAAGTCCCTAGAACCACACCCGAGTAAAAAATAGTCCCTGTGGTAAAATAGCCCCATCTAGGCCTCACGTTGGCTTGGATTCATTTGCAGCATGGTCTGCATGAGGTAAGTAAAGTCTATGAGCCTGGCGCCTATGGCGCCAGGACTGAGTTCTATTATGAGCCTGGCGCCTAAGGCACCAGGACTGAACCCAGACAGCCCCCAGCCGGGGATGCTGGGGTTTTATTAAATATCTGGATGCCTGCTCCCCGGGCTGATGGGCTTGATCGGATGCCCGGGGGTAGGTATCATGACAGGGAAGTTATGGTTAAGTTGCCCTAACAAAAACCTGTACACTTTCCACCTCCCCTTTATGCTTCAAATTAAAACCGAAAAACACCTGAAATTCGACAGTTATGGTAAACTAAGCCCCCAACCCTGCCACCACCCCTGTTCACAGCTAACACTAACACCCAGACCATGAAAGATGTCATCTCAAATGTCAATGCTGACATCAATGACAACATCACTTGTTTAGCCCCTTTCTTTTCCTTCCCTGCCATACATATATATGTGCAATCAGTGAAAAAATGTCACTAAAGGAATGTTATACTTCACAGTGCAACCAAACACCACTGCACATTCCCCCACTATAGTAAGCTAAGCAACCATAACTCACACCATCTACGTGCATTGCTAAGACTAAGACCCAGGACATTAAAGATGACATCACAAATATCATTGATGACATCACTGATGACATCACATGTTTGCCTCACTTATTTTGGTGCATTGAAAAATGTAGGCTAGGTGGTTTTATTCACTGATCAGCACAATATGAAAATTGAAAAGGTGCTGTATAGCAAAAGGTTACCCTTGTCATGTGTTCTTAAAGTACTTTCCTTAGGGTCTGGTGGCAGCTCATGATGCACATGCATGGGACAATAGCAGGCCTCAAACACACAATTAATGTGTATACAAGAAGATACACTGTCGGATACTGCTAGTTCCTTCTACCCTACTTCAGTTTCCCTGTATGTGCCACTCAGTTATATGCATTGGGTCGTCATATGTATTGTTTGTTGTAGCACAAGTGTGTATTAAGTCTAGATTTGTGAGCTAGTTATTACATGTGTAACATTAGACAATCACCCCTGACATCTTGATACCAACATAATAGAAAGAACCCCTTGTAGGTAGGGACCGGTGCAAATGTTTGTTCTATGTGCTTGCGTAGTGTCCATTGCGCAGATTAGTAAGTGTTGCAGAGCAGTACGCACCATTGGTTCTATGCACGTACTGGGAGCAGGCTCAATGTTGTGAAGATTGTCTTGTTTAGTTGGCATGCTTATAATGCTTTGTGATTGGAAGTGGGTAGCAGTGCCAAACACAGAGAGATGTATCTGCATTACTGTAAGTGGAACATGTTTTCATGTGTCCCAGCTTTATGGTGTGCAGGTTGGGTGGAAGTGCTGGTGCGTATGTTGCCTTTGTGATTCATGACACATGCGCACCTGGTTGCCTGCATGCTCTGTCATGTTGTGGTGAGTGTGGACTAGGCCTAGACTGTTGGGTGTATGGCCGAAAGGCCGTAGGCCATAGGCCATGCACCCAACCGCCTAGGCCTTCATTATAGCTTCTGCAATATAATGCTGTGATGCAGGTGTTAATGTGCATGCATTTGGAGTTGGTGAGTGGCACACAATGGTTGCAGAGGACTTTGTGCACTTGGTGTAACAGCAGAAGTGAACTCCTATGCATTCATTACCATATGGTCCACATAAGTGTCCCTGTTGCACAATAGGGAGCCACATGTCACCATGTGCATTTTCTAGGGTTTGGCCCTAATAACACCATTGCTTGAGGAAGTGCTTTACCACATTGTGCCATGAAAGGAAGTGCTCAGAATCAGAAAGTTGCAACATGGACAATGTACACAGCCACTCATATACCGCTCAGCACAGGCAATGCAACGTTGTTGAGCCTTGTATGCAAAGATGTGGCCAGGGTGTAAGTTAGCAGGTGCACTTGTAGATGGGGCCTGAATTACACATGACATGAGAAGTAAAACATGGGTTGTACTAGGGTGTGCTGTGTGTGGTGAGGCTCCAATGGCCAGTGATGGTAGAGCAATAGCAGAAGGGGAGTACAATGGAGACCACATGAAACTTGCAACTTACACTGGAAGTGCTGGTGCGTATGTTGTCTTTGTGATTTCTGACACATGTGTACCTGGTCGCCTGCATGACTCTGTTATTTTGTGGTGAGTGTGGCCTACGCCTAGACTGTTAGGTGCATGGCCCAAGGCCATGCACCCAACAGCCTAGGCATTCGTCGAGCCTCAACAATACAATGCAGCTAAGCAGTTGTTACTGTGCATGCATTTGGAGTTGGTGAGTAGCACACAATGGTTGCGGAGGACATTGTGGACTTGGTGGAACAGCAGAAGTGAGCTGCTATGGCTACGTTACCATACGGTGTACATCATTGCCCCTGTTGTACAATAGGAAGCCACATGTCACCATGTGCTTTTGCTATGGGTAGGCCCTTATAAGACCCTTGCTTGAGGAAGTGTTTTCCCACATTGCGCCATGAAAGGAAGTCATCAGCATTAGAAAGTTGCTATATGGACAATGTACACAGCCACCCAGATACCGTTCTGCATAGGCAACGCAATGTATTTGAGCCATGTATTTAAAGATGGGGCCAGGGTGAAAGTTGGCAGGCACATTTGCAGATGGGGCCTGAATTACATATGACATGAGAAGTAAAACATAGGTTCTGCTAGGGTGTGCAGTGTGTGCTGAGGACCAGTGGTCAGTGATGGTAGAGCAATGGCAGAAGGGAAGAAAAATGGAGAACATATGTACACTGCAGTACGTGTGTTGCATGTGCTGAAATGTTGCTTTTATGGTTGTGGGGATTAGTTGCAATTCTTACACTGTGTAGTATATGTCTAGACCTGATGGAGCGACAACTTCTCCAGTGTGTCCTGTGGGAGAAGTGGTGAAGTAGAGGATGCTTAGAAGTGTCTAGGGGTTACCTGCATGTACCTGGCCACTTGTCCACCTGCATAACTCTGTTATGTTGAGCTGAGTGATGCTAAGGGCTATACTGTTGGGTGTATGGCAAAAGCCTGTAGCCCGTAGGCCACTGACCGAAGAGGCTGGGCCTGCTGCATAGCACACCACCATAACGCATGCATGCATTTTTAAGTATGCATGTCTCTGATGGTGGTGTCGTTGGAAAATTGGTTGTGCAGGACCTTGTCTATGTGGTTGAACAGCACAAGTGACCTGATATGCGTCCGGTACCATATGGTACCCATTATGCCACCACCTTGAACATTAGGGAGCCAAAAGGCGACATTTGCGGTTGCCATGAGTTGCACTTTGCACCACCCATCATATGTTACGTTTGTGAATTGTGGTATGTGGGAAATGTTCCCTTCCACGAGGCTATTAGGCCATTATGTTGTGCTGGGTGTAGGTAAGGCCTACAGTATTGGGTACATGACCCAACAGCCTATCTTTTGATGACAGCCAGCACACCATACAGCAGCCATGTAGAGTTGCCTCAGTTTCTTTCCGAGGATGGCGACCTTTGAATAATGGGTGCAGAGACCATTTCACACTTGGTGGAACAACCAAACTGAGGTGCTATGCATTTGCGAGCACATGGTGTAGGTAAATGCATGTGTGGCACATTAGGGTGTCATTTGCCCACAGATAGATGTCAGGAGATGTTTTATAAACAGAAGCATGTGTACCTTTATGTGCAATGCTGGGATGTTCAGCGCCGACTATGACAGCATTAAGGAGCAAGATTTCCAGTAGGTCCAACGAAATGGAATTTGTTTGACTTCCATTTGCAATGCTGTTTTGTTTGCCACTCTGCATGCAGCATTGAATATAATCCCATAGAACTGTAAGAGAAGTGTTGGTGTTTACTCCGAACAAATGTGAGAAGGGAACAGAAACACATCGAAAATCATAGAAAAAAAATGTTTAAGCAAGCATGTACATACCAAAAACAGGACCAAAAAAAACCCAAAAGCTTTTCTTCTCTGAGACAGTACTACAGTCCCAACTCCTAATACTGTTTAACATTTACCCCCCCACCCCCCAAACCACCCAGGCATATAGGAAACAGTGGTCAAGTGCAGGGTTTGGTAGCAATCCAGTATAGGGGTTCACCTGGCAGGGGGAGGTGACATGGGTCAAACATCAAACAGTTGTCAGGTTAGTAGTGCAGATTAAGTGTACGTCATGCAGTTAGCCAGGGAGATGAGCAGATAGAGCAGACGCGAAGAGAAAGACTTTGAGATGCTTCCGGAACCGGCGATCTTTCCCCTCAAGTGTCAGGGAGGCAGGGAGCCTGTTGCAGAGGGAGGTCGCAGGCGAAAAAGCACATCTACCAACAACTGTGTTTTTGCAGAAGCACGTGACCCTGAGGGAGTTGGAGACGGATGAGGGAAGAGCTTGCGCACACATTCTATAGGGAGTTACATTTGAAGATATTGTGGTCCCAGGGGCCAGAAGGCCTTCTGTATAATGCAGTCTTCTCACTTTATTCCTCGCAGCCAATGGGAGCTATTGGCCACATTTCAGTGCAGGAGAGATACCATCCCAAGTTGCGCACTCCTCTTGTGTATGCGTTGCAGAGGGTGGAGAGTAGAAGGGGGCAGATTTTAAAAGAGCGTGCTGTAATAGTGCAGGCTACACAGAAGGGTTGCTGTGCAGAGAATGATCTTTTGGAAAGTTCCTTTCCCTTGGTATGATACATTCAATGCTGCTATTGATGCCATTTTTTTAGGATTTATGTAGGAGGTGGGTTAGTGGGGAACATTTTTTGTAGCATTATCGGAAGGAAAGCAGGGATTTCCTGTGTCAATATTACACTGTATGATATGGGTCAATGAGAAAGTTGCAAGCACATATCATAAATGTGCCATTACATGTTAGGGGATGGGAAAAAAAACAGTATACTTTTAAAGAACGTAATGGCCACTCAGTGGCAGATACCGAGCGCAGAAGATCTTATAACACAGTAATACGCATAGTGCAGAAAAAACGTTGGTACCTTACATTTGTGGTAGTGGATGCCGAAGAGGATCAATGTAGATGCACACATTTTTCAATCTATTACTGACATTTTTAGTGGATGTGCTGGCATGTGACAGTACACTAGCAGGCTGATTTTCTAACGGTACCTATGAAGTGTTGTGCAGCACAGACAGTGTTAGATGGTAATGCCTTGGGTGGCATTGGTGGAATCGTGTGTGCCCATTTACCCCTACCTAATGAGGTGGTACTGGACAAAAAGTAGCGGAAAGGGAAGAAGGACTGCTCCTGCTTTACTAGGGTGCGGCCCTCGTGGTACTTTGGGCACCGCATGTGCCACAATCTGCGCTTTTTACGTTACTCTCCAATGTCCATGGGACTTTCAGGATTATCCAACCAGGTACTGTGGGTGTGGTTTACAGGAAGGGGCGTTCAAACTGCTGTACATTGTATTCTGCGTAGTGATGCTGGCTGACATGGCAAAACCAATTGTGTTGCCTACAGGTGATGCCTTTCTACTCGATCTGCACAAGTATGCCCTTGAATGAAACTTTGATGGCAATTTCGGGTTGGAAAGAATGGTCGCATTGTGAAACGGTGTGTACGAGAGCAGTTTCGCCGACATGGATCACTTTGCAAAGACCTGGCCACTTTCAGCAGAGGCAATGTTATCGTTATCCACTATTGCGGTATGCATATGGGTTACATGTCTTGTTTAGGCTTGTTCCGTCGATTAAAGAGGTTGCTAATGCTAGTGAAGAGGCTTTTTCCCACTGCGAAGGTGCTGTTCTCATCGATAAAACCACAAAGAGTGTGGGCTACTGCTTAGGGATGTTGTTCCGAGCCAGACGCAGGAAGGTGTCTCATCAACAGAAGCATGAATACTTGTCTGTCCGCTGCTGGGATGTTCTTCTGCTACAATGACTTCATTAGTTGGGGAAAAGCAGAATTTTTCCAACCAGGTCGCATTTCTTTGTCGCCCATTGGTAATGCTGTTTTGTTTGCCCGTCTACAAGATGCGCTGAAGAGTTTACTGTAACAATGTCCGCACAAGGAAAAAAAAATCAAATAAAACATGAAAAAAGGTGTTCCTCTAGAAGCATCTACAAAAAAACAACAAAAAAACAAAAAAAACTCTTTTAAGAGCCGCCCCTTATAACAAACTTCCCCTACCCTGGTTGCACGTTGTGCCCCTACGCTCGCACGCAGCACGAAAAGCCACATCCGGGGATTTTTAGGATGGCAGAGATGGAAATGGGACCATGGAGCCACAGGGATTGCACAATACCTTTTCTGGGCAGGGTGTGTACGCAGAGGAGTGTTGTAGAGAACTTATACTGTTACATGGAGAGCTGTTCAATGACATTGGTGGAAGCATATGGAACTTTTTTTTAAACAGTACGCAATGAAGGCGTGCTGCAAAGAAGAAACTGGAAACGGAACAAGGAATGTTTCTACTTGATTGGGACACGGCCCTCGCCGTCCTTGAGGAAACGCATGTGCGCTCACTACCCTTTGTCGCTAGCTACCCATGCGATTGGGACAATGGGAAATATCGCAGCTGAGGTTGCATGTGGCACAGCAAGGTCCATTCCTAATTTTGTCCATTACTGTACGTACTTAGCCGGAATAACATGGTTGCTATTAGTTGCAGACGCACTGTAGCACATTAGATTTGGTGCAGCATTACTTACAGGACAAACCTATGTGGCCTGCTACTTTGTTCAGCAAAGCTGCAAACTGATTGCTCAGCACCTCTGGGCTGTGCTCTTTTGTAGGGTTGATGTGGACAATTTTAACCCGGAAAGCAGGCCTACATTGTTCCAACCCATACATACATGTGCAGCGGCACATTGTGGTGTGTCTGTAAGCATTTACTTACCCGAAAAACAGTCCTTAGTTTGCTCAACCATGCACTTTCCTGCTGTTCAAGGGTCTGACTCCTGTCCTCGAAATAAGGGCTCACGCCCAGAGTGGGTACGGTCGTATGGTGAATTTGCCACTGTTTTCCTTTGGGACGGCTGTCTGCTGAATGTCTTTTGGGCGCAATACGTTGTGCGCATGTGCATTGTAGTCCTATGCACACCGTTGCCTTTTCTCTACTGACTAAAACTGTGCACACATGCACCAACAATTTAGAGAGATGCTGGGTATTTATAAGGTACAGCAAGTGGGATGTTTATCTGCCTAGCTACTTGTAGGACATGGGTGGATGCCCCAACCTAATTAACATTCCTTCGCATATGCTGCACAGTGGCGATGTTCGCAGGACACAGAGGAACAGACACACATGCTTGTACTTGCACTACGCATAAACGTCTCGTTGTACACGCATTGATTGGTGGTGGACAACATGCAGATGTGTGGAGCATGCTGGTGGCGTACAGATACCTCCATTGTCATTGCAGATAGGCCGGACAGCTACAGTGTACGTAGGACACCTACCTTTTTCTTAGTTGCGGTCATTGCAACGAGGGCTGTATGCCGCTGAGTCAGAACCCCATTTCAGATACAAAATAAATGGCCACTCAAACAGTCTGCAAAATTCTCATTATTATCGCTTCCTTGTGCATATGCATACAGCCCATTCGGAAAGGAAGGGGTAGCAGAAGTACTTATTGTTGGGATATGGGGATTTGCACAATTTGGTTGTGAGCGGAGGAGAATATTGATGTATTACCATAACGTCTCCCTGAAATGTTTTTTCAGGGAATGGGGGGCACTGACATGGGGAAGGAGTACACATGTAGGTGTGCTCGTGTTGTGTTATTTTGCCCAAATGATATCCTTGTACGCACCCTTTAAAGTGGCACAATTGTTCACCAATTTCTCCACTTTGACTACCACGCTGTCCATTTCCCTATGCCCAGAATTTCTTTTGTTTCCTGTGCGTGTATGCTGTTGTGGAAGGGTTGCCGCTTGTACTGCCTTGCTTTCCTTTCCAATATGTTGACTTACCAAAAAGAAAATGTGCTTGATGTACATGCCGCAATATATATTACATTTTTTACAGTTCACAGCACTGTGTGCGTACCAATGGGGTTACTATAGAAAGTATTTGCATCATGAGGGAAATGTTCTTCCTGCCACTGTAAGGTACTTGGCATTGCTGCATTACACCAAGACACGTTATGCTTCCGTACTATTGCATACTGCAGCACCGGTGCAATTATTTTACAAAGTTTAGGGTCCTTACTACATTGTACTGACGTTCAGGTCTTTGCATTTTCCAGTAGTTACTCTGGCAGTTGGTTCTTTCTTCCCCTTTAAAGTAACAGTGCGCTAAGATTGTTGAAGGCAAATGTCCCTTCTGTTGTTGGTGCATTCCGTTATGGTGTACTCCCTATGCCTTTGTCCTGTTTGCTTCCATGCTAATTTTTGCCCATGTTGCTGTTTGTATATGCTATTTGCGTTTAGTTATTGGTACCACTATGTAAGAGAGCACCTGCCTTACTCAGCCGTTTGGATGCCACATGATCTCTGCAAAGAGATGTATAGTCCGCAACTGCTGTCCACATTAATATGGTGCCAGCAGTTGCACTACGTTGCACAGTTCTTTTTTACACACTAAGAGTATCCTGCTAAAAACCATTGAAATTCACTGACAAAAAACGTTGTTAAAGGGACGTTATGGTTAAGTTGCACTAGTAAACACCTATAAAATTCAATGGAAAAACGTTGTTACAGGGACGTTATGGTTACAGGTAAAACCGAAAAACCTCAGAAATTCACCAGTTATGGTAAGCTAAGCAACCATAACTTGCACAACCACTGTGCACTGCTAAGACTAACACCCATAACTTAGAAGATGACATCACAAATGTCATTGAGTGGTGTCGTCGTAAATTCTTTGTAAATCTTCCGGGAAAAATGTCTATGAACAGTACTGAAACTTTTTTTAATCTTCTATTAGAGAACTAACATCCTTAAATTCCAGCCTTCATAGGAAAAGCCTGGGGACCTGGAAGGAAAAGAGGAAAGGGGGTGCTGTGCCACACTCTCCAACCCAAAGATGTAAGGGGATACTGGAGTGCCCGCTCCAAAAGAAAGGAAGGAAAGGGGGTACCATGCCATACCCCAAACCCAGAGATGGAAGCTGATACTGGAGTGCCCACTCCCTGAGGAAGGAAAGTTACGCCAAAGGAAACCCCACTCTGCCCCAACAAAAAGTCACGGAAAAGCAGGGGCAGGGGGGTCTGTGGGGTGCATTTCAAGGCCCTAAGCAGAAATATCTTTCATTTGAAAACCACATTGAAACTCTGTACAAAAAACTGCTGTGCTCTGCTTTCCCTGTGACATGAGTGGCAAGCAGTTGAACCTTGCAATCCAAAAACAGCCGTGCATTGCTTTTGTTTCACTTGAAAGACATGAGGTTATGCACTGCATCAAAAACTGCCTTATTGGACTTTTCATTCACATGAGGGGTAAGAATTGCAATCCTACAACGAGAATTGGCTTTTGCTTTTCATTTCACTTGAATATCTGCCCTTTAAAACATTGCAAATGAACAACGGCTTGGCTTTTTGTTTTATTCAGTGTGAAATAAAAAAAACCTGTGGCAGGGTGCCTACCCCTCATTGTCAATGGACCAACAGCAAATGCCAGCTCACTCAAACAGGACAAATTAAAGAATCCTGTGACATACACGATAGGAGTTCAAACATCAGATGCAGAAACAACTTGCAAATGTGTAAAAAAATAAATAAGAAATTACTTTAAAAATCTACTGTGAAAGGATAGCTTTGCTCGCACAGAAATATCAGTGAAGAATACTGTGGGGAGACGGTTGACAAAGCAATGTACATTATGATCCAATCCACAAGACTTCAATCACCTTGGAAGAGGCTCAAAATACTGGAAAAAAACAGTTTTTGGGCTCAGGCAGGAAACTTCTTAATTTAAAGCCCCTCTCTCCACTGAAAGTCGCACCTACTAGTGAATCAGCCTGCAATTACATGTGATGTACTGACAGTGTTATAATTTCCTGCTCTGCCAGACTGGAAGGCAGGGTCTGAGGGACTTCAAGGAAGCCAAGTGTGGCTAAAAACCTGACTGGGAGGTGTGAGTTCCTTCTGCCCCACTACCAAGGACAAACTGACAACTTCAAAGGTTGTCATCAAAATCTCTGGTCACTGGCTGTGGGGGATAAAGTGCTCCTCCAACAGAGGGGGACAAATCTTACAAATTGACATTAAAGGACTGAGTCTATTTTAGGCATTTTTGTAACCATTAGAATGAGAAATAATATTGTTGTATGATATGTTTTTATGTAATTTCCAGGTGGTTTTTAAGGGCTATGGTGCATTTTCTTAGGACTTTGGGGAATGAAATGGCCAGTTAAGACTAGTTTCTGTTAAAACTAGTTTCTGGCTGCTCAGAAGATGTGACAATTATGAGATTTGAGGGAAAGTTGGAAGGTGAAATTAGGAATATGCTTGATTATTTGCAATGCAATCATTATTATATATTTTAAGAAAATGACAAGAATGTGCCAAAAGGCCATGCTACCTCATACGGAGTTGGCGGTCGGCTTACCTAATTCCCTATGACCCCTTTAAGCCACATATCTAATGCACATGTTAGGGGCTAGTAGAAATATGAAGTTATGAGACATAACTGTTTTTTTGTCAAAAAGTGGCCAAGAGAATAAAGAAGGGTAATACAATGCCAATAGACGGTGCTCTCTTACCTCGGACCAATCATGCCAGGGGGCGGAGAGAAGAATGGTTAAACTGTCCTATCTGAGGTATAGGGGTAATTATAGAGTACTCCCCCCTAGATTGTAAAGTGAATTATGTAATTTGGGCTATATAGCGGGGACTGTACTAAGTTAGGGGACTCACAAGAATCTGGGAGACAGGAGAAGGAGGACGGAGTGGAGACAGCTGAACCATACCAAGGAGAGTGCAGTGACCAGACCCCTTGTCGAGCTGTCCAAAGGATCCTGAGATCCAGCTGACTTTCCAGAATCCCAAACCAATGCTTACTTTGTAAGTAGCAAATAACCCCAGCCCTAAATTGCATAAGCCCTTCCTTTTGTAGTGTGGCACCCATAGAAACCCCCATTGAAAACCTTGCATTGCTAGTGTAATTCAGTCACCTTCCCATAGAAGAATCTGTGTTTAGCCCGTGTATGTTAGCATATTCCCTTTGGTAAACCTCTCAGTGACTGTATAAATACTTAGCATATTCTTAAGCAAATCAATGAATTCCCCTATTGAAATTCACGGTAAAAGTTGGTTAAAATTCGAAATTAAGCCCCTTGTCTCTAGTGTCTTTCTTTAATGATCATAGTCTCCTTGTAACTGAAAACCGAATTTGCCCGTGTATTGTGTGCTTTACCCCACAAATTCCTATTTGCATCTGTCCCATTGAAAACCCCAAACTATAGTCCCATTGAGAGAAATCCCTTTTGCCTACAAATCTATCTGCCATGTGTCTCTGTCCGTGTCAATGAAAACCAATGTTCCTATTCTGCGCTATACCCCTTCCCTGAGCTGACTGTCATTGTAAATCCAGTGTAAAACACATTTTTAATTGCCGTTTGTGTTTTTCCTTTGCATTTGCTTTCTCCCCAAAATCAGTTTTCCTACTTTATTTCCACGCTGCCCTGGTGTGCTAATTAGTAGTCTCTAAGCTTCCCTATCTGCTCAAGTGTAGGAACACAAATGTCCTTTTATTCTGTCCCATAGCAGTTGTGAGTAGTCGTGTGAGTAATAATCAAAATCTGATTCTGCCATTTTGCATCCAAAAACAGGTTTTCACTTTCTTAGCAGGCCTCCCATGCTGGGTTGGTGGGCTTTACTAAAAATCCGATTTTCTCTCTCTATCGCTACTCCTTGCCACTGCCTTCCATTCAAAGAAATCAAGTTAGCTAATGTTTGGCAGTGAGTGTTTCAGGGGGAGTGCTAAACCATTGGGGTTATCCCTTTCTAAAAACTGCTTTTTTCATGTGTTGCCATTAAAGATTGTGAGACTTGTAAACAGTTTATCTTCACTGAATTGTTTTGTAGAGATTAGTGCAATTGTGTACCACAACAGTAGTGGCTGTAAAATTGTTTGATTTTCCTCTTCCATTAAATAATAATTTAATAAATATCTTATTGATATACACGACCTGATTCCTGGTTCATTATGACATGGGGTGTTTGTGGTGGTTGAGTGCAAGACGGGTTGGTGGCCTGCTTAAATAAAAGAACCTATGGTTTATTAAAAATAAAAAGAGCTTTATTGTACACCACACTCATTGTTGGGGAAGGAGCCCCTGGCTAGAGTGTGCTGTGTGATAAAACCATGACAATGCGTTATAAAGCACATATAAAGAACACGGCTGAGTATTTTATCAGGTATACTACTCTACTTGCATCATTTTCTTTAGTAGTGCACACTTAAGCTTTATAGAACTAGCCAGAGGGCCATATTGGGAGTTTTGGGTCCTAAAGACCAAGCACAGCAAGGTTTACAGCCTATAACTTCCAGTATGGCTTGAGGGATGGCCTATAAAACTGTTTTGTCCCTTTAAAAAACTAAAAAAAGCAATCTGCTTGAAGTTGTTGCCTGGAACTGGCTTGGTCCCAGCAATCATGTACAAATGTGATGTGAAATTGTGGATGGGGATTAGAAACCAGCCGTGCCATGTCGGCTAGTTGTGGCACAGGGCCTCTGCCCCCAGCATAAGAAGGTAAGGAGTGTGAGAGGGGTGGATAATTTCGTTGCCTGTGTTGTTCTGGCAGGTGCGGTCCGGGCGAGAAGAATTGTTGTCTCTGTGCTGGTTGGTGGATCTGGAATACTGGTTGAGACAGCTCGGACGGCTCTTGTGACTGTGGTGTGACAACAGCATTTCGACGACTCGGCTGTCTCGAAAGAAAATTCCTTTAAAGATGGACACTGGATGATGCTTGTGTGGCACGCATCCTAGTTTCTTCGCTTGGCTTGTGTCGTCCTTTCATGGCAGATGGCCCAAAGCTCAGGAGAGTGATTGCAGGCAACAGCCTTGTCCTTTATCCAGACACTCTCTGGCAGAAGCATGCTGGCCGAACCTAGCAGAGCATGCTTTGTGCTGGTTGGGTACTGGTTCTGAAGCTGCTGGATGGGTCCTCTGAGTCTGGTATCTCCCTCTGTTCCCTGGGAGATGTTTAGGGGAGGGATCTTACTTCCCTCTTGGAACTCCTGGCCTTCCTTCACTGGCAGAAGATGTAAGGTAGACAGTACCTTCAGCCCGGGTCCAAATGAGCCCTTATTCTTACTCCTTTCGATGTCATCAGATGATCATCTAAATGAGGGGTTCAGAACCTCCCTTAAAGCCAAATGGGCTCTAGTGATTGGTGCAGGCTAAGCCTATCTCAATTAACCAATCCTGGTTCCCCACCAACAATCTTCTGTTATGCACGAGATCAGGACCAGAGTGCCTTGCAACAGGACAGACAAGGGGTGACAACACAGACCTAAGTCCCACCCATGCTCCTTTCTCTTGTAGATCAAAGTGTCTCTCTGGTTTACTGACCTCTCTGTGTCTCTTGATTAAAGTGCAGGTCTCCCTTGAAGTTTGTAATGGGAGCAGACTTCCTGTCTCCCCTAAATCATACCTGTTGTTCCTCTGAAAGGGGTCTGCTCTGCAGGGACACCCGCGGTAACTGCTGGACCCAGACAGGCCATTCACTGCCTTTCATACAGAGAGGTGGGAACTAGCCTCAAGATGAGACATTGCATACCAGAGGGGTGTTAGCCCCACCTTCCTGTTGTCTATTTGGCAGCAACCAAGCCTCTCCTCTAGGCTTGCCTCAATTTCTCTCACTAGTATACGCTGCCACCAGCTGAATTGACACAACAGGAGAGCAGATCCATGGCTCCTTTGATATTTAAATGAGGCTGCCCATGGCCAGAGTATGGTGTGCCTTCCCCCCTTCTTGAGATGCTTTGATGTACCCATGGCTGTCACATTGCATCTGAATATGACAGGGAAGAAAGAACCTGTAGGCTGTGTCTTCCCAGAGTACACGTGACTATGTGTTTTGTGCCTGAAGCAGATGAAATGTGTGCTGAAGGGCCTCACACATTTCTCTGAAATTGATATCCCATTATTCATTTCTATTATCAAAAAATCAAAAAAAGCCCAGGTGAGAGCAATCTCCCCATGCGGATGGTCGAATTCCTTACAATGATAAAAGTCAGTGAGGAGTTCTATGCCATATAAAGCACAGGATGAGTACTTTATCAGGTATACTACTCTAGGGTAAGATTTAATACTCTCATAGTTTTCTTTAGTAGTGCACATTTAATCTTTATAGAACTAGCCGGAGGGCCATATTGGGAGGTATGGGCCCTAAAGTTTGAGCACAGCAAGGTTTACTGGCCCATAACTTCCAGTATGGCCTGAGGGATGGTGTATTAAACTAGTATGTCCCTTTTAAAAAACAAAAAAAAAAAGCAGTCTGCATGAAGTTGTTGCTTGGAACTGTCTTGTTACCAGCAATCATAGACAAACGTGAGGTGAAAGGACAGACAGGGCTTAGAAACCAGCCTCGTCTGCTAGATGCGGCAGGGGGCCTCTGCTCTCAGCCTAAGTAGGTAAGGAGCAGCAGAAGCGGGTGGGTCATTTTGGTGCCTGTGCTCTTCAGTCAGGTGTGGTCCGGGCGAGGAGGAGAGCAACACTGTCAGCATGAAGGAGGAGAGCCACACTGTCATCATGGCTGTCAGAGTGGGGCACCCGTGAAGAAAGGGAGCGTCACACCGAGAGCTATGCAGCGCTGTCAGCATGGCTGTCGTTGCAGCAGTCTCCTGAAGAGAATAGGGAGCCATGCGGTGCTGTCAGCATGGCTGCCAATGTTGCACTCCCATGATGAGATGGAGCGCCACGCTGAGAGCCATGCAGTACTGTCAGCATGGCTGTCAGCGTGGCACTCTGTGAAGAGAGGGTTCACAGCACTGACAGCCAAGGTTCTAGCGCAGTGACCTCAGTTGAATGGCGAGGCTTCCCTTATTGAGCAATTTCTGGTCTTTTGTGATTTTCCAAAACGATACTGACTCGTATAGCCTGGAAATTGGCCAATGGAGGAGTGCCACGTCACTCACCCGGGATATAGTTATATTTACAGAATAAAAAATAAAAGATTTGAGAAAGGTACATCTTCATTTTGTGATTATCTAAATTAGCACTGTAAGGGATTGTATTTCAGTGGAAAGGATCTGATTAATCAGCAATCTACATAAGTGACAATTGTACAAGCAGGGCTGGGTCTCTGGACTCGACCTGGTTGGGGCTCGGGTGAAGATCCGGAGTTGACCTCATGTCAGAGGCAGGAATGGTCTCATATGATCAGCAGCATTTGAACCTCCGGTCACTAGAAAGGACAGGCCTTAAGTGCAGAGTAGGTGTGGGACTATATTGTAGAGTGAGATTGGCAACAGATGCAGAATGTCTTACCTGGTTCAAGAGAGCAGTGAGGGATGGTCCTCAGTGAAGAATGGAGATGGGACAAAGAAGAACATTTGCCCGGGGACAGCAGTGATCTCATGTGCCAGGTAATTCTGCTGAAGCAAGAAAAAAAAAAGCTATCGCAGACATCATAAGCGTCCTGTATAAAAAAAAAGAGACTGTCCGTGGGTGGTAGCGTGACATAACATAACAGAACAACATTCACACATTCCATATATATTATTCGTTTTAAGAAGGAGTATAGTCATAATGATAATACATAATAATAATAATAATAATAATTAGACATGATAATGCATTCGCCGAACACTATGAATATGATAAAAATCAGTGAGGAGTTCTACGCCATATAAAGCACAGGATGGGTAGCTTATCAGGTATACTCTGATAATTTTCTCTAGTAGTGCACATTTAAGCTTTATAGAATCAGCCAGGGGGCCATATTGGGAGTTATGGGCCCTAAAGACCGAGCACAGCTGATTCATAATAATAATAGTCCTTTTCGGTAAACTCTTCTCCCACGCCTGCATGGTTTTATGGCTATCACAAGAGAAGCCCTTTCATTGTAAAGGCACAGACAGGCAGCCGCCCCCACAGCGAACAAGCAGCTGCCTGCATGGGCCCTCTGTCGCTTGGAATGGAGGAGGAGGAGGAGGGGGCAATTGGCCTATTTTCTGTCACTAGGACTCAGCTGCGGGACACGTGCCACTGGCTCTCCGCTCCCGCATTGTTCTCCCTGTGAACCCCGGCAGCCACGAGCAGCAGGAGACGGCCTCGCATGTGGCATCTCTCGCCCTCCGGGCTCAGGAGCCTGCCTTTTCAACACCAAAAATACATTCCGAGGACCTAATTGGGGGGACGTGGTGTCCCTCACATGGCGCGGGCCGCTCAATGACTGCATTCAAGGGCTCCTTTGGGGCTCCTTCACAAATATTGCCCTGCGTTAGAAAAGTGCTTATCGCATGCATGAGTCTAATTGTGGGATGTGCAACACGCCAGACGCTCAAACCATCCAAAGATATGTTAATGTGTTGCTGCTGCTTGGACATGGAGAGCGCTGGCGTGCGCAGTATGTCTGTATCTGACACCGAAGCACAACTCGCATCAAAGAAGACGGTTTAATACATAATGAGCTTGACTTTCTTATTCGTCGACTGATCTTATGACAGTGGACGTCATCACCAGCATGCTTTTCACTTCCCACTTTGGATTACATATACACGTATATCGTGATAAATATACATACACACAATGGTACATAACTAAGTGCAGCTACTGTAATGTATGGTATTCTAATGTTCAGCCTTTTCTCTCTGTATTTTTCCATATTTATTTCTAAGCCAATTATTTGAATGGTGTCATGTTTGTTCATTGAATATTTTATTTGTAGAGAGGCTTTCGGATTCATATCTTGTTTGTTCAGAGACTCCGTTTGCATCTTTGTCACAATGATTCATACTCTGCACGAATGGGCGTGTTGTTAACACAGATTGGTCACTACTCAGTCCACTGGCGTAACAGTGGCCCCCGCAGCACCCGCGGTGCAGTGGTCCCCACCAGCACATGTCCTGGGAGGGTGCCCAACTTGAAAAAAAATATTATAATTTCTCAACAAAAAATAAGTTTGGAATTCACTCTGCTTTAATAAAGTAATTATTACTGTAACAGAAATCAATCTTTATGAAGGCAGAGTGACTACAAAATGAAATTTTCTTTTTGAAGGCTGAGGCCTCCCCCCAACCCATGACCTGGAAGACTCTAGGCTGGAGGATTCCATGTCATGTGGTTGGGGGGCAGCACTATGACTTCAAAAATAAATAGTTTATTTTTGAAGTCCCTCTGCCTTCATAAAGAAATTATTTCTGTTATGGTTCGGTCCTTAACTGAATAATTTCTTAATGAAGTTAGAGTGACTTCAAAAAGAAACAATGGGGCTCATTCTGACCATGTCAGCCTGCAAACAACAGTGCTGGTAATCTTACCAGCATCGTTGTTTCCGGACCGGCATATTACAGGTCTACCTGCTGGGGCCGCTCTGCGCGACAGGTCTAAGCCTGATGGGCACAGCGGCCACGGTAGGCAGACCCGTCACGGAAGCACCCAGAACTGTTAACAACTGTGCCGGTACTTCCGTGTCCCCATTCCCGTGGAGTTCTAGGGAATGGGTGATTACCGAAATTACCAGCGCCTGACTTCAAAGCCGCTGGACTTGAAAGAGCCCGATGGCACTTGGAAGTCAGGCGTCGGTAATTTTTTACGGGTCTGGCGGCAACCCGCCGGTAGAACCGGCACAGTTATCGCCAGACCCGTAATGAGCCCCAATTTCTTTTTAAAGTAATAGTGCTCCCCTCATCCCCATGACGTGTGCATGTGTGAGTGTATGGTGAAAGAGTGCACACTTAAATGTATAGGTGGCTGCCTGTGTGAGTGTATGGTGAAAGAGTGCACATAAATGTATGGGTTGCAGGGTGTGCGTGTGTGCGTGTACAGTGAAAGGGTGCACACTTAAATGTATGGGTGGCTGCCTGTGTGTGCCTGTATGGTGAAAGAGTGCACACTTAAATGTATGGATGGCTGGGTGTGTATATGGTGAATGATATTTTTGAAAAAAACAGATGTTGCAGCCAATGTCGGCTTGAGTTCCTATCTAGAGCGAAGCCTTTGTGCCTCTCTGGTTCCTTTCTCAGATGGCCAAGGGTCTGCACCAGGGGTGCCTGTATTGTGGCTGCAGCAATATATGTACAATTCCAAGAAATAAAGTTGGTACCCTTTAGTGCGCTCCTTGGAAAGAATTACTCAATCACTTGGTTATGTTAATTCCAATTTGTTTATTCAGTATAGGTTCTGGATACTCCATACACTTAAAGTTTCAATAAACAAACTTTGTCTCCCAAAT
This sequence comes from Ambystoma mexicanum, assembly GCF_040938575.1. Classification (NCBI taxonomy): domain Eukaryota; kingdom Metazoa; phylum Chordata; class Amphibia; order Caudata; family Ambystomatidae; genus Ambystoma; species Ambystoma mexicanum. The sequence continues at coordinate 234,111,639 of NC_090927.1, read as the reverse complement.
TGTCTCCCAACACGTGTTTCCCCATGACTTTAGCCACGGTTCCTCAGGGGAGATTCTAAAGTGAAAAAAGAACCCAAGTTCATACATTCTATGTATATAAACAGAGACTTAAGTGCATTAAACCTTTAGTTTCATAACCACTTCTATCTGAGAAGAGGACATACACTCACCCTTGTCATGTTTCTCATAATTCTGATTCAGTATTGATTGGTATTCAATTTTCTTTCTCATTGGCTCTCTATTTGTCTTCCTTTTGTTCTTTTTCCCTTTTTTTCTTTTTTTCTTTTTTTCTTTTTTTTCCCCTATAAGAAAAATGCACAAAGCTCATAGGCTTTGGTTCACATTCTAATACTGGCTATTAATGTGTTGTATTTCTGAACAGCAAAGCAGTCTTTGCTGTCCTATACAGTGTTCTGTGTCCTTCCTAGCCTATATAGAATAGCATTTTAGTATTGGTCCATTATTACTAATATAAATTCTGCATTTGCATTGGTATTCAGTTTGATTGAATTTATGCACCCTCTATGAGGTAGCCCTTTACATTTCTAGAGAAAATTATTTTAAATTGCTATAGAGTTTACCTTGTGTATAGATTCTTGTGGATTCAAAGATGTTCCTTTCTCTCGGTACCTAGGAAGGACACAGCACACTGTATAGGACAGCAAAGACTTCTCAGATAGAAGTGGTTATGAAACTAAAGGTTTAATGCACTTAAGTCTCTGTTTATATACATAGAATGTATGAACTTGGGTTCTTTTTTCACTTTAGAATCTCCCCTGAGGAACCGTGGCTAAAGTCATGGGGAAACACGTGTTGGGAGACAATTTGGGAGACAAAGTTTGTTTATTGAAACTTTAAGTGTATGGAGTATCCAGAACCTATACTGAATAAACAAATTGGAATTAACATAACCAAGTGATTGAGTAATTCTTTCCAAGGAGCGCACTAAAGGGTACCAACTTTATTTCTTGGATATGGTGAATGATGTATGTGCTTGTGTACAGGGGCACAACAAAACCTACATTTCGGGGGGATAACCCTTCAAATTTTGGGAGAGGCGTTAACTTGACAGGTGGTGGGAAGGAGCAACTTATTTGTGTGGGGGCATCTAACTTCTTTTCACGTTTTAATGAGACCATTCTAGTGCAGCTTCAATGTTACAAACAGTTAACTCTCTCCTTTAAGTCTCATATTCCCTCTCTGCCCTTCTTTTCACTCTCCTGGCGTGCAAGTACTAGACCCACATCGCAATTTCAATTGCCTAAAAAATTTGGCATTTGAATGCAGGTACTAGCAGTGAAATGCTTTACGTTGGTAATTGCTGGGCCCTTATTAACAGCAAAACCCAGGTGCTGTTTAAAATCTGTGTCCTGTTCTGTCCGGCAACTGCTCTAAAGGTCAGCCAGGTCGAGTCAACATAGCCCAAAATGTCAGAGGGGGGGTGCTGAAGCCCAGTCAATTTAATGGTGTTGCTCCACTACTGGTGTTTAATGTCTTGATTACTCCTAGCCCTATTCTTCCTCGTCCCAGTACTTATGTATGAGGCAGTACTTGTGTACTCTGCCTCATACACAAGTACTGGGATGAGGTAGAGGTACATGGTGGTAATGCCTGACTTAGCTACCTGTAATCTTCATTACTCCTAGTCCCACTCTTCCCCATCCTAGTACTTACCTATGAGGCAAGGAGCTTCATACGTAAGCTCTGGGACAAGGAATAGGGACATTGAGGTAATTATTGACCAAGGAGCTTATTTTGGAGGTTGGGGTAAGGGGTGGGAGGGAGAGGGGATGTGTGGGGGGCGGTATTGTGCGATAAATCATAATGGTTGTCCATGTCCAGGCTAAGTAGGCATTATATGAGGTATTAGTGGCTAGAGAGGCATTTTGGTGCAGCCAGTCAAGTCATTCCTCAGTTTGGTATGACTTTCTATAGCAGTCCTGCTAAGTGTAATTACCTGGCAAGATTGGCATTTGGGTGCTGCCAGTCTAGCCATTTCTTACTGCAGCATTGTATATTTTTCTGGTCATCTGTGATAAAATAAAATGATATGATAAAAGTAATTTATAACGTGCCTGTACACAAGTGTTTCTATGCGCGACAAGACAAGGGAGGGAAGATAGAGGGAGGACAAGACAAATGATCTAACTAGGCCTTGTGTCATTGTGAGAACGAGAGGTGCAAGAGGAAAGGGAGGGGGGGAGTGCAAGGGAGAGGGCAGGGGAAAACAGGGCTGCAATTCTCTGAGTAAGTAAGTGCATCCAGGGCAGCAAGGCTATGGGTAGTGCAAGGAGAACAAGGGGCTGCAGGGTTACAGTTACAGCCCCTAAGTGCATGGTAGGCACGCAGACAGTGCAAGGGTGACTGATCAATAAAGAGCCTGGACTCCGAGAGACTCTGAGGGTATCCAGGCAACCGGTCGGTACAGCAGACAGGTAGGTCAGCAGGGCAGGGAGAGAGAGAGAGAGAGAGAGAGAGAGAAAGCAGAGGAGAAAAGGAAAGTTTTTAGCTGCTTCCGAAACTTCAGATGGTCCGGCTCAAGTTTGAAGGGGCAGGAAGGCCATTCCAGAGGGCAGCACCAGCAGAGGAGAGAGATCTATCCCCACTCTCTGTCTGCAGAAGCGTCAACCCCTTAGAGAGTTGGAGGTAGCTGAGTGAATGGCTCGAGAAGGAAGGTATTTTGAAAGAGAGAGTTTGATGTAGTACAGGCCCCGGCCCCAGAAAGCCTTGTGGACAAAGGGTCTTGAACTTGATCTTTGCAGCCACTGGGAGCCAGTGGAGAGATTTCAGGGCTGGAGAGATATGATCCGTGGGTTTTAGGCCAAGGATATGTCTTGCAGTTCTGTTCTGGATTAGTTGCAGATGATGGAGAGTAGAGGAAGGCAGAATGAGAAGGAGGCTGTTGCAGTAGTCCAACCTAGAGAGAACCAGGGCTCTGGAGACAGTGAGCTTCTGGTGGAAAGTGAAAAAGGGAAGAGTCCCTTTGAGGAGGAGCAGCTGGTTGTGGAACTTCTTGATGATATCCGAGATGTGAGGAGAGAAAGAGAGAGTGGAATAGAAGATGACACCAATGTTTTATGCCTTGCATGTAGGTGAAGGAAGAGGGCCCAAGGCGGACTGCTAGAGTGAGAGAGGGAAAGCTGGTGCCAGGGTCCCAATGAGAAGGATCTCCGTCTAACTGGCATTAAGGCAGAGATCATTGGAGGCGCACCAATCCTGAATCGCCGATAAACAGTCAGGAATGAGCGAGAGAGGAGAGGAGGCTGAGGGGAGCCTGAAGGAAAGCTGAGTTGTCCGCATAACACTGAAAGTTAGGAGAGAAAGTAGAGATCAGGTGGGCCAAAGGGGCCAAGTAGAGGTTGAAAAACCAGGGTGAGAGTATAGAGCCCTGGGGAACGCCACGGTAGAGAGAGGTGGCAGAGAGATTGGGACTAGGTTGGACCTTGGAGGGGGGGCGGTCCAAGACGAAGGAGGTCAGTCACTCCAGGGAATGATCTGTGATGCCTAGGTTCTCATGGAGTCGATTGATCAGGATGGCCGTGTTGACTGTGTCGAAAGCAGGGGAAAGAAGGAGGCTGAGGACAGAAGGAATGCTGGAATGAAGGTTAGAGAGCAGATCTTCATGGGTGTTCAGGAGAGCAGTTTCCATGCCTCTGTCAGATCTGAAGCCTGACTGATGGTCATGGAGACAACCAACAGATTCAGTGTGGAGAGTAAACTGGGAGATGGCAAGCTTTTCCAAGAGTTTGCCCAAGAAAGGGGTGATGGAGATTGGGCAATAATTTTCCGGGCAGGTAGAATCAGCAGACGGCTTCTTGAGGTGTGGGTGCACAAGGGAGTGCTTAAGGGAAGAGGGGAACATTCCACTGGCTAAAAGAGTGATTACAGAAATCGGCCAAGGCTGGAGCGAGGGTGTCAATATGGTCCTTGGTGGTTCTGGAGGAGCAGGGGAGCACCTGTTTGGATGACACTTCCATAGATCAGACTTGTCTAGAAACCTCGTCAGGTGTTGTCAGAGAGAAATAGGAAAAACGAGGGGTAGAGGTAAAGATGGCCAAAGGGGGCCAAGAGAGAAAGAGGGAGAGGAAGAGGAGATAGAGGACAGGATGTTCTGAGATTTAGCGTAGAAGTGAGAGGCCAAAGGTCCTTGGAGGGAACCGGAGAGGTAGAGACTGCAACAGGAATTGACCAGTTGCTTGCATATTTTAAAGAGTTCGGCTGTGTTGGTAGAGGCCGCAGAGACACAGGCTTTAATGTGTGCTCTCTTCTTGATGAGTGTTATTGCTTTGACTGGCATTTTGGTGCAACCAGTCTATGTATGTCTAAATGTGGCCTGGCATGCTTTACTGTACTTTTATTAAATGTCTACACTGGTCTACATTGTGCAGCCAGTTGGAAAAGTTTTTATTATGGCATGGCATTTTTAATAGAAAAGCATTAATGTTCCTGTGCACTGTTGTTGACTTACATGTATTGTACTGGTGTTACCCTACAAACAATTGGAAACACTGTGGCTTTATAGCCAATTTTTCTCAGTAAGTGTGCTGAATATTGCATTAAAATACATATTTATAACTTTCTTCTAGTGCAGTGTGGGGCATACCCTTTCAGCAGCATGTTCGTGTATATTGCGGAAGCGTGACCATCTAGGCCAGCCCAGAGTGTGGCGTGACCCGTGATTTGTTGCCGAGTTGGGGGGCCCCCTCAGCATGGCTCGCAGGGGGGCCCCAACTTTTTGTGTTATGCCACTGACTCAGTCTGTCTTTAAATGGCAACCTGTGCAAGTTGCCTCTGAATCTGAAGTGCAAGCTCAGTTCCCCGTTGAACTGGCAGTGCAGCAGTGCTTGATGAAAGAGCACGAGTTTCTAAATAGTGTATAGTGCATTCCCCTTCTCCCCCTAGAGCTGGTGGGGGCAGGGAAGTCTGGCCTGGCCCTAAGGACCAACAACGAACAGATCTAGGGAAATGGCAGCATACAACGTGGAGCCAGCGCCCGAGTTCTTTACATGAGGATCTGGGAGACAAGGTCTAAGGGAGAGAAAAGGCGATGGAGAGGCACTGTCCTGAATGGAGGATCGAGCCACAACTCAATTTTGGACAGATGCCAGCCAAGCCCCGCTGGGCTCACCCAGTTCTACTGCACCCACACTCTCCCCTCTGCTACACACAATGTTGACCCTTAACCTGCCCACAACATACTTTCCACTCTGCCCTAGCCACAGTTTTAGCAACACATACACCAGCAATCCCACACATAGCTTCAACTATGCTATTGCCGAAATAACTGGACAACTCTATTGCCCTCTCCTAATATTGGAATTACTCTGTCATTGTGAAGGAAGTGTATTCAGTGTGTCACCTGACACCCAGTCAAGTGAGCAATCCATCACCAAACTGTGACCAAATAATTTTGGCCCTTAGGAATACAAGGATGTGTAAACGTCAAAGCACCTACTCATCCCTCACTCTTCTACAAACCAAGAGCCAACACAATCATAAAGGTAAAAGAACAGTCGAGAGGTAAGCAATCTTCACCTCTTGCAGTAAAGTTTGCAGAGGGAGGTTATAACAGTTCGAAATAAAGGCATGTCCAATTAAGGTTGTACAAATATATAATTAAACACAGGATATGCAAGAATGACTAAATTAAAAACACTACAAAAAACTCAAAGCACACAGAATAAGCTAAGATATGAGCTAAGATAGAAAGATGCAGCACTCTGGGTCATGAATCAGGGGTGAAAGGCAAGAAAAAGGGGATTTTACAATTGCTGCAACCATAAATACTGCAACCCCAAAATATTGACTTTTTAAAACAAGTTGGACCCGCTTTGAACCCCATATATATGTGGGGAGATGGGTATAGTATTTAATACATGTCGAAGGGATTTGGGGGGTCTCCCCCCTCATATATATGTGGTAAAAAGGCGGTCAAAATAAAAAGAAAGTCTACATTTTAGGTGGTTGCAATAATTTGGGCGCAGTAGTCACATTGATCCAGTAAAAGCCACAACGTTCTTTAGAAGTATATGTTATAGTGTGGAAAAGGAATCAAAGTGTCCTAACCAGTCACTAGGGCCCACAAATGGATCAACGGGCCATTAGCAATCAATAATACTTGGTTGCAGTTCATGGCGGTTCAAAAGTGTTGAACCAAGAATCAAGATGTTTTGCATGTGGTTTGAGCCAATTTTGGGTGCAACAAGTCATGTTGATCCAACCAGCAAGCTGTTGTTGAGCTGGGGCAAGTACGTTAGCTCACAGCAGTTTGAAGGTGTCATTCAAGTGATGCAGGTTGTCAGGCTAACCAGTATCAGTTCATGGTTGAGCCGGTTTGGCATGTTTGGTAACCTTTGTATATGGTAGCTGAGTGACCCTCCCATGGTTTGAGTTGAAAGGTTGGTAATGGTTCGAAACAGTGATCCTAATGCTCTGTTGCCGGGTCCCATGATGTGGCAGCTCAATGTCGAGCCAAATCGAATTGCTCATGTCACTGCTGGTTCGAGTCGGAGAGTGACACTGCACTGCTTCGAGTCGGATCCAGAAATAAACCGGTTCAAAGGCAGCACCTGCAGATCCTGTTGTTTGAAATGCAGTGAACCAGATTCAAAAGCAGTTTGAATTGACCAATGCAATGAAAACAGGGATCCCGGCTGTCTTTGCTCTTAGGGTGCTTTAAATCCCAATCAAGGCACAGGCATTCAAGGAGCAGGTGGATTCCTGTTGTCAGGCTCACAAACATGGCGGAGGCTGGCACACAACTGCAGTTAGGCCCTCTGTAACCTTAAGGCAGGCAGAGAGGTATGTCTTGTTCCAGCAGCAGTTCATCCCCCACTGATCCCTGGTTATGGTTAGGGGGCAGAGCATTCTTCTAACTTGGGTCACCCAGTCTTAAACTCCCTGGTGGACTTCTTTGGAAAGATCAACCCAAAAGAAGTCTGATGAATTCTTCATGAGGTTTTTGTTCAAGAGTGAATCAAAGCAGGAGTGTGAGACCCCTTGCTTTAAAGGCAAACACCCACAGGTGATTGGACTAAAGCAAGGCTTCTTTAAGGGCCCAATACCTGTTCTTAGAGCAAGAGGTCTTTACCTTCTGTCATCACACCCAAAGTGCTTTGGGGTAAAAGAAGTGGAGGGGACAGGACGGAAAGATAGAGGCAGAGAGAAACAAAATGGTGGAACTTTCCTCCAGCTGTAAAGAGCTTGCTCTGTCTACACTAACCACACACCCTTCTCAATATGGTCAACTTGCCTTTTGGTGTGTGGTACCTTAATGGGAGGCTAAGCACTTTCTGACCGGGTGGCATTTGATTCCTGTTCACAGGTTAGCGTCTTGCGGAGTAGGTGTCTTTCTGGGCAGTGTTTTATCTGCCCTAACAAAGGATTAAAGAGAGAAAACCTCCAAGGTAACAGTCCGGCTTGCAGGAGCAAGGACAGCCTGTGTAAGGGGTGGGGACCGGGGGGTGGGGAACTCTTCCACGGCTGAAATGTACTCACAGGGCTGACACATGTATGATATTAAATTGATGTGTATTGGATAATTGTGAGAGATGGTTGTCACCATAACTTAAACTCAGTTATGGTTTATATTTAAAGTTGTACATGCCACAATGACAGAAAATTCAAGGATATGATGTTTTTGATATAGTGTGCATATCTTAAAAGCAGCCCCTGTACTGCAGAGCCTTGGTTGTCACTGCAGCTGTCAAAGAGGCACCTGTGACATCTGAACTTGCTCTGTGGCACCCAGGTGCTGCAGATAAGGCCATTGGTGCAGGTGGTCACAAGTATACATTATGCATTTTGAATGGAGCGTATGAAAGGGAGATTACCCTTTCAGGGATGGAATCACCTCCATAATTGTATTAATACAAATGAAAAAATCCAGATGCCAATTCCTCACATGAACAGTAACTGAGTACTATGAGGCCACACCCATGGCATTTAGTACTTTACACGTGCCAGGTAATTTAACACAAACTTTAAAGCTCAAACGATTCCTCATATGGCCAGTAATAGAAATAACAGTCTCCAAGCATCAGTATCAGGATAATACAGCCTGATAGCACGCTATGGTGAGCTATAAGGCTATATCACCCGTTTGTAATGCGTGAATACTTTTCTGTTAGTGTTGGAACACTTAGTGTTACAAATTAAGTGAACACTGATTGAGACAATACTTCCCTCCTAGAGAACAGATCTTACATATAGACACCATTCACCCTTCACTTCACACGCATAGTTCCTGATCCTTACCAGTGTCAGTAAATTGGGACTGTACATTCTGTGACATGGACTGCCAATGGTCACATTTACCTATGACCTGCTCCATTCTCTGTCAGGACTCACCAACTTCATTTAGAGTATTTTCAACTAAGTAGAAACTGAAACAAGGGCTCTTTTAAATGCCCCTCTCTGTTCCCGTTTCAATCCATTTTCTTTACAATGTACGTTTTTTTGCAGTTTGTACCAAAACAAAACACCAAAAAACATAATCAGGAGATGCACAGAGGGACATATGAGCAGCCAGGAGATTAATGGAAAAAAACTCAAACTGAGAAAAAGTGGGAGGAGAAGGCTTTGCTTTAATCCTCTACTAACGAGAAGACAGAATGCTGACTCAGTCTTGTCATCCACCCAAGGAGACAGAGCTCGATCATGTCCTTAAGGCTGCTTCGACCTTTTCAGCAATACTGGTGGTTTCTGCTGCGATCCAAGCAACCTGATTGGTTGTGGTGCCAATGCTCAGAAAAAGAGGAGTCCATCATCTACAAGGGTAGTTGTAACACAATCACACGGCAGGGCCCAATGGCCAAGAACAGAGAACACCCCATTTCACACATTTATTTTGTAAGTGGGTTTTTCACATCTGATCTTCAGTAAAATCCGCATCGTTTTTTAAATACCATGCTAACTGAATTATATTAGCTGACTTAATGGCAACTGGATGGAGAAAATATGTTGGTGCGGAGGACAAGCCAGATGAAGTCCAATGGTTTTGCGATCCTTAATATCTTACTCAATGCCAAACAGGCATTACTTTTGGCCTCATTGGCACTTAAATCATAGGATTTGGCAAAAAGAAGTGACTTGAAAGCAGTGAACCTTTTCTTTCTTTTCTTAGAGGTTTTTACAGTGCAAAATACCACCGGATGGAGGATCTGGTGTGTCAATACTGGGCAGTCATACATTGAAGAGGACTGAGAATCTGCAGAACAGCCACAGATTGGCTCGTGTGTAGTTTTAAAGAATCAGGCCATTGGAGTGGTAGGGAATCTAGGTGTGCCACTCTAAGGAACAGAACTGCTGTATTGAATTCATTAAGGCAGAGCCCGTCTTTGTGCATCCACTACTGAGGACCCTCATAATTGTTTGGAAGAAGGACTATGCAGCTCTCAGTAAAGCTATGTCCAGGGGAGATGTCATCATCCCCCTACATCGTTAAGTGCAGTTTTGGTCCCGAGAGGCAGGATGTGATACCTCATGGGCCGTGGCAATAATAAAGGGGCTAAGAAAAGGTAGGGGACGATCTAATTGCAGGCATTGATGTGTGGGCAGACATAATAAATACAGAGCTCCGCAACCATAGATTCTCCAGATATTTTGGACTACAACTACTATCAGCCCTAGCGAGCATAGTCACTAGTGAGGGATCATGGGAGTTGTAGGGTAACTCCACAACAGCTAGACAAAGGAAAAATAACCCACTAGGAAAAAGGCTGGGTGCACCCTTTTCAGAAAAGCATGAGCTTTATTTTGTATGTACAAAAAGGAAACAAATTGTAATACATAATGTATTCAATATACAGTATTCAGCCCCCACCCTCTTTGGTTGCCGCCTATTTACATGCTAGTAATTACATATGGACCCTTTTCCAATTGGTCGTGTCATCTTCTCCATCTTCTCCACACGTGGGTAACAACCTCTTCACTTCGAAGCACTGCAAGGTAATTGGTTAATCTTAAAAAGACACCACCCTATCTTTGCTCCTAACCACGTGATGTGCACTCGGTCATTAGCATGAACTGGGCAGATAACGTCGAGGTTAGCCTGGTGCTTGCAAACAAGCAAATCTTTTGTCATCCCAGATATTTAGGTGGCCCCATCATCCCCCCTCTGTTGCAATTTTATAATTCTTGCTCACCCCTGCACCAGTTCTCCCTCCCCGGAGGTAGACCCACTAATCCATCTAATTCATGAATGATTTAAGAGAGTTTCTCCTGCACATCTGGTTGTTCAAATGGACTGACCATTATTCTAGGGGGCGCTAGCACCCTAAATCTCAATTTGTGTTTAGGCAGCTCAAGACCTCTGCTCTGGCTCCGAGGAGGATTGCCTTCGTACTGTGCCACAGCCCTTCTCCCATTTGGCTGCTCGCATTTCTACCTCATTTATCAAAGGCCTAGCAAGTTTCACTTATGTGTGGGTGTGCATGCATGTTCCCTACCATGCATGGGACTTTGGATGTGATATTCGAGCAAGAAATGGGTCCTTGTTTATCTATGTCTCTGACATGGCCTACAAGGATTCAGGCCTACCCTTAGATGCAGGGTCGATTCATGTTATAAGCGTTACGCACATGCAATGAATACTTTTTTTTTCTTTCTTTTATTTCAATGTGTACCAGTTTACAAATAAACTTTAACACTGTACTTGTATAAAGGAAACCATGAAACATATACAATTCTTGAACATAAGCACATATCCAACATAAAAGATCAACGCATTATTCCTAAAAATAATGTACAACACAATCGATGACCGAAAAAATCAAAACAAATAACACAATTTTACCCTACATCATCCCAAATTTCTCATCAATCACGTTCCCCTGATGTAGCATCTTTTGCAGCTCAGCGAAAATTTCTCCCACTAATTAAGTCAAACCAAGTATCAGAGAATGATTTGTAGTAATCATGAGTCTGTCCCAAAGTGAGTACATCAGGACTGATGAGATTGAATTCAAGTAAGTACCTAACAACCTGATTATCTCACTCAAGAACTTCGGACATTCCAGTACTAGTTGGAATAATGATTCCAACGGAGCCTGGACACATGCACAACAACCTTGTAATTCTAATGGTGAGGCAAGCTTAGGACCAACAACTTCTAGTGTGGGAAGAGCATTGAGACGGGATTTTAAATAACAACCCCTACGTTTCTGCGACAAGTATGTTGCCAAGTACGCTCTAATTTAATGCCTGGGGGCATAGTACATTAGTTTTCCTTTGAATAACGTCTTTCGAAATTTGGCCCATGCATGATCCATGATCCTATCCCATCTCAGAATCCTCTTTTTCTTAACATAGTCAGAATCTGACACTTTCAGCTCAGTTAGTTCTTCAAAGATCAGGCAGTGTTTGTTAAATGTACTCAAAAAACATACTGAATGTGGCCTATTTATTAGGCATTCATACAAATAATGACCCAGGTTAAGTTCTTCCTCCATCATTAGTTTGTACAGCATGAAAAGACTTATTTTTACATACTCAGCCCACCAAGATGTAATGCCAAATTCTAGTCGAATTGCACTAATCGAGGTCGACCTAGGGAGCCCCAACATGGTTTTCCAAATGTTTCCTTCTAAGACATCTAAAATTGTCCTGTTTTTAAAAAGAATCAGTTCACGCCCATATACATGGCAGTTATTTTTAGCTTATAAAGCTCAATTAGTGAAATCAGAGAATACATACACAATTTCCTATTGAGAACCTTCATAAGTGAAATACACTCAAGCACTGTTCCTGTCATTTTTGCCTTATGCTCTCTACCTTGATCCTTTGAGGAGACTGGAAAGCCCAAATAGGTTATAGTGGTGACCTTAGATACTGGCAACTTAATTAGCTTCCAAGTAAAGGTTCTCCTTTCATGCTTGATTGAAAAGGCCATTGTGATGGATTTGGTGGAAGGAATTGTTGGTTACTGGCCAAATAGTTTTCCACACCCTCCAGTAGTCTCTGCAGGCCCGCCTAAGTGTAGTCAAACAAAACAAGATCATCTGCAGTCAATTATATTTACCCTCATGTCTTTTGATTTCGGTACATTACACTTCCAGCTCTGACTTTCCTCCAACAGATCCACAAGGTAAAGATTAAATAAATGTGAGAGCTACAACACATAACTGGCGCACTCCTTTAGTAGTAGGAATTGCCCAGGGTAAATCACCCTGTTGTTCAATCTTACTTTAACTGAATTACTGGAGTATAATACCTGAATCATACGCAGTCAACTCCCCATGTTGTTCATTTGCATCACAGTTTATCAAACACAGCTTCAAGGTCAATTACCGCTATATAAATTGCTTTACCATACTCCCCTTCTATATCAGAGGTGCACACATGGAGAGACAATGCAATCAGAGTGGTCCCCACCCCTTTCCAAAAACCTAGGTGTAGGAGGCTCAGCACCCTGATGGATTTAGAACAATTGGTTAAGTCTTTCAATACCAGTTTGGCAAAGATCTTGGCTGCACAGTCTATTATCGCAGTTGGACGGTAGTAACATGGCTCTGCTCTGTACCCTCTTTTGAATATTGGTACGATTGAGGGACTCTGTCAAGAACTAGGGCAAGGATCACCTTCCACAATCTGTACAAAGAGTCTACATAACATATCAGACCATTGTGTTGGATTTTCCCTGTATATCAAATTAGACAGCCCACCCGGCCACATGCTCTGGAATTGTTTAAAGCTCCAATGATTATTTCTATGTCCAATTTGTCAAACTGAAATTTCCATGCAACAGTCTTCAGCCCATTCTCTTTGTTAGAGGTTGTGTAATCCTGTCCAGCTTCGAAATTATTTGTCAGGTATTCCACCCTAGATTCCTCCAATGCACAACATGACTGTAAGTCTGCCTGAAATCCATCGGTCCCATTTAGATTCACCTAGTACCCTTATCAACCAATTTCCTAAACAGTGTCTGTCTGTTTCAAATATAAGTTTGCAGTCTATTCATTTTTAGCCATCTATGATAAGCCTGTCCCTCCAGTTGTTTCCCCTGTGTTATTTCAGCCTTGGAAAATTTAGGGTACCTAACTGTCAGAGATTTGAACGAATGCCTCAGTTCAATTCTTTCCAGTTATTTGACGATGAAAGTCATTGCAATGACCCAGGACAAAGTCCCCAAGAATTCTACTCTTCTCTGTCACTGGGGTATCTAGTTTAGCCAGAAGTAGAGAGACATTTTCTGGCTGAGTGAAAGTGTCCTTGCTATCATCTGACAGAGTATCCCACCAAACACTGAGTCGGTTGTTAGCTTTGTGGCGGTTTCCAATTTGCCCTATCCTGTTGTTTTTCCCAGTCAAAATGAGATGTATAGGTCCTCTAGTTTCTGCAGTCTTACAGCAGCCCAAATTTCTATCCAAACTGAGCATGGGATGGTCACTCAGTTTAGTGGGGACTATATCAAAAGCATAGACATTCACTGGATCCACATTCCTCAAAATAAAGGTAGTACATCATTGAAGATGCACCCATGTTCTGCCCAGTGGGCATGTTCTTCGATTTCCCATCAAATAGTAAGTTTGCCTGCATGAAACCCCATTGTACCGAGAAGGCACACCAAATCCTACCCAGCGCATATTTAAAATGTGGTTGCACCAACACAACACAATTGCCCTCATCAAAGGGCACACAGTCACTTTCAATAGCATTACATTCACAATTGAAATCCCCCCGACAATAATTGCACTACTAGGGAATTGGCGCTGCCATTCAAATAAGATGTTTTCTATTTCGTCTATTAATACATCTAACAAATTGAGTTGAAATAAATGCTAGATATGTCCACAATTGTTGTTGCTTCTGTCTATCATTTCTGTTACCAAGACAGCTTCAGACTTGCACTTCCTATTTGTAAGGAGCGATACTGTGTAATGGATGTGGCAGTTACCAGACCCCCCCATGGTCGAACCTGCACACTTTTTTTTCGCTAGTTCGCGATTCAACAAGGAGCCATCAAATACTGGGCAACTGGTCAGCCACATTTTTCGTATCAGTATGACATCATACTTGCTAAGCCAGGAATACTGCTTACTTTGTATAACAGATTTGAGTCCACACAAATTCCAGCTTAAGACCGAGGTCTTAGAAACCTGGTCTAAAAGCTGGGATTCCTGGCAGAGTGCCGGCAAGCCACGCCCAACCAGACTCTGGCTATTCCCTCTGGATATGCCTGCGATGGTCTTTTGTGAAATGACACATTACTGTCAAATTCTTGCCAGGGTATTCCTCTGCTTTTACCATTGCCTCCATACAGTAGCTCCCAACCCCTTTTAACAAGATAGCCTTCTGATGTTGCAAAACTAACTTCTCCACTACCCTAGGGGTAAAGTGTACCACACATTTCCCTTTGCATGCTTTATCCAACAAATGAACACATTTCAAGTCAAGGGAAACAATTGAGCATAAAGCGGGGCACAGAGGAGAGTAGACTCAGAATTCTAGCCCTATTTAGAGGTAGACACCCCTCCTCAACAAAGACTGATTAAAAAATTAGGGGTTGCGAGGGTAACATCTCAAATCTATCGATACTGCTGCCCGGATTTCTCAGCATGAAATGACATGCCTGTAACTGAACAATAGGCTGAGAATTCCCCGCATCATTTGATCCTGGGGCTTCCAATGACTGTGAGGGGCCAGGTTCCCATCTTCTTTGGTTCATTAGTCGAAGGAGAAAGTGCCAGCAGCAGTTTATAACCGGTCAGGGGCCCAGAATTCCCTGAACCACGCTCAGGATCACTTCTTCCCTGTCTTTCTTTGATTTCCTCTTGTTATGTTGTTGCCAATCCTCCTCAAAGTGAACACTCTGCTTGGGGTTGTCCACCACACTTGTAGAAGTCTGTGGGATAGTTGTGGCATGCAACTTCCTAGAATCTGGTGAGGTGCCAGAAGGTTGTTTCTCAGCCGTTGCAGTGGAACAGGACATTGCGTCTTTCCCTGGGAAATCCTGTGATGTATTATGGCTGTGAGCATACAAGATTGTGTGTAGAAATGTTCTCAAACCTTTGTTATTTTTCCTGGAAAGGCCCCTTAGGTTTTCGGATTTCTTTCTCCTGTCGTAAATAGCAAATTTTAGACCACTACTTGGTGAAAAAGGGGCATTAACCAGCTGCTAATTAAGTTTAGCTAAAGGAGTAGCAACTTGATTTATAGGCAAGGATGTGCGAATATGGCACTCTATCCTTAGTTCTTCCTTAAGGCTTTTCAAAGGTTTATTTGTTTCCTGCATGCCAGATGTATTTCTCTGTTTCACCAACAGCAATGGCCGGAACTCCACCAATGTCCCGGCATTTGTCCTAACCTCAAAGGCCACTGTGTCATACAATCGTATAAATGACTGATCCTGGGCCTGAACCAGGGCCATTATCCCCAAAGGGCCCAGAGTGACTCCCCCCCCCAGCCTCAGTCAGCACAACATTCCCCTCACTTCTTAGAGGGTAGTGCTTGTATTGGCCCTTCATATACGCCTTAAATGGCTAGCTTTTTCTTTCTGCCAAATTAAGGTCAGCAGACATCAACCAGATTCCAACGTACCAAATACTTGAATTCAAATATCAGCGGGATTTCACAGTGACTTTACTCACGGTAACAGAAGCAGTCTAATCCGGTACAAAATTACGGAGCTATGACGTGTGTAAAGACTGGAGGGGGGGTCTGTACTTCTGCTCTCTGTATGGTAGAGGAGAGGCGCAGAGGACCCCAGCCAGATTCTCTATTATTGGTAACATAGTCGAGCAATCAAGGCCTAGCTTCTCAGGAGGTGATGCAGGCTGGTTCTTAAGTACAGTGTAGTCCCCAAGCCCCCACAAAGGAATGTCCACACACTGTATTAGTTAAAACACAGTCTTTATATAATTAAGCTCAAGGTTATGCACACAATCACAATGGCCCTCATTACGACCCTGGCGCTAAGTGGTTAACGGCGCCGTAAAAGGCTGCGGTGCCCTTAACCACTTAGCGCCTTACTATGAGGTCCATTTGCGGGACCCGACCTGAACGGCTGGTCTAGACCAGCCGTTAAAGTAGGCACATGCAAAGGGACTCTCGAGGTAAGTACGGTACCGCAATTTGCGGTACCGTACTTACCGCCTTCCCCAGTCCCATTGAGCCCTATGGGACAAATATGGGAATGGGGAAGGGCCAATGTTCAATGGGGAATTACTGCCCCGCCAACCTTGGAATGGGGTGGTAATTCCCCATTGAGCATTGGCGGACTCGTTACGATACCGGCACCAACCATGGTGCTAATAGCGCCATGGTTTAGCGCCAGTATCGTAATGAGGGCCAATAACTCACTTTGTGCTCAGTAAATCTACAATGGCAAATATTTACAGTTCGAAGTGGTACCACAATTATTATTAGATTTCATTAAAGTGCATCAATTGTACTCTGGTTAAATGTCACACAAATCACTTAATAAAGGTAACCAACAATAGACATAGGAGTAAAGCAGTTGGCTAGAACAATTGACAGAATACTGGCCCCTACCCTTAGACACAAGGCCTCATCACGAGTTGGGTGGTAATGCTGGCGCTTTTAGCACCGCGCTAATAGCCCTACCACCAAACCCCCGGCGCTATTAGCACCGGA
Source organism: Ambystoma mexicanum (assembly GCF_040938575.1). Lineage (NCBI taxonomy): Eukaryota > Metazoa > Chordata > Amphibia > Caudata > Ambystomatidae > Ambystoma > Ambystoma mexicanum. Next base: position 234,095,046 of record NC_090927.1, on the reverse strand, counting down.
TCACGGGTTTGGTGGAATGGTTACTGCCCATTCCCCATTGGGCCCATTCGGGAATTCCTCATTCCCCATTGGGCCCAATGGGGAAAATGTGCGCTATTACCGCTGGTGGATTTCCCACCAGCAGTAATTGCACCATACTCGTGATGAGGCCCACAGTTCTGTGTGGAGATCCCCCCACCTGGGCAACCTGTAAAGTAAATATATATCACAAGCCCAGTCCATATATTGTTCTTTAAGTCTTATTTCCTTCTATAAGGTGTCTACCACCCCAAAGTACCTGGAATAGCAGAGTTCGACGACGAGTCGTCAACGGATCCTTCTTGAGTGGCTCCCTTTAAAGCAGAAGCCATGGATCGTCGAGATACCCTGAAGAAAGTGAACTCGGCGTCGAAGTGGCAGCTTTGGTCCCAGCGGTGCTCATCGTCGATGAAGCAAAGGCGTCCTGCAAGGAAGAGGCGTGCGGGGCACCTCGATGACGATAGTTCAAGACCGCAAAGAGTTTATGAAGAACTGTGGCCCAGCAAGGGCGTCGAGTCATCCGGCGTTTCTACGGTCATTGGGTGTGTAAGAGGATTCAATTCAGCACTACAGCTAAGTCAACGCCTAGTCTAGAATACTGAATGAAAACCCTTATTGATATATCTTTATGTCCAGTTCATGCGTTCTGGATGACTACCCCTATATAACACTCCTCTGTTGGAATCCCCCTGACCCCACTGAGCCAAGAAGTGGTTCTGTTTTGCAAGTTAAAAGGTTTATTTGATAATTTAAACAATAGATCTATCACACTTTATAATAAATTAATAATTGAATATCACACTTAATCTGATATGATAAAGATTAACAACGGAGAATCTGGCACTAGCACACTTCTTTATAATCACTAAGGAGTTGAGATGAAATGGATAAGGTAGCACACTGGTAAATAGGGACAGAAGAATAATGTGATAGAGAATGCTTTATAGAGTTCAAATGGATGCAATGTTGAATGAAATGCAGTACAGAAAATCACTTGATAGGATTTCAGCAAAACAATGTAATCACTTTTCTCTGGCAATTCACCCCCCCCTTTTATGCAATGCAAGGAAATGGAAGGAAGGCACACAGTTCTCAGAAATGCAATCAAATGTGATTCAGTTCACCCCAGCAACTTAGACTACAGAAGTTTACAACACAGGCAAAATGCTTTGATATGTGCTGGCAATGGAGTGAAAATATGTTAAAATGCTTTTAATTCCCTCTAGCGGTTCAGGGTGAGTGGTATCTAGTTAATATTAGTCCAGGCTCACTCTTGCAATGATTCAGGGATAATTAGCAGGTTAAACGAATTTCTGGCAAATGGAAGGCAAGCAGCAGCAGATTTTTACACGTGAAGAAATTTGCAAATCGTGGCAAAATTCGCGAATGCGCCGGGCGCTATTACAGAAGAACTACAAGGGCTATCAATATCATTTTGGGGTCCTATGAAAGCCTAGGATCTCAGCTTCCAGATGAAAGTTACTGCAAGTCTCTAGCACAAACGGTCACGGAGATATGAGCGATTAAATAAAGGTTGTTTTTCAGATTTTAAATTTTAAAGTTCAAAAAGACAAGTGCAGCTTGCAACTAGAAAATGACAGTGACAGCTTTACAAATGACAGGTGACAGTTAGGAGACAGTTCTACTTAGATTAAAATAGGATTGAATTATATTATTTTAACTAAGAGATTGGTTCTGCACAGTTTTGCTATGTACTCACAATATATTTAGAAATATGCCTTGCCACGGATCTGGTCAGGTTTTGGACTGGACTCTGGTCTCTGCACTTCACAGTGATCTGGGTCAGCTCTCTCTGGTTCTGCTAACAGGTCAGCTCTACTCTGCTGGTCTGGTCTGGGTCTCTGAAGGTTGATAGATTGAAGTCTCTATGTTAGCTCTCTGGAGGTTGATGGATTTGAAGTATGGATTTTCCCGGCAGAGCTTCCAGCTGCAAATGGATTTGAAAGTCACTATCTGTCCTGTCTGTCTGCTTTTATGTGTTTTTTATGGGTGTGTGTGCAGCATCACTAGACCCTACCCCTCTCCACTTCTAATTGGTCAAACTTCCATTTCTCACTTGATTGGGGGAGCTAAGTTGCGTCAGAGTGATGTCATTTTACAGCCTGCAGAAAGTCCACTCCTCCTGTCAACTTGCACACAAATCTAGATTTGAACCAAATACATATTTGCAGAGGTACATATTGTTTTAAAATCATATGCACCCATCATGCATTACAGGAGGTATACCCTGTTCAAACTCTGCTCTTCCTGGGGGCTTGCATTCAGAAATGGCAATATTTTGCACTTTTTAACTGGTTTGCAATTTCGGACATTAACCCAAATTTACACACATGTGCGCAAGGAGTATGGACATTAGTTGATGAAGTGTCAGATTTTTCACATGCACACATTTTGAGTAATATCCTCTTTTCCGCTAAAACCCCCCTGAACATGCCACCGGTTCTAAAAACCTCTTAAAATGTGGGCAGAAAAATCACAAGAATTATGGTATCATTTAAATAATTTTCACAAGTCCGTACTATGAGTTATTCATCTTTTTCTAAAACCATATTCTGGCTATAGAGGTGTGTCTTTTCAGGTCACATGGTACAGAAACCAGTCTTTCCAGTTTCTGCCAAGCTCAGAGACCCTGCCCCTCCCCTTTACTTCCAGGAGGAAGCTACATTTACGACATCTGCAATAAACCATCTGCCTGGGTCAGGACAGGGCTTTGTTCAGAGCTCCTGTATTCTGTGGGGGCTCCCCTTAATTCAATTATCAGAGAGATGGCATATCCTTAGTGTGGCCAGCAAAAGGCAGATAGGCCTGGGAACACAGCTGTGACTCAAGTTTCATCTCCTGTCGGGGGTAGTTGCCAGGCAGAATTCAGTTCCTTAAGCCAGGTTTAAGATAAAATGTCACTTTTTGTTACCCAGTTTAAGTCAAGACAATGTTTACATATGCAGCTAGAATGCTGATTCTAAGTTTAAAACTATGACATTTAAACAATTGCAACCTATGTGACACTCAAAGTAGGTCACTCATTTATTTTAAACATTTAAATTTTTAGTGTCTTTCAGTCCAAATTTACTTAAACTGCTGAAATCCACAGCTCAGCCAGTCTTGTTATAAACCTTCAAGTCACTTCAGAATATAACTTTAGATTGATCCACCTCTCAGTAAGTCTTTCTTTGGCTTGCTTTGGGTTCATTTATTCAGTTTTCTACAAAATCTGGTGGTTTTAAAACACCGGCTTTTGGATAGTGGTGAGTACTGGTACTGCACCCCTTTTTGGGATTTAAGAAAATGAATTCCCAACAGTTATGGGTTTGCTTTTGGCAATCAGCATTGCCATTCCCAATGGTTTCAGACTACTGTGTGGGTAGTCCAATGGTGGTTTTAGGCAGTGTCCTTCTGTGCCCATAACATCGGCAAAAATGAGTGGCAGCCTATTCTTCATGCATTTCCCTGTGCATTTTCTGGGAAGCTCTGGCCATGATGTTTTCCATGTCAGTACTGCACAGTTTTGAGGTAGGGCTTGGATGCGTGGATAAATACATCCCACAGGTGGCAGGAAACCCACCGGCGGATGCTCCTGGACGCGAAGACGACCTGGCCTTCTCCTGCAGTATAAGGCGGGCGGCGGGGTGGACGAGCGCGTCTGTGATTCAAAAGTCTTAGACAAAGGTGTGTGCGGCTCCAGACATCGATGGAACAACGTCAAGAGGTCCCCTCTGCTGGGGAACTCGGCTTCGACGGGCCTCCAGCGGTTACAGCAAACTTGCAAACCCTGGTCGATAACGGTGGACTGAATGTCCGGTGCTGGTTTTCGTTCTCCTCGGCTGTCCCAGTCTCCGGTCGGCAGCGTTTCGAGGGTCAGACTACCAGGGCACTTCGGCAAAGGTTAGCAGTGCTCGATGGTCCCTCGGAGCACTGGAAGAGGGTGCCTAACCAGGTCCTCTCTTGGATCAGTCTCGACGGCTTTCAGCTTTCATATTTCGGCGAAGGAAGACAGCAGTCAACCCTCTTCTTCAGGCTCGGCTTCGAGGTTCAGCTTTTGTGTCAATGTTAGTTTGAACTCCAGCTTCTGAACAATTTCCAGTGGTGAGAGGTCCCCAGATATACTATTCTGTCTCTCATCCACACTGCTGGGTCACACTCAGCACCCAATCATACAGAAGGGCATTCATGCAGTAAGTCAGCCAATCGGGAATACAGTGCATTCAGGCCATACTCCTCCCTCTCAGACAAGTACCCATCCATTAAACACTACATACTGCAATCATACCAGTGTCGGCAGGGCTGTCTCAGTCATTGTGTCAAACACCAGAACCCAGACATCCACAACAAGAAGTGCATGTTGGTCACACACTCCATTCACCCAGGTCCCACCCTCAGGGTGTACCCACAACATACAGTCATTAGGAAGGCTCCAGCCAGTCTGGCCTGGACTTCACAACAGCAACATAAATGGAACTTCCACCCCACAGCCAGTCAGGGGGAAGGGACAGAATCAGGGCTTCCCAGGACTTTGGGAAAACAAGGTAACACGCAATAGAAAGCAAGAGGCCACAGGGGCCATCTTGTTTCCTATCAGGAATCAACTGATTCCAGTGGCACTGTCAAAAGAGAAATTATATTGTGCCTCCTATTGCAATAAATATATGTATATTGGCCTACGCCAAGCTGCTCGAAAGTCGCTTGCAAAAGAATCCGTGTCGCAAGGTCCTGACCTTTAAATCAATGTAAGCCGCCATTTTAGGTCAATCCACCATTTTAGGTTCGCTCTTGTAAAGTCACCCTGTGAGCTAAAATAGTATACAATGTAATTCCAAAAATACAACATGGCTGTCTTGACCTCTGAACATAGCTAATATGTAACTTGCCTGCAGGCCACTTGTTGAGGTCGTGAACTGAGACCCTGTCCTTCGTTGACCAGTGTGTAAAGGATTACTCGTGTAAAGAAACAAATCTGCAAGTATACTATAAAGACAATGTATTCAAATACTGAACATAGAACACTTGTTTAACCACATTGTATTAATGTTTAAGAAGACTTACATGGAAAATCCTAGAATACACAGTTGCTGTATAGGCTTGTTGATAAATGTATTAAAAGCAAACCAGTTATATGCGGTTGTTCGAGACTTGGCATGAAGCCTAGATCGGTGATGTATTAATGGAATATTAACCCGAAGTGGGGCTGGACATCGTGCTCACAAAATGCATAAAAAGCCAATGCATTCTAATGTACAGCGTCTCTCACTGAACACACTGAACCACACTGGAGTTCGTTGTGTTGTACTGAGGGCCGATAGCTATCTGATTTTGCTCTGTTTTTGTAACTGGATTCAGTATAAAATAAAGTACTTTGTATGTTTCTTTGTAACCCGTGTTCAGTGTATTTCCTTTTGGGATACTCAGCCTCAATATTTTGATTTTTGTTTTCAAAGCAGGGCCTGGGTATCCCAAAATGGAGGATACTCAGAGCACCTGTCAAATTCAGCATGGAGCTGCCACCAGCCCATACCCTGCTCTGTGGACCACAGACAGGTGCCCAAAAACATACACTAGGGGCACATGGTTGTACCCCCACCCATGGTTGCCATAAGGATATCCCATGGGTCTGTACACCAAACCAAAAACAGGAAGAGTTGCACTGCAAGGAGTCCCACATGGACTCCGGGGCAGAAAACAATACAGAACATAAATGGAAGAGGACTACAGGGCGAGGACAGGGAGGCCCTGTCCCTCCAATGCATTTCCAGCATCACAACGTGGAAGAATATTACTCTTTTAAAAGATATGCCCCCACAGCTCTTCACAAACCCCAAGGACTGCAAGACTCTGCCTGGAATTCAGCTCAAGGATACGCTGATAAAGGGAAATGTACAATACAGCATCCAAGGTAGAAACGTAAGGGGGACGAGGGGTGTAGCACTTCCTACATCAGCAGGTCTTCAATAGCAAACTTTGCTGACAAGGAAGGACATCTCACCCTCCTCATCCCAAACAGCAATTCATGTGTCCTCCAAACACCAAAGCACACAAATAAGAAGTTCCAAGCTAGTTACCAGGAATCCAAATCCAAAACCGTGTGTACGGAGCAGCTGAATTGAGACGCAGCAGTAGGGATAGGAAGTACATGCAATACCTGCTAGTCCAAAATAGCTCTGGAGTTATCCAAAACTCTATCCTAGGCTAATTCCTAGGCTGCATGACTCTCTGCTTACTTCCTGGCTCTACGGAGCCCTTTGAAGCAAGACTACACTACACACCAGAAAAAAGGACCCAGGAACGTCGTATTTAACACTATCACAAATGCAATTGTTGGTTTTTCCCTGGTATAATATTCCCAAAATACACGTGTCTTCTGCTATTTATTCCCATCCATAAGATTCCCCCTAACCCTTATACCGCTCCCTATGCACTCTCCACGTGTTACTATATTTTCGGCAGTCTACATCGTTTGGGAGGGGCGGTGGTCTGGACATGCATCCATACAGAGTCATAGTCCTAAACCTCGGAAAAGTTGCAAGGTACAGAGAGCCCTTGAGTAAAAGAATAAATAAAATATACTATATCATTCTGCATTCATCCCAAGTTTTACTACCAATCTTTCAAGGCTCATTGCACTTCTTCAAGCTCCCTTAAAACTCTTTTTCCCAACCTCCTCAAATGGAATTGCTATGAGAGCTGCAAACTCATCCCAACATATCACCCTTGCATTCCACTATATCCTCCACTTCCGCTGCTAACATAACTTAATAACCTTACAGTGACCATCTGCCTGGTTAGAGTATCCAGTAATACTGAAGCTCTTGACAGTAATTATAACCCACATACGGTGCTTAACAGGATCTAGACTGTTAGTACACAATGCTTTCCCCTGTAAATTAAGAGATTTGACATTCTTGTTTTTAAAACAACCCCTTTCATTGTTTTAATGTTGACTTTCCACCCTCCTTTTACTCTAGCTATACCAAAACCACAACTTAATTGCTTGGCCTCTAAAGCCTTGGTGGGAAAACAGAAAGGCCAGGCGTGACTACCTCGTGGCTGCACTTTCTCGTTGTAGATCTTCCTGGAATGAGGGACTGTTGTTTGTAATGTATACTTGCATGCTGACTGCCACGTGATGCATCCGCACAGCTCCAGGGAGGTGCTAGAGCCCTGCAGCTGCTGCTTCTACTGCCCTCCCAGCACATCAGTTGGGAACCAATCGTCTTGCAAGCACCACCCAGGGGACCATTGTCCTGATAAGCTGCACTGATGCTGCAGATAACTTTCAATGAAAACTGTTGTTCCCAAACTGTTCATAAATGCACCATTATAGATAGATAGATAGATAGATAGATAGATAGATAGATAGATAGATAGATAGATAGATAGATAGATAGATATTCATTATGCAAAGACTTATTATCGGACAATCCAGTTGCAAGGCTCTACACAAATAAAAAAACAACCACATGCCTAACAATTAAAACAGGAATTAAAACACATAAAAATAGTTCTGGCAACATGTTTCAATCTATCCTATTGTACAAGCAATACAAAAGGAAGAAGACAAGTGCTTTTTTAACCTGCCCTTAAAGCTTTGTAGAGTACAACTGTTTCGAATTGAGTTTTGAAGGCCATTCAAAAGACAGCAGCCCAAAGTACCAATCATTGTACCTCGGGTGCCCTTTTTTAGCCACCTTCAATAGCTCTGTCCCACTTGGCCGAACCACTTGGGTTGGGGCTTTACATATGTGCCGAGGTATTGGGTATTTACAAAGCAAGAATGGTGTACCTGTTTAATCAGTGCCTATAGCACAATAGCGACTACTACAACTATGCAGATGTCTGCATTTAGCGAGATTGGAGATGTTATGATGTGAAGAATATTGATATAGGTGAATGATTTAGAATCAATTTGTGAAGTTTGTGCATGAAGTTTGGTTAAGAGGAATTATTTGGAATTTGCCAAAGGTACGTTCCAGAGGGCAAGACATGTCTCTAGGCGACTAAGGGCGAGAGAGACAATCCACCATTAGAAATTAAATATTCTTCTGTGAGAAAAAAGGTCTTAAGATGATTCCTGAATTTGATGTGGTTTCCTTCCTTGCTAACGAAGGGTGTCCATTCAAAGGATCGATTACAAAAGGCTCCAATGTAAAAGGTGAGAGTCAATAGGGTCGAATTTTTTTTATTTATATATTTATTTCTGGGTTTCCGTGTAGGTAAAAAAAGTGGTTTTTACCACAAAAACGGGGGCTGGGGGGACCCCCCCCAAAAAAAATATATATAAAAAATAAATAAATAATTTCGAACCTTTTGTTTTCGAGACTATTGACTCGTACCTTTTGTCATTCGACCCTTTGCAGTGGATCCTTTGACCTATAACCCTAACGAAGCCCGGGACCGAGTTGCATAGAGGAGATAAGCTGAACGTGCTGGGGCGTTTGCCTGCCCCAGCACAGGTACTATGATTTAGGAATACGGAGGTGATCCTTGTCACGGGAGCACAGTGCCCTAGCGACTATGTATGTCTGGAACCTACTGGATAGTGTTCTAGCAAAGGCATTTTGGAATAAATGAAGGCGTGGTGACACAACGGCATTGGCGATATGGACCTGATGTGGGAAGGAACACACATGTAAGCTGGTTGATATTTTTAACTGGTCAAAAGCATAATCCAAGAATGTTATCAATTTGGGGAGTGAAAGTCCGCTGCAATGCAACCATCACACCCATATAGTGCACTTTTTTCAGCTGTTTAAGGACAGGAGGGCACATCGAAGGCCAAAACGTGGGAGACCGTAGCACAGTTTTCAGGCCACTTGGAGAAAGCTCACTTTTGAAAGTGTTTCCTTTCAAGCTGTTTTTATTTGTTCAGCCGCTGACTGATGAAAATCCCAGATGTAAATTTGAACCTCTGTACTAGATGGTGTCATTAAAACGTGAAAGGATTTAGTGTAACTGGCACACGCTTGCAATACCGTGCTGAATGAATGCAGTGGTTGTGCCAATGCCCAGATAGACAAGTTAAATACATTGGGGTGGCTGAAGCCCTTTTACTAGGAAAAACCAAGGGTTCAAAAGCACCAGCTGGTTGTGTTCTTTCTAAAAGAATGTTCTGAATCCAAGTGCGTGCTGTTCCACCAATACCAAACTGATGAGGAAGGCCGAGGAAGAGTGCATGGTCGGTGTAGCTGAATACAGTAGTGCCAGCATCCATTAGCCTCTTGATATCCTTTACCATGGCAACTAACTAACTTCATGATCACACAGGCGTGTCCTCTATAAATATACTTGGGAAGCCCGTTTTAATAATTCAGGAGAGTTTTCTGTCATTCCAGTTGGCCACTTGCACATGGTCCCTACTTGATGGAGCTGCTGCCATGCGCGTATTGCTGCATCCGCCTGCCTGCAATTGCAGCATTCCAGAGGAATCCTGTGGAATCTTGGAAATCATTGACAATATGTAATGGCATCTACTGGTTTATTACATATATATATGTAGAATTCAAATTGGTTTTGTCCACGCTATAAGGGTAGGCCAATGTTCAAAACCCCATACATGAAAACCGGATCCAGTAAAAATAATGCCCACATGGTCAACTAGGAATTACACAATGGCAGGCTGGCAGAGAATTTTAAGCTATTGCTTTATTTAATTTGAGGTTTATTTTGTTTTGTTTATTCGAGCAGTTTCCTATAATGCAAAGCAGACTCCAGATCTGTGTGTGCCCTCGAGCAGGGGCAGGCCTTACTTTATAGAGATGGAATGCAGGTATAACTTGGAAATTACCAGAAAGAAAACGGAGAGACTGAAGGATAATACCGAGGTTGGGGATATGTTAACCAGTGGACCCATATGCAGACAGATTAAAATACATAAGACTACTTTGGGTGTCCCCAAGCTTTCTTCCCTACTCCAGGTAGAACACAACACATTGCTTTGGTGTTGACAAAAAAAAGGCCGTGGAATTTGTATTTGCACAGGTATGCTCATAACAAAGCATAATCATAATTACATAACCATAAAATGCTGTACTTTTAGGCACCGGGTCCTGAGGTTTCCCCCTCTGGCCCATGCCGCCTTCCTTGTCCCACGACAGTGTGGTCAACGTACGGTGTCCTGTCTTCTTTCTTCTTCTTCTCCCATTTTTCTAGGGTGTGAGGGTTCTGGGAAAAAAGAAAAGCGAGACTGCATGCGCAGTGAACTCGGATGGTTTGGGTCCCTGTTCAGCATCCCAAAATGATTGTGGTTTGTGAGCTGAAATTCAGCTCCTTATATTGGACCCAGGGTCTGGCCCTGGCTTCTTGTTGTGCCTGTGTAGGGGGCTGTGGTGCCCACCCTGCGGCCGGCTGACACTGACGACATTCGCACCCTGGGGTGCTTCCTCTTGCTCTGCCCTGCCTGTTTCCTTCCAACCCTATCTGTGGTTTTAGCACCTCTTAGGGTTGAAGTACATGGTGTTGTTTAACACCTTGCCGTTCCTACTTCTTTTCCCCGGGCCTGCGACTGCATGCCGCCATGTAGGTGGAGGAGGGGAGAGGGGGAGCACTGCCTAAATCGTTGGGCTGTTGCTCACCCCTCTCCCCTGACTGGCTGCCATGGGGCACGGGTTACCCGGCCGAGCTTGGTGCCAGCAGCGTTGCCCATAACCAGTGGACCCATATGCAGACAGATAAAAATACATAAGACTTCCTTGGACTGGTTACCGGCTGTCCAGGTACTACCAAAAGTGAGTTTCTTACAACATCTGTTAGCTAGGGTCTCTGTTATCTGTCTGTGAAAATGCTCCATTCCTATTCCTGATAGATGTGTCCCATCCTTGTGGAACAGGTCCGGATTGCCCAGTGTTATGGCGCTGTGTTTTATAAAACCGAGACCCTGGCTGTGCAGAATTTCTCTACACCACTGTTTAGTTTTCTTCTAGCCGTGTCCACAGATTTGTAACGGTTTGCTCCCAGCCAGGTTTTTCTAGGTAGAATTGTGGAGTATAAAATGTCTGTGTCCCTCTAATTGCGGGCGATGCCCGCCAGTGAGGCGCATATTTCCTCGTACAATCTTTTCCTCTCCGTGTTTACTAGGTCATTCCCCCCCTAGATGAATGACTAAGAATTTGGGCGGGTGCCTATAGGCAACACTAAATCAGCCAGTTTGTAATGGATTTCCAGCCAACAGAGGCCTCTGTAACCCCACCATGAAGAAACTGTGTTCTTAAAAGTTGACCCTTCTTTTGTCTCTTTGGGCCATCGCCCGGTTCTGACTACAAAGGAGTGCTGCACTATCCAGGCAGATTTTAAAGGTGTATCCTGATCTGTTTGTGGGGGGGGGGGTTTGGGGAGAAATTCTATATTAGTTCAGGCCTTATGTATTTCTTAAAACAGTCTGATTTCCACGCTCCTGTGGTTTTCACCAGCTGTACCCCCAAACCTCCCTGCCATGCTGTGGTTGCTGCACTGATTCTGAAGGAATGGGTGCCAATCTCTTTTGAGTCCCAACCCGCTTTACCTATGACTTTCAACAAAATCCCTTTAAAGTGGTAGTGGCTCAGGGCGGAGGAGTCCCTGTGTTAGAAATCTCGCCTCTACCCGGGGGCACTGATACCAATATTGGTTATGCACACAAGGCAGTTGTTCACATCATCAATACAATTCATGTTTATTTCTCTTTTTGTGCCTGTTTTTGATTTTTGGACATCAATGGTGATGTTGTCAGCTCTTCCCTTGTATCCATCATCCCAAGACCATTTTTGGCTTTGATGCTGGATGCTATGAGCTCGCTTACCCAAAATGCTCCAAAATATGCAAGTGAAAAATTATGTTTTGAACAAAAGTGTTTCGTAGAGGTGTGAGCATTTGCTGTCTAATATCCCTGTTATTATAATCAGTTTTTGAAAATCCAACAGGTGTCACTTATCTATTTGGCCCTTCTACCTTGCCCTAGCGTTTTAGAGCATATGCGATTAATGAACTTCTTATGGGATCTGAGTCACCTCACAGTTTTGAAAAATAGGATCCTGCCGTGAGGTTTCTTTTTGCCTAATGTCTCTTAAAACCCTTTTTGTAAGCCCACCTCAAGAATGCATTGATGTTCTTTGTTGTCAACAACTCTACATGATGTTGCCCTGTGTGGGATATTTTTACCCACTCAGCAATACCTGACCACATCACCAAGCTGCACTTCAGCAGAACCAGCAAAATGGCTGCGCTGGCTCCTGTGAGGACCATGGCCTTGCATCAAAACTGTGTTTTGCAGCTACAAAAGAAGGGCTGTACTGTTTTGCCAAGCACCATTGGGCATGTTGGAACAGGGAGCACTCTGAGAAAGACTGCCAGGGTGTGTTCTTGTGTGTACTAAAGAGCAAAGTGAAAAGCTGCGCTGCTTTGCTGCTAGCCCAAAGTTTCCCATGGAAAAAGGGAAATATTTTACAATTAAAAATAATGCCACTCTGATGGTCTTTTCATCTGTCCCACATTACTCTGCTTTTATTAGTGAGGCCCTGCCATGCCCATCCATATTTAGATTGTGCCCCAGCAGGAAAGAGCATTATCCCTGAATGTCAGGCTGGTGTCAGACCAAGTCTGGGAAATCAACCAAAGCTTAACATTCAGATGCATGGAAAAATGCTTGACTTTTGGCTGACAAAATGTGAAAAATCACTGCTTCAAAAGAAACCCTAGCTCTAAGGGCCTATTTCAATTACAGTGGATCTATATCTTGAACAGATTGCTTTATGAGAGAAACTCACTAGTGCTGCAAAACCATGTGGGGAATTCAGATGAAAGAGTAAACCTTTTTTGAAAGTGACATACCAGCCGTCTTCACCACATGTTTAAATGTGCTTTTGCAAAATAAGAAAAATACCTGTTTTAAAAGTGTATGTTGTAAAAGATCCTGTCCTGGCCTAGCAATATAAAGGTTTTTTTTTTCTGGGAAACATATATGGGATGTTTTATTTCAATAGGCTTGCTTCTGATTCAGAATAAAATAAAATAAAATAAATTAAAAAATGAAATGCATTGGCTTGACTGAGGAAGCTCCAGAACAGGTTTTTCTACTGGCTAAACTGAGGCCTTCCCCCTAAAGGAGCCACCATAAAACTTCTGGGACACATACATGTTAATTGCTACCTTTGAAAACATTGAAAGGACCAAGACAAAGAAATGTCACACGCTCGTCAGACATTTGTCTGTGCCTCAGCTTGAGACAATAGATTTGGGACACCTATGTGTGAAGTGGGGGAAGTGGCAATAAACACTCAATCAAACTGAGAAACGGCTATGGCCACCCTGGGCTGAACTGACAGTTGGTGGTAGCTGAAGAAAAAAATAATTGTCCCAGTTGAAGGACAAAGGCTGACCATCTGTTTCAAAATACTATTTGATGAATACACTTTTAAGACTGTTCATTCTGTAACCAGACAGCGCAGAAATGTAAAAGGTGTACAGTTTAAATGTGATTTCATGGCTTCTTAACAAGATATTGTGGCCATCCATAGCATTTATGGGACACAAACACCAGGATAATGTAAATCATGGGGAAAGTACATATATGCACACACACATTTTGGGTGAAGCGGTCCTCACTAAAATCGTGAAAAACTATTAGATGGGCGAAACAATGGCGTACAAACCGGGGAGTGCAAACACCATGCTCTTGTAAGTGATTTCAATCCGGCATACACCCAAGTCACGCCCAGCGTGTAGTGCGCAAGTGAAACCCTTATTTATTTGTATCTATAAGTTCAATATTCTGAACGATATATCACTTGTATCACACCCTTCTCCTGGAACCCCCCCGGTCACACTGAACCAGGAATCAGGCTAGTTTGCAAAGGTAAATATTTATTTATGTATTTAGATTTTAATCACAATGGGCCTCATTACGAGTATGGCGGTAAGGGAAAAACGATGCCGGTAAAGGGTTACCGCATCGATTACCGCTCCGGTCCATTACGACTCACCAACCTGCTATTAGCAGTACCGTAAATAACAGTGCCTCTTATAGCGCCATGTACGCGGGCACGCGACCTAACATGCCAGCAATAGCAGCATGGCGTAAACAGGAGCTGAACACAAGTAATGCGGACATGCTAATAACGGCCTACAGAAGACAGAAAAGTACCTTACCGGCATGGAGAAAATACCAGCATCGCAGACCACCCGTAAACAGCCATGTGCAGTGTTCGCAACTGCCACAGGTGCACACAATCATCACAGTTGGAGGCATATAGACTGGCCCAGCACAAAAGGAGCACATCCCACCCCTTCCCACACCCAGTCACACACAAAAATGATTCTAATACTAGTAGGTATGCTGGGGTTGGAGGACATGATTGTAGTGGAACTCCAGCAACAACAACAACAACAGGCAGCACAGAGGAGACGCAGGAGGAGAAGGAGGGTGAGGCAGGCCCAGCATGCCCCACCAGTGCAGGCAGTTGTACCACACAGGCAGCCCCCAATCCCTCAAATCAGAGCCAGTCCATTCAACCTAACCCGTGAGCAGATCCACACCCCGTACCACCTGGACCGGGACACCATCACCACCATTGTGGACATTATACACGACGACATTGTCAGCCTCATTGAAATACGCACCGCCATCCCCCCTCTACTGAAGGTAGTGTTGGTGCTCCAATTCCTGGCCACAGGCACCTACCAGCACAAAGTGGGGCACATGCATGGCATATCACAACCATTATTCTCACGTACCCTGAACCAAGTGCTCGATGCCCTCCTGAAGCACACAGGCAACCACATTTTCCTACCACGGACAGGCCAGGAGATCTCCAACACCAAAGTTGGTTTCCATTCACTGGCGGCATCCCTGGTTGCACTGGCACCATCGACTGCACCCATGTTGAATTGGTGGTCCCACATGCCATGGAGGCAGTGTACCACAACCGTACGTTATACCACTCCATCAATGTGCAAATGTTATGTGACTCAAACAAGATCATCACACATTGTTGTGCCCGATTTCCTGAATCAACCAATGATTCAATGGTCATGCGGAACTCCACGATACCACGCTACATGGAGCGACACGCAGGGCACAAATCCTGGCTACTCTGTGAGTTGCATGCCAGGTTCATGGCATCACGATGTGGGGAGGTGATTGGGGGTGAGATGCATACTTCACCTGGCTCATATGGGGGGGAGATGCATACTTCACCTGTCTGAGAGTACCTGAGAGGATGGACCATGCTCATACCCCAAAGCAGGCCAGACTGGACCTGATACCTGACCCCAAAATGCAAGACGTAAGCTGCCTTACCATGGAAATGATGCAGTGCTACAACCATTCCATAGCCATCAACATGTACACTGCACATAATCAGACCGTAGTCCCTGCAACACAATGCAGTGACAAGCAATTAGTATGGCCAATGCACAGCACCAAATACCATCATCAAAAAGGACAGTTCTCCATTACTGCATACAAAGGAGTCACATGAGGGCAAAATACATGAACACACCCCTACACCAACACAGAGGTCCACCAAAACAGCATGTCAACATCTGTCGTGCAGAGTGAGATCATCATGAGTCTGCCATCAACGGTGACAGGTTGAAAGCATACAATTGACTTCACATCACCCAGATCATGGGAACAACCGGCGTGGACTACCACAGTGCATGGGCACTCACAAGGAATAGGACACCCCCGCGCCCACTAGACGATGCCACGCACACCTGTCGATCAGATGAATTCACACATTGTAGTTACATCATGGGGCTCTATTCATGCATGGATATGTGGGTGCAAACAGGAAATAAATGCATGCTATGGTGTCTTTGATACAGGTCCCATATGATGTGATCACTTACACATAACCATTGTTGCACACATGCAGGTGATGCAGGCTATCCCTTGAAGAGGTGGCTCCTTACCCCAGTCCGGAACCCACAGAACAGGCATGAAGAGGACTACAATTGCGCGCATACACGTACCCGTTTGGTGATTGAGCAGACATTTGGCCTTTTGAAGGCACGGTTTCGCTGCCTCAGCAGGTCTGGTGGGGCACTCCTGTACGGCCATGAGAAGGTGGGCAAGATCGACATGGCATGTGTCATGCTACACAATAGGTGCATCAGACGGAATGTGCCTCTGCCCCATGACGCTGAACTGCAACCACCTGACAATGAGGATGAGGAGAGTGGAGATGGGGCTGCACTTCAGGGAGGCAGCGATGCACAGGAGGGACATGCCGTGCGTCAGACTTTGATAAACCAATGTTTCTAGCACACATGGATGCGGAGTGTGACATGGAGGTGGAACTCAGGGCACTGGTGTGTCAGGGACATGGACACTGTAGACTGTGCACTAATAAAGCACACATACACAATAAGCAATGTCCGGCCATGTGAATTCTGATTTCACAACAGGTGTATTGAAGAAATATAACATATTAAGTGCACAAGCTCTCCACCCCACACACCTTTCCTACCTCCCCCTCCCCCTCAACTTGCCCACACACCCTCACCCCCTTCCCCCTCCCCCCTCAACTTCCACACACACACTCTCCCCCTCCCGCTCCCCCCTCAACTTCCCCACACATCCTCTCCCCCTTCCCCCTCAACTTCCCCACACACCCTCTCCCCCCTCCCCATCCCTCCTCAACATCCCCACACATGGTGTGCTCTTGCAAGCACCATTAGTCTTCAGGAGTTCAGAATGGCAGGCTGCACCTACACCCCTTTTCCACTGGCAGCATCAGGTGGACCCTTGTCTGACCTGCGCAAATTCCGCACAGACCTACACAGGGGGCTGGTATGTCTGGAGCTGGCATTTGAGGAGGTCCCTGGTTGTTCAACCACCTGTGTGGGTCGCAGGGCCTCCAATGCTGCCACCATTTGGGTGAGGACCTGCCTCACAGCCGCCAATTCGCTACATATGTCTTTGGCAGTGGACTCAATGGCAGATTTGAGGGATGCTGCGCTTTCCCTGATTTCCTCCCTTGCCTGGCCACATTCAGTGATGTGCTGGGTCACCAGCCCTGTCAGCTCCTCCTGGCGCTGTTGTATTGCCCTGATCCCCTCCTGCCTGTCCCGGGCACTGGCGGATGTTGATGGTGCATGCGGAATGATTGGGGCCTCATGCATGCTCCCCGTGGGGCTGAAGTTCCCTGGCCATGACTCCACCACAGACATCTAATGACTGCTGGCATACTGATTTCTGGGTGGGGAGAGTTGGGTTGACTGCTGGGGGCCTGTAGCATTAGGTGTTCCGGGTGTTGGAGTGTGTAGGTCATCATCTGACACAGCTGCCGTGGCAGCTGTCTCCCCGACAGTACTGCTTGCAGTGGATACCGTGCCTTCAGCCACTGGCTCCTGTGTGGATGTGGCTTGTGTGGGTGCTGTGGTGTTGTCCCTAATGCACATATGTGATGTAGGTTCCTGGGTTGTGTTGGGCTTGCACAGTAGTCCAGGTTGCCCTCTTCCCCTGGATTTCGAGGGACGGTTTGCTCCCTCCATGCCCCTAGACTTCTTGGCTGGTGTTGCAGCATCCTCCCTGGGGTCCTGATCTTCACTCTCAGATTGTGTGCCTGTGAGTAACCAAGAGAAGGAGAGCATTAGTGATGGGTCTACATGCATCAGGCATGCATTGGGGTGGCTGCATTTCTATGGAATGGCAGATAATTGGTGTTGGGGTAGTGACATACGGGTTGCTTGCCTTTTGGGTGGGTCATGCAGGGATGCGTTTGGGATGAAACATATATGGGGTGCATCATGCATGTGGACAAGATGGTGCTGTGCACTGCCTGTAGGCAGTCTTGCGAACTTGTGTATGGTGGACCCTGCTTTGCATCATTCTTCAGGGGGACATCATCGTGTTATTCTTTACAGTGGTTCATTTGGGACACCTACCTGCATCAGCCAATGACGGAGCTCCATGCTCCATATCCACCACTCCCTCGATTGCCTCCATCCCGATGGTGCTCGCACAGGTCTCCTCCCAGCGAGTCATCTTTATGGGGGAGGCAGCACCACCACCTGTTACCATCCCCTGATTACGGTTAGCAGAGATGATGTTACAGATGCGTAAGCGCAGGTCGTCCCAGCACCTCCGGACATCTTTCACTTTGCGCGGGGTGGTGCCAACGGCACTCACTTTCCGCGCCGCCTCCACCCATATCTCTTTTTTCCGCATCAGTGCATGTTGCTGCATGTCATTGGAGAAGACAACATCCATATTTTCTGCCAAGGTGTCTGTCAACATGTTGAGCTCTTCTTCTGAGAAGCGCTCCTTGTGAAAGCACACAGCACCTTTTTTTAGTGCCTTGGGCATTGTTATATGCTGCAAATATATGTTGGAACAGGTGTGGTGGTGATATGGGTCCTGGTTACAGAGGATGGCAATGGATTGTGTTTTTAAAGATGGCCGCAGTGCTCTTTCCCGTTCCTGTGCGGTGATGCTACTTCCGGTCTGCTTATTTGAGGTGACCGCTATTAGCGGTGACCGCTACTAGTGGTCACCGCTGATAGCGGTAACCGCTAATGCCAGAGTCATGGATGGTGGAGGAGCTATCGCCGCTTCGCACAATGCCGGTAAGGGTGATTTTTCGGCCTTTAACGGCAGGGCGGTAAGGTTGTTATCGGCAAGGCACAAAGCTCATGCCCACGTACTCGTAATCACCCTCTAATAGCGGGCTTGGAGCAACACGGACACAGTATTTGCTCCATTCCAGTAAGGGCAGTTACTACCTCCAAACTCGTAATGAGGCCCAATATATTTTAATAGCTAAACAACAATCACCAATGCGGTGACAGAACATTGAATAGTATCTTTAATACACTAGAAATCAAGGAATGAACAAAAAAACAAATGCAGCACAGAAAAGAATATTTTTGAATTGGTGTAGAACAGATAGCACTATGGTTAGACGTTCCCCCTGCAACACCCCTCAACCCTCCAGTAGACAATGTAAAGAGATGGGAAGAGAGAACAGGTATTCAGGAATAGCACAAATCAAACAGAATATCAGTCCCACCTTCCCTCTTCAAACACAAGAGAAAAACGGAATTGACTTTTCAGCTGTCAGCATGGCTTTGAAAATGTCTTTGGAATTGACTGAGCAAAAACACCAAACGTGGTCAAAAATACTTAAATTATTATAAATTCATATGGGAGCCACTTTGAACAGTTGCAAACAATCACAAGCAATGACTTAGTCAGAAGAAAACTTTTGAAATCTCAAAGTCCAAGTGGGAAATAAATTAAAGCTGTTTCAGATGTGTAACATTTCTCAGAATGTAAAATCGTGGAAAACCTTTCCTTCTGTGATATTTGCTATAACAGGAGAATTGCACTGTGGGTTATATGGGTAGATAAGGATGTTAGGTACAAGTAGGAGTTGAAATTATGTTTCTATCATAAAAACTGAGGGAGTTATAGATGTTTTAGTGAGAGTCATTTTTGCAAAATAGGCACTGGAATGGAAATCAGAAATGCACTTTCAAATTGAAAGGTTACACTATATTATGACTAGGAGTTACTCCAAATCACTAAAGACTTATGATTTTATAAAAACAAATGAGAGAACATCAGTGCACGAAAGGTTCTGACAATACTATGATTCTGAATTTACAGATAGGATAGGTTGAGATTGGGATAAGACAATGCAAATATACTATGGGTCACTTTTCTTCCTAGTAATCCTTACAGAATAAGTTATTAAATTGGACTGTCAGTTCTAGATCATGGATTGGATCTGGTCTAGGAAGAACAGCACATCAGGCACAGGATCGGATCAGCTCGGCCGGTCACCGGATTTGCATAGGATCTGTCCTACTTATTTGTGGATATTTCAATCAGCTGGATAGTGAGTTCCTCAGGCCAGCCTTGTGGTAGCAAGCCAGAGATTTTCAGGATACTAGTTCAAAAGGCCTTCTCACACCACAGCGCTTCACAGGGTTGTAAGAATAAGTTTAAGGATTAGGCCTTGCAGACAGTCAATAGTTCTCTACTGCTTGCAAGAATCTTGGCAGCTGGATCTGGATGGATGTTGAAGCTGGATGTAGAATGCTGGATCAGAGTGCTTCGCCTGAATCAGAAAAGTGAGTGAATCTGTCAGTCCCTATGTGTTGTCAGCTGTCGCTATTTATCCTTTCAAATGACATCACAAAGTGGGTGTATGGGCCGGTTTAGCTAAGCTTGTCCCTGTGAGCTGGGATTGGATCAACACTTCATCTCCTCCTTGCATTTGAGTGGTCGAATCAAGGCCGGATGATGTCACATTTTATCATTTGCTTTACAGTTCTTAGAGACCTCCCTTTAGCCACTGGTCTCAAAATCGGATTTTATACTAAATACATATTTCCACATTGGTCACCTCTAGACAACTCACACACAAAGATTCCATATTTTATGTAGCATCTGTTCCTCAAATCCCACAGCTGTGGGATCTTGGTTCAACTTTCTACAGAATTGTGTCCTTTTCTCTATGAACACAATCTCCAAACGTTATGCAAATTTCAACAAATGTGTGTGTTTAACATAGGCATGTGTGTGTAAATTTTCACAATTCTAGGATTAATACATTTCACATAAAACCACATATATTGCCATTCCTGTCCAGAACATGTTACACGGTTCTGCCGCCTCTTAAATCGTGCAGCCAAAAATTAGACTAACAGATATATCCTTGGTATATTTTTCACCACTTTGAATCACAAGTTATGAGTCATTAGAAATTGCTCTTTGTTCATGCTTAACAGCAGATGGCCGCTTGGCTCCACCCCTTTGTCTCTACTGGGAGTCCAGGAACATCCCCCTCCTTGGCGAAGTTCCTCCCAGGAGCCATTTATGACCCTCTCAGACCTCCGTTTCCTGGGCTGAAGTGTCTGCTCTTGTTCATTATCTCTCTGTAGACAAACGTCTGGGTTAACCCATCATTATCATCCCCCTTGAGAGTTTCTGCTGAGAGAATGTCCCTCCCCTGGGAGAAACATGTGTGTCCGCTTCCAAAGGGTTGCAGCTCAGCCCAGCTAATTTATTCTTAATTAAGAATCCAGGAAAAACCAAACATGTTGCATCAAACATAAATACATTACTCTCTTAGCTTTAACTCTGTGGGATAAAAAAACAAATGAGATCTGTATTCTTTTTAACAATAATCCTTTTTATGTTTGCTAATACGGCAGACTTTTTAGTTTAGAACACTTTGAAGTTTCATCAGCAACTCATCTGACAGCTGTCATCCACATGTAGGCCAAGGTACTGCACCCAGATTGTGACGGGAGCTGTCAGTTTACAGACAATCCAGTTTTTCTGAAGAATGTTTTGCTCTTCACATTAGGAGTTTGTATGTCACAATGCTTCATTAGATTACATGAATTTTAGCGCTAAGCAAGATATTGAATGTTGAGAAGTGTTGTGTTATAGGCATTTTGGAGTTTTTAGCAACAAAGCAAATGTCATTTATGGGCACATTTTGGAGTCTCATTTGCACAGCGCTGCTTCTCCATCTGCACTCTGTTTGCTGGTCATGGAGCCCACTGGCACATTTTCTGTAGGGTGGGCTCTGTTCCACCACACATGCACCATGGGTGGCTGGTTGTGCATCCATCTTTATGTGTGCTTGAGAACGGGTTTTTTGTAGGTTTTTGGCTCACACAAGAGTTTTGCCACCATTGTTGCAGTTCCTTGCACCATACTATCAGAGTGATGCCCCATAGCATAGTGGAGTGGGTCAATACATCCCACACTCTGTATAAAATATGTAATCTGTTTATGTAATGTGTTAACGTCCCACAACTGTACAGATGTGTAATTTATGTTAAGAATGATTTTTGGCAAAAAGGACTGTAAGAAGGCTTTGCACCTCATAAAACACAACCCCCTAAACTGAGTCCTCTCCTGGAGGAGGCAGCCAACATTGGCTGACCTATCTGGTTCTTGGGGGTAGGTCTAGCTGAATTCTGCCCAACAATAAACCTGGTGATGTCACCCGCTTTTACATAAAGGGTTGGAGCTCACAGAGACAAGACACTCTCTCCTGAATTTCCAGCGCCCGTGTATCCTGACATTCCAGATCCACCTTTGCAAGACTCCAGACTCTACTGCAAGGCCAAAGCATAGCTAACCCTATCCTAGCAAGGCCAACGCATTGCTGACCCTATTCCAGCAAGGCGATTGATCCAGAAAACCCCACTAAAATCCCAATAACCAAGGGGAAAAGACGTGGTACCTTTGGGAAGCATCCTGTGACCAGACCAGCTTTTTGCCCACTCCCTGTATGCTCACTGTATCATTGCCATCATCCAGTGACCAGACTTGCCCAGCTGTTTGCTGTTCGGAGTGTCTGCCACCTTCCTGTGACTAGAATGTTTTGAGTCCAGAATCCGGTTGGCTGCCCAAATCCACAAACTCAAGTGCAGATTGTGATTATTTTCCCATCCCATAGCAACACATAGTCTCCCCCATCTTGATACTTTGTCTTTGTTCTATGCTGTAAGAAATCCTATCCTTGCCTTGGTGACTTGTTTAAGACTGTTAGATTTTTCTGTGCACCTTGTCCTTGATCTCCGAGCGTTAGCGCCACATTTCTCTTTATTTTTGTCTGGCATAGATCCTAAACTCTTAGCAATATTTTGAATAAACAAATTAATTTTCCTGAAAGAAAAGGGGTACACTGCATGAAGGGTTACAACTGCGTTACAACTGCAGCACAACCTTTGTATTCACGGGTGACGTTCCTCTTTTCTAGCCATTATATTTTGTGCAAGTAAAACATGTCCTTTTTCTTTCAAAACCGATTTTTGCTTTTTAACTGCTGTATTTTTCTAAAATTGAACCTCCTTTCATCTTGAAAATCTCATCCAATTCTTTAGCTATAGTCACCCTTTCACTTCTATATTGTCCCAGTGATGTGCATCTATCACCCAGCCTAAAAAACGCATTCAGAGTTAGTGTATTTCACCCGTTTTTTAATTTTAAAGCAGAAAAAGAGAAAAATTCAACCTTTCCGTGTGTGATTTGACTTCACTCTGTTTTCAATTTCAGCCTGCTTTGTGATCTGTATGCCTTTTGTGATACCTTCCCTTATAGTTGCTAGCGATATAATATCCCCGATACTGTGATAAAACATAGGATCTATGGTCACATTATATAACCACACATGTAAATAATTATTTGCTCAAATCTAAGTGTCATTTTAGGCCATTGCAAAGGGTTTTCGCCACTTATTTTGTGAGGGTTGAGGGAACATTGTAGGGTGAAACCTTAACTTGGGTGCTATCTATCCTAATTGAAAAAGTGTTCCTATTCATATGGACCCAAGTGTATTTCAGTAGTTTTCATTGTTATTATCACCCCATTAGTGGTTGCTGCCCATATAAAAGTTGTGTGATTTTCTTTGAAATTAAAATAAATAAATATTGTATTCCCACGAAGCGGACTGGACCATGGTCCATTGAGACCTGGTGTATTTTTAAAAGGGGTTATGAGATGGGTCGGAAATTGGCTCAATTCAAATTTTTTGAAAATAAACAAAAAGTATTCTAATTGAGCACTACATCCTAGGCTAAGTGCAAGAGTCCTGATCCAGTGTGTGATGCCCAGTTAGAATCCTTCACAAAATGGGGGCTCGTCCGGGATTGGTTTTGTTAATTCACCTGTGACAGCTTAACACAGCAGGCTAACCTTCAAGGTAGTAATACTTTGTGTGGCTGGAACACTGTATTACGCTGTAGCAGTACTTCCCCAAAACAAACATCCTAAGTACCAGGCCTGTGTATAAAATTAAAGCAAAATCAACCCCAAAAATAGACAAAAAGCAACAGAATACAGATTACCCTTACATAAATAAATGAATAAAGTAAGAACACTTTCCAAAATGGCCACAGTAGACATCAATATAGCTATTGAGAACCTTCTGCACACATTATTTGTCAGGGCGGAAGGGCCAGAACAAGATAAACAAGTCTGGCTAAAAGAAATGGTGCAAAAGGTCACCACCATGAACATGGACACATGGCAGGACGGTGGCTTATTGCATCAAGCATTGAGCGAGTTGTACATGACTCAAAAAATTATAGAGGAGCAGATTAAAATTGTCAGAATCACGGCCTACATGTATCTCCATATGGGAGTGATGCAGGAAAAGCATGAAGAAAATACAACTCTTGTGGAAAATCAATCTGAACTTGTAACTAAAATCCAGTCTGAACTAAAATGAGTGAAAAAAAATGCAAAAGAGCCAAGATTCTCAGTTAAAATCTGGAAACTATATCAAAAAGTTAAAAGAGGATTTGGCTGTACAACAGCAACATAATGCAGATCAAGAGGCCCAATTATATGCATTCAAAGAGGAGTGTATGGAAAAAGATGACTCTCTGCAAGAGAGTCAAAAAAAGCTGAGTCAACAGTTAACATATAGCAGGATCTGCTCAGGACAAATAACCATGTTGCAAGACCAGATAAAAAAATTGGAAGAGGATAATAATAAATTAATTATGAGAGGCCTCCACTCTCAATCAGAATTTGATGAAGGGCACCCTAAATTAGGCGCCATAATACAACAAAGGGGCGACCTGGCTGAACAAAGGGGTGCTCTGCATCAGGAGAAAGGGGCTCTATACCAAGAAATGTGCAGTTTAAAAACTAATCTGGAGAGAAGTGAGTCAGACTTCAGGTACTGGCTGGCATAAAAGAAGAATGTGATAAAATAATGGGACATAGGAGACAAATGGAATTAGAGTTAGAGCAGGCTATAGAGGCTCTAAATATGCAGAAAAAGGAGGTTCACCTCCTGCAACATAAATTGTCTCATTGTTCTCAAACCATGCAGGCAGCACAGAGGGACAATGTTGCTCTCTTTGAGGAGAAAGAGGGGCTCCACCAGCAGGTGGTAGCTCAAGAGCTGGTCATAGAAGCCAATAAAGCCTTGATAGCTGAGCAAAAGACTCAGATCTTTGCCTCTTATCAAGAGGTAGGGACTGAGAAGGAGAAACTAGCAAGGTTGGAGAAAGAGGGTACTAGATTTAATCCAAACTGGAGGGACCATGAACAGGTAGAAGGGGGCAGGGCAACCCCTGATCATAGTATGATGACATCTGTACTAAGGGACTCAAACCCATTAAATACATTAAACACAACTGACTTCCTGTCTACTGGATCACATGAGGCCGGCAGAATTAAATAGGTTTGGTATGATGAATCTGACAAGTCAGCGCCCCCCGGAAATTGATGGACGGGTGTTCCTGTATAGATGCCAAAACATTAAGGCTGATGTCTCTGACAAGGAAGTCTCCTATGAGGAGAAAGTCAGGTAATTAGATCTGCAGAAATACTACCTTCATAGAGACCAGTTGTTTTAATTTATAGAAAAACAAAATGAAATAAGGCCCAAAAAGAGCATTCTGAAGACCTCCACCCAATCAGGGCGGTCGGGGGGGATCCCCTGCTAACCCCGGAAGCAGGAAGGAGTTAGAAGACTACTCTCCTGTGCGCCACAGGGGAGAAGAAACGAGAGAAGCCAACGCGTGAGACTGTCCTGCTAACTGGCGAGTGAGTAACTCTTAGAATACAGAGCTCTGACAATGTGGTTGAGGATTTTCCTCAAAAATTGACCCATAGCTGTTTGGGCTGGTTAGAATGTCATAAATGGGGATTAATGTTTACTCGTGATAACGCTGCATGGCGTAGTGCTATGCGCGTATAACTGAATGGAGACCGTTGCATTAGGACAAAGCAATATGCTTGAATTAACATGAGGTGTAATCTTACTTACCTTTAATCACAGTATATGAGATGAACTAATTAATAACGTATCTGAACCGCGCAGTGCACCAGATGTGTGGAGACACATTAGAATAATAGTAATGAGAAACTGAGCAATGCCGGCAGAATCAAATGCAATTTTAGATGGAATGCAAGCTAAACTATGCTTTTTGATATTATTATACAATTTTGGGGATTTCAAAAGAAGTATGATATAGACTTTCCCGTCATCTTTTCTTTTCATATGAAATAGACTACAATGGGATTTAATGCTTTATAATTTCGAAGAGTGAGGAATCATTGAACACCCTAGTGGGTAAGTCTTTACCTGGAAGCTCTGTGGCTTTTGTGGTTGAGTATATAATATTTAGGTATTGTTCCTTACTCATATTACATTTGTTGCCTTTTCTCTCTTCCTGTTTGTTTCTCCTGCATCCACACCACCACTTGGGTAATTATGCATTTTTTCATTTTTTAAATTTTGAATATGTATGATGTAATACATTGCCATGTGAATGTTTTTTAGGTTAAATCTAAGTATTAATTTGTCCAAGCCCTATTTTGAGAAAAGCCTTTGATGGCCGAAACACGTGTAAAGCAAGGGCGAGTGTGATAGCAAATCACTATAAATAAATTCAAGTATTTGAAATAAGGCGCAATTTCCTGGACTCTTCTTCATGCGGTTGCATGTTATTTGTTGAGAAGAAACTAGGCACCACCATTCTGCGCCTCCAATAGTAGCACCTCTGAGTCTGAGGGTGAGTGGGCTCGGGTGATGCGGCCAAAGAAGGCAAATAAACTAAAGAGAGTTATGGAGAAAGACCTCATTAAGCAGATCAAGGACATTAGGAGTTTCATAACCTGCACCACAAAATCGTGATATATTCTGTCTGGGACCATTTGGAACTCTATGAACAAATGATGGACATTTTTCACCTTAAAGACAACCAGAACTGCAAATATTATGCTAAATTGATGTTCTCTCCAGAGTACGCCAGCTTCTTTGCTGACTGGAGGACCAAAACCATTAAGATCGTCCACCTACCGTGGGGGTATCTTGAGACACTTTTCGGCCCACAGAAACCCCCAAGAGGCTCGCAAAGCGGCCTATTATTTGCAGTGCAGGGAAGACCAGGGCCCACGAAAATTTGTGCAGGAGCTAAAACGTGCCTTTGCACAAACCACTAGGAGGGTGCACACGGATAGCAGGGAATTTATAACTACCTTCTTTCATGCACTCCCAAAATATATCATGACCCAGTTGGTGAGGGATTTCCATGATAAAAGATGTCTGGACTGGGTAATAGAGCAGGCGACCCGCATTTATGAAGTCCGAAAGCCAGCCAAGACCCCTGCTGCTGCTAAGGTGGCAGAGGTGAAGGTTGCCCCCATTTTAGACCAGGGAATGGGGGGACTAAAAATGAACCTCACAAAACCAGCAAAATCAGAGGCCAAGAAGGCTTTCTGGCCAATCAGAACAGGGGCTAGTCAGGGAGGTAGTGAGGTAGTCCCACCAATGGGACCCCTAACTCTCCTGATTATGTAAGTCCCAGATACAAGGACAATTGTCCTATCAGGGGGTATGTATGGGCTACCCCTGCCCAAGGGGGACATCCCACTAGGTAAGTACTCCCCCAGGAAACTTCCCTCCTAACTTACCTCAGGAGGGCAGTAACCCCCCAAATCCTGGGTTAAGTTTCTTTCCCCAGTATCCTCAAAACCCAAACCAGTGGGCAACCCTCCTTTCTTTCCCCAGTGTCAGGAGCCCAGACAACCCAATCCGGAAGAGGGGAGGCCAAGGGTGGAGGGTTACCAAAATCCCCAGTACCCAGGGTACCCTGGGACAAGGGATAGTCACTCTTCCCATGAAACCCCTAGATATGAATAAAGACCCGCATACCAGCGGAATGGGTGTCCCAACTGGAGCGCCAGGTCCAGAACCTCACACAGGATCTGGGTCGCATGTTGAGGGCTCAGAAGAACCCTCAGATAAACATGGCAGCTCAGAACCCCTCAAACCCAGGGTCTGGCAACCCAGAACAATGATGGGGGAGAACCCTGATAATTCACTGGTTCCTGAGGAGGAGACAAGGAGTAAAAGGGGTTGTAAAGCCCTAGAGTAAGCTTCCATCTTCACTCGTGAAAAGCCCCTGGACACCCCGGAACCGGAACTAAAATCTTCTTCCCCTGAAAATCTGCAACCCAGGGAACAGAGTGTGGGTAGGAGAAATAAACACCTCAACAAAGCCCATTTTGGGGAGGAAGTTAGTGTCCTCCAATTTGAAGGGGAAGAATCCTTAGAGGATTCTGGGAATACAATCTTCTCCTTCAGGGACGGGCACATTTCTCCCAAAGAAAAATGGGTCCCGAGAGATATGAATGAAGACTGGGTGGGTGTGGGACTGATCCAGAATCGCCCAGCCCCGAACCCGAGAATGATCATCCTGAGAATAAAGTAGAAAAAGAGGACTCCCATACTTCCCAAACCAATTTGGGTGACTGCCTCCAACAAGGGTGAGGGGGGGCAGCCCAGAATTTGAAACAAAGGACTCCCAAACCAATTCTTTTGACTGTCTCCAAAAAGGGACGGGCAGCCCAGAATCAGAAAACGGCATTCCCAAACAGCACAAACCAATTCTGGCGACTGTCTCCAAGAAAAGGTGGACAGCACAGAACCCAGAGATAAAGGGGAGCCCGAAGCTCCCCAAATATCAGAATGCCAAATTTTGCTTTCAGATTCCCAAACACTGACACAGAATTATGTCCGAAATACCGCCGTGTCGGAGTCTAAAATCAAGAAATTAACCACCCAGCTGGCTCAGAATGCCCATTACATTTGCCCATTGGAGGAGAAAGCAGGTAGATTCTACGCCTCCGTCCAAGTGCAGGGGCAACGTGCAATTTTGGCACTGATGGACACAGGATCCCAAGCTATTCTTCATTCTAAAAGGACCTTTGAGTAGCTAAATTCAGTAAGGGTGAGCACTAGATCCCTCTCACCCCTCAGCCTGGACAACTCCCCAGAACTTCAACTGGATTGAAATTCCTGTCGAGGGGACTATGGATTTGAAATAGAAATTGGGCGACATACTTTAAAACACCCGTCATAGACATGACTCCAGAGGGAACACCATGTCTAGTAGGGAATGACATCCTCCGCAGGTTGTCTTCCCCAATAGACTGTGTGAATAAGGTACTCCGGACTCAGATTAACCGGCCAATAAAATTAAAAACAGAGTTTCAACCATGTTAGTTTAACTGGCACATGCCACATGGTTGAACAAAAATTGGATCAAATTGAGTTGCATCTTCAAAATAATCAAACCCCTGATGTTTCAGTCATTGTTGTGGGAGAACAAGCTGATGATGGACACTCCTCTCCATTCCTGAAAATCAAACTTCTTTCCAGTTTTAAGTGGCATTACACACTGGAAGGAAATACTTTTAAATGTTATACTGATTCACAATCTGAAAATCCCAATTCCATAGTCAAGAGTGATGAGAAACCAGCTGAAATCATAGCTGACATTCAGAAGAAGGGCAAGCAGCTCTTCCTTTCCATTCAGTTTAATGAGGGGAAGTAGTCTGTTTTTGCCCGAGTGGGCTTGAATAGCAAAGAAAGAGTGTGGGGTAGATATCTCTCCTCTGCAGGGGCCTCTCCTTGGAATGGTCTCCCTTCCCCTCCCAAGATTTAGCTGGATAATGTTCAGTTCTGGAAGCTCCTCAAGACCCTCCTTTTCTCTTCTTCCTTCCCTCTCCCCCTCCCCACTTGTGTATAGGTGCGTTATAAATACCATATCATATCACATCATATCCCCTGCTAATGCCCCCATCTGCTGCTGTGACTGGCTGCCTGGTTTCCCTTTGAGTTTTACAGGGCACCAGGTCCCCCCTGCCCAGTCCACCCCGTTCCTATCAGTTAGCATGTGGATCCTCACCACCTGCACCTCATGCAATCCATGGCACTTGTGCACCTGACCTCAGCTAACTACTTGTCATGCCCATGTGGCGCTGTTACCCCCTCCTCTAGCTTCCCTTTCACTTGCACGCTCATCTCTTGGTCCTGCACTCCCCTTCCCACACTAACACTTTGAATTTCTGCACACCGGCACTCCCCCCTCTCTCCCGCACTTCTTGTTACTGCACTTTCATGATCCGAACATCACAAGGCCTAGTAGGATCATTATGTTATCTTTCTCCCTTGATCCCCACCCTTCTTTTGTCTTCTGGCGCCTTGAAACACTATTTGTTGTATAGGCGCCTTATAAATATCCAATAAACAAACTAATCAATGAATAAACAAATAAAATCTGTGAATGCCTAGTCATTTAAAATGAGAGATACAGATATTAAAGGGAGCTTAGAAATGTAATTCAATAGAGACTAATGCAAGTTGGCAGTACAATTTCATGCCATTGTGATGTCGTCTTTGATCTCCTGGGTGTTATTTTTATCAGTGCATGGCGGTGGCACGAGTTATATTTGCATAGCTTGTCATAACTGGCAAATTTCTTTAGTTATTTGATTTTACCTTGCAACCATGACAGCCCTTTAACAACGTTTTTTCAGTGAATTTCATAGGTTGTTTTAGTGCAACTTAACCATAAAGTCCCTTTAGCAACGTTTTTTCAGTGACTCATAGATTTGCCTTAGTGTAACCTAACCATAACATTCCTTTACCAAAGTCTTTTCACTGAATGTCAATCGTTCTTCTAATTTAAAATGTTTCATGATGTTACTATACTGTAAATAACATATTACTATTTCCTCTTTTAACATATATGAAAGGACTATAAATCCTTTAGCAAGCATATGTATTGCGGTGCATACTGATGTATGTCGTTTTGAGCAGTGCATGCTGGGGATGCAAGTCATGATTGAATTGCCCAGGGCATGAAGCTCGACCATAACCTCAGCTGCATCAAACCACATCCGTTATCCACTGCAACTATCCTTCATTCTGCTCCAGTGTCCATTAACCCCATATTGTGACCAATGGCCAGTACTCATGTTTTGCAGCCATGGCCTGTCTCCACATTCCATGGGGCATGGGCTTCGGCCTTGCTGCAGGACCAATAAGCAAATAAGCATAGACATTGCCCACTGAGCAGGCACCAAAGTGATGTCAATATTTTTTTGTGCATGCATTTTGACACTTTGGAAAAACTAAAACACAGGACAGATTTGCAAAAGCATGTGTTTAGGTCCTTGCTGATGATCCTTGTGCAGTTTTGGCGTAAACCCGTCCAGCACTTCTGGCTGTAGCCACAGCAGAATATTTTGTTACCATTCAGTCTATCCCCATTCTGAAATGTTTACCAAATAGCCAGGCCCTGGTGCCCATGCCCACATTAACCCCATTGCTGATCAATGTTGGCCATGGCCAGTGCCCTGATTGTCCAGGATATAGCAGAATCTGGCCACTGTCCATGGCCATAGGCTATGCCTCAGTCACCAATGTTATATCACTATTTATAATGAAACACAGGACAGATTTACAAAAGCAAGCTTTTTGGGCACTTGCAACAGCTCATATCACAATTTTGCTGCATATCCATCCAGCACTTCAGGATGTAGCTGCAAGCATAATTATTTTTCCCATTCAAGCATACCCCAACAAATGTGCCACTACCCTACAATTTAGCTCCCACATGACATATCCCTTTAAATGTTCCGCAAATATTCAAAGTTGGGTCTTTTTGCACCAAAATTATAAGCAATCTAAAAATGTTGGGACCCCCCCTAATTTTGCCCCATCTTGACAGAATACCACCAGGCTTTGCAAAAACATTTAAAGTTGGGTCTATAATATTTTTGCAAATATGTATGCAGATTCGCCAAACGGCACCAAATTTATAAGCCGTCCAATCTTTTCAGGACCCGCCAATCCAACTTTGCCCCCTCTTGGTGAAGCGGCACCAAACTTTGCAATGCCAACCAATTTTTTTGTCTATATTGGGATTACACAATTTCGTGTAGCATCGTTGAATGGCGCATACGTTACAAGCCATTCAAAAACTGCACTTCACCAACGCAGTAATGCAGAAATATTCATGGATGTCCCTGGTTATTTTTCAAGTTTGCGAACATTACAGCAATTTCCTCGAATATCCGGGATGTTCACAGTCATTGGAGACAAAGAAATACCTGATTTGGGGGGTTTTCTGGACATATCCTATCCCAGCATCATCACCCCTCACCTTCCCAGAGATTGTTTCATTTGTTTGTCAAGTGTAATGTTGTGGTTTTAAGTATTTGTCTAACGCCGTGTCCACAGATTCCAGGCGTAGTTCGCTAATCCAAAATGGCGGCCATTTTAAAGGTTTTGACGCAGCTCACATTTTTAATTTACCAATCAGCAGGCCGTACAATGTTCACAAATGCTACACGCTTCCCCCTGATTTGCTCTGAGATATCCACGGACACTGAATCAAGAACCAAGTCAGTGGACCGAATGGAGATGTCACAACATTTTTGACCAACATTTTGGGCATTTTTTAAAGAATCTACTGAACAGATTACTACCAAATTTGCAGAAGCACACATTCGGGACCAGGCCACTACTTCTCCCATAAAACTTTGTAAAATTCCATCCAGCAGTTTGGGCTGTAGCATCAGGCAAAATTGTGTATGGCTTTCATATCACCCCTTAAAGCCATCACTTACCTCTAATTTTAAAAAAGAACCCTTAAAAAAGAATCCAATATTAAATGCTACATTTTTTCTTTTCAATATAACTATTTTATTTTATGTGTTTAGATTATCTTTTTGAAAATTATTTATTCAAATTATAATATGAATACTTTCCTGCATTTGTTCATTTTTTATGTGTTTCATTTTGAAAATAGCGAGAAATTGAAGTACGTATATGTAGATCTACATGTTATTAATATTAAAATCATATATGTTGTGAACGTGTATGTAAATGTATGAAAGTGTTGTTTTATTTTGAAAATGATTGTGTGTTATAATGTATTTAATTGAAATATATGACTTTCTGTTGTAAATGTGTTCTATTGATATAGTTGTACACAATCAAAATTAATTATATTTGTAAAAATGGAAATTTGATTTTTGTGACAGCCTCCACATAAACTCTTAAAGCGCTCCCTTACTCCAATTTTAATAGGTACCTTTGAAAAAGAGTTCTATTAAAATATCACATTTTATCACATTTTAAATTTAAAAAACTCCAATTATATTGTATGTATCATATTTATTTGGACAAAAAACAATTAAACAGTGCTTCAAGTTATAATATGAATACTTTTATTTACTTGTTCAGTTTATTAAGTTTATTAAGTAAATTGTCAGAAATTGAGGAAGTATGTAAAAGTAGACATACATATTATTAATGATAGATAATATATTTAGTGTTAACTTTAATTTTGTTTTGATTGATTTTGGTAGTTTACAATGTTTCTAATTAAGAAAAAATATTTTAAGTGCCTTTCTAATGTTAATGAATTGTTTTTTGATTTTTTTTTAATTGGTATCACATTTATTTGTGGTTGTCTTTTTTTGGTAGCAGAATGTATAATTATTTATATTTATTTTAAAATATACATATAAATAGCCATTATGTATTAATTTGTATATGCTCATAGTTATTCTAAATAAAATGATTATTGTTGTATAGCAACAGCCCAGATGAATAAATACGCATAAAAATACACATTTAAATTGAAATTGAATAATTTTAATACATATACTATTTCGTTAAAAAAGAACTACATATTTGCATTTTAAAATTATGTTTTCATTGATTGGTAGCTACATTTGTTTCTCTTATTGCAATTATTGTTCCACATTTTAAGCAGCCTAAAAATGAATACGCCTACTCTGGATCAATACATGGTAAATTCAGAAGTGACAAAATCGCCAACTTGATATGGTTTAGGAGCTTTAGAACGTTAATTTCCTTTTTCTACCATTACAGTTATGATATGTTTTCATTTAGTATGTTGGTGTTTAGTTGTACTTACAGTGAACCAGGATTTTTTCATTGAAGCTTGTTTGGTATTTTCATTTTTATAGATGTTTCTAAAATACATCTGTTCATGTTTATTTCACATATGTTCTAACATTGCTGAATTTCTTACAAATTTGTTTTTGAGGGTTACCCCATATTAATTTTGAATTGCAGATCTTGCAAATTACTTCTGTTACACTGTGCAAATCATCTAGTTCAGGAGTTTCAAAGTAGTTCTAATTCGAAGATCTTAATTTTAAAATGGAATAGTTCCAGAGGTAGTTAAATTTTTGGAATGTTGCTTTTCTTTTAGCTAGTAACAGTGCTTGAAATATTTTAACTACTTTCAGTACTAGTACTACTGACATTTAGTTGTGATATTTGTACAGTTGTTGAACTTTCTGATGTATGAGTTAAAGGAGCAGTAGTAATAGTAAATTATATTTTTTGCTTTGTTGGCCTCATTAGTTCTACTTTTTTAAAAAAAAAATACTACTTAAAAGTGTTGAGATGCAGGTGCAATGCACTAATGGTGGAAAAACGTTTTAGGCTGCAGATTGCATTAGCAAAGAGAGATGGCTATTTAGGGCCTGACTCATGGAATTATTTGCATGCTGAAAATAGACTTTGCACACATTTCAGCGTGCAAAACTCCTCTCCCAGATTCATGGATCGGACTTTGCCTGTATTTCCATGACACTGTGCGGGTCTGTTGTGTCTTTGCATGCAGTCGAGTGCTTCGCGCAACACTCCATGCAAAGTGTGGGACAGCCTTACGCAAATAAATAAATCAGGGGCAGCACATGCATATTCCTCATTCTCCCTGCAAAATAACGAAGAATAAGGAATAACATGGGCGTGTTGAGGGACGGGCCATGCAAAGAAATAGCACGCCCAGTCAAGCCTACGAACCCAACCAAATTCATGGATTTCAATTTGCATCATTATGTTGGTAAATGTCACTAGTATCAAGCACTGCCAGCATAAATAGCTAGGTTATGGAGTACTATTGCCCCCATTGATAAGTGGCTGGTCCATTTGAACTACAGGTGTTTCAGCAAACAGAGTCAATACATATGAGAAATTCATTCCCAGAACGATGCCTCAACAGTGTTGTTTATAAACACCCAGTTTACAAGAGTGATAGAGTAGCCTGCTAGGAGTGCAATGTGTTCTCATATGGTAATCACAAGAGGTGATGCCAAATAAATACAGCTGCATGGTCAAACAAACCCTTCAGGAGGGCCAAATTGTCTTGTTTTATGAGAAAGCCCTTGTATGACTAGGCACGATTGACCTCAGTGATGTCATCAGTCATATCATAGGTGATGTACTTTGTGATGTCATCTGTGATGTCATCAGTGGTGCCATCATGAATGTCAACTGTGATGTCATCATTGTGGTCATATTGTGGTTATATCACTAATACTATCATGTATGACTTCGATTACTTATCTGATGGCATCAGACATTAGATCACTCTAAGTACTTGTACATATTTAGACCACTGTTACGTTTCTACATATGTAATTTTAGAATTTTAGAATAGTTCATAACAAAGTACATTGTGAGAATTAGTCAGCAGCACACATACATCATATCATTAAGTGTGGAGCTTACATTTGTAGTAGTTTGGTAAAAGATGTCGTTACGGTTCAAAGTAAAACCGAAAAACCCCTGAAATTTGCCAGTTATGGTAAGCTATGCAACCATAACTCGCGCCACCACCGTGCATTGCTAAGACTAACACCCAGGACATCAAAGATGACATCACAAATGTCATTGATGACATCACTGATGATATCACATGTGTATTTACTTTTTATAAAAACTCTGTACAAGGGATTCTTATTATAATGTTGACAGAAAAAAGTGTTAAGAATCATTGGAATAGATATCTTGAGCTATGTACTGCATTAGACAATGCATTGATATAAATATGATTTGTGATGTCATCATTGATGTCCTGGGTGTTAGTCTTAGCAATGCACGTAGATGCTGAGAGTTATGGTTGCTGAGCTTACCATAATGGGGGAATGTGCAGTGTTTTTTGGTTTCACTGTGAACATCCCTTTAACAAAGTTTTTTTACTGAATGTACATATACATATAGGGCAGGGAACGAAAACAAAGGGGCTGAACATCTGATGTTGTCAGTGATGTCATCAGTTACATTTGAGATGACATCTTTCATGTTCTGGGCATTAGTGTTAGCAGTGCACAGTGGTGATGGCAAGTATGGGGGCTCAGTCTGCCATAACTGGCAAATTTCAGGGGGTTTTCGGTTTTAATTTGAACCATAATGGGGGGGCGAACATGATTTTTTTAGTGAAGTGCACAGGTTTTTCGTAGGGCAACTTAAACATAACGTCCCCTCAACAAAGTTTTTATGTAGTGAATTTTATAGTTTTTGGGAGGGTAACATAACCATAACGTCCCTTCAACAAAGTTTTTTTTTTAACTGAATGTCATAGGTTTTTAGTAGTGTAAATACATCATAACAGTACTTTAAAAAAAATGTTGTACTACATTTATCAGGGACCTAATGGTAACACATAAGCATACTACTGTAAAGGAACATTTGAAGTAACTGCCCACCTTCCGAAGAATTCCACATTATCATATGCTGGCGCAGAGCATGGGGGTGTGTTCGAAAAGTCATACTCACTTCACAATGACACGTTTAACTGGGTGATAGTGCGGAGGTACATTGTATATTCTTGTAGGAACTTGTAACTGGAAAATTTCCGGCGCAGAACTCCACAAGGCAAGTGTGCAACACAATATAAGCAAGAGTGCATACCGACGTATCAGGATCATTAACCCCCATTCCTCCCCAAAGAGTGGGGGATGAATGCCATAAGAAATCAAGATTTTACAGCAGTAACCCGTGCTACCAAGAAAGAGGATTTGTTGTCCCGGCTGAAGAAAACAAATCCTTTTTCTAGATGGCCACCATAGAAAGGGAAGACGGGTGTTGGATAGAAACCCTTCTTCGCTTTCCATTGCAGGCTACAGAAAGCAAAAATGAAACTGTGTGACCGTAAAGGCAGCACCACATTTGTGTTCCTTGAGAAATGTATGGTTATGAGCAAGACCTTTACCAGAAAGGCAGTCCCTGGTGGACATGGCAACCTCAATGCCATGTTTTGTCCCTTCCAGTAATGGCCATTAGCCACTTCCCTGACATTATGGCCACTAACCATACATAGAGGCTACCCCTCAGAGCGGAAGGTGTACCGTTGATTTGTTATGTAAATGACAACACTTGTTAAATATCAAAACACTATCACATGCACAACATAAACCTTTTCGGGTGTTGTCAATGACCTTTACATACATGTGTTGTACATGTAGTAATTTTTTTCTGTAAAAATGTGCTTAGAAAATGCAAAGGAGTAGTCTACTTACGTTTACATAAAATCTCTAACAAACTCTGTGATGGGAAGCGCAATGACGTTAGAAATACTGGAAG
Source organism: Ambystoma mexicanum (assembly GCF_040938575.1). Lineage (NCBI taxonomy): Eukaryota > Metazoa > Chordata > Amphibia > Caudata > Ambystomatidae > Ambystoma > Ambystoma mexicanum. Next base: position 234,057,853 of record NC_090927.1, on the reverse strand, counting down.
CAACACCATTACCACTCACCTTTCGACACATAATTTCGTAAGTGGCACAGGTTGAAAGGTGTGAAGATATGTGTATTGGGAGGGTGTAACCATGTATTATTTTACAAACATTTCTGTGCAGCAAACACTTTCAGTGCACCTTACCTCATTTTCCTGCTTTTGAGAAGATACTAATCATTCTGAACTAATGTTGGTTAATAGGGCATCTGGGTGAAAGAAATTGGTCTGACGGTGACAGAAATTGGCCTGACAGCACTAAAGCATATGAGATGGGCCTGACCCTCCTGTAGCCAAAGCAGGTGGTATGCAGTACCTTTCTCCATAACGTTCCTTGGCAGTTTAAACAAATGCGTCCATATTGACGTACGTGCCGTGATGTAGCACCTACAAAAGAACACATTACGATCTTCAACGTAGCATGCCACATTGTGAAAACAGAGAGTAAATTTGTAAAAAAACACTAACATTTAATAATTAGTACAGTAGTTTTATTTCACAATAAACTGAGCGAAATCATTGCCCTAAGCAATTAGTAAAGTAGTTGTGTTTCACAATGAACTGTGCGAAATGATTGCCCTATTCACATTTCCATACAAGTAGTACGTTTCTGTCTTTGGTCGACAATGTAAATGGTAATGGCCACGTTGGTTTCTTTCACAAACAGAAAGTAAGCGTTGCCGCCACAGTAGACGTTTTCCTCCCATTGATGTGCAAGACGACATCAACCGCTGTGATCTACACCACCAGAAAAGATGGAATGTTACTCCTTATGGCGACAGCAGCGTAAGGACATAGAGGTCCGACAAGGTCATCCCACTGAATTATGACGCACATACAACCGGTAATGAATAGTTGCATTTCACGGTTAAAAACGCCGTCACCCGGCAGCTGTAATCTGTGACAATCACAATAGGGAAGGAAGTATCTGAGGAGAAAAGGGGAAATAAAATTAGTATCAATACGCAACCTCTACACAAAACAAAATTGTAACACATACTTTCATTACTAAATATTAATTTCATTTGGGGAAATGTACTGGCACCCTACAAACAGCGACAATGTGCAATGTCCATAATGGGGAAAAAAAATTCAACTGCACATAAACCTTGTAATTAATTAGTAAAAACTTTTTTTTTCCCCAAAGTAAAAATGTAATGTCAATTCGGTATATATGCGGGAAAAATACACTTACATGATGTGGACCCACTCCATTGCGTTGGCTCAGGTCAGACAGTAGTGTATTTGCAATAGTGCCTCTTCGGGAATTAATATTTCATGGTCGGTGCAAACGTTTTTGAAGCATAACCTTATCAAACGATATGTTTTTCTAACTATTACTCCCTGCATTCTTTCTGCCTTTTCCCTGTACCTCAAGGTTAAAAAACGACTGACCCTTATGGCTGTCGACAAAAATGCTGCCGTATTGAGCTTGTATTTAAAACAGAAAATGAAGTGGCCTTCACTTCGAATGCAAATACATTCTCATTTTGCAACAACATATCAGCGGCTATTCATGAGAACCGCTACTCCCGTTCACGTGCGGAACTGCTGTGTGTACGAAATAGTGCAGGTGGCTGCCTCAGATTCCTGCCAGTCTGACCGCAGTAATTTTGTTTTTGTATTGTAAAATGAACGCAGTAAGTTCATTTCGTACAATGAGTAGCAAGTTTCACTGTACCGTACGACAGTGCTAACAAGAATACTTCAATGTTTCACTTTCTACTACCAAGTCTCATTAACTCTCACCTTTTGAAACAGTGTTCGATAAGTTTAACAAGTCCATTGGTGTCTTCTTCGTTTAGGTATGTTAGCGGCGATGTCCGCATTCAACAGAAAACGAAGTAAACATGGCGGACGTATCGAAAGATTAAGATGCACTTCAAGCTGTGCCACAACCAATCGGTGAAAGCGCAACATGGTCGCAGCCAGCACGCCACGGGAATAGCCATTTAAAATCTTCTCCACGGAGCGAACAGGGAAGGGTGACCGCGGAGCGGACATAGATATCACTAATTTTTAGAGACATACTTTTTGATCGTTTTTAAGGGAACTACTGGATGGATTGTTACAAAATTTACAAAAGTACGCTTTCGTGACCAAGCCCCTGCCACTGCCACAAATTTGGGTGAAATCCATCCAGCGGTTTGGCCTGTAGCCATGTGTAACATTTTCCCCCATTCAGTCTATGGGAAAAAAAGACATTTTGGGACCCCCTATAACTTTGCCCCCCATGGACCAAACATGACCAAACTTTGCAAAAAAATTCAGAGTAGCCCATATACTTTTTTTTTTGTTGCAAAGTTTGGTGCGGATTCGTCCAAGTGCAGTGGAGTTATAAGCCACCCAAAAAGTGCTCTTCCTATGGAAACAGCAACTTAACCATAACTACACAGCCACTTTTGTGGCTGTGTAATATATTTAGTAAAAAAAACTTTGTTAAAGGGACGTTATGGTTATGTTGCACTATTAAAAACCTATGAAATTCAGTAAAAAAAACTTTGTTAAAGGGATTTTATGGTTCCAAGTAAAACAAAAAACCCCCTGAAATTCACCAGTTATGGTAAGCTATGCAACCATGACTTGCGCCACCACCATGTATTGCTAAGACTAACACGCAGGGCAACAAAGATGACATCACAAATGTCATTGATGACATCACTGATGACATCACATGTCTAACTCGCTATTTTTTTCTTTTAGTGATATATCTTAGACAGTAATAGTCAGGAACAAATATATCAAAAAGTACTATATTTGTAGACTTATATTTCAAATGTGTATGTGTCCTTACAATAATTCACTTAGGGTCCACTCACAGCATATGAAATATATACATAAGAAAAATACACACTTAAAAGATAGCAATGCTTTCTGTATATGAGGATAATCAGTAAGGTTATCAACACTTTCTTATTGTTCTGTTGGTTTTTTATTACTGTACTTTCTCTGGATGTGTTCATATTTGTATTTGTACTACTTGTTTAGGGTGCAGTCACATCATGTGATATTTGTACATAGGGAAGGAAGTACTAGGTTTGAAGCAGAGCAATCTTTTCTGTGCATAAAGATAATCAGTTAGGTTGTGAACACTTTCTGCTTCTACTGCTTCTTTTTTGCGTACTTCACTTTCTCTATACATATTTATATTTGTATGTGTTGTTGTGTCATTCTGTTTTGGATGTAGTAATGAAATTATGTAGTCAGGGGTTTTATTAGCTACTTATTACATGTTGCACAGTACAGAAAACTCTAATGAGAAAGCATTTATTATTTCACTATTCAACACAGGAAAATTATAAATATTGCACTTCCATCATGTATGCTGCACACAATCCTCATATTTATACATGACTAGCTTAATATATTCTTAAGAGCTTCATAATAGAATGCTATTTATATCAATGCATTGTCTAATGCACTGAATAGCTCAAGATATCTATTCCAGTGATTGATAACACTTTTTCTCTCAACATTATAATAAAAATCCCTTATGCATAGTTTTTATAAAAAGGAAATACACATGTGATGTCATCGGTGATGTCATCAATGACATTTCTGATGTCATCTTTGATGTCCTGGGTGTTAGTCTTGTGGGATGTTTTAACCCACTAGGCTCTGCCCTGCAACATCACTGTGTGCTGCCGGTGAAAGAATCATCAAAAATGGCCACAAAAGCCCATGCGCGCCAAACCTATGAAAACTGAGCTTTGAAACCAGAAAAGATGGCTGCCAGATCTACTTTGCCTGTTGTCAGTGGTGAAATGGAGACCTCACTCCTGAAACATGTTACTGGGCTGCCCACCAAGTAAAAATGAACACTGCAGGAAGGCAGTGTTTTATTGAAAGAAACCCAGAAATTGCTTTTAAATTCCTTTTTCTTGGTTGCTGAAAATACAAAATACTGGACCAAAACACCACAAAACATCCAATATCTTTGCTGGGTGTTACCCGCCACTTCATTTAAGGAATCATTATGAACACACAATGTCAGGAAAAACATATCATCAAAATATCCACAGTAAAAAGTGTGCTTGCCTGTGAAAATCTGTCAAAATATGGGCGCAATACCAGCGGCCGCCTGTTTGGCAGCTGTCATTAAATGCATCAGAAGCTTAAACTTGTGCAATTGAAATCAAATGTCTAAAAATTAAGAGACTGGAATTACAGTTCTAGTTGCCTGTTTTAAAAATGCAAGTTTATTATCAACAAAGAAAAATGTAACAAGGTGACTTTTAAAGTAAGCCTGATGCAAGCCAAAACTAAAAAGCAACTCCCCCACTGGGCAAGGCACCGCCCTTCTGCTCCCTGGACCAGTAACTCACATTCAGGTGTTGATTAAGAGGGGAGGGGCACTGGGGCTGCTCCTGGGACGGACAATGAACCTTCCTTGGCTGAAAGGATATGCAGATTGCAAAGTGTCAACTGTGGGCTCTGCCAGAAGAAGAGGGCGGATTTTGCTCTTGAGCTACAAGATGGAGGCAGAGACAGACATTTTTGTTGATTCACAATGCACAGAAAGCATATTTCTAAAAAGACTGATAAAGGACCCGTGCAAATTTGTAAAAATTATAGAATTAGTAGCAGTGTTAATGTGATTGTTTTGTGCACATTTTAAGAGGTGCCAGAAATCTGTGCGATGTTCAGGGAAGGCACAGTGAAAATTCTGGTTTTGTAGCAATTGTATTTATCTCAGAAGCATGAAACTTCATATGATTATGCCCAGATATCATGCGCACATATGTACAAAATTGTGGAAAAATCAGATGTTGTGTCCCGGACAAAAAGTGAGAAAATGTGTCAAATCCAGACCCAACATCCCACCGCAATGAGGATTGGAAGAGGGTTTGCTCCACAAAATATGTGATCTATGTATGTTGTTGGTATAAAGATTGTACACATGTAAAGATGTATTATATCAAAAATAGATTTTATGTGCAAAAGGCAAAGGGGAGGATGTTTTGCCTCATAAACTACATCATCATGGTGACACACTGTTTTCTCCTCCAATCAAGGGAGAGAGCACACTTTAGCCAATATACTACCTAGGGGGTGCACCTAGGATAATTCAGCATACCCACCCCTTTATCAAACACATAAATAGAGACAGCTGCGGACCTGGAGAAATACACGGATCAACCCACCATCCCGAATTTGGCGAAGCACTTTGAAGGAGATCCATCCATACTCCTTGTTCAAGACTACAGAAACTTTGCAAGCAGAAAGGCTCAGAGCATAGCTGAACCAATTTCAGCTGGGCCTAACTTCCAGAACCCATCCCTCAACTTAAAGGGGATACCAAAGAAGTAGCCAGGATGTGCTGTAACTGCTTGCCTGCCAAAGAATCATCTTCATAACCAGAAGGGCAGATTAAACCCTGTCTGGTGCCGTGCTGTGCTGTGCAGACCAGAAAGCCATTGCAGATCCAGTCCAGTCGTGCTGTGCAGTGTAGACCAGAGTGCCTTGCTGTCCACTCCTGCCGTGCAGTGTCCAGAGCGCCTTGCTGATCGCTGAACCAGAGCTGTGCGGTGTGCCCAGCAGACTGTCCCAGAAAATATCCCTGACCAGAACCAGAATCCTTGACGGTTCCCTTCAAAACATTGGTAGTGAGTATCCATAGCATAGGATTGTCACTAGCCTATGTACTGTCCATAGTCATCCCTATCCAAATCCAATCTCTATTATATCCAGAACTGTATTGCTTGAAATCCTTTTTGTCTTGCATGAACTCTCTCTTATCCTATGGTCCTTCTGTAATAATATTCTTAAAATTATGTTTGTGCTGATATATTTCATCTGAGGAAGGCAAGCGTCTCAGTGGGCAAAAACCTGATCAGAGACGTCCTGGTCTGGTGGTTGGGCTGTCGTGTAGTTTGTTTCTTCATAGTCCATCCCTAGTGTAAAGAAATCTTGTTTGTATTTCAAAGGCACATCCTTGTTTTACATTTTGCCTCAATCTAAAAAAAAACGACCTCCATGAATACATAACGTCCATAACTTCTTGATATTTCATGCTAGAAACGAAATTTAAGTGTCTACTTGTAGCCAACAGCCTAAGCTTTCTAAAGAACCCATCGCAACTCCTTATAGTTTTTCTGCAATCGCGCTTACCACGCGAGGAATAGTTTGCCGCACATTTTTCATTTGGCTAAAATCTATAACGTGTAAAATAGCTTTTCATTGCACCCGACCTCAAAATTAAGTTTTCAACGTGCTTATTACTCTCAAATCATTGCTTGTGTGTGTCTGAAACCAGATAAAGTGGCGCCCATTAGAATTAAACCCTTTCAGTGAATTAAAACATTTTTAGTGTTTTACCCCATTCATTCTAAGCCAAGTTTAAAACCATTTTGACAAGTTTGCCAATCAATTCTGTTTTTCTCTGGTGTTTGCTGGGGAAAATTGGGATTGATACTTTTGCTTGAATTCTGCATTCCTGAAACCTGTTCTCTCTCTTTCTGTCTCTTTATATTGCATATTGGGGGGATTGAGGGGTGTGCAGGGGGAAATATTAACCACATTGGCATTTGATTGAACAAGCCCACAAAGTATTTTTCTTTGCATTGTTTTTCCCATCATTACTCCATATGATTAAAGAGATTGTTTAGTGTGACATGACCCCATTGGTGATCATTGTATAACCATTAAAATAGTGTGATATATATTGTGAAATACATAAATAAATTTCATAACTTTGCAAACCAGCCTGCTTCCTGGTTCAGTGTGACCGGGGGGGATTCCAAGAGAGGGGCGTGATATAAGTGGTACATCATTCAGAAATAAAAGAACTTATAGACACAAATAATTAATTAAGGGTTTCAGCTGTGCATCACACGCTAGGCATTGACTTAGGTGAAGTGCCGGGTTAAAATCACTTACAAGATTGAGGGCTTGTGCCGGGATTTCCAAATTAGACATACCAATTGTGACAGTCTAATACAGTGTGCTAACTAACGGGGTACATAAACCCTGTTGGGCTACCACACTGTGTTGAACTGTAAAAAGCACCCCTCAATAGAAACACTATAAGGAAAATAAAATAACTCCTGTAAATCAGAAAGGAAATTCATATTTCCAGAATGGCGACCTTGGTAGAAATCAATATGGCAAAAGAACACCTACTGCACAAAATATTTGTCAGGGGTGAATGGACAGAGCAGGATCAGAATATGTGGTTGCAGGAAATCAAGGAACAGGCCAGTGCAACCGTGTTAAATAAATGGTAATATCAGGGTCAATTACATATGGCACTGAGTGAACTGAATATGGCCCCTAGGGTAAAAGAAGAGCAAAGTAAGATTGCCAAAATAGCGGCATATCTGTACCTCCACATTGGAGCAATACAGGACAAATATGCCGAAAAACTAGATCTGGCAAACAAGCAACTACAATAGTTCGAAAAAGCACAAACTTATCTGGACTCTGCAGAGCAAAGGCTACAAAAGAGCCATGAATCAGAAAATGAAACCAGACAATACCTGATAAAAATAAAAGAAGATATGGATATCCTGCAGCAGGAGAAGGTAGATCAGGATACCAAAGTGCTGGCCATGAAGAAGGAGTGCCAAGAAAGTTTGGACTCTCTACTACAGAGCCAGAAAAAGCTGGAAGAGCAAATAAATTTTAACTGGGCATGCGCAGAGCAGGTAGTCACCCTGCAAAACTGCCTAGACCAAGAAAAAGAAGAAAATAATAAATTAATTCTCAAAGACCTGGACACCCAGACATAATTCGATGAGGAGCGCTAGAAAGTGGGTGCACTCCAAAAACAAAGAGACGACTTGGCTGCACAGAGAGGTACCCTTATTCAGGAAAGGGACACCTTTGGGCAGGAGGCCAGTTATTTAAAAGATAAAATGGAAGAAAATCACCTGGCCCTGCAGGGACTGTGTGAGCTCCAAAAAGATTAGACAAAACTGTTAGAGCACTCCAGGAGGATGGAAGATGCTCTGGCAAAGAGTGACCAGGCCAGTAAGGACAGGACTCAGGAGGTAACCCTCCTGCAGCAAAGATTGGTTCAGTACTCTAAAATGACACAGGAAGCACAGAGAGACAATGAGGCTCTCTGTGAGAAAAATGACAGTCTCCACAGACAGGTAGCTATGCAAGAACAACTGATAGAGACTAGCAAGGCATTGATAGAGGAACAAAAAGGTCAGGTTCTTGCATGGCAACAGGGAGCAGGCGCTGAGAGAGATGAGGTCTGCTGGGAAATGGAAACACCTGAACATAACCTCAGGAACCCTAGTACCAGAGGCTTTCATCTCTTCAACCCCATGGACTCTGCCACCCCCATGTCCACTGGCGCACAGAAGCCAAGGGCCACAGGGATGGCAGACTTCAATCCAATGAGGAATATGGGGCTCATAGATCAGTAATTCCCAGGAATGGATGGGTGGTCATCTGGGTATGGGTTCCCAAGTGCTAGGGCCATATTCTCTGATCAGGGAGACTCCAATAAGGGGAGGGTCAGAGAAATTCATCCCCAAAAATACCATTTAACAAGGGACCAGATGGTAAAATTTAGTGGGGGACTACATGAGAGTAGGCCGACTAAGGGCATCCTGAAAACCTCTGCCCAGCTAGGACAGTGGGGGAGGGTACTCAGCATATCTTGGGAGCAAGGATGAATCAGAAGACTCCTCTGAGCACCCCAGAACTCAGGAAACTAGGCCCCCACATTCTGCCAGTCATTTCTAAGCTCGCAGAATCCGGGAGAGCGTAGAAGACCAGACAGGCACCTCTGTCAGCAGTGCCTCTGTCAGAGGATGAGTGCACCAGGGTCACCCGAACCAACAAAGCCACCAAGGTCAAGAGTGCCTTGCTCAAGGATCCCCTAAAACAAATCAAAGCAATTAGGAGCGTCATCATGCCCTATCATAAGAATGCAAAGTATTCGGTTTGGGAGCACCTTGAGCTCTTTGAACAAATGATGGAGACTTTCCATTTGAAGGACAGCCAAAGTTGTATTTAATATGTAAAGTGGACCTTCTCTCCCAAGTACTCCAGCTTCTTTGCGGGGCTGGTGGATCAGAATCAATCCAGATGGTCCACCTATAGGGCGGCCATCTTGAAACCTTTTTCTGTGCACAGGAATCCTCAGGAGGCTCGCAAGGCAGCCTATAACTTGCAATGTGGGGAAGATCAGGCCCAACAAGAATTTGTTCAAGAATTAAAACGTGCCTTTGCCCAGACCACTAGAAGGGTGCGCACTGACAGCAAAGAGTTTGTAAATAATTTCTTCCATGCTCTCCCCACGTACATCATGACCCAGCTAGTGAGATACTTTCACAAGAAAAGATCACTAGAGTTTGTTTGTTTGTTTGTTTATTTTATTTGTATGGCGCTCCAAACCCAGAGGTAGAAGGGCACTTAAGAATTTGGTTACAGCGTTAAGAAGTATCTTAGTGTTGCATACTTCGTACAAGTTTATAATATATACATATATATATACAGTGATCAGTAAACAAGAGCAAATGCAGTACGTACAATATACAGTTTTCAATATAAATACAGTGACTAAGCCAGTTACCGCACGGGTCTGGTGTTAATGGCGTTATTCTTTGTTTAGAAGCCAGCTGATGACCTGCTTCCTAAAGATCTGGAAGGATTCGACAGTTTTGATGTTGAGCGGTAGGGAGTTCCGGAGTTGGGGGGCAAGCACTGTGAAGCTTACCCCTCCAGCTCTTTTTAGGTGGAACCTGGGCACTGATAAGCAAAGAGTGTTGGAGGATCTGGTGGATCTGGTGGCAGGTTTCAGGGTGAATTTATTAGCTAGATATGGTGGTGCTAGGTGATTATGGGATTTGTACGTGAGGCAGATGGTTTTTAGATCAATTTTTTGGCGTATGGATAGCCATTTGCAGGCTTTCCTAGTAGCAGAGATATGCTCTTGTCTGGGAATGTTGAGGGCTGCGCGCAAGGCGTTGTTTTATATTACCTGCAGCTTGTTGAGTATGGATTGATTAGCACCAAGGTACAGGCTGTTACAGTAATCGAGTTTGGATTGTATTAGGGCCCTGGCAAGGGTGAGGCAGCTGTTGGGTGATAAGAAAGGTCTGCTGGCCCTAATGAGCTTGCCGGCATAGGCAGCGGCGGAGGCGGTCATATTGGTGTGTTTGCTAAGGTTGGTGTTGGCATCTAGATAGAAAACAAGGGTTTTTACGCTTTTGCCTATGGGGATGGCATGGCCATCGATGGTGATGTTGTTATAGCTAGGGTTGAGTTTAGTTAGAGTGTTGGGGGAGCCGACGATTAGGAGCTCTGTCTTCTCATCATTCAGGCAGAGGCCATGGGAGGCCTTCCATGCCTGAATGATGGAGAATATTTTGTTGATCCGGGCGGTGTCCTCTTGGTAAATACCAGAGATGGTGAGGAGTATCTGGGTGTCATCTGCGTAGTTTGTGTAGGTGACACCCAGATGGTCCAGTTGGTCAAATAGAGGCTTTGTAAATATGTTGTACAAAGTGGGGGATACACAGGATCCTTGTGGGACCCCGCATGTGATGGGGGTGGGGTTTGCTGCAGCTGTAGTGGAAAAGACTCGCATGGTTCTTTTTGCCAGGAAGGATTGTATCCATGTGATGGCAGGGGAGGAGAAGTGGGCTGCAGTGGCAAGGTGATTACAGAGGACTTTGTGGCTGACCAGGTCAAAGGCCGCTGAGAGGTCTAGTAGGAGTAGGATTGCGGCATTGCCTTTGTCTTTAATTTCATCAATCTGGCTTTTGAGATCAACATGGGCGGTTTCAGTTCTGTGTTGAGTTCTGAAGTCAGATTGACGTATTCCTAGCAGTTGGTTGGATTCCAGGTATACCTGAATTTGGATGTAGGCAACTCTGTCCAGGATTTTCAGTAGGAAGAAGACTGTGGTGATGGGCCTGTAGTTGGTGGGTATGGCCAGGTTGAGGGATTGTTTTTTCAGGAGTGGGAGAACCCATGATTGTTTTAAGTTGCTGGGGATAGAGTTATTGGTGAAGGATAGGTTGATGAGTTTGGTAATGAAGGTGGAGAGCTCTCTGGCTGCATCTTTTATGATCTGTGCCGGGCAGCTGTCTCCTTTACAGTTAGATGGTTTTAGGGAGGTGATGATTTTTTGAACTTCAGGGATGGTGACTTTCTTAAACGAGAAGCCTGCGCTAGTGTTGTTAGGTGTGGGTAGGCTAAGGTTGGTGACCTTATTGTTGAAGAGTTGTTGCTGTTTGTCTTCAATTTTAGTTTGGAGTCCTAAAATTTTATTGTTGAGGGCGTTCTGGATGTTGGTGCACCAGGATTTGTCTTTCAGGCAGGTTTCTTTAGGTGAAATAGGGTTTTCTAGTTCCTTCAGAATTTTAAATAGTTCTTTAGTGGAGGATCCTGCCTGAGTGATCCTGGTGTTGTAAGCATCTTTTTTGGTCTGGATTATCTCACTTTTGTAAAGTGAGGATAAGTTAGTGAGGTTGGATTTGTTTTCCGCGGTGGGGTTAGTCTTCCAGGTGTGATGAGCCTTAGCTTTCTCTTTCCTGAGTATTTTGAGCTCAGGGGTGTACCACGAGTTCAGATGAGCTTTGGGTTTAACTTTGCGTATTTTTAAAGGGACAACGGTGTCCATTGCTCTAGCCATGGAATTATTGAAGGTGTCAATCAGCAGGTTTAGGTCAGCGTTGGCTGGGAGAGCATTGAGGGTAGGTAAGACCAGTGGTAGTAGGGCTTCAGCAGTATGTTGTGTTTATTCCTGGTGGGACATGCTGGTGCCATGGGGTGCTTATTGGGCAGTGCCTGATTGGTGTTGACCTCAAGAGGGATCATGTGGTGATCGGTCCATGCCAGAGGTTGGGGGTCTTTGCAAGTTGTATTGCAATTGTGAGTTGCTACCCAATCAAGGGTTCTGCCTTTTTGGTGGGTAGGGAGTACAACGAGTTAAGTAAAACCATGATCGGTTAGGACATTGGCTAGGGATGCAGCATGTGAATCGTTCGGGTCTTGGTAGCCGAGATTGAAGTCTCCGAGGATCATGATTTGTGCTGATTGGGTGATTTGTGCTGAGTGGGTCAGTGAACAAGCCACGTGCATTTATGAGGTACAAAAGCCGTTGGAAAACAAAAATAGTCCAAAAAGCCCCAAAACAACCAACACCCCTGCTGCTGCTAAGGTGGTGGAGGTGAAGGTTGCCCCCATTTTAGATTTAGAGATGAGGGCCTAAAAACCTGCCTGCACAGAATCAGAACAACCCCAAACCCAGAAGGCCATTGGGCCAATCACAAACAGGGAACCAGGGAGGCAAGCCCACAAATGGATCCCCTAACTCTCCTGACTACATCAGCCTGCGCTACAAGGGGAATAGACCCATCCTGGGTTATGTGTGGACTCCTCCAGCCCAAGGGGAGGATCCAGCCAGACAGCAGTTAACCCAGGGAACTTCCCTCCTCACTTCCCCCCGGAGGGCAGTAATCCCCCAAATACCAAACAGAATTTCTTCCCAAGGTACCCACAAAATTTCAACCCCCAAAACAATCCATCCTTCTTTCACCAATTTCCTGAGCCCAGACAAACCAACCCGGGAGAGGGGAGGCCAAGGGTGGAGGGGTACCCAAACTTTCCTAACCTGGGTTATTTTGGGAGAAGGGATAACTAACCTTCCCGGGATCAGCCCAGGGGAGCCAGGAGGACCCCGTACCAGCCAGAGCGGGTGTCGCAACTAGAGCGCCAGGTCCTAAACATGGCACAGGATCGGGGTCGCATGCTGAGGGCGCAACAGAACCCTCAGATGAGCATGGTGGCGCAGAATGCCTCAAACCCAGGACCTGGTACTCCAGAGCAATGACGGGGGAAGAACCCCGACAACCCACCAGTTCCCAGGTGTGAAAACATAAAAATAATATGAGGATGGGAAGCCCAAAAAGAAACACACCAACACAGGTTACAAAGAACACACAAGTGCTTTATTTAAAAGCTACAACAGTTACCAAAGTCAATTGACAAACGGATAGCTATTCGGCTCTCAGAGTAACGTAACAAACTTCAACAAAGGTTCCATGCATTAGTAAGAGAGACCGTACATTGGAATACTTGGGCTTTTTATATTCTTTATCCAGCCCTTGGCCAACCCCCTCGCGGGTCAACCATTCTAGGGATCAGGCCTATGGGTTCCTAGCCAGGTCAATCCTATAATATATGCATTTTGATTAGTTTTGCTGATATAGTTGTACATTTACACATAGGTCAGCAATAGGACAAGGTCTCAGTTTGCGACCCCGACAAGTGGCCTGCAGGCATATTAATTATTCGTGTGTACGGAGGTCACAGCGGCCAGAATTTTACTTAGAATGTCATTCGGCCTCCATTTTGATGTTCAGGGTGACTTCCATATTACAAGAGAACCTAAATGGCGGCTTAATCCAAGATGGCGACTTACATTACTTTCTCTAAGGTCAAGACCTTGCGGCGGAGTTTGTTCGCATATGATGTTTTAGACAACTTGGCGTAGGCCAATACATATACAATTGCTGCAATAGGAGGCATAATATTGTTTCAATTCCGACACAGGGAGGAGGCACAAAGGCGAGGGGGGTGTACAGCCTTGGAGGAAGCTTCCTTTCCCACTTGTAAAAAGCCCCTGGAAACCCAGGAACCGGAACAAAAATCTCCTGCCCCTGAAAGTCTGCAACCCAAGGAGCAGAGGGGGGTAGGAGAAATAAAGAGCCCAAAAAGACCCATTTTGAGGAGGAGGTACAAATCTTCCAGTTTATAGGAGAGGGATCTTCAGAGGATCCTGGGAAAATAATCTTCTCCTTCAGAGATGGGGGAACTCCTCCCAAAGAAAAATGAGTCCCAAAGGATCCAAATCCAGACTGGGTAGATGTGGGGACTGAGTTAGCACCGCCCATCATCAAACGCCAGAATCATCAACATGAAAATCCCCTGGTTCAAACCCATCCGGGTGACTGCCTCCAAAAACAGGGGGCAGCCCAGAACCAGAACCAGGGGAACACAAACCTTCTCCCATATCTAGCTGTCACCTTTTTCTTTCAGATTTCCAAGACTCCAAACAGAATCCTGCCCAAATCACCTTCCTGTCAGTGTCCAAAGCCAAGAAACTAACCCACCAGTTGTCCAAAAATGTACATTATCTTTGCCCCTTGAGGAAAAGGAGGGAAGATTCTATGTCCCGGTCCAAAGACAGGGGCAGTGTACAATTTTGGCACTGGCGGACACTGGATCCCAAGATACCCTTCTGTCAAAAAGGGCCTTTGACCAACTGATTTCGGGAAGGGGGAGAAATACCAAATTCCCCTCATTCCTCTTGCTGAACAACTTCAGAACTTTGACGGGAAGGAAATTCCCCTCGAGGGGACTGCAGAGTTGGAGATTAAAATTGGGCAACACAAGGTGAAGCACCCGGTCATTGTTGTGACTCCAGAGGGCACACCTTGTTACTAGGGAATGACATCCTGCGTAGATTGTCACCCCTCAATGATTGTGCAAACAAGGTCCTCTGGACCCAGACTAACCAACCAATAAAATTGAAAGAGAGTGTCAACCATCTTAGTTTAAATGGCACATGCCACATGGTTGGACAAAAACCTGACCAAATAGAATTTCACTTCCAGAATAATCAAATCCCAGATGTGACAGTAATTGCAGTAGGACAACAAACTGGTGAGGGTGAGTCCTCTCTATTTCTGAAAATCAACCTTCCTTCCAGTCTAGGGTGGCACTCTACACTAGAAGGAAACACTCTGAAATTCTGTACAAATTCACAATCAGAAATTCCCACTCCTATTGTCCAGAAAGATGAAAAATCAGCTCAAAGCCTGTCTGATATTCAGAAACGTGAAGAGCAGTTGTTCATCCCTTTTCAGTTAAATAAAGGGAAGGACTCTGTTCTCGCCCAAGTCTGTGTGAACAACGGTAAGAGCTTCATCAGCGAAGCCATGTTCCACAAACTCCCAAAATTGATAGACAAATGGGAAATGCATCTGGAAACACCCAATTCCGAACATCTCCTGCCAAGCAGGTGTATGCTCAATATTTCCATAGGCAACAAGAGCATAGTTCATAATTGTTGGGAAGTGCGAGATGTCCCTGCCGCATTTTACTTAGGCAGTGACATTCTGAATTGCTTTGCCATTAGTTTGGACCTAATAAACTTCAAAACTTTGTCCCGATTAGCGGGTAATCCCATGGGCTTTGATGACCCAGAGAAAGCATTTAGGTCAGCTCAATTGCTGCCTTATGCAGTTGAAATTCAGATTGGAGAGGAAGTCACCATTCCAGAAAGGACCCGACAGTTCTCCCTGGAAGTTAAAGTTAAAAGAGGACAGAAACTGGAAAACCCTGATGCTTATGTTCATCTTAATGCTCATTTCCAACAGCAAGGGTTGGGGTAAACCCAACACCACTAGTCAACATAGAACATGACACCATTCCAAAAGAGGTGGATAACAGCGACTTAAAGAGTATCACTCTAGCCGCAGCCACCATTTTTTGAATGGCGGTTGATGACCGACATTTTTCCATAGATTTAGGTAATGAACTGTTAGGACCAATCCCCAAGGACTGTTTTGACAGTGATAGCGACGATGACATAACACCAGACAGGATCATCACCCGGCATGGGGGGAATTTCCTGGTGTACACTTCCTGCCCTTATGGTAAGGAAGATGTGACCTGTGACTTCAGGGGGGATGAGGTGATTTTCCAAGTCCGCGAGGACTGCCTTCTCTACCTGAAGCCACCAGTCCAAATCAGTACTTTGACCAGGGACTTCTCCACCCAGCTGGAGGAGGCCACTGAGATAGCAAAACCGGAAGTCTTTCCAGGCTTCAGGCAGATGGTGAAGAGAGAGTCAACCTAGCTGAGGCCTGTGAGACTCTGGAGCAAAAGCAAAAATTGAAACAGGTTTCCTTAGACTTTCAAGATCTCTTTGAGGTGGACTACAATGACTGTGCTCACACCGACATCCACACAACAACAATTTCCACGGACGATGGCATGACTCCAGTGTTTGTGAAGCAATATCGCTTGCCTCTCGCATCAATGGAGTCCCTTACTGAAATAATTAAGAACCTTGACTCCTGTGGGATAATTCGTCCAGTCCACAGCACCTTCAATAATCGGGTGCTAGGGATTTTGAAGCCAAATGGCCAGTGGACACTCTGCGCCGACCTTAGGGAGCTCAACAAATGGGTCCATACTTCCCGATGGCCTCTTCCCTACATTGACCAAGGGCTGGCCCAGATCCAGGGGTCACAGGTATTCACTGCAATAGACCTGTCCAATGGGTACTGGACTGTACCTGTCAGTAGGGAGGACCAATACAAGCTGGCTTTCACCTTCGGGGGCAGCAGTACACATGGACCCAGACTCCCTTCGGAAACATCAACTCCAGCAATGAATTTAACATTTTTCTACACAAGTTCATGCCCGACTTGGGTGAAAGGGGTAACCTGGCCTATGCAGATGATGTTTTAGTCAAAAGCTCAACTATGGAGCAACACATAGCGGAGATCCGTTATGTTCTGCCAGCGTTGGCGGCAGGAGCATAATTCTCCTTTGAAAAGGCATAGTGGTGCAGAACCCATGTCAATTTCTTGGGGCATGAGATTACTCCTCAGGGTCTCTGTCCCCAGGAAAAGAAAGTGGAAGCACTCCAGAAATTAAAAGACCCCACAACTCCACGGGAACTAAAGAGTCTCCTTGGATTGACTAATTACAGCAGAAAGTTCATTGAGGATTACGCAGAGATCACAAGACCACTGATCCATCTTTTGAAGGGTGGGGTCAACTGTGTGTGGAGTCCAGAACAAGCGAGGCAGTAAGTCAACTCAAAAGAGGCCTCTCACAAGCACCTTGCCTAGCTTACCGTGTCAGAAACACAGAGTTCTTCTTGGAGACAGGGTTCTCAAATACATGTTTGACTGCAGTATTATACCAAAAGAATGACAATGTCAAAAAAGTAATCTTCTATGTGTGTAAAACTTTATCCTCTGTGGAGGAAAAATTGAACGATTGTGAGAAGGCACTCCTGGCAACGGTGTGGGCATTGAAGAATTACCGCCCGTTTATCAAGGGGGAACATATCATAGTGGAGACTTCACACCAGCCTCTGCAATATCTCCAAAGTGACAGAATCTGGCCCGGAAATGTGAGTAATTCCTGAAGTACTTCCTGGAACCTGTCAATGCAAGGATTTTCTGTGGAGGTCAGATATGGCCAAAACAAGAAGAGTCCCCTTGCGCAAGGTCTGGCTGACTTGCATGATTGTGCCAGAGAAAACTGTCTTGAGGACGAAAGTCTTGAAATCCAGCACAACATGGAGGCATACCTAATTCCCCACAAAAAGTCTTTGAAGAAGACAGGTGTGAGGGAATGCCCATTGTCTATGTGGATGTTACGCTCACCTGGTATCCACGGGGACGCCACCCAGCCCTGGTTGTGTGATTTGCACTCTCGAACCCTCTCCTGATCCCTTGGTAAGGCCTCTGGTTAAAGATGGGTCTTAATATTGTAGAAGGTGGATTCTCCATCCTGCTCCTCGTGGCAGGGGTGCATAGATGTGGGGGGTGATCAGCAACCAAGTTACTTCACTGGTGCAAGCCCCCCCTGTGGGAATCCAGGCCTGCTGCGACTCCGTAGGTTTGCTGCTTTACAGTCTTTATATGCAGTTCTTACGTTCCTCTGAGTTCGAATAATAATGTCTTGCTTCTTTCCTTTTAGGTATGGAAAGGTATTTTGGAGTTGTCATGCAGTTTGAAGATGAGCATGGGCCGATAGGCGAAAGCGCGGTGTGCGCGATGATGTCCGGTGAGTAATGCGTGATGCGCAGCGCTGTTTCGCTTTTATATTGCTAACCTGTGTCTTTTCTCTACTTGCAGGTTTTGATGTTCCTCACCAAGTGTAATGTTCCAGCAATGATACTGACCAGGAGATGACTGCCCAGGTAAGCATTGTGTGGCTTTCTTCATTCGGAAGGAAACGTGGTAAACGCTTACTAATGCTGTCTTTCTTTCTCCTCTTTCCAGGTTATGGTTTCCCAGGATGCATGTAGTGCCGGATGATGGAGTTCGTACCTTCAGGTGAGTGTAACTGAAGTCGGCGATGGATTGAAGACAGGATACTGTTCTAGGAAAGTTTCATAGTGTTCTTTCTCTCTCTGCAGGTCCTTGGTTTCAGGTAAGCTGGCATCAAAGAACTGGACATGGTAAGCATTACGCTGACCACAGCAGAATAACACAATTCATGTTCTGCTGTTTGGGTGTGGTTTAAATAGTCTCAGGTAAAGTAGTCCAGGTAAAATAGTCCCAGGCCTGCCACACCCAAAGTAGTCCAGGTAAAGTAGTCCCAGACCTGCCACACCCAAAAAGACTAGACCACATAGCTCAGTTCCTGGTAACTGAGCTATGAGTGTGCCTCCATGTTGGCTGAACCCCCCCCAAGTTACATAGTCCCAAGTAAATAGTCCCATTCTAATGTTGGTCTTCATGATGTTTATGAGCCTGGCGCCAAAGGCCCAGTACTGGCTCCAAGAGAGTCTTGGATGAGGTTTTAAGGCCTTTGACCTGGGTCCAACTGGAAGGCTGGCTTGCCAGTGAGGGCCATAGGCAAGGGCCATGACAGTGGATGGATGCTCTTACCATGTTGACAACAATGGGGAAAAAGAACTTGTGGCCGGTGTAGGGAATGCCTGGGTGAATGATGCCCCAGAACCCTCCGCTGGGTACAAAATCGGTCCACGAAGTGGTTAAGTGGCAGAGTTGATGGTTGTGCACCAACTCCACAAACTGGTCATAATCACAGATTCGGATTATGTACGGAACGGGTTAGTGGAGCATCTGGTTAACTGGAAAACCAGGGGCATGCTATGTGCTAATAACAAACCATTGAAACATGGGAAATTAATACAGAATATTGATGATCTGGTCACCTCGAATGGGATGACCATCTACTGGAAAAAGATCAAGGGTCATTCTAAAATAGAGGGACCAGACAAAACTGGAAATGACCTAGCTGATCAGCTGGCCAAAACCGGAGCCATCCAAGGGGATCTACTTGAGATCGAGTCTTTGTTGGGGGAAATCCAGGTCACTGCTATCACTAGGTCCTAGACAAATGCTCACAATGAACTCTCAACTGCACAATGGAGTAAGGAGACCCCAGATGCGGGATCCAATAATTGGTACGTTTTATCAACATATTGAGGACCCTGAGAACTTTCCCCTGATGGATACCGATTACATAGGGAAGGAGGACCTCAGAGTGTTGATGAAATGTCCAGAAATGTTCCGAATCCAAGACGGTTTTTGGTGAGGAGATTCCTAGCTGGCCATGATCAGTGGGTGCTCCCTACCTCATTCCGAAGCCTAATGCTAAGTCATGCCCATGATGCGGTCACAGCCGGTCATCGGGGGTCAAGTCAGACCGAGGTAGCCACTTCACTAGCGAAGTGATGACAAAGATGTGGGAGATACTTGGGGTCAAAAGGAAACTACACATTGCCTACCAGCCAGCCTCCAGTGGTAGAGTTGAGAGATACAACAAGGCAACAGTGAGCAAATTAAAAAAGTTTGTGGCAGATTCTGGGCCAAGTTGGGACAGTCGATTACCTCTTGTCCTGATGGCCATCAGATCTACCCCTTCATCTGCAACAAAAATGTCACCGTTTGAGCTCATGACTGGGTGAAAAATGGTGCTTCCCCAGCATCTGCTCTACAGAACCCAAGAGCAGACTTTGATAAATGCCTCCACAACTCATGAGTACGTTGAAAATCTGAGAAACACCTTCAACATGCTTTTGCCTATGCTCAGCAAAATCTAGAAAGATCTGCAGACAGTATGAAGACCCACTATGACCTAAAGACTACTAGAAAAGAATACCAGTAGGAGACAGGGTCTACTTGTACAATTTCCAAAGGAACCTGGCCAAACAGCGCAAATTTCTTCCTAGCTGGCGGGGACCTTTAGAAATTGGAGACAAAATCTCACCAGTCACCTACAAAATCCGTATCCCCAAAGGCAGTTTGGCAGAGGGGGAAGATAAGTGGGTCCACATCAACCAATTGAAGTGTTGCCATCCTAGGTACACTCTGCAGCAACTAGAGGATTCATCTGAAAACCCAGAGGGGGACCTTACAGACCCCTAGAATTCCAACTATAAAACTATTCCATCTGTTATAATTAGGAATTATTGCAAACAGAAAAGATTGTCATATGTCAAATGTATGTGTCTTCCCCACTACATGAATAGTGGTGGGGAAATGTCTACAAATATGCTCTGTTCTGTCATCCTAGAATTTGAAACCATGGATCCTAAGCACTGAGGAGAACCACTCAGGGACCAAAAGGGACCAACATCAACACTACCCAAAAACTCAGGGTGTATTTTAGATTGTTCTATCATGCTATATAAACACTGAAAAAGTTAAAAAAGCAGCACATAAACACATTATGGATAATAATAAATAAGAAATTGAACCAATATATGTAACACATCAACCATCCATTTAAATACCATATGTACTAAAATGGAAAATACCACAACAAAAAAGATATGCCTCCAGCATAATTACCTGACAGAAACTGTACAGCTAAGAGCAACAGCAGACCTACACAACAGTAAGAACACAATTTACCAGAAACGAGTAAGTAAACTTCATTTTTCTTATATATTTCTAAACTTTCAGTATTTGGTACAGTAAAAGTAATATATATTTTTTTTTACACTCAAATGTCCAGTACTTTGGAATAGAGTGAGGAAAATTTCCCATGTGAGGAAATGTCTGAAGACAGTGATACTAATTGTAGACACTTCTCTATATAAGCAGATTAATAACCATTACTTTATGTGTACATATAGATTTTTTCTAACAGGCCATACAAACATTGAAAATAATACACCAAAAGAGACATTAGAAAATACTCTGCAGCACATGGAACAAAAAATGGACATGCTTATGGAAAATGTCAATCTTTTGAAACGTTTTGTGGAGGCCCACATAAAAAAAACAATTAAATATCATTGTCCCACATGCACCTGTTCCCCCTCTACATGTCCCAGTCAACTATCCCCAAAACTTCAACACCAAGAAAAACTTTTTGATGAGACATCATCCCTTCATCCCCTCCCATCCATTCTCTCCAAACCCCTAATTTCCCTATGTTTGTCAGTTTCTGCTTCCCTGTCTCTTTCATACATTTTATATCTGTATATAATAAAAAAATAATATGTGTGTTTTAATTTAGTCCTTTGTGTCTTATTTTTATTTTTTTTAAAGTAGTTGGGGTGTCTGCGGACAACGCGGGTGTCCGGAATGTCCGTAATTAACCAAAATGGGGGTGCCCTGAGGACACTACACTTGTCCGTACTGTCCGCAGGCAAGATGAAACTGTTCTTAGAACACACTAGGTGTTCGGAATGTCTGCATTTAACCAAAATGGAGGTACCTGTCTGCACTGTCTGCAAGCAAAATAGAACTGTTCTTAGAACACTTTTGGTGCCCAGAATGTCCGCAATTAACCAAAATGTAGGTGTCCAAGGACACAATACCTGTCCGTACTGTCCGCAATCAAGATGGAACTGATCTTAGAACACTTTCGGTGTCCGGAATGTCTGCAAGTAACCAAAATGGAGGTGTCCTAAGGACACTTTACCTGTCCGTACTGTCCGCAAGCAACATTGAACTGTTCTTAGAACACAATCAGTGTCCGGAGTGTCCATAATTAACCAAAATGGAGGTGTCCTAAGGACACTATATCTGTCTGTAGAGTCTGCAAGCAACAGGAACTGTTCTTAGAACACATTGGGTGTCCGAAATGTTTGCAATTAACCCAAAATGGAGGTATCCTAAGGACACTATACCTGTACGTACTGTCTGTAGAACATCTACACACATGCGCACCACACCCATACATCCTATGAACATCGCGCCTGTCCGTAACTGTCCATGTTACTCGTGTCGCACTTTTAATTAGTTTGAGGACCCGAATACTGTCCGTAGAACATCCGCGCGCATGTGCACGACCGTTCATGTGCATTTGGTGTCCTGCGCAAACCGGTTCCCTTCGTGGACGTGTTCGCGGCGTCATCATGTGACCGCACCCACGCTGAGTGCATGTCCTGAATTGCGGACACTGTTCTGAACCGTGAACATTTTAAAAGTACTTTTTTGGGCAAGCCAAAGTATTTTACAGTAAATATTCACCATTGCAAATGTAGCAGACAATGACCCTGACTTTATACATACTTTTTGGAACATTTTTAAAACCTTTTTGGGGTGTTCAATCTGTCCGCGGACAGCGTGGCTGTCCACGGAGTGCACACCAGCACCCCTTTAAAAGGCCACACCCCAGAGCTGTCTTCCTACTATTGAAGATTACCTGCTTTTGCTGTGGTGCCTTTGCTGAAACCTGATGGCATCCATGGCTGCTGTTGTTCCACCTGATGCTACATCTGCCTCAGCACCACCCCCTCCCCTCCACCACCACCACCTCCCCAAGGGCCTGAAGAGAGGAACAGGCGTGAGGATGTAGAGGAGGACGAAGTGGATGAAGAGGGTGAGTTAGTGGAACTCCTTACTACCAGCACTCACCGTGAGTCTGGTGTGGCGGTTGTTTACCATTCAGGGTGGAGTGCCGAAAGCATGTGCCAACAAGGTCACCTGCAATCAGTGCCACATGGTGCTGAGTCATGGGAGGCCTGGTTCGTACAGCTTTGGTACGACATCTAAGAAGCGACACCTAAGGTCGTTCCACGGTGGGGCTGTTCGCAAGGTTGTACCTTGTGATCAACGTAGTAGGTTGAATTCCTCTACCACATCCTCCGTTTCCACTCCTGTCACCACAAGAGACACTCCTGTGGGACAGCACATCCTTCCAGCTGCCTCACAGGCTATTCAAGGTGCTGTTCACCCTTACCTTTCGAGGGTCACAATATTGTGTATGTACTGCGACGCAGTACTCTGCAGGGGGGAGATTCTTCGGAGTGCTTTCGAGACCACGCTCAAGGAGCATGAGAAGTTCTGGCCACTACCTAAATAAGGCCCACCCTACATATTCCTCTCTCCACTTGCCCTTTCTTATCCCTGTGGTTGGTGTCCCTTCCATACCCTCTTTTCCCCTCCTCTCCTAGCGTGTTGTGTGGAAAAAAACAAAATGAAAATAAAACAAAAAATCCAGAAAAATAAGGCTCTTTTCAGAGCCACCTTTCACAGTCTAAAAATAGAAGTGACAAATAAATAGTGCAGGGCCCTGTGCATTTTTTAGAAGTCTGCGGACAGTTCGGGGACATCTACATTTTTGGGGTGCTGCCCTATCGTAACCATTGCACTTTTCTCTGGGAGGAAGTGGGGGCTCTGAAAAGAGCCGTTTGGTGGTGTTTGTGTTTGAAAAACTTCAAATGGTCAACACCTACTGCAAAATGGATGGCTGTAATTCCGAAAAAGGTCGTAATGCATTTTGTACATTTCTCAGAAAAATGTGATTGCCAGCATAAGTAAGATGAACTCCATCTCTGAGAAAAATGTATGTGCTATGAAACATAATATTTTGATTGTGAAAAGAGGACATGCCAACATCTCTTAGAAAGGCACAGACAGCCTTATTTACATTGCACCTCACTTTCTCCATTTGTGGACCAAATGAAGACGAATGCAACCACATTTGTCTCTGCACAATAAGAGAATAAATTATTAGAAAATTTGGAAACATGTCTATAACCTTCCCAAATCCTTCTTTCGTTGCAAATTGCAATGAAATTCCAGACACATGTCCTAAACTGTTCCCTCCACAATGAATTATAATTATGTCTGGATGATGATCTGTCTTCAAACTAGCACAAAGAGGTACTACCAGTCCAGCCACTTCATTCCACGCACTCCATGCCAGTGCACTTCCACATGAGGGAATCCAAGATCTGAAGCTACTCCACAATATTCTGTCTGCACCTCCAACCAATGTAACCATGAGTATCCCAAAATCCATTGAATCCGTTTTCTGAAACACACAGCCATAGCTATCTGTTCTTCTCTTAGAAAAAAGACGTTCTGACAAACTCTCTCCTTACACAACACACCCAGTAACCTTTACTGACCAATCCCTTGCTTTTCTCATTCTCATTTGCATGTCTTTCCAACCGAAAATCCCTGTATGTAATAAGAGATGTCCGCGGACCACCGCCATGTCCACGGACATATCAAAAAATCTGAGCGTTGTGTATTTAAATTTAAATAGTGTGCCCCATTTCCCCTTTGAGGTTGGCTCTGAAAAGAGCCGTTTTTTGGGGGGTTTTTTGCAGATGCTTGACAGACACCTTCGACAGCCCTTCTACCCTTTCCACTTCACTCTCTGTGCCATTCCCTCATTGGATACAGCTAAGCAGTCACACAACCATCCACCAATCACATCCAAGACCTCTACATCTAACTCCATCATCAGAGTTCAGCACTTCAAATGTACTGTTGATCACTCTGAGTACAATTGTCATATCATTGGAAAGCACCTACTACAAAAAACTATTGTACAAGTCTCCAAGATTTCTACTTGCAGCTACAGGCATATCCACATGCAAGAATACAAACTACAGGTATGTATATTTTCTGCACAGTACATGAACAACTCTTATGAATGCATATAAACACAGTAACTGCCACTTAACCTTTATAACCTATAAGAAAAACTGACTGTCAATGTTTCCCATCTGTTATAATCAACTCTCACTTCCAAACCTGTCTGCTACCTATTTTTTTTTTTTACACACACAGCTATCTAAACAATTATAATATTAAAAGATGGGAGAAATAACAGTATAATTATAGAAAAACACTTAGTAGTGTATTATAAAATTACACAGTCAGGATGAGATTATGCATCTTCATACGCACACACAGATAGAGAGTATCATTGAAAAGCTCCCAGCTGAAATAACACCACCACCTACAAATCAAATTCTTCTACTTTATTGCCCATACCTTCACAAATGCATACATTCCCATGCTTCTCTATACAATTTCTACCATTTACCTTATAAAAATTGCTAAATAAGTATATCATTATTTCTTCTATCTCCTAACATTCAATATCACAGCCTTAAAAAACCAAGTGAATTTCATACACTTAGTATTCTACTCATTTGCAAAGCATATTGAAGTAACATATTGTAAGTAAAATATAAAGCCTGCACATAGTCAAAGGAAACTGCATTCACACACTATGTTATCTTATCAAACAAGAATACTACTACAGAAACATACAAATAAACGTCTAAATTAACGTCAATGCTATAAACACACAAAATTACTAACTTCTTTCTTTTACAATTGCAGTGAAGACCACTATCGTGAAAAGCTGCAGTACAAACAACAACTCAGAAGAAGCCTGCTCATTCCAAACAAAAAAAGTAAGTACAATACTACCATATTATTCTTACTGTTACTCAAACTCACTGTGCAGTTGATTCTTTGAATTTGTGCGCAAAAAAACAGAGATTTGTACACCATTCTGCCCACAAATCCCCATTTGTTAAACATGGATTAACAGGCAGAATAGCACACAAATCCCCTATTTTCGATACACAAATAATATAACTCAGCCCCTAGAATGTTAGTATTAAAGAACAAAGAACTGTTTTAATACTATACCATTAGATTTAGTATTAGTACTTCTGCTCACCACTAGCTTACTTTGTACTGTCATCTGAACCCAAGTATAGTAACACACAAGTGCAAGAATAGCCTTCCCAACTAGTTGTAGCTGCCCAATGCACAATCAGACACCACCACATACATCTTTACCATCATACTCACACACTCATGCACACAGCACACATACAATGCAGAACAGCCCAACCGATGCCTTCTTTTTTTTCAACAGACCCCAAAGAATGCCTATCAAGAACCAAGTCCGTAGAAAGCAACGCAGAAGTAGAGCAAATGAAAATAATAGAGTTGAAAATAAGAATCCATCTCTAGCGGAATTTGTACAAAAAGTTAAAACAAAAGATCTAAACAAAACAAGCTTGCAGTACAAAAACCTTCCCTCCTCTTTCAAAATGTAAAACAAAACAAAAAGTGATTTACAACAATTCAGCTACCACTACTGCTAACACTGCTCCTATACATCTTGATGTAGTGGCAAGTAACCATACCAAAAAAAGTATATTAGAAAATATGCTCCGCCACAGAGTCTTTCAAAATCTTATAAAAACAGGACAGAAATCATGCACAACCCTTAAAACCTACCGTAGAAAATTAATTTTAGAAGCTTTGATAGACAGTGCTCTCCTTCTCAAAAGGAAGTTATTTATTTAGTGTTAAACAGAATGAAACCACTAACAAAACTAACTACTAAATTACAAAAAAGACTTCTAAATAAACAGAATGTCAACAAAAATAACTTCTTAAATATCTGTGCAGGTGAATGGAGTCACACCACCAGCACAGATGCATATTTGAAGAAACATACAAGCAAAAGCAAACAAACATAATTGCCATACATAGTAGCTGAAGAGGCTATGAAAAACTTAATAATACCATATGGAACAAGAAATACTGCTTACAAAAATGTCCTCAGAAAATTCAGTATCACCTCTCCATTCAACTGAACCAGAACGTCCAGTAAACAAATGGCCGTGCCCGTCAATGTGTACCGTCAATGTGTAACATTGCCAAAAAATCTTTCAAATGTTTACGCCCGTTCCTCAATCAGTATGTGAAAGGCAAAGACAAAATCAAAATGAAACTACTACAAAATATGGACACCTGGCCAGTGCACAAACACACAGGACTACAAGGACATTCATTAGCCTGCATTTCAGGACCTATTTGCGAAAGCACATTCCATCATATCAAAATGATGTCAACACATGATACAACTATAAGAAATCTTGTCTATAAACTGTACTATGTTAAAAGTCCTGTTTTAGCACTAGCCAATTTAAATAACAATCTTCTACATGGTACAGACACAGATCTACTTGAAGAAATAGAGCATATCCAGAGTAAACATTTTGGAACTGAAAGGCACTTACAAAATGCAATACCTTTACAACAAACTAGCAATGATTGTACAGATGGCAACCTTCTACTACACACATACAAAAAATAAATAATAAAATTTAAAAGTACATCTGCTGAAATCCCAAACCATGTGTGTGTGTGTGTGTGTGCTGCCGCAGAACTTTTTATAAAAGTAACACAAAAACGATAGACGTAACATACAAAATAGAAGACAATGAAGAGTCCAAATGGTTTGAATTAGCTCTGTACCTTATAGCAGAAAACAAATATGAGATAAATGACCCCTTAATACTTTGCAGTTACTGCACCACAAAACTTGACAACAACCAAACTCCTTCACGTGCTATCACAAATAACTTGGAATTATTCCCACTACCAAAACCCCTGCAACAACTCAATTTATATGAGCGCATTATAATTCAAACAGTACACCCATTTCAAGAAATGATACGCCTTCAACCAAAAACAGCAAAATTACCTCCCTCTGAATTAGTGAAAGGCATTTGTGGCAAAGTTGTTTATTTACCATTAGATCTGAAAGAAAATGTAAACACTCTGGGACTATAACTTCCAATAGAGCAATCTTTAATTATCTAAGTATATGGTGTACCTACAAAAGACAAAACAATGTGGCAACAACTCATAGACTTACATAAAGTTAGACAAGCCTTGCAATATCTAAAAGACAATAATGAATACTACAAAGAAATGAATAGTGAAGAAAACTTGAAGGAAACCACTAAAATAATTCAATAGTCACCAGAAAGTAGTCAATTTGAACTTCTAGATCCTGCTACATTATCCAATATTTTAGATCATTATACAATTCATCCATTACACTCTAGTGACACCATAGATGATGCTCTAGAAACGTACCAAATGCGACAAACCAAAGGATCACCAATCAGCACATGGGAAAAAAGTATAGAAGCACGTGCATTTCCTCTACTCTTTCCTACTGGAAAAGGAAGAAGGTACGATGATAAACCCATTCAGATAACAGCATCAGAATACCGCTCATTACGATTGTGTTCTGAAGATCCCAGATTTAGACAAAATGTGGAATACATATTCCACCTACTCTTTGAAAGTGAACTAGCAACTCTATGCTACAGAGTTGCACACACATTAAAATCAGGTACCTATTTTCAAAATATGTCAGCTACACAATTACTACAAAAAATACAAGAGAATGATGAGGTTCTACAATCAAGCATAACAAATCTGTTAGCAAACATGAGTGGTACTAACGAGTAATGGTTCAGATGTCACGGAGATGTATGTTGTATGATAAGAAACCTTGGCCCGCCCACTTGGTTCATTACATTAACTTGTGCAGAATATGCATGGGAGGATTTACATGATTACCTACACATAGGAAACAAAAACAAAACAAACATACATATACTAACAACTGGAGAACTTTGCTCTCTAGATCCTGTTAATGTTTCAAGATATTTCCATCATCACTTCACTGCTATGCTACACTTTATAAAGTACAAGAAAATTATGATGTTCTACAATCAAGCATAACAAATCTGTTAGCAAACATGGGTGGTACTAATGAGTACTGGTTCAGACGTTACGGAGATGTATGTTGTATAATAAGAAACGTTGGCCCGCCCACTTGGTTTCTTACATTAAGTTGTGCAGAATATGCATGGGAAGATTTACATGATTTCCTACGCATAGGAAACAAAAACAAAACAAACATAGATATACTAACACCTGGAGAACTTTGCTCGCTAGATCCTGTTAATGTTTCAAGATATTTCCATCATCACTTCACTGCTATGCTACACTTTATTTGTAATAAAAATGTTCGGCAAAGTGCAACACTTCTTTTGGAGAAAAGAATACCAAGCCAGAGGAGCACTACATATCCACATGCTTTTATGGATTAAAGATGCTCCTAAAATGCTCCTAAATTTGGTCAAGACAGTGATTCTATTGTTTTACAGTTTATTGAAAAATATGTCACTTGTGAAATTCCATCAGAAGCAACAAATAGTGATCTTCATGCACAAATTGTACAATTTCAAAGAACCAAATGTTGGAAATATTGTTGCCGCAAAGGGAAATACTACACCAAATGCCGCTTTGGTTTCCCTAGACCAGTTACAGAAACAGGTGAGGTGAACAACTTCATGTCTTCATTTAGACATAGTGTTAAAGGTAAATTACATAAGAGCACATATTACATAAAGAGAACAGAAGAAGCAAAATATATCAATGATTACAATGCAATCATTGCACTCTTATGGAATGCAAACATAGATGTGCAGTACATTGCAGACAATTCCACTGCAGTTGCAAGGTATGTTACAGTCTACTTAACCAAAGCAGAAAGAACAGAGCTGCAAGACCTCTGGAATGACCTATCATTGGACCAAACACTGTCTCAGAAATTGTACAGCTTAGGCATAAAAATGCTCTCTGATAGAGAATGTCGCTGCTATGAAGCTGCAGATCGTTTAACCGGTACTACTTTATATGGAAAATCTGAAAATGGCATGGCTAAGTATTGGTCCTGCTAAATCTAGAAAAGGAGTTCTCAAATCATACGGCGACATAGAAACAATAGCCAAAAATGATCCCAACAGCCA
Source organism: Ambystoma mexicanum (assembly GCF_040938575.1). Classification (NCBI taxonomy): domain Eukaryota; kingdom Metazoa; phylum Chordata; class Amphibia; order Caudata; family Ambystomatidae; genus Ambystoma; species Ambystoma mexicanum. Next base: position 234,028,266 of record NC_090927.1, on the reverse strand, counting down.
AGACATTTTGAAATATAATTTAGTGGACACGTACTACCCAAACAGTAGTACCACTGTGGAAACCATGTGTCTATACCACATAGCCCAAAACTTCACATACAAAAATAATATGAAACCCAAAGAAAGCAATGGTAGATACAGAGTGACAAATTGTGAAGGCAGCTTAGTTAAATTTACCAAAAGAAACTTAATTAATCATGTAAAATTGTCATTAAAAACTCCTCAACATAAAGAACTATATTACATGTTCCTGCTACAACTTTTTAAACCATGGAGAAAAGAAGAAGAGATACTAGGTATCTATGACTCCTATGAAGAGGTTTTCAAAGCAAATGAAAACACTATAACCGATGTAAACTTTACAAAGTACAAAACAATGCTGCACAATGAACAGCAACAGGAAGAAGAACTCCAGGCTCAACTAGACAAAGACACTCTGACAGTAGTCAACCTTCTGAAACAGGAAGCCAAGAACCACTGGGACAGCCAATAATACCAAATGAGGCAGAATTAGCTATGACAGAAGTAGAAAACACCATGTGTCACTATGAAGACTTAACTGTACTCCAACCAAAACTAAACAAAGAGCAGCATACCATTTTTCAAGAAAAAAAAGAAATTGCACATGGTGTACAACATGAAAATAAAGAATGTACCTGCCAAAATTACAAACCTATACTACTATATGTCAAATGGTGAAGCTGGTTCAGGCAAAAGATTCTTAATCAAAATCATCTGCAAATTTCTTCAACAAATGACAAACAACAAACTGTCAGCTGTTGTAACTGCCCCACAGGTTTAGTTGCATACAGCATAGGCGGTGTCACTTTACACCGATTACTAATCCTTCCAGTAGAACACCAAAACATATTAGAATATTACAAACTTTCTACAGAAGCTGCATGGAATAATGCAGAGTGTTAAAACAAATGAAAATGCTGCTAATAGATGAGGTCAGCATGGTCTCCAGTCTAATGTTGGCTTTGATTCACCTCAGATTACAGGAAGTACTCAAAACAAATTACGAAGAGCTCTTTGGAGGAAAACACATTATTTTTTTGGAGATCTTCTTCAATTGACACAAGTGAAAGGTGAAGCTATTTTTAATACCTTAGGACACAAACTCTGCCGTAAAACTGTTGGCAGCATAGGAAATGTTAACCTTTGGCAACATTTTCAATACAGAGAACTAACAGAAAACATGCGCCAGTCTGCAGACCTCACCTACGCCAACATTTTAAAAAGTATTAGAGTTGGAGTACCATCTCAAGAAGCACAAGCAATATTATAAACCCGGTGCATCCATGCACTTTATGGCCATAAATCATGTGCTACTGATGTCATGGAACAATTAGCAAACAAAAATGTCACTTGTATGTCCTTGATGCCAACTCTTGCAAGCTGTTCCAAGATCAATGAAATAATGTTGAAAAAAGAAATGCAACCAATAATTGAAATTTGCTCCACAGACAAACTGGCGTACAAGGTATGACACTACCCATGTGTCAATAAGCCACAACAAGATTAAATGCCTTAGAAAACTATCTCTCCAACACAGCTTGTTTGGAGAAAATATTAAAATTATCTTTAAAATGTAGAGTAATGCTTAAACGTAACCTTGACGTGGAGCAAGGACTGGTTAATGGAGCACTTGGTACAGTTGTTGGCTTTCAAACATACCCACGTGACAACAACATTCAGTTTGCCAATATTCTCTTTGACAATCTATCAGAAGTAAAAAGAGTAGGACGCTCAACAGCTCGATTCCTTCTTTTCAAAGACATGTATGTATGCAGAGAGCAATTTTCTCTAGCTCTAGTATACGCAGTCAACATTCACAAAACACAAGGTCTTACCCTAGATAAAGCATTGATAGATATTGGGAACGCAGTCTTTAAAGAAGGCATTAGCTACGTAGCACAATCACGCTTATGTACACTTGACAGTCTATTTCTAATCATCTTTGATGCAAGTAAAGTAAACAGTGATATTCCTTGCATTTTAGAATACAATAGACTACGTTCACTGTACACCCCCATCTAAAAACCTATCCTGTTCCACAAAAAGCGAAACGTTATAAAAGAAAACTACTTCAAACAGAAATGCAACAGGATCTCACTGCAAATCCTCCAAAGAAAGTAAAAGAACCTAATACTTCATCAATTACTACAAACAAAGAAGAATGTATTACTCAAAGTAACTCAGATACTTCTTCAAAGAAGCAATACACCCTCCGAAGAAATGACTTGGACACAGAACTATCTGGTCCATTCAAATTTTCAAATGTAGCTGGTGTAAATTGCTACGCAAATGTAGCAATAAATATTCTATTTCAATTGCCACCAATTATTAACAACATTTACTTACACGATACTGACCAATTGTGTTTGCAAATGTCCACAGGAATTTCTAATGTACTTAATACAAGTACTGGAAAACAAAAATATACCTATAAATGAAATCTTCCAGATTTCATACATATGGACTCATACATGCACTCTCTGCAACAATGTGGCACAGGAATTGATCCCTAATGAACGCTTTGTGTATGTATCCATACCTAACTGTGAATCCGTTCCATTTCAGCACCTTGAACAAAATGCAAACCATGGCAGATTATGTACTACCTGCAATTCAGATAATCGCTCCACTTTACAAATACAAACACATAGTAAATACTTAATACTAATACTTCTACATTACAATGCAGATTGTAACAAAAACAACTGCAAGCTGACTGGATTCACACATGGTCAAGTATTACTTGGTAAGAAAACCCTCACAACAGTAGGTGTAATCTAACATGCAGGAGCCACAACCAATGCAGGTCACTACACTGCATATGTAAAAAAGAATTCTGGATGGTTTGAATGTAATGATAATACAACTACTCTAAAGCAAACATTGCCAGCAAATCTTATAAACGCTTATTTAATATTCTTAAAACCAAAATGTAATAACTAGTCTGTGCATAAACATTAATAAACCTTCAATTAGAAAACTATGAACAGTTACAATACGCCAACAGGAATCTTACTGCCTCAAAATTCTGCAACTACCAAACAGATAAATCAACACCACTAAATTATAAAAAGAAATACACAGTTAGAATATGCCAACAGGTATCTAACTTTCCCATGATTTTGCAACAAAGAGATAAATCAACAGCACTAGAATATAACAAAATAATTAACAGTTAGAATACACCAACAGGTATCTAACTGCCCCAGGATTTTCCAACATCCAAACAGATAAATCAACACCACTAATTTACAAGAAGAAATAAACAGTTAGAATATGCCAACAGGTATCTAACTGCCCCAAGAATCTGCAACAACCCAACAGGTATATTAGCAAAGTTAATAATATAAATAAAAAACTATAATCTGTTACAATTCAAAATCACGTATCTAACAATCTGCAACAACCAACAGACAGAACATTAGCCAGAAACACTAAAAACAAACAAAAAAATGTCCTATACCATAACAAGAAAAGGTTTTTTTTATCCAACATGGATTTATTTTTTCCCACAGAACCAATGATTTAAGCAACAGACACAGAAACTGAGCAAATTGCACAGTACGCTGGTTTGTAAACTACTAAATATGAGGGTTGAAATAAAGCAGACATGTCTATTATGCAATGTAATATGTCTTTATAAACTACCTACAATAATATTATCTTTTCTTTTATCAAAGAAATTGAAAGAGAATATCTGCTCCAGTTACCCATGTCTTGAAAAAAATATATCCAATCACAAAAAATCAAACAGTAAATATATTATAATAAATACAACTAATAAATACTGCTCCATACCGCAACCATTGAAGCAAACATCTAACCATACACCACAATACAAAATGTTTACTTCCATGGATATGTTATACTGCAGTGCTTGTTACCAAACTCTACAATCTTAATGACATGATGTAGCCAAAACATCACATGCAAACTATACAAATCAAACACAACACAAATTGTACATTTGCAAATATTTGATAGATGTTTGATTCTATGGGTGTAATCTATGGGTGTGATATGCTGCGGTGGTTGTGGCCAGGGCCTAGAGTCTTGGGTGCATGGCCTACGACTTACGGCTTTAGGCCATGCACCCAAGACTCTAGGCCCTGGCCACAACACCGCAGCATATCACACCCATAGCTCACACCCATACAATCAAACATTTTAACTCTGCTATATGGGCTACTTATGTAGAATCAAACATTTTAACTGAGCTACATGGGCTACTTATACAGGATATTAATTACAATCAACACTGTACTAACAACCCAAAACCAATATCATACTAAAGTAAAATAGACAAAAGCGCATTTTTTTATGTCTGCGGACAGCCGTGGTGTCCGCAGACATGGCAAACACACCAAGGGTGTCTGCCACCTAAACAAATACAACATTTCACTCATATCTTACTCCCCCACCCTCCCCAAGCACTCCTGTACACCAACACACTTGTCAAAGTTGTATTTCTCCCCAGTTCGTCGCTGCTCTGTCCACGGAAGTCCACGGATGTCCGCGGATCCAAGATGGCGGACGCATCAAAACAATACGACACACCTCACGCTTCATTCCAGCCAATCAGCGTACATGTCGCATGTCCACGGACATGACGCAAGCCGATTAGCCAATTGGTGTCCTGTCCGCGGAGCGAACAGGGAAATGTGTCCACGGAGCGGACATAGATATCACTAATTTTTGGTACCTACTTTTTGGTATTTTTTAAAAAAAACTACTGGATGTACAAAAGCACGCTTTCGGGACCAAGCCGCAGCTCCTGCCGCATAGTTGGTGAAAATCCATCCAGCGGTTTGGGCTTTAGGCATGAGCAAAGTTTTTTCCCCATTCAGTCTATCAGAAATAAAATACATTTTGGGACCCCCCATAGAACTTTGCGCCCCCTGGACCAAACCTCACCAAACTTTGCAAAATACTTCAGAGTGGGCCATATACTTCTTTGCAAGGTTTGGTGAGGATTCGTCCAAGGGAAGCGAAGTTATAAGCCGCCCAAAAAGTGCTTTTCCTATGGGTTTAGCAACTTAACCATAACTACACGGCCACTACTATGGCCGTGTAATATATATATACACATATATAACATTCTGATATCAAAATGTTATTCTAGTTTGCCTCGCATGTGCAAGCTGGATTTGCAATTCTCCATGTATTAGCAGTTCTTTACCCAAATAACAGCTCTATTTCTGTGGGCCTTGTGGCAGCCTGACCCTTAGAGTGCAATCCTTTAAAGGACTGACAGTAGAATGATTTAAAAACAAAATAATGTGAATGCCTGTGTTTTCATACTATGTTCTGAGCTATATCTAAAACTAAAAAAACACATGGCATCCTGGTCTGTGGACTGTCTCCCATCCATGCAGTAACCGGGATGGACCTTGCTTTGCTTTAATGCAAGGCGCCCTTCAGGTCATGCTGCTCTAAGTGGTCTTGTAAGTGGTGCTCCTTCATTAGGCAACATGGTCTGATGGTGCTTGCTGCTTCCTTGCTTTGAAGCTAGGCAGGGTCTGTCCTGGTTACTGCATGGATGGGAGCCCCCTTTGCCTATAGTGTTGGCCAGTGTTTTTTTTACTCAAAATATAGCTGTACAAATATATATATTTTTTAAAAACATATTTTCTACAACCGTGGGTACGGCTATCTGTGTCAAATTATAGCTCAGCATATCAGAAATACATCCTGGGGAATAATATGCTTTCCTGCCCCACCCCAAGCCCTACCAGGTGTCACCCTCCTCTATGCTGGCTCCCCACACACACATCATGGCCTCGTCAGCTCCCCTGCCCCCTCGTTTCCCCCCACAACAAATGCTGTTTCCGTGACGCAGTTTGCTATGAAATGTGGGATGTTCGTGGCTATAGCTGAGGTTACAGAAAAGATTGTGTTATAAGCTCAGTCCCTAGACCACCTCCAACACGCAAATTTCACTGGTGTCCTCTTATATCCCCCCACCTTTAGACTGATGCCATGTGCATGTAATTTGACCTGTAAATGGCTTTTTTTTCGATACCCACTGCTATCGGCGCAGCAATCTTTCGCATTGAGAAAAAAACAGATGCCGGCTTCTCATTTAGAAACACCCAGTTTATCAGCAATTTACACAAGATATAGCTATCTATCAAATATTTTCAATCAAATATTTGAAATACTACTGAACAGAATAAACAAACAAACAAACAAACACAAATATGCATCAAGTCAACGCTTCAAGCCCAACTTGTTTTGGACCTGGTCAAATTCCATCCAGCAGTTTGGACTGTGCAGTCTGGCAAAAAATTACCCCTTTTGTCTTCGGGAAGTAGGCTGCAACTTTGTTTTTTGTTTGTTTATTTTATTACTAAGTATTCCATTTGCTTACAAATCTTTACCAAACTTTGCAGTCGGGGGGGTTGGAGTGGGGATTGGGGGGGCAGGAGGGTACAGGGGGTGGGAGGGCAGGGGGATCCCTAATTGATTACAAAGTTTCAGCTAAATCCATCACACGAGTCAAAGGTTATTAGCAACTCTGGCTTCCTATGGCAGTCTGACTCACCTTAACTATAGGATGGTGACCGCTAACCACTAGTTTATGTATAATATTAAGTTAAAATGTGCATTGGCATTTCTTAAAAATCTATTGCTAATCACTTTTGTCTATCTAGACCAGGGTTTGCCATGATACATTTACATACAATGATTCTAAATGTATGATCTTTTTTCTCATGAATATTAATGAGGGATAGCCTGAAACTCTGTCAGGTTTCAGGCCTTGGAGCCCTGGAGTTGGACAACCTTGCTCTAGACTGATTTGGGTGACATTTTCTAAACAACATGTTTGACATGGTCTGCTCAAAACTTGAAACGTTGAGGATAATTAGTTAAACGGTTCAAACGTTATTAAGAAAATAAAATTGGGCTGTTTGGGCCTCCTAGCATTCATTTTCTTACAGTGAAAATGTGCATCTATTGCACTCATGTAGCGCGAACACTGCTGGATGGATTTGCAAAACAGATAGGGAACAGGTTAGGCACAGAGTGTCACTGGTGTGCCTTTTTTATTTAGTGTGAATCTATCCAATAATTTTGAAGTAATTCAACTCATAAGGTGTGCCATTTCGTCCCAAAAAAATGTTTATGTATCTCATACGGTTCATTGCATCAGTGAGACTTTTCAGAAATTAAATCCGCCATTTGTTTTTTTTTTCCTCAATGCAACTATTCCCATTCTAATTCCAAGAAAAGTCAAACAAATAAAAGTTCACAAATGATGCTTGGAGGGGGGAAATGGGTGGTGTTATATCAGGCTGGTTGGGGAATGCGAAAGATAACCACAAGTGAAGTGGGGTTTTTTCGGGTGGGCTGTGGAGTCTATTTGTACCAGAACATTTTCATCTTACCTCTAGACTGAGTGATTACAGTGGCAATTTTGCTAGAAAAATAAATTCATCACACGAAACAGTGAGTGAAATGAGCGGGTCGTAGGAGAGGGTGAGGGAATGTTTTCAGGATTTGCCCAAACGAGTCATAGAAAGGAGAACTGGTGCATATGTAGAGTTGCAGTGGGGATGGGAAAGACTTTTAAATTGTCAAGCGTTTTCCATTCCTGCGGTAATCGGAAAACAATGCATTACCACAAAAATGATTACCAGTAAAGCGTACTGTTGGAATGGAAAGCAGCATGAGTGTGACCGTGGGAATTTCCATGGACAACTAAAGGCGATGTGAAAAAGAGAGCATTGGCCATTGGTCACTACGAAAATGCATGGCTGGCGGCATAGGCGTTGCTAGGGGGGGGGGGCTTAGGAGGCTATAGCCCCTGATCTTTTGGTTGTAGCCCCGGATAGAATCTCTGGAGCTACAACCAAAAGGCTAGTTAGCCCCCAGTCCCGACAGTTCCGACATTAGGGGGGTAATTCATAGAATTTAGCGCACAAGTGGCGCACGCGGCTGGCGCACAGTGTGCGCGTGAGAATCCCTGCATCATCCGCGTGCGCTAAAATCCATTTCCGCGCACAGCGTATTCATGGATTCCAGCTACCAAAACCAGCCGTGGCGCACAGTGGCGCAGCGACCCTGCAGCAGCGCCAGTTACGCCCCCAAGAACGCCTCTTGCGCAGGGAAAAGCCATCAAAATCCCCAATCCAGCGCAAAGGGCTGCGCTAACCATGTACCAGCACGGCAAGCGGGCTACGTGTATCACTGGGGTGCGCGGGAAGTACATCACGTCATTTCAGCTGGGTATGTGTATTTCAGGGGTGCGCTGGAAGTTCCACACGCGATTCCATCAGGGTACGTGTACATCAGGGGTGGGCGGGAAGTTTCACACGTGAATTCAGCAGGGTATGTGTATATCAAGGGTGCGCGGGATGTTCCACACGCGAGTGTCCTGGCTACGTGTATTTTGGGGTGCGCGGGAAGTTTCACACGCGATATCAGCACGGTACGTGTATTCCAGGAGTGCGCTGGAAGTTCCACACGCGAATGTCCTGGCTACGTGTATCTTGGGGTGTGTGGGAAGTTTCACACGCGATATCAGCAGGGTACATGTATATCAGGGGTGCGCGGGAAGTTCCATACGCGAATGTCCTGGCTACGTGTATTTCGGGGTGCGCAGGAAGTTTCACACGCGATATCAGCAGGGTACGTGTATTCCAGGGGTGCGCTGGGAGTTCCACACGCGAATGTCCTGGCTACGTGTATCTTGGGGTGCGTGGGAAGTTTCACACGCGATATCAGCAGGGTACATGTATTCCAGGAGTGCGCAGGAAGTTCCACACGCGAATGTCCTGGCTACGTGTATTTCGGGGTGCGCGGGAAGTTTCACACACAATATCAGCAGGGTACGTGTATTCCAGGGGTGCGCTGGAAGTTCCACACGCGAATGTCCTGGCTACGTGTATCTTGGGGTGCGCGGGAAGTTTCACACGCGATATCAGCAGGGTACATGTATATCAGGGGTGCGCGGGAAGTTCCACATGCAAATGTCCTGGCTACGTGTATTTCGGGGTGCGCGGGAAGTTTCACACGCGACATCAGCAGGGTACGTGTATTCCAGGGGTGTGCGGGAAGTATCACACACGATTCCATCAGGGTACGTGTATTCCAGGGGTGCGCGGGAAGTATCACACGCAAAAACAGCAGGGTACGTGTATTCCAGGGGTGCACGGGAAGTATCACACGCAATATCAGCAGGGTATGTGTATTTCAGGGGTGCGCGGGAAGTATCACACGCGATTCCATCAGGGTACGTGTATTACAGGGGTGCGCGTTGAGCACCACACGTGAATTGCACGTGTGGGTCCTCCCAGGTGTTCCCTCTACACCCATCACGGCCCCTGCAGGTGGCCCACACCACAGGGGCCTACCCTGCACATGTCCTGCAGGCACCCCATCCACCATGGCCATGCCCCCCAGCCAACCCACATGTCACCTTGCACTACTGCCCACCAACGCATGTCCCCCTGCACCCCCAGCCACCAGGGGCAGCCTCCACCAGGCCCCCACCCATATCTCCCATCACCCCCACCCCCCAGGGGCAGCCTCCACCAGGCCCCCACTCATGTCCCCTATCACCCCCACCCCCTAGCAGTGCAGGGGCAGCCTCCACCAGGCCCCCACCCATGTATACCACCACCCCCACCCCCCAGCAGTGCAGGGGCAGCCTCCACCAGGCCCCCACTCATGTCTCCCATCACCACCACCCCCAGCCACCAGGGGCAGCCTCCACCAGGCCCCCACTCATGTCCCCTATCACCCCCACCCCCCAGCAGTGCAGGGGCAGCCTCCACCAGGCCCCCACCCATGTCTACCACTACCCCCACCCCCCAGCACTGTGGGGCACCTGCCAGCAGGCCCCCACTCATGTCCAACTCATGTTCCCCGGCACCCCCACCCCCCAGCACTGTGGTGCACCCTCCACCAGGCCCCCACCCATGTCTCCCATCACCCACACCCCCCAGCCACCAGGGGCAGCCTCCACCAGGCCCCCACTCATGTCCCCCATCACCCCCACCTCCCAGCAGTGCAGGGGCAGCGTCCACCAGGCCCCCACTCATGTCTCCCATCACCCCCACCCCCCAGCCACCAGGGGCAGCCTCCACCAGGCCCCCACTCATGTCCCCTATCACCCCAACCCCCCAGCAGTGGAGGGGCAGCCTCCACCAGGCCCCCACTCATGTCCCCTATCACCCCCACCCCCCGGCAGTGCAGGGGCAGCCTCCACCAGGCCCCCACTCATGTCCCCTATCACCCCCACCCCCCAGCAGTGCAGGGGCAGCCTCCACCTGGCCCCACCCGTGTCTACCACCACCACCGCCCCCGAGCACTGTGGGGCACCTGCGAGCAGGCCCCCACTCATGTGGAACTCATGTTCCCCTGCACCCCCCAGCACTGTGGTGCACCCTCCACCAGGCCCCCACCCATGTCTCCCATCACCCCCACCCCCCAGCCACCAGGGGCAGCCTCCACCAAGCCCCCACTCATGTCCCCTATCACCCTCACGCCCCAGCAGTGCAGGGGCAGCCTCCACCAGGCCCCCACTCATGTCTGCCATCACCCCCACCCCCCAGCTACCAGGTGCAGCCTCCGGCAGGCCCCCACTCATGTCCCCTACCACCCCCGCCCCCCAGCAGTGCAGGGGCAGCCTCCACCAGGCCCCCACCCATGTCTACCACCAACCCCACCCCCCAGCACTGTGGGGCACCTGCCAGCAGGCCCCCACTCATGTCCAACTCATGTTCCCCTGCACCTCCACCCCCCAGCACTGTGGTGCACCCTCCACCAGGCCCCCACCCATGTCTCCCATCACCCCCACCCCCCAGCAGTGCAGGGGCAGCCTCCACCAGGCCCCACCCATGTCTACCACCACCCCCACCCCCCAGCACGGTGGGGCACCTGCCAGAAGGCCCCCACTCATGTCCAACTCATGTTCCCCTGCACCCCCACCCCCCAGCACTGTGGTGCACCCTCAACCAGGCCCTAACTCATGTCTCCCACCCCCCAGCACTGTGGGGCACCTGCCAGCAGGCCCCCACCCATGTCCAACTCATGTTCCCCTGCACCCCCATCCCCCAGCACTGTGGTGCACCCTCCACCAGGCCCCAACTCATGTTCCCCAGCCAACATGTCATCACAATCTAGATCCCTGGTCCCTATGGTCAGCCTCCAAATGCAAAACACCCACCCGAGTATTGCATCCACCCACTTAGAGATGGCAATAACATGATAGAACACCAATTGCAAGTTTGGAAACAAACACATGTCCCTCACATACACCCAATGGGTGTCAGTGAATCTCAAAACCCATATCATGATATGCATGAAACCAATGAGATGATACTACACATTGAAGTTTGATCAAAAAATATGTATTAAAGGAAACATAAATTGAATCAAAAATAAACAAACAGAAATGGGAATGTAAAAAAATGAAAAAAAGCATGTCCGTGAAAAAATGCAAAACCAAAAATCATAATCCAAAGGAATGGTGTCCAAAGTCACAGTCCACAAAAGACAATCCAATGGAAAATTATAATTGAAAGCCATTGCTCCATGGGTAAATTGTAAAATAAAAAGAAAATCCAACAGTGAACTATGTACAGATGAACAAGCCAGGGTCCATTATCCCAACAAAAGAAATGAAACCTATCTAACAACACTACCTAATAAAAAAAAACTATATACAAAAATGTGGCCCATTGTCCAAAAGGTCCAAAAAAATGCAAAAACAAAGGAAACCTAACACTAACTACAGAACTATGTACAAGGGCAGCGGGCTAGTCCGACGGCTCACTTTTGGATGTCCCGGGCCAGGGCATCATCGAACTCCTGCTCAATGTCCCGGAGGTGGTCCTCCTCCATGGCCCCGAGGGTCCGCAGGGCCGTCGACGTGTCCACCTCCAACCCCCTGCGGATTGCCTCGAGGCACTCGGCCCACCTCAGGGCCCTCCGCATGGAGTTCTCTGCCCTGACCATCGTGAGCCGTGCCTCTTCCACCCGCTGCCGCTCCGCATCTAAGGCGTGGCCCAACCGCTGCCACACGGAAGACACTTTCTGTCCTGGGTCCTCCTGCCCTCCGGCCGATGCCTGCCCCTCCGATGTCGAAGGCCCCGAGCCTTCATGGCTCCCACCACGTTGCTGCTGTGCCTCTGCCCGTGCACTGCCTCCTGCTGCCTGCACATCCTCCGCTGGCTGGGGTGCAGTCGTTGATGTGGCGACCCCTGCTGGACGTCCGACTCCCGGCTGTGGCAGGGATGCCTCCTCCACCAGCCTGGCCGCAACATCAGAGGCAGCTCCACAGGGCACCCAGGTGACTGATGGGTGGGAAGATGGCACGGAGGACGACTGGCGCATAGGGGGTTCAGTTGAGGAGGGGGTCGCAGCAAGCCCCATCAAACGGAGGAATCCGGCCTGGGTGACCTGTCTCAGTAGGCCGACGCGGTCAACGAGCCATTCAAGATGACATGCAGTCTCCTCATGAAAAGACTGCAGGTCACCTCACATGGCCCGTTGACGCAACGCCACACCAGTCAGGACAGGCTCAACCCGGACCCGGATAGCCACGTCCGCAGGCAGAGGAAGGCCAGTTGTCATGAGCTCATCCCCTGCCTGAAAACGGGTCTGGACGTAGGCATCCCTGCTGGTGCAAGATGATGCAGGGACAGGATCAGGGACAGGATTGCACACAGGCACCTCCGCGACGGCCTGTGCTGCCTCCTGTCCCTAGTCCTGCACTGCACCACTAGCACCAGTGGAGTCCCCACCTCCAGACCCCGTCTCTGTTGCTTGCACGGCCTCCTCCTCCACCAAACCCCCCACCAACCTGGATGACTGCGTGCCATCTTCCCCCGTTGGGCCCTGTGGGGTCCTACCTGCCCCTTCTGCTGCCGAAGAGTCCAACTCCAACCTCCGCCTCTTGGACCTCCCCCCGGCAGCTGCGGCCTGGGACGCGGCACCGGGCTCCTCACTCCCCGATGAGATCACAACCTGGGAGGGGAGCCGGGCCTTGCGTCTCCGGCTGGCGGTGGGATCCCCGCCGCTGTGCTCCACTGCACCTTCTCCGCCCTCTTCATCAGTTGACGCTGCAGACAGGGAGAAATAAAACACACGCTTCAGGGCACTGTACAATGGACACATACACACATGACAGTTGTACATGAGTGGCATTGGCAAACCTCAGACATGCCATCACAATCCCCAACACACATGTCATTTCAACTCGCACACATGAGCCATACCACAGCCATATCGCAACTGCCAGCACCATCCATACACATACAACAGCATGAGCAGGCAAAGCTGAGCCAGATATCACATGCAACACAGGAAGTGCACTACACATGTACACACACCACCACACTTGCATGCATGTGTACACCTCTGCCAAGTGTTGCAGTGTTCAGATGGGCATCCATGTCACATCTGCCAATCAGGCTTCCACATCCCGCTGTCACATGCATCCATGTTGCATCACTGTTGCACCCTTGTCAAATACACATAAATGCACATGTACACAGTGCTGATACATGCAGCTGAAAACAACATACATGCGTGACATCACGAACATTTCTACTTACATACACATTCATCCAAACATGTGTGCCCACACAACTGCATTTGGCATGCAAGCCTACACACACAAGCACCATCCATGTCTCACACATTACAGCCCTCACATGTTTTAGCCTCACGGCCCTGTACACCCCCACCCATACTCGACCCCATACAAACAGATGTGCAACCTGCACACTACTGAAACATCACCACACGCACAGCTCACAATCAGGATGCATGTACACTTACCGCTCGACTCCAGACGGGTCTGCCTCTCAAGGACCTGGACGTGGAGCGCTGGGGATATGCGTTCCAGGACCCTCAGCTGATCTTCCGACAAGTGGCCCCGGCGCCCCTTAGCATCCTCTGCCTTCAAGAGGTGCCGGGCCTTGTTCAGGGTCCTGGACCTGAAGTCCTCCCAGCGCTTCTTGACATGTTGTAAGTCGCGGACTGCCACCCCCTCCGCGTTGATGGCAGTCACAATGTCAGTCCAGATCCGAGTCCATCCTTCCTTGTCGGCGCGGGAACTTCCGAAGAGGGCATCATACTGCCCCAGGACTTGCTCCACCAGGACACCAACTTCCCTGGCACTGAAGCTGGTGCTCCTCTGCCTCTCTGGCCGGGGGTTGTCAGTGGTGCCAGATGTTGCAGTGCATGACATGACAACCCCAGAGGCAGGAGTGGGTGGGCAACTGGGTCCTGGGGCTGGGCTGTGGAGCGATGGAATCCCAGTCGGGAGTCTTCAGTTCCAGCAGGGGTGGTCACAGCAACAGCACCCCTGGCTGATGTGCAGGCAGCAAATGGCAGGGCACGTGGGCAGCAAGCAGTCAGGCAGCAGCAGATGGCAGGTGGGAGCGTGCTTAGGGCTCTGGGGGGCAGTAATTCGGCTTTCTGGGCAGGAGCGTGGTCTTCCGTGTGCTTACGCGTGGCCAGCTTGATACGGAGTGATTTGGCACGTGAAAATTCTGCACATCAGCGTGTAATTCGAGGAAAGGCCCACACACTTGCACTCTGATGCACTACATGTACTACCACCCTTGCATATCCACGTGTACACTGTTTGCCTTCTGGTGCCCAATGTGGCCCTGCAGCACATGTTCTGTGACCAATTATGGATCCTGTACATGCCTAATTTGCTTTTTGATGTGGTCTGTCGCTTAGATGTGATGCTCAGGGTGTGCATCACACACAATGGCTGTTCACTGTGCTGTGCGCTGAGCAGTGTGTTGCACGAGTAGGACACAGCACACAGAAGCTGCAGTGTTGATTTTGCAATGCACAATGTGCATGTAGACAGGCATTCATTGTTATGTTACGTCTACAACTCTTGTAATGCATTTGGAAATGACTTATTTTGGGTGGGAGGTTTTTGGTCAGTCATTTCATCTGATTCCAGGTCAGGCATCATTGTCCGATGCCACTGTACATTTTGGACATGGCAATGTGTACCTTATTGTTACTGTGTTGGTGTATGGGTATTGCATGCCATGTCATGTTGTGGTTTGGGAGGGTTTAAGTGACATAACAGTGATGGCCATGGCCTGTTTTGCAGGTGTGTGTGATTCACACCTTGCATTTCAGGGTCATCCGCTTCTCAAAGCAACTAGCTGGGGGTAGATCTCTCTCCGCGGCAGGGCCCTCCTTCTGGAACAGCCTTCCTGCCTCACTGGAACTTGAGGAGAACCATCTCCGGTTCGGGAAGCACCTCAAGACCTTCCTCTTTGCTTCTGCTTTCTCTCTGCCTCTCCCTTGCAAAATTCTTCACTGGAACTGCACTGGATCTGTAACTGGGCCACTCTCACCGACCTCGGTCCCTGGCCCAGCCACTCTCCACTTGCACTGCCTCCTTGGCAAACCCTGTACTGCCGTACTGTCTCTCTATCCCTACAGCCCCCCCTTCTCAGCACTTTTCTGCACTTACCTTTGCAGTTGCCACCAGCTGGCCTATGTATTTGTTTTTTGGTCTACTTACCCTGTACTGCACTCCCCCCCTCCCCTTCCCCTTGCACTTTTCCCTTCCCCCTACCCCTGCACTTGCACAATCTAAATGACACCTGGCCTAGTAGTACCGTTGTCTGTCTTCCCTTGTTCCCCCCTCCCTGCCTCATCGCAACTTGAAATACTTGTGTATAGGCCATATCATGTCATGTCATATGTGTGCCTTTTGGTCACACAGGATAGCTTGTGTTTAAGTAGCTAGGGATGCAGACAATGTGGAACTTCCATGGCAACTATCTCAGGGTGGTAGGGTTGTGACAGTTGACTGTCTCTTTGTCATCATCGATTGTCACCTGGTATGTGCCAGGCCTGTGTGCACTCCGCAGGGGTGGGAGTTTAGGTGAAAAATGTGGCCACAAGCTGGGTCCGGGCTTCCTCGCCACGTGCCCTGTCCCCTCCCATGGGCAGCGCCTGTGCCTGTGGTTGGGGATGTGTGGGCACCACCATGTCCACCGGGACGCCCTGCCGTGTTGCAACATTGTGCAGGACACATGCTGCCACAATGATCCTGCACACTACTGGTGGTGCATAGAGTAGCTGCCCGCCAGAGCGGTCAAGGGAGCGGAAACGTGACTTGAGCACTCCGAATGTGCGCTCCACTATGGCCCTAGTTGCAATATGGGCGGCGTTGTATCTTACCTGGGGTGGTGTGGTGGGGTTCCAGATTGGCGTCATCATGTGGTTGCTCAGAGGGTAGGCACTGTCCCCTGGGGAGGTGTAAATTGTTGTGATTATTGGGGTTTGTTTATTTGTGTGTGTGTGTGTGTGACATGCATGCATGTGCAAGGGCATTTGTACTCACCTAGGAGCCATGTGTCGCCATGCTGCCCAGCTTTCTAGGGCCCGGCTCAGGGCGGACATTCTGTATATGAAACTGTCATGGGTGGAGCCAGGGTAGTTTGCATAGACAGAGGTGATGATTCCCTTTGCATCGCATACCACCTGTACATTGATGGAATGCCAGTGCTTGCGGTTTCGGTAGATGTGCTCAGTGGCCCTAGGTGGACGTAGGGCCACATGGGTGCAATCTATGGCACTGAGCACTTTGGGGAAGTGTGCCATCCTGAAAAAATCCAGGACAACGGCCTGCCTTTCTGCGGGTGTTCTGGGCATGTATATGTGCCTGCGGACTGAGAGGCGCGCTGTCATGATTGCCAGTACCTGGTGTAGGCAGCGTGACTGCGTGGCCTGTGAGACCCCCCCACTATGGCAGTAGTCCGCTGAAATGACCCAGTGGCCAGAAAATGCAGGACATTGAGCAGCTTCTCCAAGGGGCTCAATGCTTGGGAGCAAAGGGTGGGGGATGTAAGGTCATCTTCCCACTCCCTGACCAGGTCTAGGATGATGTGGGGTGGAAACCTATACCTGCCATAGACCTGGTCGTCAGGCATCCCAAAAAGGCTTGTCCGTGGTGCGAAAATGCATGCCCTGGCTATTCTCCTCCTCCTGCGGTGTCCCACGATCAGTGCTGCGACAAATGGGGCATTCATTGTAGCTGTATATACGTGTTTGTTGTTTGCGCGCACTTTTATACTGTGCGGGGACGCTTCCGCCTGCCTTCGTGTGGCGGACGCGTTGATGCCTGTGTGTGTCTTTTGCCGTGCGTGGGTTTCCCGTATTCGAATCCATGAATACAGGTTGTTCGCGTGCGTGTGGGCGTTCCGTGTAGTTCCCTGCAGTACTTCCCCAGTTACGCCTTCTTTTTCACGCATTATTCCCCATTCCGCGTGTTACGCCCACTATTCCGCCCACTTTGGTTGTGTGCGCCATGCTATGTGCACTTTTGCTGTGTGTGTAGCGCATGCCGTGTATGCCTGTGTGTGCCATGGCTGGATTGGGCGCACGGACAGCGGGAAACACGCGCAGCATCTTCCTTGAATCGCACACGTGCGCATGCGCTGCGTTTCTCACGCTTGCGCTACCTTGCGCCTGCTTGCGCTGGGATTTTCGGCGCACATTTGCTCCATAAATCGACCGCTAGGTCTCCAGACCTAGCAACACCTCTGGCTGGTGGGATCTGGTTAGGTAGAAGGCAGGTGATGGACAATGGCCTCAGCTACAATCTGTGGACCCTCCCCATGGCGGAAGCAAAAGCCGTAGCTTGTGGGATCGGGTTAGTTTCTCGGCAGGAACATGTCAGCCTCAGCCATAGACAAGGCCAGGGCCAGTGGGCCTCTTTCTTTTTGAATAATTGGACAACTTCTAGAAGTGTGTCCATGTGTGTGTTGTTTGTGCTGGCATATCGGGTGCCATGAATAGTGCATGCCAGTAACTGAGTTTTTATTTCTTTTATTGTTTAGCTGACAGTGGTGCAGATGTTGTTGCTTTTCAAACCATAACTAACACGTCGTATGCCTTTTGTTGTACTGGGTAGGAAAAGTAATGTCCTTTGAAGAAAAATGTTAGCTGAATTCTGTGTTTTTTATTAGGAATCTTAACATATCTTTAGTTATTTTTGCAAGATCTAGAGCATCATTCTGACAATGTTAACTAGACATGTTCTACACCTATTCAATGGGCATAGCCATGCTCAGTGACCCATTTGACTGGGCAGGGACTTTGTAAGTGCCCCTAGAACTCACAAATCACCAGACAGGTCCAATGGACAAATTGCCAGGCCTTGCCCAATGGCAGTCATGGGAACCCAGTTGACATTGATATGTCCACAGGAACCAACAAGCCACAGTATAGGTCCATTGGACATAGATGGCAGATACGACAAGTGGCTTATTTAACAGTTGCCTCTGCCCTGTAAGCCGTGAGCCACTCATAGTCCAGCTGGGTATTGCATACCGAGTGTCTCCTTTGACAGAGGTGCGGTGCATTTGATCCAAAACCAGGAAAAGCCAAGCTGTCCTTTGGGATCACTGGGTGTTGCCTGGCCACTTTTGGGCATATTTTGACGAAATTGCTGGAGCAATTTGCTTTAACCCATACAAGGCTTTTGAGCCAGACCAGATGTGAAGGCTTTGGAAGGTTTAGTTCAAATCGGTCCAGCTTTTCAAGCTATAAGTGAGGCAAAGACATTTGCAAATGGGAAAATAATAAAGAAACATGTTTTGGGCTCCCCTCATAAATCTGCCCTTCTCTCCCACAGAAGAAACCCACAAAATGAGTAATTGAGTAAACAGACTATATGACTTTGGGTTCGTTTCTTGAAGATGTGACAAATTGTTCCTAACTTATGTGCTGCCCATAGATCTCTTCCTATGCGGAAACCAACTTTACCGTAATTGCGGATTGCTATTGCTGAATATGAAATATGATGATAAAGGATGGCGGACAGGGAAATTCAGGTTGCCAATTGTCGGCAACCGCATGTTATGGCCTGCGCACATGAGTTTGCAGGAAATATCTGGCTCTCAGACCTGGGACCTGATACAGGGAACAATTTGTCAACAGTAGCCAAAAGACCTGCCAGGTTGCTTCTGAGCTACCATACGTGTCAATTTGATCACTGGGTCGATCACTTTCTGGGAATTTTCCGGGTCAGAGGCATGGCCATGAACGATGCATCATAAAAGAACAAGAACTAGGCCACTGCCATTGTGATATATTGCCATCTGCCAAAGGTGTGAAAGCCCTGTTTTTTTTAGTGTTTAATTGATACAATGATGCAGGTAATTTCATCTCTGAAAGGGTAATCTGCTGATCAGATTCCCCTTTCATAATCCCCATGCCAAAAGCATAGTGTTTTTCTGAGCCCTGCTGCATCATTGTATCGATCTGCAGCACCTGCCCTACTAGTGGCACAGAGCAAATTCACAGGTCACATGTGCCCATTTGAGGGCTACATTGACAACCAAGTATCGACAACGCAAATGAGCTGTATTTAAGATATGCACCCCTGTACCAAAACAATGATGATCATAAGTAGCCCATGCTAGTGGGAGGGTAAACTCTAACTATAACCTATGCCCAAGTGAAGGTATGGTGCATGGCATAACTAATAACCATTACAACCGCATCCAATTTAATATCACACATTTGTCAGCCCTGTGGGCCCAATTCAGCTGTGAAAGGCTTATGCATATTATTTCCAGGCAAGGCTTCCCCTGCCCACTGGCCAGACTGTAGCCGTGTGGGACCACCTCTCTTTGTTCTTTTGCAAGGGCTGGTAAGAACCTTTTCCCAGGGACAGCCACTCCACAGGAAGCTGGCCTGCGAACAGGAACTAAAGGCAACACCATTCACGAGAAGCTAGGCCTCACACCAGGTTGCTGCATTTCTGAAGGCCTTTAATTCTATTGAGAAGGGAAGGGGGTAGGCTGCCAGGGAGAGATCTGCACTGTTGGGGAAAGATTTTGAAATCTTGTTTCTCTCTGTCTCTCTCTCTCCTTCCTGTTTCCTCCACTTACTGTAGCACAAAGCACTTTGGTTTCAAGAGCAGGGATTGTACCGCCAACACATGCTAGTTTTAGTCCGATCCCCTGTGGGCATTTACTATTACAAGAAGAGGTGTCACACTATCTCTTTGAATCATCTTTTGGACCCAATCCTTGATGAATATTTCATGTGTACTCTGCGGGGAGTGCAGTCCCTTCCAGAGTCCTTTAGTTGTGAGATGAAGGGTGGTGCTCCAAAGCTGATGCAAGCTATGTCCCACAGCCATCCCCAGGGACTGTTGGGGGTGAACCTGTTGCTGGAACAAAACCTGCCTCTCTGACAGTCACATTGGTACCCAGGACCTCACTATGTTGAAGAACCCATGCAGTTGCGTGCCAGCCTCCACTCTATTTGGGAGCCGAGAACAAGCACCAAACTTGTCTCTGAACCCCTGGATTGGGACGCACAGCAACCTGAGACGTTACCTGCAGCTGGAGCAAGACCTGCCTCTCTACCTGCCACATTGGTACCCACTGTGTTGAAGGATGCCTGCAGTTGTGTGCCAGCATCCCCCGTTTTCGGGTGCAGGAGAAAAGGATTCATCTTGTCCCTGAGACACTGGATTGAGCCACTGGATTGGGACTCACAGCAAAATTTGTGCCCAGACAGCTAGGGAGTGGGTGTTTTTTTGCTGTTAAATTGCTTGGAGCTGTGTGTCAGGAACTGTTCGTCACATTTGAACAGGACCCTCCCGTGCTGCCATTTGCTCTCTCCTGATTTTCAAATTGCTTGCAAAGCACTACGAAGTCTGATTTGGCACTGCCGGACCACCAAGAGCTGCATAAGGTGCTATTGACTGGTAAATTCGCCCCTGGGTCCATTTATGGAGTCTAAAGATGGTAATGTCACTTTTTTTCTCTTTGGCACCCAATAATGTATCCTTTTTAACATTGTGATATTTAAATGCCTTTTCTCCCCATTCCTTGTGTAACGGTTTATTGAGAGGTCACCCTCAACACAGAGAGTTATTTCCCTCCACACACATTGTGTCACACAACAAACTGTTTAATGGATTATTTTATTCAGCCCTTCTTCAGACACATATCATGCCCCTTGGATCCTCCCCCACTGCGCTAACAATGAGCCAAGGACCAGGCCGGTGTTACAGGAAATATATTTGTATTTATTTAAATTAAAAGTAATAGGAATTTGCAGGAAAATGTCAAACATCACGCTATCCGTTGCACAACCCATTAAACTTCTCTCAACATAAATGCGTTGCAAAAGTGAATTGAAAAGAACACAAATCATAATTCTTTACTTTCTACAAATTCCACTTAATTAGCGCTGGTCAGTGAACACATCTATAGATGTGGTGCTGCACAATTTTGATTTTCCTGTGGCCTTAAAAGGCTAGAGGTAGGGTTTCAAGATTTGTACAAACACATATGACAATTATGATTCCACCCTCGCTTTTGGTTTAAAATAAACACAGGTTGCTTTAGCGTTTTGTTTTTCAGACCCCCACTACTTTGGTCTGTGTTGGGGTAGCCAAACAGAAAAATTGGAATGCTTTGGGGAAATGTGTATTTCAGACGCCGCCCTCCACTGAAAGGCCTGTGTTAGGACATAACAAATTACCCAGTAAAATGATAGCCTATAGTTTTTCAGTGCACACTGGGAAGGGAGCTTTGTTCATTTTGAATTTTAACCAAAATCACCCTGTAGTGTTCCACCAAATGGGGAATTCATTAAATTAATCTTGTTAGTTAAATAGGCTAAGGATCTACACAGTTTGCCCCCCAGCCCCTATCCCCTATAAAGAGAAAGGATCTAAGGCAAGCAGAATCCCCCACCTTTTGGTTTCCCGGGCTCAGTTCTACTTACATAGAAAGCCTCTGTTTAAAGTTCAGGATAGCCAGCTGCATGTCAGTACCCTCTGGAAAGATAGGCGGGGGTCCGGTCACTCCACTCTCAAGGATGGCCTCCCGCTCTCCACCATAGTACTCAGTCAAAGTTTAGGCCTTCCTAGATATAGACAGCTCCTCCCATATACACCTTTTTGCAATCTCCTCTTGTCAGATTGTAAGTTGCAGCAGCACTCTTTTGATGATACATTTCAGCAGCTCTGTCCCCTACTTACACTCTTGGGGAATACCCTGCAAGCGGTCAAACAAATAGGATTGGACAATTACCCTTCTCTCTTCTCCCAAACCCAGCCTCCCTGTCAGGATTGGTTTAGGGGTCTGGCACAGACATATGACAGATTAATTTACAAGCTCCATTTCTTCTCATGTCAAATTTTTGCCAAAAACTAGTTATGTAGCAAAACTTCATAATTTTACTAGTAACTGCCATAACACATATTTTCCTTTTCAGTTATTCTTGGGGAAATGAATAAGATGACAGCCATGTCTGCACCATGTTGCACGGATGTTTGGCAATTTTCTGCCGTTTTCATAGAAAGCATAATAGTTATGAACATGTAATTTCCGACCCATATTCCTAAATGTACTCTTCACCAGTTTGCCAACTCTTACATTCAGGACATGTTCAGATCAGCCAGGAACATAGGTTAAATAGCCATTACAGTTCCCTAACTTGTAGGTGCATGAATTTTATATCTCCAAAATCGCCTAGAAATGTCCTAACAATTGGTACATAAATGACAAAGATCTGCCTATAGTTGCAGGGAAAAAGGCCTACGTTATAATAGTCCTTTTAAATTAATTGTACATCTGTATGTTCATCAACTGGGAGATATGCTTCATCCAGCCATCTTTCTCCCTGGGCAAGCCTGTGACCAGAGTTATTTTTTACGAGTCTTATTGAAGTTGGTTGTTTGCTCTTTGAAGTTGTAGCCCCCAGTCTTCACACCTTTTAGTCATGCTCACTGCCTTCATAGCCAGTAAGTCTGGGGAACACTTGGTTTACCACACCTTTAGCATGCCCCACTTTATTGCAGTTCTAATAAGATGGGGGATGTAACTCCAGATTTGCAGTGGTGGGGTATTTCTTTGTGAAGTATGCCCACCCACAAGCCAAAATGGTTTGTCTTGGGCTGACAGCAACATTTTCATGGAAACAAAGTGGGCTTTTCTTTTCAAATGTTAGCTGGGATACATTTTTCACATTCTAACTGCAAACACCCATGCAAATCCACTGTAATATCAGTGTTTAAAAATCCTGTTTTTCATGTGAAAGGGACCTTTGATTCCTTCTTCTTTTGGGATTTAAATGCTGCTTTTCCTCTGGTAGTGACCGGTAGGATTTTTCCACATGGCTCTTCAATTGTACTTGAAATTCACACATGAAAAGCCGTTTTTCGGTCAGTGTTTGAAATCCTGGTTTTCATGTGAAAGGGACCTACAGTTTGAATGCACCCCACACTTATTACCCAGATTGTTGAATCTGCTATCGTTGCATATTGTGTTCTTTGTACAGGGTTTGGTTTTTACAGTGTTTTCTAGTTAGTTACTTTGGTTGATTACAGTATCAATATTTTTATAGACCCTTGATTGGACATCATACTGTTATGGAAATGTATGGCATTGTTTATTTATATAGCGCCTATTCACAGGCAAGTGTTTCAAAGCGCTCAAGGAGGGTGTGAACATGGGGAATAAAACAATAGTCGCTCAGAGCCCTTGAAATTCTGTGACGATAATAATCTGCCCAGGCAGAGTAAGTGCGTAAAATAGATTTAACAGTTTGAGATACAGTAAATAGACCTTATAGCGATTCTGCAATTTTTACCAGTGCAATGAAGGGGTGAGGATAGGGAGAACAGACAGGCGATCTTCAGGCACAGTGCGTGCAGATCGTGCAAGCGCACAGAAGGTCACAGGGAGGGGAGGATAAGTGCACCCGGCCGGTTGAGACTGGGGTAAGTGCAGAGAGAGCCAATTTGCAGCATGGGCTGCTACTGAATCACATTCACACCCCTCCAGGGAGAGTAGCCTTCCCTCTGCCCACATTACAAGACATAGCAAAGGAGGTTAATCTCTTAACTGTGCCTGCTCTACCTTAATGAATGTGTTGCCTCTTGGTTTGCCGAAGTGGGAGGGCTGAGTATTCGCTGTAGCCTCTGACAGTGGTAGAAATGGAAAAAATGTGGTGGGGGATCCCACAAGGGCCGGGGATCGGGAGGAGTTTGGGGGAGGAAGGTACAAGAGGGGGTGTGGTCTAGAGGGGGCGGGGCTGGTAGTGGATATCCGATCAAATGAATATTTAAAAATAAAAAATGAAAAAAAGCACCTGCGACGGCTGCATTGCCTTTTACTGCAGGTTTTGGCACTGGTGTGTAATGCAAAATGCTCACTACAAGTACAACTGATTCCTTTCAGTATTCCAGCACGGTTCATGGGCTTGGACGGCTGACTCTGGCTAGATCCCGAGATCCGCTAACACATCTGGTGCCGGATCTTGGATCCACCGAGAGCCGGCCCAATGACCAGCACTGGCCTCTGATCATCCTTGTACTCCTGCAGCAGTGGCGTCGCCAGGGATCAAATTTAGGAGGGGCACAGAGGCGGCCAAAGACAAAAGTAAGGGAGGCACAGACAAAAGTAGGGGGAGAACATGGTCACTGCTTGTCTTGGGGGGCATAAAGGGGGGGTACAGGGTTTCACAGGGGGGGGCGGCCCCCCCAGGTCCCTCCTAGCGATGTCACTGAGAGAAGAAGTTAATTCATCACAGCCATGCACTGCTCATGACACACATATTTTAACACAAACGCCATCTGCATAAACCCACTTGCAGCAGGACATGAGCACCAATGAAACAGAGTTAAATGAACAGGCGACTGCGACAAACTCGTAACGAGGCCTCAGACTGCAGTTCAGTGCTCACCCTCAGCCTGATGTTGACTCATTCGCTGGATAAATGCCGTCACTGTGGCCCAGGGGGCGAATTTCTCGACACGCTCAGAGAATGGACCGCCTGGAATAAAAGGAAGAGTGCGCCGCTGCTACACTTCCGGCTTCAGAGCATGCATATTACACACCTCAGCAGGCGCACATCTCCACACAGGCTCTCCAGAAAACTGGGCCACCCGAGCTTCCGTATAGCGGGCAGGCACCTCGAACCAGACACACGAACGAAAGTACTGTAGTCTGTTTACCTCCCCTGCAAAGATCCCAGGCATGCCGGGTGAAAAACTCGAATAATAGAGCTGTGCCGACTATATTACATTATTCGCCAGAATTCAAGCTAAATAAAGCCAGCTCAACACGCAGCCAACTTCATTGTTAGAAAAGTCCCAAACAGGATCTTTCATAAAACGAAAACCAGCACTCTACCGACTGCGTGTTCCTGCATGGGTACCCCCGACACGCTCACAACATGGGCCCTTAAATAATACTGACCGATAATTGCAATTTATCGTAAACAAAATGTAGATTTTACATTGTAAAATGTACATTTAAAAACAAAAGCTTCTTTTTTTATTCTTTATTGTTTTTATTTAAACTAAAAGTATTTTCCAGTCGAATGCAAAAAACGATCTTTGACCCATATTCGGCTGAACACCCGTCTAGACCGTTCTCGGGTTTACCATAACTCTCAAATGACAGGCTGAACGAGTGCTCGATTGTAAAAGTGTTACCGAGAGAACAGCAAAAAAAAAGGTGTGCGTTACTGAAACGTCTAAAAAGCCTACCCCGCCGCCCCCGTGGTCTACCTCTGAAGGATGAAAGGCTGCGCCGGCTAAAAACTGTCACCTTCAGTTTGGCCACACATCTCTGCAAATGGCTCCCAAACCACTGGGCTTATTTTACTAGCTATGTTTCCCTATGGATATAAATGCCTGAACTCTTCCGTAGACAAGAAAACATGACTTGTGAGTGCCGATTGATTAAGAGCTACGTGTCAGGGGCAGTCGTGTTTCTCGGCTGAAGCAGAGCAGGGCTGGTTCGGGGAAAACGCTAAGGAAGGTGGAGTGGCACACGTTAGCTGGTTCATGCCTGCGGTCGGGACAAGAAAGCCAGCAAAAGAGTCTATTTGTATCTATTGTGCGCCCCCTGGTGGCCACAGTATGCAGGTTAAAGCATCACACATCTTTGTAATCGGTTTCCATATTACCTTAAATGTCAGCGCGGTTTCAGTCCACAAAGGCCCGTTAAACATTTTTAGCAATACACCGTAATCTTGCCAATCGTTCTATTGCATGTACACACATGCGCGCACGGCCGCGCGCTCCTTGATATCTAACGAACAATAGCGGAGAAACTCACGAATCTGTTAGAATGAAAATTATGACATATTGCGAAGCGTAAATTATGCGCCAACAAAAGGCAGTGAAAAGGTAAATAAAAAAAAAACGAAAGGTAAACAATGTGATAGCATTGAGTTGAGGTTTCAAGTGCAATTTGCGTGTGTTTTTGTTTCTTCTTTCGAGCAGGAGCTGTTCGCTGGGTTAATATGACCTGCTCTTCAGTCGTCCGGAAGGACCGGTATAAAAGAATGAGAGGAGAACTTTCTCCTAAAGTGATATCACGAACGTGGTTGCTCTTTGTAAATAGAACACACTGTACAGTGTTTTTCTTTTTTTTAATATAAAATAAGAGAAAAAAACAAAAACGCGAATTTACCAAGACGATGTCTCTTTTATGCAACATTATAATTGTGCTTGCCAGCCAGACCTGTCTATGCTGTCACAGTCCAACTGCAGCAGGTTATGTGGGACTGCGGCCTCTGTTCACATTAAACAGTGCAGATCACCTAGGATGAGTGCCAAAGTGTGGGTGCAGTGTTCGGCGCAGTATGTAAACAAAACAAGACATCCTCACATATAAATCTGGATTACACGGTGAATATGACCCACGAGTGCCAACTGTAGAGTACCACGGGAGAATGATTACTCAATTGGTCCAGCCGTTAACTATTTGGAAACCGGAAGTAAGCCGGTCCCTTTTCCTCAAAGTACAGTACACCAGGCCGCCATTTTCCTTCACTTCGACATTGCACCTCAGGGCTGACACAGGCGCACTATCTATTTTGGAGCCCAGCAGATTGATTTCCATTGGATATAATAGAAACAATGTCTAGGTGCTCGCTGGTCTTCACTCAAAATATGAATGTTAACACCATAACGGATGTAGTTGACTTTCCACTAAAAAAAATGAAGGTACTCGATTTTTATGGATTTTGAGGACTGTGATTACTTTTTAAGTGACACGTGGGCGTTGGCACATTACCTCAAACAGCGATTGCTCAGACGCGTTTGTTTAGGGGTTTGCGGACAGTAACAGGTTTTCTTAACAACACGCCCCCCCCAACCCTGTCCCATAAAAACAGAGGCTAATTAGAGCTCTTGTATGATAACTATGCTGGTCAGGGGTCCATAGCTCTCAACCATTTATGTTGCAAAGGCGGGTGAAAACACACGTTTTTTTTTTTTGGCGGGTGAGAGGCCCATTGAAACGAATGGGCGTGAAGGTGGCTTGGCGGGTGAGTCAGCTGTTTACAAGGCGGGTGACACCCGCCAAAAGCGTGTGAGTTGAGAGCTATGGGGGTCAGGCTGACAATGCACGAGGAGCAGGCAAAGTAAACATAATTACCCATTTGTGCTCCCACACAGTCAGACGGCTCAAAAAAGCAAAACAAAAATTACAATAAAAATGAGACGAGACGCTTTGATTTGATAGAATGGAGAAAGAAACAAGTTGTACCGTATTACGTGGCTTCCAAGTGTCCTCTCTCGTGCATTATGAAACCCAACTAGATAAATACATTTGATTCAGAGGGGAAGATATAGGCGGAACATCAAATGTTATGTTGCTAATACCGTGCACGGCGGACGTGCATGGTTCTAGAATGAATGTTGCTATATAAGCTCAGGGTGTTTTTGTTTCCCGTCTGCTGGGAGGGGTACAGAACGGAGTCCGAATGGCTGCGATGGTTTGCGTGTTGTGTTTTGAGCACACATGTTGAATAGCTAGCGGCTACAATGAACATCCCTAGCTGCACAATAGTCCATCTAGCAGCACAGAGAGCAGTCTGGCCGCCATATCCATACGCATGGTGTAGGCATTCGTCTGGCTGCAGTCGTTATTCTAGGGTGTATGCATGCATCTAGCTGAGCGTGAGATTTCCAGCAAATCATGTATTTGTATATATGCAATGAAGGATAGGTTCAAGGAAAGGAAGGCACGGAAATAGCGCTCGCATTCGCTTGCATCATCACTATTGGCAACATAAGCAGAAAGAAAGGTCCAGAAAATGTTTAAACCTTTCAAAATGATCCTGCTCCACAACTAGTGAAAGAAACCCCACATTACTCTGAAAGTCTAATGATTCTCCAAAATCAGTCCGAAATTAAAAAAAAAAAAGCGTAATTCTGGTGCAACATATACATTGTAATGTTTAGACATTGGTGTCCTTCAAAACCTTATTTTATTTAATGTGCAAAATTGTCCCTGTATTTGTTTTGGAAAAATTGTCCCCCCTACTTATGCACCACGAAACCCCCTATATTCTTACATTTTCCACTCAAGGGAATGAGTCAGGACTTACCCAAGATCAAACATATCAGCACCAGAAAAGAATAAAAAAAATTAAGAATAAAAAAAAAAAACACTCTAGGACGCCTCCTAGGGAGACAGGAGGGGACAGGTCTAACGGGAGCAATGGGGCAGGACTATTGGTGGAGGAATGTAGGGCAAGTGACAAGTTTGTAAAAACTGTTACAAAAGAAGGGACGAAAATAACACTATATTTGAGAAAGAATGAACAAATCACATAATACCGCTACTTGACAACAAAGTTTAGCAAAGGAGTATGATTGTATCTTTATTTTGCCAATCTCGAGTTGAAGCCTAGAATTTCCAGCATGCACATTGTGTGAGCCTAAATAAATAGCTTCTGGAAACAAACAGTGAAAGAAAACACACCTGCTTGTACTCCTGCTGTCACACAGCATTAATTATTCGGCATCACTTCCATATCTAGACTCCCCGCCGCCCCGTTAGAGACAACCACCACTAGGAATTACCCACTAGCTGCTGGGTCTGCTGTAATCTAACTTTACTTGGGCTTATTTAAAAGTGCTCAAGTTAAAAAAAGAACAAACCAGAGCACATACTAGGAAGAGCTAATCACTGCAGGATTAGTGCTGTAATTTGTCATGGGTATGGGCTTTTTATTTCCTTGGATTCATAATCTGTGGAGAAAATTTGTACATATTAGGTCCAATTCCATCACTGCAGATAGATGAACCAGGACTAGGCATTCAACCACAAGTTTCAACCCTAGCATGATATTCTGCTTACCCTTGTTGGAAATTTCAGAGGACAATTGCAAATAGTTTTTACTGGATCCAGTTGCAACTTTTATGTTTTTCTACATTTGTACATTTGTCCGTGAATATCTGCATTGTGAAAATAAACAAGAGCGAAGAACCTTACATGCCACCTACTGAATTTAGTAGAAACTGTAAACATGCAAAAAGATCTCAGACGGTCCTGTAGAACCAAACTGACACATAACTCCCAATAAGTTACAGAGAAGAAACACAGAGCAAATGAATAGCAGATGGGATCCAACCCTGTTAATACTTGTTAAATTTTTGGGATTCAACCCTGCTAAAGGTTGTTAATTTGTTTTTGGGATCTAACCCAGTAACTTTTTTTGCATCAGGTCTATTTTGACTGGGAACCAGAGTGTGCGCGTCGCCATCCTCTTTTTTTTCTTACACTGTTTCTTTTGTTGCTGACATCCATACACAATGTATATCTTTATTTGTGAGGTGTAGAAAGGCATGGTATCAACAGCAGACACAGACACAATAGATGCTCGTTTCAAAAACCTATATTTTTATATTTGATAAGGCTGGGAGAATTCCTAACTGCCCCTACCTCTAGAATGGGAGTAGTCTCAACCATTAAACAAATAGTCCAAGTCAGTCTAGTCAAAATAAAAAAGCCCTATTATAAAGAAAACCTAACTTTGCCCTACTTTTCAAATGACAAATGTGTAAAGGGGATATAAAAAAGAAAAATAGTGTTGTAAAAGAAATGTCAGACAGTTCAGGCTTGGGCTTCAAGCTTTTGACAGTTCAATAAGTACTTTAAGCTTTGTACGCCTTGACACAAATGCACAGTTCAACTCTTCACTTTCACTTTACCGCAATTCAATACAGGTTTCCTTCCGCCGGGCTCGAGCCGTCTTTCTTTCCATTCTTGACTTTTACTTTACTACAGTTCAACACAGCTTTCCCTCCGCCGGGCTCGAGCCGTCTTTCTTTCCATACTTGACTTTTACTTTACTACAGTTCAACACAGGTTTCCCTCGAGCCTGTCTTTCTTTTCACACATTTTTGTAATTTCACTTTTCACGGGCTCAAACCCTCTTTTATCTTTGTGGTGGTTCCCTTCTGCACGTTTCATTTCATACAACTTTTAACTGTCGAAGACTTTAAAAACTGCAAGGATTTGATGTAAACAGCTGCATGACCAATTCAACCTCTCGTCAAACAATTTGACAATCTTTATCAACTTACATCCACAATGCCTCTTGGTACTTGTGGTTTCTTGGAATTATTATTTCTTTACTTTGCCCTCTAGGCGTGCTTAAAGTTCATACTTTTCCCTGTTGGCATATTTAAAGTTCATATACTTCGCTTTTCACTCAATCAACTTTCATTTGGGATCGCTGTCACCTTCTTGCCTTTGTTTCTCGTTTCATCACAACTTCAAATATTTCACAGATATTTTGGAATGTGCGATTCCTCCTCGCAGATCCAATCTGTTACTTTGTATACTCTCATCACAATTCAGCAATTGTCTTTTCCATTATGCATGTTAGTGGCACATGCAAAACCTTCAACTCTTGTTACAGTTTCATTTGATTTTAACACAAACTGGGCCTTTGCTGCCTTCGATAACTCACTGGTCATGCTAATTGGGTTTCTTTCTTCAATGCCTTTCATGTTGCAGTCAAGACTGTTACCAATACCTCCTCTGCTCCTCCCTGTCTCCGTCGTTCACTCGGAAGGCAAGTAGGCCGCCTTGAAGCACTTCGAAGGTATATCCTTTCTTTTCACTCGGCTTCAGTCTTGGAAAGCTTATGGAGTATTTCACACCTGGCTCTCTCTCATTCTGCACAACTGCCGATCAACCCCTTGGCCTTCCAACTTCGATAGCTGGTTTGCATCAGCCCAGGAAGAGCTGCTCCTTCTTGTACTCAGCCTCACTCAGAGTGGGCCTGTTCATACCACCTTTCATCCTGACAGGGAATGTTAATAAGTGGCAGGAGTGTGTAGTTAGGATTACGTGCCTCACTCTGCTTGGTTTCATAAAAGGGCCAGACCCATTGCAAGTTAACAGAGGTAATATTCCTAGCCTCATTCCTCATCTTCCTTGGCTCAGATGTGTTGTAAGTGTGAAGTGGGGAGCAATTATGGGTGCTGTAGTTTCCCATAAAATAGGTAGGGACAGGGGTTAGATGGGCTGTGGAAAAAATGGGATAACATGTCTCAAAATCAGGTGCTTCTCCCCCGCTCCACGAGCACCCCCTACCCAAATGACCTCTCTCCCTTGTCCACCCCCAGGGGCGGGATCCAAAAGCGATGGCCTCTCCCTGGCCACCTGAGTATGGGATCCCCGGGTGCAAGGTTGTGAAAAACCCTCTGTTTTTTCACAGAGGGCTAGTATAGGTTTTGGACACAGGTATCATTTTGAGTTCAACTCCATCCTTAGCATAGGGCAAGTTAGGTCTTACTACATTATGACAAAGAAGAAAAATGAATACATTTTCAGAAAAGTGAATCTGTTGTCTGTGTCTTACTTCATGATGCCTTCACACTGCACACCTCACTACAGACCATAACCTTGAATACAACAACTGTACACAGGGCCTCTAATACTTTCCTATATATAACATCTGCAACTGCAGCGTTAGGTGACATAAACATAGGTCTTAACGACCCCTCGGCCACTACTGCCACAGCTGTGGCTAACACACTGCCTGCCTTCAACTTCAAACATTGCGTCACAGCCCTGACTCACAGCAAAGGCAGAGCTCTAGACTGGGTAGCCGACCTGAATAGCCAGATCATTATCTCCCCCAATGCCCTCTGCCCACGGTCAGATAACCATATCTTGACCATTGCCTCCCCCCTAAACATTGGCAGCACCCGGCACCACCCACCCTGCACCCCACCTTGTCCAACAGCTCCAGGAAGATCTCCAAAGACTCCATCTCTCCCCATATCTCACCACTCCTACCAGAGCACATAGACTAAGGAGACACTTGTGTCATAGCAGATATCTACACGAACACCCTGAGTAAGGTAGTAAACATGGTTGTCCCATTACTTCCCCAGAGGGACAAACCATCAGGACCCACCAATTCCTGGTTTACCCCCGACCTCCAGGCACTGCGCTTGTAAAAAAGATGGCAGAAGCCTCCTGGAGAAAGGCCCCTACCGTCCACACCAAAGCCTCATTCAACATGATGGCCAAGAATTTAAGCAGGCCATCATTGCAGCCAAATCTGCAGCCTACAACACCAGAATAGCTATCAGCTCAAACTCCCAAGAAATCTTCAGAATTCTTAGGGAGCTAGAAACGCCATCTACCCCCCTCGCGCATGATTAAGAAATGGGCGACATGTGGTGCACAAACATCCAGAATGTCATGAGGACAAAAAAGATCTCCCTACAACAAAACATAGTCAGGAAACAAGCATCTATCACAACTGCCACTCCTCGCTCCTTACCCCTTACAACAAAGCCCCACACCTCTCCTTTCCATTTTAGAGAAATCTCGGGAGCAGAAACCTCGAACATACTTAGGAGTCTAAAACCCTCAAGTTGTAAAGGGGATATCTGCCCAGCTAACATCATCAAATACTGCTCGGTAGTTCTAGTACTGTTTATTATGAGATTTATCAATGCCTCTTTCCCATCCAGCCATTTCACCACCAACCTCAAAGAATCTTGGGTCCTCCCTCTTCTAAGAAATACCACACTTGACCCATCAGCTCCCAACAAAAACCACCCCATTACATCAGTCCCATTCCTGCTAAATATTCTGTACAGGGCAGCCTGCAACCAAATACTACCCACATCCTCAGTATGTGCCAATTAGGCTTTCGACCAAGTCATGGCACGGAATCAGCATTGCTACACCTGAAAACCAGCTCAACTTCTTCAGAGATGATGGTAAAACAGCCCTCCTCCTCCTTATTGATCTGTTGGCCGCCTTTGACTTGGTGGATCATAAAACATTGTGCTATCACCTTAGAGCAGTCACCAACTTCTTCATGGAAGCCTTGACCTGGGTAGCCTCCTTCCTGGAAGGTAGATCCATTGAGAGTCTTCTCAGACTCTTCCAGTGTCCCACCTATCCCTATTGCATGTGGCGTACCGCACAGCTCCTGTGTTTCCCCCTCCCTCTACAGCATGTTCACCAAACCCCTCTTTGACCTCCTGGATTCCATCAGCAAATACTACACTCACTATGCTGATGACACCCCAATCCTCCTCCCCCTCTCAGGTATCTATGAAGATGACTCACTCACCATCAATAACATTTACTCAACAACCCAGGCTTGGATGGCCATGAACCACCTATGCCCGAACAATGACAAGACAGAGATCTTGCTGGAGGCATCACCTTACATGCTGAAGAAGCTCACCTCCCAATTCACATCATTCATGATCGATTGGATAGTGATCCCTGTCTCAGCATAAGTAAAAATGCTCAGTGTCCATCTAGATACCTCCCTGTATGTCACCGAACAAGTGAATGTGATCACCTACTCGACGGCCTACCCAGCCAAACATATCAAGGCAGCAAGACAATTCCTCAAACCTACCAGCTGCCTCACCATTGCCCAACTGGTCACTGGTTCCATGTGAGCCATTCCTGGGGTCGCCGTCTTGGAAAATCAATCCAGCCTCCAGTGTTGCTTGTGCCAGTCATGCCCCAAGGTAGTCCAGTCCGCCCCACTACTTCAATCTCTACTGGTATGTGTCCTAATGGAATGAGGCACCGGTGTGTGTGCCCCGGGGGTGTTGAAGCATCCCGTGGTCCTGAAACCCTATACCAATCCCCCACAACTTTCCCCTACTTACCCGTTTGCTCTCCGCTGCCGCCCCTTCTCCTGTACACCTGCATTGTGAAATCTGTCACTTTAACACAAGTTGGATTCCTTTTTCTTGTTTCTTTTTTTCAGTCCTCCGCCTCCAATGTTGAGGAATCGGGAGACACCCCTGCAATCCTGTGAGCCCATAAATACCAAACAAGGGGAGCTGGGGACAAGCCCACAGTCCCCACTCCACATGTTTGATTATCTTTAAAATTGATCGAATGGTACTGGCCGAAATCGGTCAAACGTACCATTCCATCAGCTTTTTTCAGTAAAATAGGGTAATACCTCAGTATGGGTGTGCTCGTGTTTTGCAAGAGGAGGAGCTGTACCCATCGTTATTTATACCATCATCATGCCACTCTTTGGCAACATCTTTGTACAACATCTCAGAATCATCTGACACAAATAGAAAAGCAAGAGCAGAAAATCCACTATGGGAACCAGCAACTTTACAGCTATTTCTAATCATGACAGGGTCAATGAAAACATTGAATTGAACCAGTCATCAGCATTAACTCCAGCTTCTTTCTTCATTGCAATCCTTATATTGTGAAGGGACACTATCCCATGGGTCAAGGACCCATTGTCTGCATCATTTGGGGGCATATACATGCAGCAAGACAGACCAGTTTTCTTGCACACGCCCCCTACCAGCGCCATGAGCAAAACCAGAGCATATCTATTTTGAAGGGTCATAAGCTTGATTGCCCATAATTCAGTATTTATCAAATTAAGACTTTGCTCCATCTGGTTCGTCAGCTGAAGCATCTCCCACCTGGTGGCCTGCAGCCAATTGGCATTTGCTGTAGTCTGGATACCTGGCACCAGGATGGAGATGAAAAAAAAGTCTACATTTTAGTAAACAGTTTTTATTGATCCGGGATCGCCTTTAGTTTATCGGAAGATAAATTTGATCTTTTTTGATAGCAAAGCATTAGTGAGCAACGGGCATGCTTATAAAATGGGGGCTTGGTTGGTTCTGTGGGCGGCATATTTATTACAGTCAGTTTGGCTTCAGGAACTACCAAAACTGCTTATTGTTCAGAGAACATATGCCTCTCCATGATGGTGGGAGGTGAAGGTACGTGTATTGTCCAGACACGTAATGCACATCTATCAATGCTGCTGTGCCTTCAGTCAAATCATGGTTTAAGAATGTCTTATTACAACAAATGTTTGCTCCTATGGGTATAGTGTCATTTCCTTGGAAGCAAAAGGAATACTCTGGTGGCCTATGTACTTTTGCTGGTGTTTCACTTAACTCAATCCATGTCAATTTAGGCACCTAATTTTCCCATATCCTGCGACAGTTCTGATTCATACGTGCCACTACATCTTCTGAAAACCCCAGTTAGCCCCCTGCTGCACAACTCACTACTACTGCCACCAATCTATTTTTGGAAAACAATGCTCCGTCCATCTTGTGCAATGGTTTTATTTTACAACTGCCTTGTTCTTTCTTCTTGGCACATTCTTCATCATCTCTGTCCATTATTGTGCTTGGACCATAGACATGGTGCTCTACACAGGGCCAAGTGTTTCAAACACTGGGCAATAAGAGATGTCATTTTTTGAGGTATAAGCAACTTGGGTGCACCCATCACATGAGGTATCAAAAATGTTTGATTTGGGGTCGTCCACATCTATCACAGTGTCAAGAATTACCCCTTTATATTGATTATATTTTATCTCTGCCTCAGTTTCCCTCCAGGTTCATGTCATCCCCAAAGATACATCTGTGTCATTCCCATACCCTCCTTTTATATGCCCCAACCTTACAAAATAACAACACAGAAACACTATACTTACTCCAAAAATAAAAACATATACAACATAACATATATATCATACAACACTTGTAGTGTTGAACCTGAGGAGGGGGAGAAAAAAACAGACAACCCTGCAGAAAAATGTAAGGTCTTCATCATAGTAAAAGGAATGACCAACTGCAGTATCATATGGAACGTGCTTCAAAGTATACATTAAAATCGCTCAGCAATGTGGTAATTCTTGTGAGAAGGTGGAGCGGTGTCGGGTGCTTTCAAAACATCACATAAGTGGACCCACTACTGCAACTCCTTCACACAACGGCAGACAAAATATCTCATGAACACCCAGCTCCCTAAATATAACTGTGCCGCCAGTAAGGTCAGTTCATCTGTCGGCGATGCTTCAACTCTATCTTCTTTTCTAGGAGCAATATCGTGAGACAAATATGTATACTCTATATTAGCATCCTCAAATAACACTGCAACTCCTCCCCCCAAAACCTCTGCTGCCCTGTAAGCATCTGATGCTGTGTGTGTATGATTCAGAGTTGCGTGTATTCATCTCCCCATCACTATCTCGTGCAGGGACAAGTGGTGATCTTTACTGGGCTGCGTCCTTAGGCTAAAGAAAGCCAAAGAAAGGCAGTGCAGCCAGTTCCCCCCTAATGGTTTGCATATCTTAGACAATTCACTCTTCAAAAGTCAGTTAATCTTTTCTACAATCCTGTGGGCCTGAGGATGATATAGTTTGTGCCATATCCCCCAGCAACGAAATTACTTGTGTACCAAACATCTGTATGCTGATTTTGCATCAGGTTGTGTGCAAGGACCAGCCTCAACCCAACGGGAAAATTGACACACTACAACAATAAGGTCACAGTAATTACTGCAACTGTTAAGCATATCCACTTAGTCGATGTGAAGTTCCTGTAAAGGCCCAGTGCAATGTGCCACACAACTTCCTTTTGCGGTTTATTATATGGTCACAGGCAAGTCAGGTATCTCCTTCCCCTACAATGAGTGTGGCACACAATACAAACGCTTTTGTTTATGTCATTCAGGTTTTTTTTTTATAAGGCCTCCAACCCGTCTTGCACACAACCTCAACAAATGCCCCTTGTCTCAATGGAATAGGAACCAGACCAGTGTGTATTAATAAGATATGTATTAATTCATTTATTTAGGAACATAAGAACATATCACATCAGCCACCAATGTTGTGGCAACACAAAGACACAATATCCTTTTTAGTAAAGTACCACCAAGGATCTGACATCAGACTATGCAGTCACAATAGCTACCTTTTACATCACCCCCCATACAAGCAAAGAACAATTCAAACCACAAAAGGACAATTAACAGAATTATACCTTTCTCCCAGCAACCCTCACTATCCAAAAATCCACTAGGCTTGACTCTTTTGAATGGCAGGGAGTGGGAACACAGTGAGGAAATCGGTTTTTGGGTAGCGCTTACAGAAACATTATTGGGAACAGAAAGGGAATGGGACAATTCATTTTTCAGAGCACAAAGGTAAAATTGGTTTGAATGGTTTAGCACAACTGCTATGGGAAATAATGTAGAGAAATGGGTAATTTGTTTTCTATACCTGACAGGAACAAATAGGGCTTTTAGGATTATGGTCAGACCATACTGGGAAAATTGGTTTTAACTATGTTTAGCTCAATTGCAATGTGAGCAAGAAAATGCAAATGGGAATTTGTTTTTACCTTACAATGGGAATGCAGGAAGAGTTTCGTTTTGCATCTTGCAATGGGACACACATGGAAGCAGGGCTTATTGACGTTAAATCTTTTGGCAAATCATTATGACTATACCAGCTCACAACACACTGGGAAAACATAATTTGTTTCGAATGCCAACAATACAGATCCCGTGAATTAAATGGGGGAATCACTTGAGTTACTTTGAACAATATACTAAGTATCTACATAGACAAATACAGATTTTTCAATGGGGAAAAGCATACATAGGCAAACAGGAGATTTTGCAATGGGGAAACATCTAAGGCAATGCTGAAAGAATACAGGGCTTATACAATCTATGGGATGGGGTATTTCAACTTACAGGAGATGTCTGTACTGAGCACCAGAGAGCATCAGGGCACACTACTTGGGACATCCAAAGGGGATCACTCAAAGGTCTCCTCTCCTTCCTCCAAGTGTCCCAGTCAGTCTCTATGTCTCCTGTCTCCACTGCAAGTTTAAGCCTCTCTCTGCAGGGATGTTCACACCAGATTTCTGCAGCAGGTTACCTCATGAAAAGAGTGGAAAAGACCAGCTCTGAGGTCAGCTGACTTAGTTATAGTGCAAATGACATCACAACTTGTCATAATTCCTGCAGAAGGGATTGGTTAATGCTCACTACTCCACTCCCCCTGTGTGCTGATAGGACAAGGGAATGTGTGAGTTCTTTGGGACACTAGGGGAGGAGAGCACTTCAATATCTCACTTCGACAGGGGGCTGAGTCTGCTTGGGGGACTAGAAAATCTTACTACATGATAAGTACCTTTAATATCCATGTTTTGACATATATGAATACATTTTTGAAAATTGCATTTTTCAGCAAATCACATAAGAATAGTCAGGTGTTCCTGTGCAGAGATACAGTTATTCTCCATTTACACCAGAACTACATTACTGAGAAACATGGCCCTTTATGGGCATTATATAAATAATACTTGGAATGCTTTACCAATTTGTCACATCGCTGGTAAACACAAGGAGGGCCACATCATATTTGTTTTCATGAATAACGTTAGTTGTGTTTATCCCACCAAAATCGTTTGGCATGGTCAGGAGGAGTTTACTGCCACCTTTCCAAAAATCCTAGAATGACAGTGGTGCGATGTATATTGTCAATTTTACACAATACACCCATTCCAAGGGCTAATGACTAAGACTAAGAGAACAGACCCTTGTCTTATCTGGTCCACCCTGTGTCTCCCATCTAAGAGCATCTTATTTCTTGTATTTTTAAGGAATAGCACTGACAATTACAGCAGCCAGGACTCTCTCTCCCAGGCAACAGGGAGGGGAGTTGGGTTTCACATTTTGAAGAAATCAACATCCGTGCCCCTTGCAACACACAGCCTGTAAGTCGTGCCTAAAGGCATTTAAAATTACATCTGATGAAATAAACATTTTCAAAAGCAGGCAAGTTGCTTTAACATTGTCTATTTTGTGAGCTTGTGCTTGTTAGCAACCCTATTCACTTTTTGAAAGTCTGGCGAGCATCTTTCTGCATATATTATTAGTCTAGAGGGAAAAACAAAATTACATTTTATTTAATTTGCACATGAAATTAACTCTTTTTCAGTGAAGCTGCTTGAACACACAATTCTGGTGTTCCATTTACAATACTGTGCACTGCGGTTTTCTTGGGATATCAGTGCAGCTTTCTATAGATTGGTCCAACTGTTATTTCCGTGTGTTTTTCACTTCCTTCATGAAAGGCAGTTTGCATCTCTATATATTTTGCCATTTTGCACATTTTCTTACCTTTTGAGTTGAGTTCACAAGGCCTTATGTCGGACCTCATTTCCATGCAGGCCTGGTATTTCTTTCTTGCATCCATGGGCTATTTCATCTCACAAAATCACCCCTTCAGGCTCTTTGATTCATTTCACAGAGAGAAGAGCAAGGAGAGAGAGGGGTCTCAGTTTCACTGTGGCCGGGGTTCGTCCCTTGGATCTTCTTTAGAGTGTGTCTACTCTTTTCCTGGTCCTGATGGAGTGGTGCTCTGGTCTGCCGCCCACTCTTTTAGGATTCTTTTTAGGTTTTTTGGTCCTGGACCTCTCACTTTCCAGTGGCTCCACAACTGGCCGGAGAGGCAAGGAGTTATTTAATCTGCTGAGAAGAAAGGAGAGATTACGTATTTCATACAATACTATTTTCCTAGCTAGGGACATGGAAATTGACAACAAAAGAACAAGAAACACATAGGGCCTCATTACGAGTTTGGAGGTAGCCATGGTGCTATTAGCGCCATAGCTGCCTCCAAAATCGTGTTCGGGTCCGTGGTTTGTGAATGAGGAATTACCAGGTCATTCCTACCTTGGAGGACCCGGTAATTCCTCATTCACAAAACCATTCCCCATTCCCATTCGAGCACCCATAGGGCTCAATAGGAATGGGGATGGAGCTAATAACATACCTGTTAACAACAGACCCGTTATTAGCTTCTTGGTCCCCTCACGGGACCCAGAAAGGACATCTGGTTTTACCAGACGTCTGTTCTGGGTCCCGCAAGGGAACCTCGCAATAGGGGGAATGGGTTTACCAGTAAGCCCATTCCGCAAGGGTCGTAATGAGGCCTATAACA
The DNA here is from genome assembly GCF_040938575.1 of Ambystoma mexicanum. Classification (NCBI taxonomy): domain Eukaryota; kingdom Metazoa; phylum Chordata; class Amphibia; order Caudata; family Ambystomatidae; genus Ambystoma; species Ambystoma mexicanum. Next base: position 233,988,171 of record NC_090927.1, on the reverse strand, counting down.
TTTTATGATACCATTTTTTTACTTTACAATTATGATTTTTACTAACTTAAAAAATGACATAAGTTGTTCTACTGCCAGTAAACGTATGACTTTCTTCATCCAGGTTGCCATTCTTTTACCTTTACTCTTTAGATGGTTCCTGGGCTCTACCCTCACTGAGTTCTTCAATCAGTCACAAGTTTAGCCTGGGATGACAGCTCTTGAACTGATTGATCTGAACCCATATCTCTTCCATTTGTTCTTCTTCAGGGATGCAGATTTTATAGGTGACATGTGAGATTTTATCTACAAATTCAAAGGTGCTGCGCCAGGAGGGGTGGAACTTCCGCTCTTTGGTCTGGCTCTTTTGAACATTGGACAAGTAGACCCTGTCTCCTACTTGTTAATCTTTCTTGGTGGTCTGTAAGTTGTAGTGGTTTTTCATCCCCTCTTTCGACTTTTCTAGATTTCACTGAGCGTAAGCAAAAGCGTGCTGAAGGTGTATTCTCAAATTTTCAGTGTACTCATGGCTCATGGACGAGTTGATCAGGGTCTAATCTTGAGTTCTGTCGAGCCAATACTAAGGTAGCACACTATTTTGTCCAGTTATGAGTTTGAATGGTGACATTTTTGTCACAAATAATGGTGTAGACCTGATGGCCATCAGGACAAGCAGTAGTCGGATGTCACAACTAGGCCCAGAGTCTACTACAAACGTCCCTAGGATGCCCACAATCATTTTATTGTACCTCTCAACTCCCCCTCTCGAGGCTAGGCAGTAGGCAATTTGGAGCTTTCTCTTTACCCCAAGTATCTCCCACATCTTTTTCATTACCTCACTGGTAAAATTACTTCCTCGGTCCGACTCAATCCTTTGGGGAAGTCCAAAATGAGAAAAGATGTGATTGATCATTAGGGCAGCAGCTGTTTCTACCTTGCAGTTTGGGGCCAGGAGACATTCCACCCACTTGGTAAACAAGCATGCCATGGTTAACATGTACCTTTTCCCCCTAGAGGAGCAAATCATGGGCCAGATGAAATCTACTTGCAAATCCAACCAAGGCAGTGTCATTTGCCTTTTTTGTATGGGACCTCGGTATGTAAGGGAACTTGGCTGAAACTGAGCACCTACAAGACACCCCTTCAAGTATTGTACGAGGTCCTGACCCATGTGTGGCCAGTATGCAACCTCTCACAAGATTTCCAAAGTTGTATGAAACCCACTATAACTGGAAATGGCCTCCTCATGGGTGTGATTTAACATCAGGCTTTGGAATGAGGTAGGTATCACCCACTGGTCCATACAAACCAACCTTCTTGGATTTGGAACATTTTGGAAAATTTCATCAACACCCGGAGATCCTCTTTTCCGATATAATCGGATTCGGTCAGAGAAGAATTCACAAGTTCTTCAATGTGTTGATTACATTTCCCAATTCTGGATCCCCTTCTTGTGCCGTAATGTAATCAGCATCTGGGGTTTCCTTACTCCACTTGGCATTTGAGAGTTCATTTTGGGAAAGTTTTTGGGACCTGGTGACAGCAGTGACCTGGACTTCCCCCAACAGGGTTTTGCTTTCTATGAGATCCCTTGTATAGCTCCGGTTTTGGCCAACTGGTCAGCCAAGTATGTTCCAGTTTTGTCTTGTCCCTGTCTTTGGAGTGGCCTTTGATCTTTTTCCAGTAGATGGTCATCTCATTAGAGGTGAGCAGATCATCAATGGATTGTATTCATTTCCCATGCTTGAGAAATTTGTTATTTGCACACAGCATGCCTTGATTCATTCAATTAATCAGGTGTTCCAAGAACCAATTCCTGACATAATCTGAATCAGTGATTATGACCAGTTCTTGGAGTTGGTGTTGCATGGCAGTGGGGATGGCTTGATGTTCCACCATCAACTCTGCCACCTGACCACATCAGGGACTGATCTTGTACCCAGCAGAGGGCTCTGGGACATCATTCACCCAGGTATTCCCCACGCCAGCCACTAGTTCCTTTTCCCTGTGATTATCAACATGGTCGGAGCGCCCATCCACATAAACTGCAGATATCCCAATGACACATCCCTTCCTCATAGACTTTATGTGGGGTAGTAAGGTACGTCTCCATGTTTCTTTAGTTTTAAGACTTTCATCCTCGAGACAGTTTTCTTGAGCACAGTCATGCAAGTTAGCCAAACCATGCACAAGTGCACTCTTCTTGTTTTGGACACATCTGAACTCCACAGGAAAGCCCTACATGGACAGAATCCAGGAAGTAATTCTGGAATTACTTACGTTCCCTGTTTGGATTTGGTCACTTTAGAGATAATGCAAGGACTGCTGAGGAGTCTTGACAATGGTGTGCTCACCATGGATGAACGGGCGTTAATTCTTCAATGCCCACACCATGGCCTGGAGTGCCTTTTCACAATCGTTGAATTTTTCTTCCTCAGAGGACTTAGTCTTGCCCACATACAAGATGACTTTGTTGACCTTGTCATGCTTTTGGTATAATACTGCTGCTAAGCAAGAATTTGAGAACCTTGTCTCCAAGAAGAACTCCTTGTTTTTTATGGGGTAAGCCAAACAAGGCGCTTGGGAAAGACCTCTCTTGAGTTGTTTTACTGCATTGACTTGTTCTGGACCCACTCCCACTTGACCCCGGCCTTTAATATATGGACCAAGGGTTGTGTGACCTCTGCATAGTCATCTATGAACTTCCTACTAGTAAGTCCCAGTAGGCTTCTTAGTTCATGCAGAGTCATAGGGTCTTTCAATTTCAGTAAGGCTTCCACCTTTTTTGCCTGGGGACTGAGACCCTCAGGAGTGATTTCATGCCCTAGGAAGTTCACACGGGTCCTGTGTCACTGTGCCTTCTGGAAGGACAGTTTTGCTCCAGCTTTCTGCAACTGGGTCATAATATACTGTATTTCAACTATATGTTCCTCCACAGTTGAGCTTTTGATTAGAACATCATATACATAGGCCAGGTTTACCCTTTTGCCCAAGTCGGGCATGGCCTTATGCAGGAAGATGTTACATTTCTTGCCGGAGTTTATGTATCCAAAGGAGGTACGTGTCCACGTGTATTGCTACCCCCCGAAGGTATAGGCAAGCTTGCACTGGTCTTCCCTACTCACGGGTATGGTCCAGTAACCGTTGATCAGGTCAATGGCAGTATAAACCTTTGACCCTTGGATATGGGCCAGTCCCTGATCAATGTAGGGAAGGGGCCATATTGACATGTGGGCCTGTTTATTTAACTCCCTAAGGTCTGTGCAAAGTCTCCATTGGCCATTGGGTTTTATTATCCCAATTATCGGCTTATTAAAGGTACTGTGGATTGAATGAATTATCCCATGGGATTCCAGGTTCTTTATAATATCTGTGAGTGTCTCCATAGACACGAGAGGCAACCGACATTGCTTTACAAATATGTGAGCCATCTCAGGGTCTGTTGGTATGGAGGTTGAATGTATTTCAGTGCAACCACAGTCATACGAGTCCAAGGCAAAGATCTCCTGAAAATCCCAAAACACCTGTTTCGCCTTTGCTTTTGCTTCCCGGTCTCAAAAGGATCAGCGAGGTTGATTTGTTTCTCAACCATCTGCCTGAAGCCTGGAAATTCCCCAGGTTTTGCAATTCTTTGCAGTATCCTCCAGTTGAGTGGAGAGATCTCTTGTTATGGTGTTGGCCTGGACATGTGGTTTCAAGGAGGGAAGATAGTCACTGTCAACCTGAAATACCACCTCATCCTTCCTGATGTCACAGGTTACCTCTTCCCCACCATAAGGGCAGGAAGAGTACATCAAGAAATGTCCCCCTTGCCAGATGAAAATCTGTTCTGGAGGTATATCGTCATCACAGTGGTAACAGTCATTTGGAATTGGTCCCATGATCTTATTTCCTAAGTCGATGGAAACATGTTGGGCCTCAACCTCCATTCCAATAAAGATGCCTGCACCCAAAGTGATACTTCTAGGGTTGCTGTTATCCTCCAATATTCCAATGGTGTTGTGTACTAGCTCAACTAGTGGTGTCGGGTTCAAATACAACCCTTGCTGTTGAAGGTGATAAATAAAATTTATATAAGCATCCTGGTTTTTGAGGTTCTGTCCTCACTTAATTTTTAGGGGAATTGTGAATTGCCATACAAGTCCTGGGATGGTTACCCCTTCTCCCGTTTGAACTTCAGCTGCATACGGCAGCAATTGAGCTGCCCAAAATGCTTTTTCAGGCTTTTCAAAGCCTATAGGGTTACCCACCTGTTCGGACCAGGATTTGTAAGTAATTAGGTGCAAATCAATTGAGAATGTCAACCGCCCAAGTACAAGGTGGAGGGGACATCTCTCACAACCCAACAATTGTGTTATATTCTTTTGTCACCAATGGAGATTTTTAGCATGCACCTGTTAGACAGGAGATGTTTTGAATTTGGAGTTTCCAGGCCCATTTCCCACTTATCAATCAACTTAAATGTGAGTAACAGTCTGATCTTTTGGGAGTTTCCTAAATAATGCTTTGCTGATTAAGCTTCTACCATTATTCAACCATGCTATGGCGAGAACAGGCTCCACACCTCATTTACCAGAATGGGGAAAAAATAACTGTTCACCCTTTTTCTGGATATTAGCCAAACTTTGAGTTGGTTTTTCATCATCTTTTGTCATGGGATTTGGTTCCTTCTGTGATTGTGGATTGATATAAAATGCCAGGGTATTTCCTGCCAGTGTGGAATGCCACTTAAAACTGGGAGGAAGCTTGATTTTCAAAAATGGAGAAGGGTTCCCATCACCAGTTTGATCTCCTACAGAGATGACAGTGATGTCTGGGACTTGATTGTTCCTAAAGTGAAATTCGATTTGGTCAGACTGTTGTTCAATCATGTGGCATGTGCCATTTAAACTCACTTAATTGGTGCTTTGTTTTAATTTGATTGGCCGGTTAGTCTGAGTCCAGAGGACCTTCTTCACACAGTCAATCTGTGGTGATAACCTCCGAAGGAGGTCATTCCCCAGGAGACACGATGTGCCCTCACGAGTGACGACTATCACCGGGTACTTTGGCCTATGTCACCTAATTTTGATCTCCAGATCCGCATTCCCCTCGACAGAAATATCATTTCCATCGACGTTTTGGAGTTGCCCGGGAAGAGGAGTGAGGGGAATTTGGAGACTCTCCCAGTCGTATGCCATCAGCCAATATAGCCCCTCCAAGTGCATAGCAAAACATGTGTGCCGACCTTGCCAGATGCTATATAAGTCTTTGAAACTGATAGCTGAGACTCCTGCAAGCACAAGGGCGTCCGCTGTCCCTTTCACCTTTCAGCTCATACTACAGTATTGTAATATTTGGCAATATGCCATTCCCACGACTATGGCAAAAGGAAGTATAATCATAATAGCCGAGTTCTACATTTCTCTACAATCTAAAAAAAAGTAGATACTTAACGTCTTCCTGATCACAAAATGTAAATTAAGGCAGCAATCTTGGCAAACTTCTTAATTATGGCTTCAATTGGGATGCTAAGCTGCTTAATATTCTTGTATGTTTACAGGTAATTGTCTTGCACAATTTCCCTTTGGTAGCAATGAGAAGGGGCCAGAGGACATTCCGTTCTTTCCTACAATCCCAATCGGTGTTATTTACATTATCTATATTTTGTGGTCTTACCATTCATGATTTCAACATATTGTGAGAAATACACATTGTGGGAGGTATTTGTGCAGGGCCAGGAGGCGGCCAGGGGGTCCAGGGGAAAATGCCATCTTAATGATGCAATGCCTGGAGGTGGTATATTGGGAATCCCCCTCAGCCTCTCTCCCTTTCGCATCCTGGCATGGGATTAGGACATTATAGGGCCTCATTACATGTCTGGCGGTAACCCTGCTGGTGCTACCGGTGGGTTGCTGGCAGGCCCGTAAATATTTACTGGCGCCTGACTTCCTGGTGCCACCAGGATATTACAACCTCGGCAGCCTGGAAAGTCAGGCACTGGTAAAATGTAAGTCCCCATTCCAATAGAGTCCATTAGGACTCTATGGGAGTGGGGACACAGAAACATTGGCACCGTTGCTAACGGTGCCAGTGCTTCCCTGACTGGTCTGCTTACCATGGCTGCTGTGCCCGGCAGGGTCAGACCTGTCGGGCTCAGCGGCAATCAGACCTGTAATATGCCCGTCCGGAAACAATGGTGCCAGTTAGCTTTCTAGCAACCTTGTTTCTGGACCACCAGGGTCATAATGAGGCCCTATGTCTTTTGCTGAACATTCAGGAAGATGGTTCACGTTATGCCAGAGAAGAAATGCAGCAGGCATTTGCTTCTGTGATCAGACCGAGTGAGCGGCTTTTGAATACACTTCTACTCCTTTAACAAAGTATGCCTGTGGCTTTTGAACCCACTCACTCCCGCATGGAAATGCACACAACAGATTCTATAGTATTGGGGAGCTAGAGAGCTCACACTCCTCCTACAGGTGGAAGTGCATGAATGTCCATCACCAGGGAAGCAGAGAGTCAAATAGTAGAGTCATGAAGGTGCCATGACTGCTGTAACTGACTACAAGATTGTAGAGCAAGGGGTTAAACCCACAGTCTGCATCAGGGAAAATGATTTACCAATTAAAGAAATGCAGAGGTAGAGGTTCCCGAGCACATTCATAAAGGAACAAAAAACCCTGGGCCATGATGCAGAACTAGAGATTCACAACCTAACCCAGTAAGCAACACCCGAAGAACACTGGTCCAGTGCACTCTCCAACCCACAAGGCAAGGTGGAAACCAATCAAGCTACTTGTGAACATGGTAGTGAGGTAGAGTCCACAAAGTACCAACATGAAAATATGAAACCCATGATGTAAAGGTGGACCCAGCACAATCTGACAATCAGACAATTTGTGAGCCTAGCAGTGAGTGAAGATCACCACAGTACACTGCAGCAATAATAAGGGAAGGGAAACCAAATGGGGAGAAGGTGGAATCTGCGAACCCTGGACAATCCTGCATTGAAGGCTAAAAGGGATAGGCCCCACCCAATCCTTGCGATTATTGGGATATTCACAACTGCAGCAGCAATATGACCAGTAAATTTATTGAATTTTTCAAATATGTTAGACAAAGGAAAGCGACAACAACAAGCCAAATCAAACAAACGAGTAACAGTTAGGAGGAGGTATAGCAGGAGAGCAGCGGCATACAAATAGTCATTTCTGGTGTGCGCACAATTAGTGGCGTAAAAGAACAAAGAATGAACCCAAACATTGAGAGTGGGCATCAAGATCATCCGTAGCTTTCCAAAGTAGCTCTGCACACGAGCCCGGAGCACACCAACCAAAAATCATAGAACAAACCCTCAGGCTAGCGTCCATGCATCCCACATATATTGTCTCTTATTAACAGTAACGAGAATGATTTCCATTGTTCAGAGATCCGTGGTCTATTGTCATTCGAGGTCACAAAATTAACAACGGGATCCCATATATGCCTACATTTAATCAGAATGGGAGAGGGTGGAAGTGATCTTCCCCATGGCGAAAATATGCCCCATTTTTGCCCACGACATATAAATCAATGGAACTTTCACCTTTTTTTCAATGCTGAGCGATGGTTAGCTTAGCTGGTGTAAGAATGTGTTTAGATAACACTGAGTGGGGGGCCCCAATGTTGAAAACCTCCCGGTCATCCATGTCACCCAACAAAACCACCAAGGTGTCTATGGGAAGCTGTAGGGATGGCAGCGATGTGCCCTCAATACCAGGCATATAGGTTGGAGGGCTCTTAGCCCCATTTTGCGACCACTCGCTCTGCGCTTCCATCAGTTAAATTCCGACCTTCTCCACAGGCAGAGCTTCCGTCACTAGCCCGGTGGAACAAATAGGATGTGACAATACCTAGTAGTATAGGAGACATAGTTCGCTTGAGGGTTCATGAAAAAACAGGAATCGAAGGAACCACCTATGGTTTGAACTCTGAGAGAATGAATTATATTAAGAATATTTGAGTCTACAGTTTTGTATGTCTATTATGTCAATAAAAATTGAAAATTATTATTTTTCTTCTTTTTTTTCTGACCCAACCTACTTTCCAATCAACCATTAGAAGTAGATTACATATAATGAATTAAAAATACTTGTATGGTTCTGTACATAACCCCCTTTGTATTGTAATTGTTGCAACATTGGAATCTGACAGACATTTGTAAGCACTTACCAGTTTTTAAACCCCTGAGTATTGTTTGCTTAACGCATGCATAATCATTTGGGTCGGTTAATCTACTATTATTAGTGTAAAAACAATAATTAACTAAATGATTGAAGCGATTGTTAATCGCTGGCCTCCAGATTACAAAGTGGTTGTATTGGCCGAGAAGAGGACTAGAAGCAGTGGCAAGGGTAATGTACCAGGGCCAATGCACTTCCATTCGTGCCATAGTCACCCCAGGCTCTGTCGGTAGTGAATTGCACATTTCAAAGAAAATTGTATGAGGAAAGCATTCAGGAATTCATTCAGGCCTTTGGGATGACCTTACAAAGTTCCATAAAAAAGACTGACCAAAGGAGGGTCTGGGTTTAAAGAATCTTGTGCTACATCCAATTGCCACAAAGCTGTGTTCCATTGCCTCAATGCCTGAAACCTCGGGGCTGTTTCACTTGATCAATTTTTGTGGTGGTTCTGTCCACTACTGTTTGGCACCTTAATCTGTCACGCATGGGCCTTATCGTGGTGCCTTTGTTTATTTGTGTTGACCTGTCACCATCCTTATGCTGAATCCACCGTATTGTTAGATAGGAACCAGTATGGTGGGTGACATTGAAAAGGGGTGTGTAGCCCAAATGGAAAAACCCATATCTGTATAAGATTGTCACATAGGCAGATATTATCTCTGTGGGAGCAAGGTGAAATGCAGCACAATGCATAGGCCCAGGGGTTGATGATTGGGGATGTACACAGTTTTGAAGAGGTTCTGAGGAACAGACAGGGAATGGCAATCATGTTCATGGTTCAAGAAGGATCAAGGAAGAAAATGCTAAGCAAGAATGATCAAGGCAAAACAGGCTAAGCAAGAACGATCAAGGAAGATCAAGCTAATCAAGAAGGAACATGGAAGGACAAGGAACATCCTTGCCATCATCACTGATGTCTTTTTCTGGCGAGAGAGAGTCCAGAGTCGCTGAGTCCAGACTTGGGGACAATTCATGGTCCACTCCAGTGGTCGAGTCCAGGTCACCAGAAGCCATCCAGACATCTGTGCCACAGCTGCAGCAGAGAAAAATGGAAATGTGGGAAACCGTGATATTCCAAAACCTGACACCAAAATTGACCCATGCACCCGTCATCAGCAGAAGTCATTGAAGGGTTGCAAGGGTCTTACTCTCATCTGCTAAGCCTTTATGGAGCCCACAACAAGTTCCAGCTTCACATGACTTCTACAGTCAGAGAAATTGTCGACCAAAGGAGAGTACAGTGAAGAGTAAAACTGCAGCACTTCAGGAAGACTTTGGTTCCATTTTTCTCGTGGAGTCAGCATCCCAGTGGCTCCTTCTTCCAAGGGAGGCCCATTCTCAGAGAGATTTGTCGAGTGAAACCGAGGAACTCTGCCGCTTCACCTGCCAAGACACCAAAGGTACTGTGATTGTCAAGGTTTTATAACACGGCATACTTCTCCAGGGACTCCTTCCACTGCCAATGAATGTGGCGCACAATAAAAGCTCTTTTTAGCTTTAATAAACCACAGGTTCTTTTATTTGAGTAGGCCCCCAACCTCATCTCGCACCCTACCTTCACAAACACCACATGCCACATTGGACTAGGAACCAGGCCTGTGTGTATCAATAAGATATATTTTAATTTATGATTTAATGAAAATTGGAAAAATATTCAAAATACAATTTTACAACAGCTACTAATATGTGGCAACACAAATGCAATGATTCCTACAGAACAATTGGTTCAGAAACCCTAACACAGTTCACACAGATCTTTAATGATAGCATAGGAAAAATAATGTTAAAGCAAGTGATAGTACCAGGGTTAAGCACTCCGCCTGCAACACTCACCCCAACATCAGCTAACTTAATTACCTTTGAATGGAAGGCAGTGGAAAACAGTAAGGATAGAGGGAGAAAAGTCAGATTTGGAATAAAGTCCACCACCCCAAGATTATTACTTGCACGGCTACTCACAACTCCGGTGGAATAGAATGAACGGAATTTTGTGTTGCTACACTTGAGGAGATAGGGAAGCTTAGAGACTACTAATCAGCACACCAGGGAAACGTTGAAGCAAGGTTCAAAATTGCTTTTGGGAAGAAAGCAAATGCAAAAGCAAAATACAAACAAGCAGATGGAAATTAGTTTTACAAAGGATTGACAATGACGGGTAGATAAGGAAAATGGCTTAGCTTTCAAAATTGGAAATCAGTTTTTAAGGATAGGCAAATTCGGTGTTCAGTTATAAGGAAACTAGTTCTGTTGAGGCTATACTTTAATGACTATAGATAATAAAAACATTTGGAAAAATTGTTGATTTCAAATGGCAACAATATTGAATGTGTATTTTAATGGGAGAATTAATTGATTTATTTCAAAATGATACTAAGGACTTATACAGACAACTAAAAGATGTGTCAAAGGAATACACTAACATACACAGGCTAATACAGATTCTACTAAGGGAAGGTGAATTAATTATACTGTCAATTTGGGACTTTCAATGGAGTTTTCAATTGGGTTATGTTGCAAAAACGAAAAGATCATGCAATTTAGGGCTGGGGTTATTTGCTACTGACAAAGTAAGCCTTGGTTTGCGATTCTGGACAGCCAGCTAGATCTCAGGACTCTCTGGACAGCCAGACAAGCGGTCTGATCTCTTCACACCTAGGCAAGGGGTATGCACTCTCTTGGATGGGATCAGCTGTCTCTGTCCTCTTTCTCCTGTACCCTTGGATTCTTGTGTTTGTCTGTCAGTGCTGAGGACTGCATCTAGGCAGCGATGTGTCCATGCGTCTGTAATGGGCCATGCATTGCCTCATGGCATGGTCATATTGGTGAACTATCATCATACTTTGCATTACAGTGTTTTCTTAGGACACTCACCTCCATCTGTGGATGATGTGGTGCCAACTTCCATCTCGCCCACACCTTCGATACACTCAATGCCGATAGTGCTGGCGCACGTTACCTCCCACCCCCTGAGTTTAATTAGCGAGCTAGGGCCACTGCCAGTAGTCAGGCCCTGGCTCCGGTTGGCTGACATGGTGTTTCGCACTCTGAGGCGCAGGTCATCCCACCGTTAACACACGTCCTTCACTGTCCGGGGGTGTTCCCAACGGCCCTCACTTTACGGGCTACTTCTTACCAGATCTCTTTTTTCTTGAGCTGGGCTGCTCTCTTGAGGTCATTCGCAAAGACCACAGAGGGGCCACATGATTTTGGACATCTGCCACATGCCGCATCCACCTCCACTGGTGTCCGGGATGGGGTACAGTAAACGGCCCAGACAGAGCCGTGCCAGGGTGCCAGGAGGAGCTGACATGGCTGGTCAGACAGTTTGTAGCAAACGGTGCACAGGCAAGGCAGGAGAGGCAGGACAACACTGCGTCCCTGAGACAGGCCATTGAGGCCAGCACTACTTGTATCTGCAAGGAGGTGTCTGCTCTGAGGCAGGTACTTTGCCGTATAGCGGATGCCTTGGAGGCAGAGCGTCCTGCCCCGAGACTGGAGCAAGCGTGCACAGCATCTTCATCGAGCTCCACTCAGACCATCCCCTTTCGCAGGCCTGTGTGCACCTTGCGGTGCTCAGACATGCTGCCACCAGATGCGGGAAGTGGACAAAAGTAGATGGGGCAGCCTGATAATGGCAATTGTTGCTGAAACCTGCAGCATTTGCTTGGACATCATGTATGGGGGAGTTGTGGGGAGAGCTAGAGGGGGGAGAGGGTATGTGGGGGAGTTGTGGGGGAGAGAGAGGGGTGAGAGGATGTGTGGGGGAGTTGTGGGGTGAGGGATAGAGGAGAGAGGGTGTGTGGGTGAGTTGTGGGGGGAGAGGGAGGGGGAGAGGGTGTGTGAGAGAGTTGTGGGGGAGGCGGAGGGGGAGAGGGTGTGTTTGAGGTGGAGGGCATGAGCACTGTTCACTATTTTACTGTTAAATACACCCGTTGTGTACCAGAAAAAATACTTGAGTGGACATTCCTTATTGTATATGTGTCATTTATTGGTCTACAGTGCATAGTGTACATGTACTCCCACACCCAGTGCCCTCAGTTCCACTTTCATGGCGCCCTCTTTACCCATGTGTCTTAGAAATATTGGCCAATCACAGACTGGCGCACAGCATGTCCCTCCTGTGCATCTGCACCGTGATGATGAGCCCCCACATCTTCTTTGTCCTCTTTATCTTCACCTGGTGGTTGCAGTTGTAAGAGGATTCAATTCAACACTACAGCTAAGTCAACGCCTAGTCTATAATACTGAATGAAAACCCTTATTGATATATCTTTATGTCCAGTTCATGCGTTCTGGATGACTACCCCTATATAACACCCCTCTCTTGGAACCCTCCTGACCCCACTGAGCCAAGAAGTAGTTCTGTTTTGCAAGTTAAAAGGTTTATTTGATAATTTAAAATATATATATATCACACTTTATAATAAATTAATAATTGAATATCACACTTAATCTGATATGATAATGATTAACAACGGAGAATCTGGCACTAGCACACTTCTTTATAATCACTAATGAGTTGACATGAAATGGATAAGGTAGCACAGTGGTAAATAGGTACAGAAGTATAATGTGGTAGAGAATGCTTTACAGGGTTCAAGGTAATGCAAGGTTGAATGAATGAAATGCAGTATAGAAATACTCAATATGATTTCAACAAAACAATGTAATCACTTTTCTCTGGCAATCCCCTCCCCCCCTTGATGCAAGGCAAGGAAATGGAAGGAAAACACACAGTTCTCAGAAATGCAATCAAATGTGATTCAGTTCACCCCAGCAAGCTTAGACTACAGAAGTTTGAAAACACAGGCCCAAATTGCCTTGATATGTGCTGGCAATGAATTAAAAAATATGCTAAAATGCTTTTAATTCCCTTTCAGAGGTTCAGGGTGAGTGGTATCTAGTTAATATTAGTCCCGGCTCACACTAGCAATGATGCAGGGATAGTTAGCAGGTTAAACGAATTTCTGGCAAATGGAAGGCAAGCAGCAGCTGATTTTACATGTGGAGAAATTTGCAAATCGCGGTAAAATTCGCGGATGCGTGTTCCGCGATTGCGGTAAAACTATAGGGGTAGGAAGGTGGTTCTTGGTGTGATTCAAAGCTAAGATTCTAAGCTTTCAAATGAAAGTTACTGCAAGTCTCTAGCACAAACGGTTGCAGAGATATGAGCGATTGAATAAAGGTCGTTTTTCAGATTTGAAATTTTAAAAGCTCAAAAAGACAAGTGCAGCTTGCAACTAGAAAATGACAAGTGACAGATTTGGAGCTATCAGGCAGTTCTACTTAGGTTAAAATAGATTGAATTATATTATTTTAACTAAGAGATTGGTTCTGCACAGTTTTGCTAGGTACTCACACTATATTCTTGAATTAAATGGGCCTCATCACGGATCTGGTCAGGGTTTTAGACTGGGCTCTGGTCTCTCTCTGGGCACAGCACTGCTTTCTCTCTGGGTACAGCACTGCTTTCTCTCTCTGGTCTGGTCTCTAGTTTGGCTTTCTGGAGGTTGATGAATTTGAAGTCTGGATCTCTGGATGTTGTATGGTCCGGCAGAGCGCGTTGCAGCAAATGGAATTGAAGGTCCCTATCTGTCCTGTCTGTCTGCTTTTATGTGTTTTGAGAGTGGGTGGGTATGTTGGTCATAACTAAACTTGCCCCTCTCACTTGTCATTGGTCAAATTTCCATTCCTCACTTGATTGGCGAAGCTAAGTTGTGTCAGAGTGATGTCATTTTATGGCTTGCAGATAGGACACTCCTCTGTCAGATTGCACACATTCTATATTTGATAACAAAAGACATATTTCACAGTTACACAGTTGCTTGAAATTACATATACATGGTGTGGCTGAATTTAGCCATGTCTCTGTCCAAATCTGTTGTTTCTAAGAGCTTGCATTCAGAAATGGCACATAATTGACTTTTTAACTGATTTTTCTATTTCTGACATTGACCCAACTTTACATACATGTGCGCAGGGAGTATGGACATTAACTGATGAAGTTTCAGATTTTTAACATGCATACATTTAGAGTAATATCCACTTTTCCGCTGACACCCCCCTGAACATACCACCGGTTCTAAAAACCTCTTAAACTGTGGGCAGAAAAATCACAAGAATTATGGTATCATTTATAAAATTTTCACATGTCCGCTCTATGAATGATCCATCTTTTTAAAGTTATGTTCTGGCTCCAAAGGGGTGTGGTTTCCTCTCAGCACAAGGTAGAAATACTGGTTTATCCAGTTCTGCCAAGCCAGCTTCTGTCTCCAGTTTCTCCCCCTCCCAGTTTCTGCCAAGAGTAAGCCACTTTTACGACCCCTGCAATATAAGATTTGCTTGGGTCCTGAAAGGCTCATTGTTCAAGAGGAAGCCATTTATGATCCTCTCAATAAACCCTCTGCCTGGGTGAAGGGAGTTGCATTGTTCACTCTCCTGCAGAGCACAGGTAATTCAATTATCAGATAGATGGTATATTCTTAGTGTGGCCAGCAAAAAGGCAGATAGTCCTGGGAACACAGCTGTGACTCAAGTTTCACTCCTGATGGGGGTAGTTGTCAAGCAAAATCAAGTTCCTTAAGCCAGACTTTCAGCTAACTGTCATGTTTTTTGTTGCTTTTTAAATTAACTTGCAATTTTACACATGCAGCTAGAATGCTGATTCTAAGTGCAAAACTATGACATTTCAACAGTTACAAAGGCATGTGACACCAAACATAGGTCACTCATTTAATCTAAACATTTTCGATTTTAGTGTCTTTAAATCCAGTGCAACTTAAACTGCTGACTCCATAGCTCAGCCAGTTTTGTTATAAGCATTGTTCTGGGCTCTTCATTTCACAGATTTTGTAGGCACACAAAACTCCATTCTGCCAAATGTCTGCTGGTGTTCAGTGAATATTTTGCACATATTGTAATGTTTGAAAATAGGCATTTTGAGCCTGCCTTCAGAGAAACACAGGGTGCTTTTAAAACGCCGGCTTTTGGTAGCATAGTGGTGAGTACTGGTACTGCACCCCTTTTTGGGATTTAAGAAAATGAATTCCCAACAGTTATGGGTTTGCTTTTGGCAAACAGCATTGCCATTCCCAATGGTTTCAGACTACTGTGTGGGTAGTCCACTGGTGGTTTTAGGCAGTGTCCTTCTGTGCCCATAACATCGGCAAAAATGAGTGGCAGCCTATTCTTCATGCATTTCCCTGTGCATTTTCTGGGAAGCTCTGGCCATCATGATGTTTTCCATGTCAGTACTGCACAGTTTTGAGGTACGGCTCGGATGCATGGGTAAATACATCCCACAAGCCCCCCTCTTGCGATGGCCATTCGGTTTCACTGATGGGATTCGCAAGACCTGGGATGTTTCCTCATCTTCTTCCAATAAATGGCACAGTTCAGCATCTTTTCCTCCATCCGGTTGGATCGATCGGTTCTCCTCGCCGGTCCTGATGGGAATATTGGGCGGTCCACTGGGCCCATTGGATCTTCGTTCCCGGCTCCGGATCATCCTCCTTGGCCCGTCTCCAGGTTTTCTTTCTCCTAGGACGACAAAGGAAGAGCGGCAATACCTACTCATAGACGTTTTTCCACCACTGTTGAGATAGTGGGGCAGCATATGCATTTCATCATGACGAAACATTACATTCTTATTTTGATAAAAAAACAGTATAACTAAGAGACAGTTTCATGCAAATCACAATATTTTAGAGACTAGATGTGGTATGTTTTATGATTGGAACTGAATTAGTCTGAGACAGTACCCGCTAGGATTCCAGAGGATTCCTCCAGTTGTTGCAGAGTGTGCCTGGGATGGCAACATTTCAACTGGTTTATGTGGACCCACTTGTCTTCTCCCTCTGCCAAAGGACCTTTGGGGATGTGGATTTTGTAGGCCACAGGGGAGATTTTGTCTATGATCTCAAAGGGTCCCTTCCATGTAGGCAAAAATTTGCGCTGCTTGGCCTGGTTCCTTTGGAAGTTGTATAGATAGACCCGGTCCCCCACCTGATATTCCTTCCTGGAAGTTTTCAGGTCATAATGGGTCTTCATGCTATCAGCCGATCTTTCTAGATTCCGCTGAGCGTAAGCAAAAGCATGTTGGAGGTGTTTCCTTAAATTCTCCACATACTCATGAGTAGTGGAGGCATTTATTAGTGTCTGCTCTTGGGTCCTGTAGAGCAAATGCTGAGGAAGCACCATCTTGCGCCCAGTCATCAATTCAAATGGTGACATTTTGGTTGCAGATGAAGGGGTAGATCTGATGGCCATTAGGACCAGAGGTAATCGGATATCCCAACTTGGCCCAGAATCTGCCACAAACTTCTTTAATATGCTCACAATTGTCCGGTTATATCTCTCTACTGCCCCAGAAGAAGCTGGCCTATAAGCAATGTGTAGCTTTCTCTTGACCCCCAGTATCTCCCACATCTTTGTCATCACTTCACTGGTGAAGTGGCTACCTCTGTCTGACTCAATCCTTTGAGGTAGACCAAAACGGGAAAAGATGTGGTTAATCATCAAGGCAGCTGCAGTTTCTGCCTTGCAATTTGGGGCTGGGAGACATTCCACCCACTTGGTAAACAAGCATGTCACAGTCAACATGTACTTATTCCCCCTAGCCGAGCGAATCACGGGGCCTACGAAGTCGATTTGTAAATCTGACCATGGCAGGGTCATCCCCCTCTTTTGGAGAGGCGCACGGTGCGTGAGGGATGATGGCTGAAATTGTGCACGCACAAGACACCCCTTCAAGTATTGGTCGAGGTCCTGCCCCATGTGTGGCCAGTATGCAACCTCTCTTAAGATTTCCAGTGTTGTGTGAAACCCCCTATGACCGGCGGTGGCCGCATCATGGGCGTGACTTAACATCAGGCTTCGGAATGAGGTAGGAACCACCCACTGATCGTGGCCAGCTTTGGATTTCCTTACCAGCAAACCATCTTGGATTCGGAACATTTTTGGACATTTCATCAACACTCTTAGGTCCTCTTTCCCAATGTAATCGGTATCCGTCAGGGGAAAGTTCTCAGGGTCCTCAAGGTGCTGGTAAAATTTACCAATTATTGGATCCCCCTTCTGAGCTGTAATCAAGTCAGCATCAGGGGTCTCCTTACTCCATTGTGCAATTGAAAGGTCGTTGTGAGCATTTGTCTGGGACCTAGTGATAGCAATGACCTGGATTTCCCCCAACAGGGACTCAATCTCAATTAGATCCCCTTGGATGGCCCCGGTTTTGGCCAGCTGATCAGCTAAGTCATTTCCAGTTTTGTCTGGTCCCTCTACTTTGGAATGACCCTTGATCTTTTTCCAATAGATGGTCATCTCATTCGAGGTGACCAGATCATCAATGTTTTGGATCAACTTCCCATGTTTCAAGGGTTTGTTGTTAGCACATAACATGCCTCTGGTTTTCCAATTAACCAGGTGCTCCACGAACCCGTTCCGTACATAATCCGAATCTGTGATTATGACCAGTTTGTGGAGTTGATGCTGGACAGCAGTGAGGATGGCCTGATGCACAGCCATCAATTCTGCCACCTGACTACTTCGGGGACCAATTTTGTATCCAGCGGAGGGTTCTGGGGACTCATTCACCCATGCATTCCCTACGCCGGCCACCAGTTCTTTCTCCCCGTTGTTGTCAACATGGTAAGAGCATCCATCCACATAGACAGTGGGCATTCCCTCACACTTGTCTTCTTCAAAGACTTTGTGTGGGGAATTAAGGTATGCCTCCATGTTGTCCTTTATTTTTAGACTTTCGTCCTCGAGACAGTTTTCTCTGGCACAATCATGCAAGTCAGCCAGGCCTTGCGCGAGGGGACTCTTCTTGTTTTGGCCATATCTGACCTCCACAGGAAATCCTTGCATTGACAGAATCCAGGAAGTAATTCGGGAATTACTCACATTTCCGGCCCGGATTCTGTCACTTTGGAGATATTGCAGAGGCTGGTGTGGAGTCTCCACTATGATGTGTTCCCCCTGGATAAACGGGCGGTAATTCATCAATGCCCACACCGTTGCCAGGAGTGCCTTCTCACAATCGTTGAATTTTTCCTCCACAGAGGATAAAGTTTTGCTCGCATAGGAGATTACTTTATTGACCTTGTCATGCTTTTGGTTTAATACGGCCGTCAAGCACGTATTAGAGAACCCTGTCTCCAGGAAGAACTCCTTGTTTCTGACAGGGTAAGCTAGGCAAGGCGCTTGTGAGAGGCTTCTCTTGAGTTGTCTTACTGCCTCGGATTGTTCTGGACCCCATTCCCACTTGACCCCCCCCTTTAGGAGATGAATCAGGGGTCTGGTGATCTCTGCGTAGCCCTCAATGAACTTTCTGCTGTAATTAGTCAGTCCAAGGAGGCTCCTTAGTTCCCGCAGAGTTGTGGGGTCTTTCAGTTTCTGAAGTGCTTCCACTTTCTTTTCCTGGGGACAGAGGCCCTGAGGAGTAATCTCATGCCCCAAGAAATTAACACGGGTTCTACACCACTGTGCTTTCTGAAAGGAAAGTTTTGCTCCGGCGGCCCTCAACTGTGTCAGAACATAACGGATCTCCGCTATGTGTTCCTCCACAGATGAACTTTTGATGAGGACATCATCTACATAAGCCAGGTTACCCCTCGCACCCAGGTCGGGCATGGCCTTATGTAGGAAAATGTTGAATTCATTGCCGGAGTTGAGGTATCCGAAGGGAGTCCGGGTCCATGTGTACTGCTGGCCCCCAAAGGTAAAAGCCAGTTTGTATTGGTCCTCCCTGCTGACAGGCACGGTCCAGTATCCATTGGTCAGGTCTATTGCAGTGAATACCTGTGACCCCTGAATCTGGGACAGCCCTTAGTCAATGTAGGGCAGAGGCCATCGGGAAGTATGGACCCGTTTGTTGAGCTCCCTAAGGTCGGCGCAGAGTCTCCACTGGCCGTTTGGCTTCAATATTCCCAGCACCGGATTATTGAAGGTGCTGTGGACGGGACGGATTATTCCCCGGGACTCAAGGTTCTTAATTATTTCGGTAAGGGACTCCATTGATGCGAGAGGCAAGCGATATTGCTTCACAAACACAGGAGTCATGCCAGGGTCCGTGGGGATTGTTGTTGTGTGGATGTCAGTGCGACCACAGTCATATGAGTCTACCGCAAAGAGATCTTGGAAATCCAAGAAAACTTGTTTCAACTTTTGCTTTTGTTCCAGAGTCACACAGGCATCAGCTAGGTTGACTCTCTCTTCCACCATCTGCCTGAAGCCTGGAAAGACTTCTGGTTTGGCTATCTCCGCGGCCTCCTCCAGCTGGGTGGAGAAGTCCCTGGTCAGAGTGCTGATTTGGACTGGTGGCTTCAGGTAGAGAAGGCAGTCCTCGCGGACTTGGAAAATCACCTCATCTCTCCTGAAGTCACAGGTCACATCTTCCTTACCATAAGGGCAGGAAGTGTACACCAGGAAATTCCCCCCATGCCGGGTGATGATCCTGTCTGGTGTTATGTCATCGTCGCTATCACTGTCAAAACAGTCCTTGGGGATTGGTCCTAACAGTTCATTTCTAAGATCAATGGAGAAATGTTGGTCATCAACCGCCATTCCAATAATGGTGCCTGCGGCTAGAGTAATACTCTTTAAGTCGCTGTTATCCACCTCTATTGGAATGGTGTCATGTTCTATGTTGACTAATGGTGTTGGGTTTACCCCTAACCCTTGCAGTTGGAGAGAAGCATTTAGATGTATGTAAGCATCAGGGTTTTGCAAATATTGTCCTCTTTTAACTTTCACTTCCAGGGAAAATTGTCGGGTCCTTTCTGGGATGGTGACTTCCTCTTTGATCTGAATTTCAACTGCATAAGGTAGCAATTGAGCTGACCTAAATGCTTTTTCTGGATCATCAAAGCTCATGGGATTATCCGCTAATCGGGACCAAGCTTTGAAGTTTATTAGGTCCAAACGAATGGCAAAGCGATTGAGAAGGTCACTGCCTAAGTAAAAGGCGGCAGGGACGTCTCGCACGACCCAACAATTATGGACAATGCTCTTGTTGCCAATGGAGATTTTGAGCATACACCTGCTTGGCAGGAGATGTTTGGAATTAGGTGCTTCCAGGTCCATTTCCCATTTGTCTATCAGTTTGAAGGTGGGAATGGCTGGATCTTTTGGGAGTTGGCGGAACATGGCTTCGGTGATGAAGCTCTTACCGTTGTTCACACACACTCGAGCGAGAACAGAGTCCTTCCCATCATTTAACTGGACAGGGATGAACAACTGCTCTCCAATTTGCTGAATATCAGCCAGGCTCTGAGCTGATTTCACATCTTTCTGGACTATAGGAGTGGGAGTTTCTGATTGTGGATTAGTAAAGAATTTCAGAGTGTTTCCTTCCAGCGTGGAATACCACCTTAAACTGGAAGGAAGGTTGATTTTCAGAAACAGAGAGGACCCCCCATCACCAGTCTGTTGTCCTACTGCTATTACTGTCACGTCTGGAATTTGGCTATTCTGGAAGTGAAATTCTACTTGGTCAGGTTTTTGTTCAACCATGTGGCAGGTGCCGTTTAAACTAACATGGTTGACACTCTGTTTTAATTTTATTGGTCGGCTAGTCTGGGTCCAGAGGACCTTGTTTACACAATCTATTAGGGGTGACAACCTTCTCAGGAGGTCATTCCCCAGTAAACAAGGGGTGCCCTCTGGAGTCACAACTATGACTGGGTGTTTCAACTTGTGTCGCCCAATTTTAATGTCCAAATCTGCAGTCCCCTCAACGGGAATTTCCTTCCCGTCAAAGTTCTGGAGTTGTCCAGGAAGTGAGGTGAGAGGAATTTGGTAATTCCCTCCCCTTCCTGCATTCAGTTCGTCCAAGGCCCTTCTGGACAGAAGGGTAGCTTGAGATCCAGTGTCCACCAGTGCCAAAATTGTACCCTGCCCCTGTACTTGTACCGGGGCATAGTATCTTCCCTCCTTCTCCTCAAGGGGGCACAGATAATGCACATTTTTGGACAACTGGTGGGCTAACTTTCTGGTTTTGGACATGGCGAGAGAAGAGATTTGGGCAGAATTCTGTGGAGAGTCTTGGGAATCTGAAAGAAAAATTTGGCAACTGGAGATCAGAGCCAGTGTGGGTTCCCCTGGCTCCGGTTCCGGGCCGCCCCCCCCTTTTTGGAGGCAGTCACCAGGATGGGTTTGAACCAGGGGATTTTCTTGCTGTTGGTTCTGGGATGAGATAGTGGGCGGCGGTAGCTCAGTCTCCCCATCTCCCCAGTCTGGATTTGCATCCCTAGGGACCCATTTTTCTTTGGGAGGAGTTCCCCCCTCTCTGAAGGAGAAGATCCTTTTCCCAGGATCCTCTGAGGATCCCTCTCCCTCAAATTGGAAGACCTGTACCTCCTCCTCAAACTGAGTCTGTTTGGGTCTTTTGTTTCTCCTACCCCCCCTCTGCTCCTTAGGAGGCAGACTTTCAGGGGCAAGAGATTTTGTTTCCAGTTCCTGGGTTTCCAGGGGCTGTTTACAAGTGAGGAAGGAAGCTTCCTCCAAGGCTTTACACCCCCCTTCCCTTTGTGCCTCCTCCCTGGGAACCGGTGTATTATCGGGGTGCTGCCCCCGTCATTGTTCTGGAGCACCAGGTCCAGAGTTGGGTGCGTTCTGCACCGGCATGCCGATCTGAGGGTTCTGCTGAGCCCTCAGTATGTGACCCATATCCCGCGCCATGTTTTGAACCTGGCGCTCTAACTGGGAAACCCGCTCAGGCTGATACGGGGCCCTGTTTTCTCCCCTGGGCTGATCCCGGTAAGGGTAGCTATCCCTTCTCTGGTAGTACCCTGGGTTGGGAAGATTTGGGTACCCCTCCACCCTTGGCCTCCCCTCTCCCGGATTAGGTTGTCTGGGCTCAGGGAATTGGGGAAAGAAGGATGGATGATTTTGGGGTTGGAAATTGGGTGGATACCTGGGGAAAAAGTTCTGCCCAGGATTTGGAGAATTTCTGCCCTCCTGTGGGAAGTTGGGAGGGAAGTTCCCTGGGTTAGGTGCTTGGCTGGATCCCCCCCCTTGGGCTGGAGGAGTCCACACATAACCCAGGATGGGTCGATTTCCCTTGTAACGGGGACTTACATAATCAGGAGAGCGAGGGACCCCATTTGTGAGGCTGCCTCCATGGCTCCCTGTCTGTGACTGGCCCGAGGACCTTCTGGGCCTAGCATTATTAGGTGCAGGTAGGTTTTTAGGCCCCCCCATCTCTAACTCTAAAACGGGGGTGACCTTTACCTCTGCCACCTTGGCAGCAGCAGGGGTGCTGTTGGCTTTGGGGTTTTTCTGAGCATTATTTTTGCTATCTACCGGTTTCTGCACCTCATAGATCCGGGTAGCCTGTTCAATGACCCAGTCTAAAGATCTTTTCTCGTGAAAATCCCTCACGAGCTGGGTCATGATATATTTGGGCAAGGCATGGAAAAACGTATTTATAAATTCTCTGCTATCCGTGCGCACCCTTCTTGTGGTCTGTGCAAAAGCACGCTTTAACTCCTGCACAAATTCTTGTGGGGCCTGATCCTCCCCACATTGCAAATTGTAGGCTGCCTTGCGAGCCTCTTGAGGATTTCTGTGAACAGAAAAATGTTTCAAATTGGCCGCCTTATAGGTGGACCATCTTAAATGATTTTGGTCCTCCAGCCCCGCAAAGAAACTGGAGTATTCCGGGGAGAAGGTCCACTTTACATATTGAATACAGCTTTGGCTGTCCTTCAAATGGAAAGTCTCAATCATTTGTTCAAACAACTCTAAGTGCTCCCAAACAGAATACTTAGCGTTCTTATGGTAAGGCGTGATGACGTTCCTGATCGCCTTAATCTGCTTTAAGGGGTCCTTCAGCAAGGCCCTTTTTGCCTTATTGGCCTTTTTGGTTCGGGTAACCCTTGTCCATTCGTCCTCGGACTCAGAGGCACTGCTCCCAGAGGTTCCCGTCTGTTCTTCCAGGTTTTCCCGGATTCTGCGAGCCTGGGAATGGCTGGCAGAATGTGGGGACCTGGTCTCCTGTGTCCTGCGCAGTTCAGAGGAGTCTTCAGATTCCTCCTTGCTGCCAGGATTTGATGGGTACCCCCTCCACTGACCTAACTGGGCAGAGGTTTTCAGGATGCCCTTAATGGGCCTACTCTCCTGGGGTTCCCCACTGAACTGTACTGTACTTGGGTGCCCATACCCGGATGCCCACCCCTCCATTCCTGAGTGGTACTGGCCTATGAGCCCCATACTCTTAGCTGGATAGTAATCTGCCATCCCTGTGGCCCTGTGCTCATGTGCGCCAGGGGACATGGGGGTGGTAGAGTCCAGGGACTGGGGGAGATGAAGGCCCCTGGTGTTAGGGCTCCTGCGGTTATGGTCAGGAGTCTCTCTTTCCCAGCGGACCTCATCTCTATCCGCCCCTGCTCCCTGTTGCAATGCAAGAGCCTGCATTTGTGCTTTCAGTTCCTCTGTTAAGGCCTTACTCGACTCTATCAGTTTCTCCTGCATCGCTACCTGTTGCTGGAGCCTCTCATTGTGCTGGCAGAGAGCCTCATTTTCCCTCTGTACTTCCTGGTTGGTCCTGGAGAACTGGGCCAGTCTTTGCTGCAGGAGGGTTACCTCCTGAGCTGTGTCCCTATTGGCCTGCTCCTTTCTTGCTAGAGCATCCTCCACCCTCCTGGTGTGCTCTAGCAAGTTCTGGTGTTCTTTTTGGAGGTCACCCAGTCCCTGGTGGGCAAGGTGATTTTCTTCCATTTTTCTTTTTAAATGGCAGACTTCCTGGCCTAAGGTATCCCTTTCCTGACTAAGAGCCTGCATCTGTGCCGCCAGGTCGTCCCTTTGCCTTTGGAAGGCACCAGCATTCTGGCGCTCCTGATCAAACTCTGCCTGGGTATCCAGGTCTTTCAGAATTAGTTTGTTGCTCTCTGCCTTCACTCTATCTAGGTGGCCTTGCAGGGTGACTACCTGCTCAGCACATACCCTGTTGAAGTCCAGTTGTTGCTCCAGCTTTTTCTGGTTTTGCAGTAGGGAGTCCAAACCTTCTTGGTATTCCTTCTGCAAGGCCAGAAATCTGGTATCCTGTTCTACCTTTTCCTGTTGCAGCACATCCATATCCTTCTTTATTTTAATGATGTGCTGCCTACTATCATCTTCTGACTCCTGGCTCCTCTGCAGCCTCTGCTCAGAAGAGACCAGGTCAGATTGGACCTTCTCTAACACCATCTGTTGCCTATTTGCCAGATTTTGGCTTTCAGCACATCTATCCTGCATGTCTCCCATATATAGGTACAGGTATGCTGCTATCCTGGCAATCTTGTCGTGTTCATCTTTGGCCTTAGGAGCCATATATAGTTCACTCAGGGCCACATGTAATGGACCCTGATCTCTCCATAAGTCTGACCCTGTTTCAGTGACCTGTCGCGTGATGGCCTGCAACCAGGCATCCTGGCCCTGTTCGGTCCATTCACCTCTCACAAATAGCTTATGCAAGAGGTGCTCTCTGGCTATTTTCATATCTACCAAGGTCGTCATTCTAGAGATTGGTCTCTGTCCTGACTTACAGAAGTTAGTATTTTATTTTTGCAGAACAGAACTTTTCTTGGAGTGTCCCTTTTGAGGAATGCTTCACAGCGTAATGCAGCGTGGTGATCCGACCGGATGCATGTATCCCGTCAGTTAGCACACTGTATTAAGCTGCACAAGTGGTATTCTAACCCAAACGTCCGGCTCGAGCCCCCACTTTGTAAGAGGATTCAATTCAACACTACAGCTAAGTCAACGCCTAGTCTATAATACTGAATGAAAACCCTTATTGATATATCTTTATGTCCAGTTCATGCGTTCTGGATGACTACCCCTATATAACACCCCTCTCTTGGAACCCTCCTGACCCCACTGAGCCAAGAAGTAGTTCTGTTTTGCAAGTTAAAAGGTTTATTTGATAATTTAAAATATATATATATCACACTTTATAATAAATTAATAATTGAATATCACACTTAATCTGATATGATAATGATTAACATTGGAGAATCTGGCACTAGCACACTTCTTTATAATCACTAATGAGTTGACATGAAATGGATAAGGTAGCACAGTGGTAAATAGGTACAGAAGTATAATGTGGTAGAGAATGCTTTACAGGGTTCAAGGAAATGCAAGGTTGAATGAATGAAATGCAGTATAGAAATACTCAATATGATTTCAACAAAACAATGTAATCACTTTTCTCTGGCAATCCCCTCCCCCCCTTGATGCAAGGCAAGGAAATGGAAGGAAAACACACAGTTCTCAGAAATGCAATCAAATGTGATTCAGTTCACCCCAGCAAGCTTAGACTACAGAGGTTTGAAAACACAGGCCCAAATTGCTTTGATATGTGCTGGCAATGAATTAAAAAATATGCTAAAATGCTTTTAATTCCCTTTCAGAGGTTCAGGGTGAGTGGTATCTAGTTAATATTAGTCCCGGCTCACACTAGTAATGATGCAGGGATAGTTAGCAGGTTAAACGAATTTCTGGCAAATGGAAGGCAAGCAGCAGCTGATTTTACATGTGGAGAAATTTGCAAATCGCGGTAAAATTCGCGGATGCGTGTTCCGCGATTGCGGTAAAACTATAAGGGGTAGGAAGGTGGTTCTTAGTGCGATTCAAAGCTAAGATTCTAAGCTTTCAAATGAAAGTTACTGCAAGTCTCTAGCACAAACGGTTGCAGAGATATGAGCGATTGAATAAAGGTCGTTTTTCAGATTTGAAATTTTAAAAGCTCAAAAAGACAAGTGCAGCTTGCAACTAGAAAATGACAAGTGACAGATTTGGAGCTATCAGGCAGTTCTACTTAGGTTAAAATAGATTGAATTATATTATTTTAACTAAGAGATTGGTTCTGCACAGTTTTGCTAGGTACTCACACTATATTCTTGAATTAAATGGGCCTCATCACGGATCTGGTCAGGGTTTTAGACTGGGCTCTGGTCTCTCTCTGTGCACAGCACTGCTTTCTCTCTGGGTACAGCACTGCTTTCTTTCTCTGGTCTGGTCTCTAGTTTGGCTTTCTGGAGGTTGATGAATTTGAAGTCTGGATCTCTGGATGTTGTATGGTCCGGCAGAGCGCGTTGCAGCAAATGGAATTGAAGGTCCCTATCTGTCCTGTCTGTCTGCTTTTATGTGTTTTGAGAGTGGGTGGGTATGTTGGTCATAACTAAACTTGCCCCTCTCACTTGTCATTGGTCAAATTTCCATTCCTCACTTGATTGGCGAAGCTAAGTTGTGTCAGAGTGATGTCATTTTATGGCTTGCAGATAGGACACTCCTCTGTCAGATTGCACACATTCTATATTTGATAACAAAAGACATATTTCACAGTTACACAGTTGCTTGAAATTACATATACATGGTGTGGCTGAATTTAGCCATGTCTCTGTCCAAATCTGTTGTTTCTAAGAGCTTGCATTCAGAAATGGCACATAATTGACTTTTTAACTGATTTTTCTATTTCTGACATTGACCCAACTTTACATACATGTGCGCAGGGAGTATGGACATTAACTGATGAAGTTTCAGATTTTTAACATGCATACATTTAGAGTAATATCCACTTTTCCGCTGACACCCCCCTGAACATACCACCGGTTCTAAAAACCTCTTAAACTGTGGGCAGAAAAATCACAAGAATTATGGTATCATTTATAAGATTTTCACATGTCCGCTCTATGAATGATCCATCTTTTTAAAGTTATGTTCTGGCTCCAAAGGGGTGTGGTTTCCTCTCAGCACAAGGTAGAAATACTGGTTTATCCAGTTCTGCCAAGCCAGCTTCTGTCTCCAGTTTCTCCCCCTCCCAGTTTCTGCCAAGAGTAAGCCACTTTTACGACCCCTGCAATATAAGATTTGCTTGGGTCCTGAAAGGCTCATTGTTCAAGAGGAAGCCATTTATGATCCTCTCAATAAACCCTCTGCCTAGGTGAAGGGAGTTGCATTGTTCACTCTCCTGCAGAGCACAGGTAATTCAATTATCAGATAGATGGTATATTCTTAGTGTGGCCAGCAAAAAGGCAGATAGTCCTGGGAACACAGCTGTGACTCAAGTTTCACTCCTGATGGGGGTAGTTGTCAAGCAAAATCAAGTTCCTTAAGCCAGACTTTCAGCTAACTGTCATGTTTTTTGTTGCTTTTTAAATTAACTTGCAATTTTACACATGCAGCTAGAATGCTGATTCTAAGTGCAAAACTATGACATTTCAACAGTTACAAAGGCATGTGACACCAAACATAGGTCACTCATTTAATCTAAACATTTTCGATTTTAGTGTCTTTAAATCCAGTGCAACTTAAACTGCTGACTCCATAGCTCAGCCAGTTTTGTTATAAGCATTGTTCTGGGCTCTTCATTTCACAGATTTTGTAGGCACACAAAACTCCATTCTGCCAAATGTCTGCTGGTGTTCAGTGAATATTTTGCACATATTGTAATGTTTGAAAATAGGCATTTTGAGCCTGCCTTCAGAGAAACACAGGGTGGTTTTAAAACGCCGGCTTTTGGTAGCATAGTGGTGAGTACTGGTACTGCACCCCTTTTTGGGATTTAAGAAAATGAATTCCCAACAGTTATGGGTTTGCTTTTGGCAAACAGCATTGCCATTCCCAATGGTTTCAGACTACTGTGTGGGTAGTCCACTGGTGGTTTTAGGCAGTGTCCTTCTGTGCCCATAACATCGGCAAAAATGAGTGGCAGCCTATTCTTCATGCATTTCCCTGTGCATTTTCTGGGAAGCTCTGGCCATCATGATGTTTTCCATGTCAGTACTGCACAGTTTTGAGGTACGGCTCGGATGCATGGGTAAATACATCCCACACAGTGCAATGTCAGGGGGCAAGGGCACGTTCCATCGGATACACATGTTGTGCAGCATGACACATTCCATGATGATCTTGGCCACCTTTTCGTGCCTGTTCTGCGGGTTCTGGACAGGGGTGAGGAGCCACGTCTTCAAGGGATAGCCACTATCACCTGCATGGGTGCAATATAAGGTATGTGTTAATCAATTCATGATGGACTGCTGTAGTTATCACACATGCCTGCAGATATTTGTTGGTCACATGCACATGTCCCTGGTTGTATGCACTCATTTTACCTTGCCTCAATGTGTGCTGTGCCATGGTCTCATGGTGTGGATTGTGTCTTCAAGATTATACACGGTGTACACTGCCTTCATGTTGCTCATGCATTGTGGACGCATACCGTTGTGTTTGTGTTATATATGTGATGTGTAGTGTTCTGTGTGATTGTCTTACTGGCAGCGTTGGCAGTAGTCTCTGCATTATTTTGTATTCAGTGCTGATTATTCCCATGGTGACATGCTGCACCTCTGTGGTGGTGGCCCTGTGACAAGCAGTGGATTCCCTTGGTGATGGTTTGTGCACTCTCATGGATGCTTGTCCTGTGTAGTGATTTGATGCTGACATTTACATTGTTTATACTCACAGCATGTTGCTGGATTGTGTTACGGAGGGTGAAGTCTGATGATGGGTAGTGCACGTGTTGTGGGATGGGGGTGGTTGAAAGTTTGGCATGTTGTGATTGGTGTGCAGCTTCCTTCATTGCTATGGGGATTGGTTGTCATGTTCAGTTTGGGATGCTTGGGGCACAGTGTTGTGGGATGTGGACATAGTGCAGTCACCACAACAATGACACCATGATGGTGTGTGCATCTCTCCCCCCATTTCACTTCCATGTGCCTGTCACACAACTTACCAAGCAGCCAGGCACGTCGTCCTGCATGTCGCTCCATGTAGCGTGGTAGCGTGGAGTTCCGCAGGACCATTGAGTCATGAGTTGATCCTGGAAATTGGGCACAACAATGTGTGATGATCTTGCTGGAGTCACATACCATCTGTACATTGATTGAGTGATATAGTTTGCGATTGAGGTACACCACCTCCTTTGCATGTGGAACCACGAATTCCACATGGGCGCAGTCAAGTGCACCAATACAATTTGGCATGCTTGCCAGTGCATGGAAGCCAACTTTCGTGTCAAAGATCTCCTGGGCAGTCCATGGTAGGGATATGTAGTTCCTTGCGTGCTTCAGGAGGGCATCCAGCACTTGGATCAGCATGTGAGAAAATAAGGGTTGTGAAATGCCATGCATGTGGTGGGATGGCGGTGTGTATTTCAATCAGGCTGACAATGTCGTCGTGTATCATGTCCACAATGATGCTGATGGTGTCCCGGTGCAGACGGTACAAGGTGTGGATCTGCTCAGGGGTTAGGTTGAATGGACTGGTTCTGATGCGAGGCATTGGGGCAGCCTGTGTGGTACCACTGGCTGCACTGGTGGGGCTTGCTGGCCCTGTCTCACCCTCCTTCTCCTCCTGCGTCTCCTCTGTGGTACCTGTTGTTGTTGCTGGTGTTGCAATGCAGGCATGTCCTCCAGCCCCAGTATTGCTACTACAAGTGGAAACATTTTGGTGTGGTAAGGGGTGTGGTGTGTGGGTGTGCTCCTTTTGTGCTGGCCCAGACTCCATTGTCACCACCTGTGCTGATTGTATGCACCTGTGGCAGTTGAGAACACATCACCTTGCTGTTTGTGGGTGGTTTGCGATGACGGTATTGCCAGAAACCCGGTATCCCTCATTACCACCTTCATGATGCCGGTATTTGCATGTCCGCCTGACTTGTAATGTCCTCCTGTTAGTGCCTTCCCGCTATTCCCTGGCCCAAGGGCTGCATGCATGCCGGTACGGGGGAACACGCTATCAGCAGGGGTGCTAATACCGGGTTGTTGAGTCAGAATAGCCCGGAGCGGTATGCGGTGCCTGAAATCCCTTACCGGCATCGTTTTTCCTTTACTGCCAACCTCATATTAACTCCCTTAGTCTGTTCAGAACCCCCTGGAAATCACATGGAAAAATATCATGAAACAAACTATTTCTTATTCTGAGTGCTTGGAGAAATGCCTGAAAGGAATTAGTCCTTTAATGTCAATTGGAGGATCTGCCACACATGGGAAGGCGGTGCTTCATTCCCCACAGCCAAATATCTCCCCCTGGCTCAGTTTGCAACAAATACCTCTTTATCACGCCCTTTGAAGTTTGTCCTTGCTAGTGGATGCTGGAGGAATCCGGACTTCTGCTAGTACTGCCTTCTAGTCTGACAGAGGAGAGAATCATCATGCCCTCAGCCACATCACATGCAATTGCAGAATGGTTCACTTATTTGTGTGACTTCCAGTGAGAGGAAAGGCTGTCAATTGAATTCTGTGCCTGAGCCCAAAAACTGGTTGTACTGGTATTCTAAGCCTCAAGGTGATGGAAGTCTTGTGGGGGAGAACATAATGCGCATGGCTTTATTCAACACCCCACCCACAGCATATTTTACTGACATTTTCTATGCAAGCAAATTTCCCTTTCACAATGGTTTTTAAAAGGCATTTTTCTTTACTTAGAACACGTGTGCAAGCCATTTTTTATCTAAGATTTGAAATGCGGTTCTGCAGGTCATGGGATTCTTTTGATTTGTCCTTTTGAGTGGGTTTGCATTTGCTGCTGGTGCATTGACAAGTAGGGGTACTGCACATGGTTCTTTGATTTGACACGGAATAAAGGAAAAACCAAGCCATTTTGTTTTTCTTCATTTGCAGTGTTTTGAACACTGCGATTCACATTAAATGGAAAACAAAAGCCGTGTCGGGTTGCAATGATGACATTCCTGCCCCTCATATGAATTAACAGTAAGAAAACGCCGTTTTGGATCTAGTGCATACTTTCTGTTATTCAGATGCACAAAAAGAAACCGCAGAGCTGTTCTGAATGCATGGCATAACTTATTATTTAGATGAAGAAAAACAAACGCAGCACCATTCTGAATGCATTGCATAACTTCTTGTGATTCAGATGCAAGAAAGCAAACGCAGAGCTGTTCTTGGTGACACGTTCAAATGCTTGCCACACATGGGCCAGGGAAAACAAAGCACAGCCATTTCTGGTGGCACGGTTTAATGTAGGTTTTCAGGTGACAG